>NC_080832.1:76941015-77566015 GCF_030435755.1 Ochotona princeps
TAAACAGATTACACACACTCAGATGGGAGTTCAGGCAACATCCGTGACAAGTTCCCCATTCTCCCAATGTTGAGATGTTCTTTTCAAGGGGTGGCAAGGGGTGTTCAGAGCACAATCTAATTAAATATTCAAAAGAGATAGAGTTTTGTACAAGGTTGCAACATACATCATTATCTACAAGAAAGTGTCATATACTCTGGTATCTGGTGGAAAGTGAGACTAAGATGTATGAATGGAAGTGGATGTGCTCAGCCTGTAGCTATGGGGCATCAGCAAAAAAGTGGTTGGGAGTTGAAGAGTACACACATGCACCTGATTGGATACTGACAGTTCTAAGAACCTCTTTACTCACTATCTACCTGTGCACATTGCATCCATTTAGATGACCATGAAGTTTCTGTCCTTCATTTTACTTGCGTAATGTAGCATGCTGAATGGAATAAACTCATTCCATCTCTAAGTACATAGATACACTAAAAGTGTAAGTATGGAATAAGATATTTCTTACAAGTGGAACCCAGAATTTTTGAATGAAACAGTTAACTGAAGATAAAAGTATCAACTTATCATGGAGTTAAGTCCCAACATACCTAACAAATGTTTTAAATGACATTAGTAAAAATTTGTTTAGGGCCCGGCACGATACCCTAGTGGCTAAGTCCTTGCCTTGTATCTGCCAGCATCTCATATGTGTGCAGGTTTGTGTCCTTGCTCCTGGTCTAAGAGCAGCTGTAGCGGCCTCCTGGGGAGTAAACCAGTGGACAAAAGATCTTTCTCTCTGTCTTTCCTTCTCTATGTATATCTACCTTTCCAATAAAAAAATAAAGTAAACCTAAAAATATATTAACTTGATTAATTTGACCAACATCAAATCTTAACTACATATTAATGAACCATCTGGATATCCTTTTCTTTATTAATGCTAACCATATATCTAACCACACATTTACAATTGTATTTCATATGCTACTATTTCCTTTCCACTTTGCAATTAACAAACACCCAAGCTACAGATAAATGGAACACACCTACTCTAGAAATATCTGACAACCTCAATTTTCTTCCTTAAAAGCTCTCTTGATAACTGTAATTGTTACTAAAGGACTATATCACTGTAATATTAAGGGGGTGCATGGTGTGGAAGGTGAAATGGGGAAGAAGGAACTGGAAGGTGGGGAAGGCCCTATACCTACTACAAAAATATAACAGGGAAAATAATAAAAATATTTTTAAAGGTCATCTCGCTAACTTGAATATGCTTGATCCAAGAGTGTTCACTTGTATAAATATGTTCCTTTGCATTAACTCTTTGATGTACAGGTTGCTCAACATTCACCATACTGAGTCTTGTTTTAACCCATGAGAAGTGCACTGTACAGGCTTCGTCGCTTATCACCTTAATCCACCTTTTTTAAAAGATTTATTTATTCTTATTGCAAAGTCAGATATACAGAGAAAAGAGACAGAGAGGAAGATCTTCCGTCCGATGATTCACTCCCCAAGTGACCGCAACGGGCAGGTGCGCGCCGATCCGATGCCAGGAACCAGGAACCTCTTCCGGGTCTCCCACGCGGGTGCAGTGTCCCAATGCACTGGGCTGTCCTCGACTGCTTTCCCAGGCCACAAGCAGGGAGCTGGATGGGAAGTGGAGCTGCCGGGATTAGAACCGGTGCCCATATGGGATCCCGGGGCATTCAAGGTGAGGACTTTAGCTGCTCGGCCACGCCACCGGGCCCACCTTAATCCACTTTTGCACTGAGAACTGCAGCTTACTGTTACTGCCCAGAATCATGAGAAGATACTGTGAAAAAGCTCAAAATTAAAAATATTGTGAAGACTGTGCATCAGTGTAAAGGCAAAACCTGGTAAGTTAAAACATAAATTGGGGACTGTCCACATATATATTCTATCAAAAATCTTGGAGAGGAAAAGTCATTATTTATTTAGTTGTTTGTTTATTTATGTATTTATTCATGATTTGTTTTTATTTATCTGAAATGCAGAGTTACAGAGAGAGAAAG
This sequence comes from Ochotona princeps, assembly GCF_030435755.1. Taxonomy (NCBI): domain Eukaryota; kingdom Metazoa; phylum Chordata; class Mammalia; order Lagomorpha; family Ochotonidae; genus Ochotona; species Ochotona princeps. The sequence goes on from NC_080832.1 coordinate 76,943,037, forward strand.
AGACCCCCCCAAAAATCGTCCATCTGCTGGTTCACATCCCAAATAAGTATAACAGCCGGAGCTGGAACAGTTTGCAGCCAAGGTTCAGTGTCTTGTTCATGATCTCTCATGTGCGTGCATGGCCAGCAGTTGGGCCAACTTCTACTGCTTTCTCAGGGACAGAGCTGGATTGCAAGTGGAACAACTAAGACTTCAACTGGTGCCTATATGAGAATCCAACATCATAAGTGGAGACTTAACCTGATACGCCTCAAAACTAATCCTCTAAATATTTAAGGATAACTTCTAGAGTATAGAGTAAATTCTTAAAACTCTGTCTGCCTAAGTTTTTGGAGGTTATTCTTTATATAACCCTCAGAAAGGTCAATTTGTTATTTCCATATAATTTCAGTACTCAAGAAATACTATTTGTGCAGGGTTGTCATAGCAAACTCAGCTAATGAAACTGTGAATATTATTTGTTGAAATTTTCAAATAAACAGAACATAACCATGTTTTTTAAATTTCATTTTATGACACAGTTTCATAGGCTCTGGGATTCCCCCATCCCCTCCCCAAACCCTCCCCAAATCCTCCCCCCATATTGAATTCCTCCATATTGTTGCAGTAGTACAGATCATAACCAGTCATGATTCTTTAACTGTGGGCCTGGACCATACGGAGAGTCCAGCATCTTGTTGTCCAGACAAATTCAACAGTGTCATTGGGAGACCATCCTTGGTCTGAAAGCAGAGCTGGCAGAATATCATCCCCACCAATGAGATACCACTACACAACTTCAATAAGAAGAACATGGAAATTAACAACATCATGAAATTAATTAACATGGTATTGAGTGACCAATATGTTAGAAAATGCAAGTTTTTAACCTCATTCTGTAACTACTTCCTTGACATCTCAATTTTAGTATATATACAACAGGCTGCTATAAACCTAAAAAATTGTTATAGGGTGCTATTCGGCTGTCTTGCGTCTATTTTCATTTTTTAATTTAGCAGCTTATAGAATTCAAGCGTGATTTTTACCGAACTTCACGAATTTTAGGATGGTCCAAACAAGCTTATAATTCTAACAAGCTGTAATTTAATGATTGAGGAGCAGAACAATTTTAGGAGGGATGTGTAGAGAAATCTTCAATAACTTAGTGAGGAGTAACTGATATTTGTGTCCTACCTAGTGAGGTATATGGGTGTCCAAGCTGTCTGTTCTAAGCTTCCCTTATTGCTCTCTGTCTGTCTGATCTAATTTTGGGGACTCCAGAGTGACCCTGATGGTCATTGCCAGAGAGGGTAGGGAGCCAAAGTTGGAACTAAGTAAGGACCATAGAAAGCTCCTCTCCTGAGTCCCGAAAGAAGTTTACTGTTCTGTTTCAGAGGACCACTCAGGGCTCCTGGCTGTTGTTCCAATGAGATTAGATCCTGTGAGGAAGGATCTGGGCTTCTTCCATCCCGTGTGGGAATATAGTCATGTTTTTCAGTTGCTATAACAATGTTTTTAGGTATATTTTCATCATCAGAATTTTTGTATACTACATTGATGTATCTATTAATTGAGAACATTTTTTCGTGATTGGTGATGAATTTCTTTAAAGTCACAGGAATTAAAAAGTCCAGGTTTCTTATTTGGAGCTCTGTAACCCACACTTATAAGACAGTTAACTTTGCTTTTCTACCTAAGCAGAGTATATAATATCAGACATTTCTGTATAGATTTCATGAGCAATCACAGAGCATACAGCCTTCAGTTTTGCCTTACTGTTTTAGGTCATTTTTACCAGTTATTTTTATTGTGGAAACGGTCTTTGGCTCCTTCAACTGTATGTAGGGACTAACTGAAATGATATTGCAAATCGCTGTATAAAATAAATATTTATTTGGAATTCTCTGAATCTTGACCCAGGGTCAAAATTTAAAACCTTCTTTCTTTTAGTCATTGCACATTTATCATAATCCATAGAACATAACACTGTCTTCTCTTACTATGCCAAACACACAGAATGAAGTTCTCTATTTATTGTATGAATTAAGCAAGGACACACATTGAATCATTGATTGATTCAGTTAGTCTATGCAAATAGCAGCATCAACAGCTGGCCAAAGCTGTAAGAAACCATCTGCCCATACTTTCATGGCACAACTCAATACAGAGAGTCTGGCATGGTTATCTAGTCTGTCTCCTCTTCCTGTATGGATACTGGTTTTAGCTTTGATATATGTGTCATAAAATAATGTGAACACAGTTAAAACACATCATACTGTTTCTATGTGATACCATAAATACTTTGCTTTTCTTCCATAACTTATATAATAAAACCAAACTACTCAGTGTAGAACATAAGGTTCCTCAGTTTCCATTTTAGCTTCAATTCCATCACCCCTATCATGCATGCTTTAATTGCATATCTATAAATCACTTCTGAATTCTCCTTCTTATTTCACATTCTTGTTCATTGAATTTTTTTGGGGGAGACAGTCTTCTTCTCTCAATATCTTTGATTCCTATTGATTATGTAAGAGACTATATGATGAATGGAACCTCTGTGAAGTCATGTCTAAACACCTAGATAAAAGCACATATTCCTTTCTATGTTTAGGACAGCCTCTGTAAAGAGCATATCTTAACTATCTGTCTCTTCCTCAAATATCCCCCTTTTTTTCCTTTAACCCAGGAAATTTGGCAGATTGTAATTTATTATGAATGTGGAGCAAACATAGAGTATAAGATTCATTTTACTGAAATATTACTTTTTATCATTTATACAGAATGATTTATGTGCCAGACAGATGTGTACTTTACATAAACATATTAACATTTCTATAAAAGCAAGTATAATAAGCAATCTGCACCTAACTTAGAATACATGATGTTTCGCCTGCAGTTTACGTTACTATGGCCCACAGGACAGCATTTTTCATTTCAGTATTGAGTCATGTAGAACATTTCCAGGGACGATTGGATTTATTTCCACAGTTACACTGTCTGCATTTTCAGTAACACCTGGACCTTTGCTTCCTGTTGAAAATGAACCATCCCCAGTGCCTGACAGTGAGGAATGAGGTGGAGAAAACAATGTTTTTTCTTAGCAGTGAATAGCAACACCAATGACTGTATATTACTAGAACTTGAAAGGATAATGATCTATCATCTTGCTTCCCTCACTGCCCAGTAAGGCTATGTGTCCAAAACTTCCGGAGATCTTCCAGTTTTACAACATAATCTAAAACCTGGGTACATCCAAACTTTTAAAAAAAGCACAATAAAAACAAAATTGAAGCACAATACCTCATAGCCATTACTGGGGAGAAATATCTGGTATGTTTAAGAAATAATTCTATAATTTGTGTTCAGTTTATTCCTCAGTTCACTGTGCTTTTGGCTTTTAGGAAACAGGATTTTCTTTATGAGTTCAGAGAAATAAAATTAGCTTTTCTCTGCTCTTTTTTTTTTATCTTTAATTCTGTCCGTAACCTCCATAAATAGATAAACCTATATTTCAAAACTACTTTCCTTATTCTTATCACATAAAATTATACCCTTGATCAGAATCTTTCTCATTTTTATTAATTTTCTTAGTACATATTTCTTTATTTTTAACACAGAGAAGTAGAGTGAATTTAAATATAAACATGAATACACACCAAAATTTATTAGATTATTAGATTATTTTTACATAGTTCAAAGCAGAATGAACTGTTTATTTATTTATTTTTATTATTTTTTACTAATTATTATGCATTATGTGACAGTTTCATAGGCTCTGGGAATCCCCCCACCCCTCCCCACGCCCCTTGAACTGTTTATTTTTATATTAATGCCATGAGTTAGTTTCCATTCCAAGTACATAATTTACTATCTTGCTTAGACTCGTTTGTTAAGACCTTGCCTTATATTTCATTAATATAAAAATAAAATAAAATAAAATAATAAAAATTTTAGTCTCACAGAAAAAAATGGACAAATACTTCAATCTGAAACTGTTTCATGTTGCATAATTTTGCTGTTTTATTTTAAAATTTCTCATCCTTCCATTCCCTATTTTTTAAGGAGTGAAAAAATATATATGATTAAAATTTGTTTGGAAGTCAACCAGTTTCAAGGGAAGACACTTAAAGTCTTAGAAGAAAGCTTATTTTCTTTTATATTGAGATTTTGACTTGCCTTAAATTCTCTTCACTGTGTTTTTTTTTTTCTTTCAGCAAACTAAAGATTTTAGGGAAAGAAAATGACTTGGGAGGAAATTAGTAAGGTTTAGCATGATCTAAGTTGTGGTCTGGGCTAGTGCTCAGTTGTTTCTGCATCTCATTTGTATTATTCTCAGAAAGTGAACAAATTCTACCTAGGAGATACAAGCTGAAGTAGAGAGCTTGCAGAGGATGTGTATCATAGGACCACACTGAAAATGAAAATTATGTTTTCACTTATTTTTCTCTTTTTCAATGAAAGTGTTGAAATAATTTAGTCTAATATCTTTCTACTGCATAATATTCTAAGTGGCTCTGGCTATGTGACCACTCATAAGCAAGCATTTAGGAAACAGGGCTGGACAACCTAGTGTCACCGAACAGTGACCACCTCAAGAAGCGATGACCTGACATCTTACTGTAGCCAAGGCATGCAAACTCCATGGCATATATACATTTAGATCAGGTGCTTAATTTCTCATGAAATAAAAGCATAAATTTTTGGCTCCAGGAAATAACATTTTCAGAAAACTTGTTCTATTTCTGGATATGTTGCCAGCAGCATTTTTAAACAGCATTAAAGAATTAAATCAAAGTCATGCAATTACTATTGGGGAAGATGGCTAATGTCAAAAGCAAAGAAAAGCCCCAGAGAGGAAACCAACCTTAGTTTCAATGTCTGGATGAAGTAGTAAGGGTGTCTCTTGGACCTATTTTGAGCTGAGCTGATCCAAATATATTATCTGTTTAAAGACAGTGTCTCACTAATGTCAGCGTCTGGAGCTGTTTTAAAAACATGGATGCTTTGTCGTAAAACCTGAAATAGAAGGTGTAGCCTCTGGCTGCAGAATATACCCTGGCAAGAGATGGCCATCATCTGGTTAGTAAATTACCTCAGCATAAAATGCTCTCTTTTGTTGACAGATGGTCTGGCTAACTGAGAAATTTCTGGAAACTTATTTTGTATTCACTGCCTAAATATGGAAATTCGCTGAGAAGTCTTCTAATCCTGGTGCTATCACAAACCAGATGTTCTTATAAGTAAAATCAAGCAATCTCTATATCTTATTTTGATCATTAAATAGTTTTTAAAATTAAATATTAAAAGCATCTTTGTAATAGTTCATTAATATGAAAATCAAAAAGAGTATATGATGTGTTTTTTTTAAAGATTTATTTATTTTTATTGCAAAGTCAGACATACAAGGAAGAGACAGAGAGGAAGATCTTCTGTCAGGCGATGATTCACTCTCCAAGTGACTACAGCGGGCCGGTGCTGCGCCCATCTGCACCAAGGAACCAGGAACTTCCTCCAGGTCTCCCACGCGGGTGCAGGGTCCCAAGGCTTTGTGCCATCCTAGACTGCTTTCCCAGACCACCAGCAGGGAGCTGGATGGGAAGTGGAGCAGCCGGGATTAGACCAGTACCCATATGGGACGCCGGTGCGCTCAAGGCAAGGAGATCTGCCGCTAGGGCACCGTGCTTGGCCCAATATGGTATTGTTTTTAAAATAAATTTTCAGACTTCTAAGTTGAAGCATTGGGTGTTTCAAGACATATTTACCAAATAATAGCATCCAAAACTGAAGAAGTCATTTCCCATATTACACTATGGCAGAATTGATAATTCTATTTCTGTAACAAGATAAAAATTTGAATACAAAAGCATACTTGAGAAAAGTCAGAATACTTTGATATTGTCTATTCCAGATCTTAATATAGACAAGGATAATAATAGGAATTTTAAGCACATTTATTTCCTAGACAAGGTTTTGTAAATTCCTCCAATATCTGTCTTGGTACTCTAAGCCTCGTGTTTCTCCACTACATCAAAATCCATCCTTCTCTTCAGAAGACAAATGAAGGATTACGGTGATGAGAATAATCTTTTGTGAGAGATAACAAAACTGTACAGACACTTCAAGGACAGTGTGAAGAATTGAAATTTTATGCAATAAGTACTAGAGATCCACTGGTGATAAAATGGAAACTCAGTGAATAATTAAGCAGTCCATGATATACTTTTAGAACTGTACATTTCTGTAATGCTTGTGAATCACAGGAAACATTCATCATCCATATATTGCACTAGAGTAAATGGATCTCTGTATAATTTTTGCATAATATGGCTACAAGATGATTTTAAGAGATAGAGAGGAAGGCTATCCCTGGTTAAATAAATGGCATTGTACATTTGCAGAAGGAAAAACAGAAAAACAATGACACAACCCTACTTATTTCTCTGTGTAATTCTGTGTATTAATACTGAGGTTTCACTTCCAAAATTCAGTACCCCAGAAAAATGTTTTCAAATTCCTATAGTTTCTGACAGAATGTGGTGGGAGAGTCAGCAGAAAAAAATCTGTACCTGTAACAGTTTTGTGACCCTGCTATGTGTTTTGGCTTGAATTTATTCATGTGTACAGAGAGTAATGTCAATTACCTACATGAATCCTGCATACCTCAGAGGTAGGTTGGGATTTCAGGGAGATGATGTGCACGCTTGGGAAAGCCCTTGGGCTTGTAAGACCGACAGTGGAAATCCAGATGCTTCGCTTCAACTTCAGTTTGTTAAAAGTCAGTATACTTTACGGAAATAGTATCAATTTCAATGTTCAATCTCTGTAGTCTAACACATTTTGATCCTAAATAAAGCTTCAGCGTATTTTCTTTAATATCATCTGGTTATTCATTTGTACATATAATGTGCATAAATCAGATAGAAAATGTGAAAAAAAACCCACATTGCATGATCTGATATTCTATCTATGTAACATTTCTATGATATAAATACACATTTAGGTATATACTCTACTTCTGGTTAGAATATAGAAAAGCCTTAAGAAATGTGGGTAATTAGAAGGATCTGGCTACACTTAAAAAACATAGAGAATTTATTTTCTTAATCCTTCAGAAGACTAAAGATGCAGTGGAGATCAAATAAATGGATTTGCAGAACAATGACAAGTCTTTTACAGAGGAGAATGACTCCACAGCTGTTGTTATTGCATGGGAAGCACTGGTGGAGGAGGTACCTGCTACAGAAGTAGGTAAGGGAAAACCATCTAAACTTCTAGTGAACTTTTAATGGCTGTGCGTAGGCTGGCACGAGAGATTAGATTTCTAAGGAGGCTAAACCTCAGAGCAAATCTGCAGCCACCCACTGAATCTTTCTCACAGGTCTGCATCTAGCGCTTGAGAAGTACTCTGCTCAAAGGCCAGAGAGGAGGCAGCGCAGAAAGATGCATCCTGAGGCCCGCTGAAGGGGCGGGGATGATGAGTAGGAGAGATGACACTCGTTGGTGTCCCAGCTACTCCCTGGGGCGAGGCAAAAAAATAAAAAATAAAAAGCCCTTTGAAACTCTCCAGTGTTTTTTTAGAGTGGAAAGCAGCTGCCCTTGAGGGTTGAGGAATGGGAATCAAGATGAAAAGAGATCTTCAGAGGTAAAAACCAGGGATGATGCTGGAGGACAAAGACATCTTTCTGGCGAATCCAAACACTGCCAGGTAAGCTATGAAAAAGAGTTCTTAGTCCAGGTGATGGGATATGGGAAGTTAGTTCTGAATCTGGAAGTGGATTCCTGAACCTCACCAGAGCTCAGGTGTTAAGGTTCCCTGAATGGAATGTCTAAATCTTCCTTGTGCAAAGTGTAAGGCTTCTGTGAAATGATTTAATTGAAGCTACACTAAGACACTAAAGTTAGCGTAGTGAATTGTATATCATATTCTTTCAGCCTTCTATTTAGTAGCCAGTCCAAAGAAGAAGCCTGATTGTTTTTGAAATTAATATCATTTTGTACTCTGAGATTCTTGTTTAAAATATACCTTGCATTAAGACAAAAATGATAAGACACACTGCTAAGCAAGACAAAGAGACCTATGGCCAACACAGAAGAACTCCACAGAACCAGACACGGAGATGGTGCAGATCTGGGAGTAATCAGACACATCCTTGAATATAGAAGACAGTTAAAAGCATATACCAGGATCGGCATTTAGAGTAACACTTAAGATTCTTCTTGGCATGCTTACATCTTGGGAGGAAGCATGTGATGGCTCAAATAGTTGACTACCTGTCACTGTGTGGGACACTAGGATTGAGTTCTTGTCTCCTTAGCTTGGCCTGGCTTAAACCCTGACAACTATAAGCATCGGAAAAAATGACCTAGCCAATAGGAAATCTCTCTCACACTCTGCCTTTCAAGTGAAATAAATGGATAGCTTTTTAAAAGTTGTATCATTAGACATAATAAAGGCAATCTTTAAACTAAAATATGACAAGTATGCTAATAGGTACAAAGTGATCTGATAACAAATTGGGCAGAAGAGAAATAAAGGAAGGATCTGATTCAAAATGAATCACTTATGTGGAAAAAAACAAGAAAAGACATCCCAAGAATATGACGCATATAATAAATATATTAATCACATAATATCACTGTGACTCCATAGGACAATGAATTTAAAACTCTACACTCACATGTAGCTGTATGAACTAATACTGTAAGGTATTAGCTTGGCTCAGGTGTTTTCATTGGAAAATAATACCAAATAATAAGGAAAAGTAGTTGATGGCATTATGCTAACAGGATGGCGAAGATTTCCAGCAATCCTTACACGTGTTCTGCAGCTGTTAGGAGTGTTTTCTTATGAGTAAATGTCAGTTGGAACCTCTTTGTTGACTCCTTGTACCCTTTATTTCCTTGTCTTTCTATCATTTTCTTCGAAGATAATATTGAAGTCTCAAAAGGTAATTGTAACCTTGTCCATTTTTCTTTTCAGCTATATCAAATTCCTTCAGGCATTTTGAGAGTGTGTTGCTTTGTGCATAAATATGTAGTATCATCATGTCTTCCATGGATCCATTTGTTAACAGTTGTTATGCATCATTCATCCTAACAATTTTCTTTGTTCTGAAGTCTACCAATATTAGTATAGCTACTTTTTCTTTTCTTTAATGTCTGCTTAATATCTCTTTATTTAATTATTTTATATCAGCATATTTATTAATGTGAATAAGTTGTATTAGGATAACATTATTTATCCATTCTTCTAACTTTAGTCTTTCAATTGGTATGCTTAAACTACTTGCTTTTAATGCAAGTCTTTCAACTTAAATTTTCATTGTTATATTTGTTTTTGTTTCTTCAGGTTCTTATTTTTTATATCACCTTTCTGTCTTCCTGAATAGTTACTTGAATACAATGAATTCATTTTGATTTTTATATATAGGGTTTTGAGAGTATGTTTTGCATCATTTTGTGAGTATACCTAAGTATGACAAGCATATAGGACTTACAGCCACTACTGACATCAGCATTTCACAACTTCAAGTATGGAAATGTTAACAATTCCTCTTGCTCATCTCACAGTATTCTGTGAAGGGAAAAGGAAGTCATGAAACACCCAAGGAGGAGAATGAGTCTGCTGGCTGTGCACTAGTGGCAGGGTTCACAATATAACTCTGCGTACAAAACTGTAATGTCTTCCACAGTCAAAACACTGATTTTCAGAAGATGCTTAAAAGAGCAAATGAAAGATCACTGCCCTACAAATCACTGGACAAAGCAGTTGTTCCAAAGAGCTGCTGGGAGAAGCTGCTGCCTGGGCGGATTTTGTGTAGTATCTGCACGCATGGCTAACGACCCATGAAATCGTGAACCTTGACAACACAGGCACTTGCTAAACAATATCTCCAAGAGATTAAATGGACTTGTTCAATGTTTGCTGCTCAAAGCAGAATCTGAGATGGTTTAATATTATCAGAATAGAATCAACCAAAACTTTCATGAAATGCAGCATCAGTTTCTCAATGATCTTTTGTAGAACACCACTACGGAAGGGCACGTTAACATTCAAGCTCATTTAGCCAGCAAGGAAAATTAGCTGGCAGTTTATAGGATAGGATGATTTAAGAATGGGAACGACATGAGAGCTAAAGCTGCTGGAATGACCCTGTAACTTGTTTTGATGCTACTCTTCTCAGCCCCAAGTTGCTCACCTCAACATCAAAAGCACTCATGTGTGCAAATAACAAATCAACAAAATACTATTTGCGTATTAACACCATTTCATTTGATGTTTTCCTTGAAAGAAAAACAATAATAAATAACAAAGTGATTTCTTGTTGTCATCCTCCCTATCACTTTTGATTTCTGACTTGCGTCTTGCTTAGCTGTGGCCATTGCAGCTTTCTGAGGACTGAACCAGTGGATGGAAGTTCTCTCTTTGTCTCTGTCTCTCCATCTCTGTAATTCAGACCTTCAAACTTCAAATATATTCAGTTTTTATTAATTTTAAAAACTAAAACAATTTCCTCTGCATTATTCTAATTTTTTTTTTTAGTGCAAGGATTGTGTACTAGATGCACAGCTACCGTTAGAATGGTGCATGTGTGCCAATGGCAGATTTCCTTGCTTTTTGCTCATACACTAATCAGTTGTATAAAAGACATGTATAATTTATTTTATTTGGAAAACCTACATCTGGAAATCTGTATGTGACAAGTTGAAATTTTTTAATTTATTGTTTTTTGTTTTGTTTTGTTTATTTACTTGACTCTACAACCTCCACCCACACTGTTGAGATTTCTTCTTTGTAAAGGTTTTCACCTGCCAATCAAACTCCAGATGAAACAATGAGGCTCAAGGGGATGGTTACCATCAGGAAAGAGATGCTGCTGTTCTGCGCTAGTGAAAGCAGACACATTCATGGCCAGCATCCAGGCCTGTTATTCCCTCTAGCAATAGGGCAGTCTCCTACTGGTTTGGCTGCTGCACGAGTACTTTACTGAAAAATGGAAGGAAACCTGCAGAGCTACCACAGAGCTAAAACGATCCTAGCTGAGAAAATCCTGCTATTAAAATATTCGTGAGCAAATATCTGTGTTCGCATTCTTTCTTTTTTCCCTTCTCCATCAGTCACTAGAATGTATTCTTGAAGGAAAGAACAAAGAGTTGGCATTTACCTAATAATGAAGTTCCACATATCTCATATCAGAGTGTGTGGGTTTAATTTGTGGTTCCAGCTTCTGATTCCTGTTTCTACTGATGTGGGACCTGGCAGACAGTGCTGAAGGCTCACATGGCTGAGTTTCTGTCACCCACTTGAGAGATCTGGATTGTATTTCTAAATGTCAGTGTGAGCATTTAGGTAAAGAACTGTTGGAAAGAAGTAGTTGGTTTATCCATCTCTTTGTTTTTCAAATAAATAGCGTTTTAGGAGATTTATTTATTTTTTTAAAGTCAGAATTACAAGGAAGGACAGAGGCAGAGACACACAAGGAGGTCATTCATTTGCTGGTCCGCTTCCCAGGAAGTCATGATGTTCAAGGCTAGTCCAGGGCCAAAGCCAGGAGCCAGTATTAGCCTCCAGGTATTGCATGTGGTACGGGGGCCCAAACCCCTGGCCATTTTCTGCTGCTCTCCCAGGGACATTAGCAGGGAGTTGGGTTGGAACCAGAGCAAGTTGGGTAAGTGCTGAATGAAATACTTCAAATGAATGTGTCTTACTTATTATTCCTTGCTCTTTTCCTCAAAATTTTTCGTGTGTTTTGAAAACTTTATTGCTTTAACATAGGGTCAGATTTTCTTTGAAACCTTTTTTACTTCTTTTAATTATTGTTAGTATTGTTGTTGTTTTATGATACAGTTTCATAGGCCTGGGATTTCCCTTTAACTCTCCTGAATCCCCTCCCCAATCACTGAGTTCCCCTGTATTATTGCTTAGTATAGTCTTTCATACACAGTCATATGTCCATCATCGTGGCCATGGACAATGGCAGAGAGTCCAGCATCCTATTGTCAAGATATAGTAAATAGTTCCACTGGGAACCCATCTTTAGTCTGGAAGTAGAGATGCATACTGCATTGTATCCTCACATCTGGATATGATGGTCGCCATCACAGTTACTATATATCTTCTTAAATGAAAAGCCACAAAACAAAATCAACAACCAGAAGAAAAATAGAAATTTACAATGCCATGAAGTTAAATAACATGTTACTAAATGACTAATGTGTCGCTGAAGAAATGAGAAAGAAAACCAAGAACCTTCTTGAAGAAAATGATGCTACTGTATGATCTGTGAGTCACTGAAGAATTTAATGAGAAAAAAAAGTGTTCTGAAAAGTTGAAACTAAAGAAAAAATCAAAAACCATGAGATATCATTTCCATTGTTCTTTGTTGGTGAGATATGTCTCTGTAGGCAACAAATAGATGGATTTTTTGTATGAAAGACTATACTTATATATATATACTTATATATATGTACATATATACACTAATCATTTTGGTGAAAAATATTCACCATCATTGGTTAACCAAAGCATGAATTTTTAAAATTTTATTCTCATGATATTTTTAAAAAATTTAGTGATTTACTTGAAAGACAGAGTTAGACAGAAAGAGAACACAGAGAAATATTACATTCTCCAAATGGCCAAAAAAACCAGGCTTGGTGCCAGACTGAAACCAGCAGCCTGGAACTCCATCTGGGTCTCCTACAAGGGTCAATTTCTACTCCTTTCCCAGGCAACTGTTAGCGGACTGGGTTGCAAATGGAGCAGCAAAGGCATGAACCTGGAAATAAGTTGTTTGCTGGCATCAGCTGGCGGCATAATTTGCTTAACTAAAGCCCCCAAAACTTGTTTTAAAAGCTTACCTAGGAAATGATTATTTTCAATAATTTTTAAAAATCCAAATTTTCATTTAAATTATAAATAAAAACTACAAAAAGCATGAGATATGAGTAATCTTTGCTGCAGTCTTAGTTCAAAGAATAAATAATAATAATGAGTAAGTTTTTAAAAAGATTTATTTATTTTTATTGGAAGGCAGATTTGCATAGAGAATAGGAGTCAGACAGAAAGAATTTCCATTTGCTGATTCAGTCCCCAATGGATATAAAGGCTGGAACTGATATGAAATCAGGACCCAGGAACCAGGAGCTTCTTCCAGGTCTTCCACATGGGTGAGGGGCCCAAGGCTTTGGACCATCCTCCACTGTTTTTCTAGCATATTAGCATCAAGTTTGTAGGAAAGTAAGCAGCTGGGGCATGAACCAGCACTCAGATGGGATCCTGGCACTTGAAGGGGGGGATCGACAAACTGAGCCATTCTGCCAGGCCCATGGATCAGTTTTCATGGAAATTTGTGAGTATATTATCAAAATATACATGATTCTAAATTTCAGAAAATAAAATATTCTGATTTTAATTATATATATTAAGAAAAACATTACCAGTTCATGAACAGGAACATTTGGCATACATATATCTAGTACTAATTTTCATGAATTCAAGAAATGTTTCCACCTATGCAAAGGATTTCATATGTTTGAAGATTCTAATAGAAAGGAAAATTTTATAAATTTTGCTTTAAGAGGAAAAGCAAAAATTTGGTTAGCAAAATCTTTAAAATCCTTCTTGACACAAAATGCAAATGTTTTTCTGGATTTTATTAAATGACCTATTCATAACAAATTACCCCTTTTCTGTGTTTACCAAGATGATGGGGTGGGTGCTTTTTTTTTTTTTTTTTTTTTTTTTTTTTTTAGTATTTTCTTTGGACAATTCCAATGGTGTTTTTTTTTAAATTGTGGTCTAAATCTACAGCATTGGGAAGTTGTGTGTGACTGGTGATGGAAGCATAATGTGGAGTAATCATATTTCCTGAACACTGGCACTATGTAGTCATATTTTATAATACACATATTCATACACACATTATTTATACACAACCAAAATACTGTCACACAAAACATGTAATCCATGATCAAGACTGTACCAGCCTTGAGACTGGATTCATTGAGAAGATGTGATTAATTCATAAAACATTCTGTTAATGAAAGCAGGAGAAAAATGACATGATTTATCATTCCCTCTTTTTCTGCAAACAACTGAATTGCAGAAAATCATTGTACACTACACAACAGATAGGGGACTCATATCCAAGATTTACAAAAGGTTTCAGAAATTCATTGGCAGCAAAATAGATAACCCTGTGATGCTATGGGTGAAGGAAATTAATAGACATTTTTTAAAAGAACCAAGTGGCTAATAGAAATTAAAAAAAAAAAATCACTCAGGCTCCCTAGCTATCAGGGAAATACAAATAAAATCCGCTTAAATCCAGTGAGATTGGCCTGCATCTGGAAACTTACTAACACTTGCTGGTGTAGATGTGGGGTGAAAGGTACCCTACTCTACTTTTGGTTGGATTGTAGACTAGTGTAGCCTCTATGGAAAAAAGTACAGAGTATAAAGACAAACGAAAACTGATTAACTGTGTAAGCCAGTTATTCCACTTCAGGGAAGTGAAAGGAAGCGAACTCTGCATATGAAAAACTGTATTTACAGCAGCACAATATACAACAGGGAAGACATGGAACAACCCTGATGCCCTGTAAATGAAACATGGATAGAGAAACCATGGTATATTTGATACTCCATGGGATACTACTCAGCCATTTAAAAAAAGTGAAATTCTACCATCTGCAACAAAATACCACAACTGGAGACAATTATGCTCAGTGAAATAAGCCAATCCCCAAAACACAAACATCATTTTATTTTCTGATATAAAACAACATTCAGGAAAAAATGCAAGGCTAATAGGTATATAGGTAAACATGTATGTACATATATTCTCATAGATAATGGAGACTAGCTACCAGTAAATTAAGATACATTGAAGTATGGTGTCACCTACTTTCCTCTAGCCTTTGACCCTTTTACCCTAATCAAATATGTAAAAATTACCACAAATAAAATGTATACAATTAAAAAAATCTTAAAAAAGGATACATTGAGATATGCATTTCCACCCCTAGTACACCTGTTAAACATAGTTTACAATAGGATCCTGGATCCTCTACCATTATCTATACCTACAATGTCATGATACACTTGAATAACAGAATGCTAAGCTGGAAACTGTTACTAAAGGACTATGCTAAATATGAGGAGAAATAGTGTGTGTTGGGAGGAGAGTGGAGAGGGAAGAAGAGGAAATGGAGGCGGCAATCCCAATATCTACACAAGCATATCATGGAAAATAGTAATAACAATGGAAAATACATAAAAAGAAGAAAGATTAGTATTTCCTTAACTTGTGTTCTTTTAGTATAATATATACTCAATTCCAAAGTGTTTTTGTCTTAAGCTATTCTTTGAATGAAACTTCTGTGCCAACCAGCCTTCAAAATCAACGAAAGGTTTGTATAGCGCAACGAAAATTCCTAGGTCTTTTCAAAATTATTTGAACAAGACAAATGGACTGCTGTTTCTGAAAAGTGAGTGACTTGACTGCAGCTGACATATTTCTCAGACTAAATCAGAGATTTTCCATTTCAGAAATTCAGCCTGAAGTTTCAGTGGTCAGCAAAGACCAGGCTACTGGTGCTTTCTGCTGGAGAAGCCAGAAAGGAAAGCGGATCTCTTGCTATCTCTTCCTCCTTCTTGCTTTTTTTGAAGCCTGGATTCAAGTAACAGGTCAAAGTTATTTATTTTTATCACCCTTGTCCTTAATTCCAAGCAGGAAAAACTGTACATCCTCAAATCCTCTAGCTTAAAATGGCACTGTGTACATAAATACATAGCAACATAATTTCATGTCTTTGTCTCTTATTTGTTGTTAATAGAATATATTGACATTTTATCCTTTGGCTACCTCTCTGACTGGTTAAAGACCTGTATCTAACACTTACTTTTTATCAGATTAATTTTATTAGTTGAGAGGGACAATTTCAGAAAGAGAAGGAGAGAGAGATGTCCATCTGCAAGCTCACATCCCAAATGGCCACAGCAGTGATGTCCGGGCCGGACTGAAGCCAGTATCAGGAACTTGTGTAGAGTTTCTCATGAAGATGCAAGAATGCAAGAACTCAGGTTGTGATCTGTTGCCTTCCAGGGCACATTAGCAGGGACATGGATCAGAAGCAGAACATACGGTGCTCAAACCAAGGCCCCATGTGGACTTTGACATTGCAGAAATGGTTTTGCATGTTATGCTGCAATGCTGGCCCCTAATTACTGTATAATGGCTTCACTGAAAACATGGATTATATAATTATGGAGTTAAACCCTATGATAGTTTTGTCATTGACAAAGAAGTGCTACACAGAGCATACAGCTGTCAGATAATGCGCTGAGATTCAAGGAAGCATATGGCATTTAAAAGACAAGGCATTGACTTTTCAAAATAAATGTTAAAAAATATAATGCTTGATTCTCAACTCCCAACTATATGGAAATATTAAAACTAGATGTTCATCTTCTCTGCATATCTGATTTTCTAATAAAAATAAAAAAATCTTTAAAAAACAAACCTAATGTTCAGCAGTTCTATATTGATAAACAGAGATTTTTTTGTTGCTTTCTAAAATAAGCAGAAAAACATTTGAGAATAGAGAACATTGCTGTCTATTAATGCTACAAATGATTTAAATGATGATAATATAAGCAAATCATGAATAGTATTTTTTTCAAGATAGTATCTCTTTTATGCTGAATATCATGGAATGCTTCTGCTTTGAAACTTTAATGTAGTTAATATTACCAATTTCATCTTGACAATTCTTATACTGCAATGAGATACACCAAGGGCAATTTGTATGTGGTGATGTACCAGAACACAAATTAAATGTAATACACATCCAATTTGAAATCTATTGTAGAGATCTCTGGGCATTATATAGCTTTTTCAATCACTGGTTGTAACAGTGTAATTATTCTATTTAGAAAAGTCAGCTTTTTTCTCTATCTCTCCCTGTCTTCTTAGGTATTTCTTTATATCTTGGTGAATTGGAGCTGTTTCCTACTTTTCACTTAATGTTAAAGATTAAATGAAATGCTTAGGTGTGATAGTAACTTTGATAAATGTTTCTTTCCCATGACATTTTTAGGTAAGAGTTGTATTGAATGATTGTGCATTAAAGTCACAGTTGCTGGTATAAATATGCCAGTCAATATTCTCACAAGTTTTATATATATATGCATATATATACATACACACATATATACGCACACACATATATATATACACACATATATATTAAGGATTTATTTATTTTATGTAAAAAGTAAAAGTTTTGTATAGAGAAGGAGAGACAGAAAGAGATTTTCCATCAGCTGGTTAACTCCTCAAGTGACCACAAGAGCTAGAACTTGGTCTGTCGAAGGCTGTGAATCAGAAGCTTCTTCCAGGTCTCCCATGGGAATGCACGGACCCAAGGTCTTAGACCATCTTTGGTGCTTTCCCCTGGCATAAGTAGAGAGCTGGACTGGGAGTGGAACATGAAATGGCATCCATCTGGGAGGCCAGTGCTACAGAAAGATGATTAGCATGCTACACCCCCCATACCAGTCCATAACAAACTATATATTTAAAGGTGAAGTTTAGTATCAATTATTTGGAGTATGAGTCCCTTTCAAGAAAATAATAGCTACAATGGGCTCGGTGCAATAGCATAGCGGTTAAAGTCGTCCCCCTGAATGTGATGGGGTCCCATATGGGCGCCAATTCTAATCCCAGGGGCTCCACTTCCCATCCAGCTCCCTGCTTGTGGCCTAGGAAAGCAGTCGAGGACAACCCAAAGCTTTGGGACACTGCACCCACAAGGGAGACCTGGAAGAGGCTCCTGGCTTCAAATTGGCTCAGCTTCAGCCATTGCGGATGCTTTAGGTGAACCATTGGATGGAAGATCTTCCTCTCTGTCTCTCCTCCTCTCTGCATATCCGCTTTTCCAATAAAAATAAATAAATCTTAAAAGAAAATAAAATATTAGCTGCAACATTATCAAATTAGATCACCAACATCTAATCAATTTAGGGCAATTAGCATACAAACTCTTAAGACTATTAAAACTTTCCCAAGAGCTAATCATAGGACAAAGGAAGGTACAGAGTGTACTTGTTGAAGTCACAAGTGACAAAAATGGTGAAACAGAGGAAATACTAGATAAAGCACCATGAGTGCTACTACTAACAGCTAGCAAAGATATACTTTAGTGAGCTTACTCATTATGCATCTACATGTCAAAGTGTTATAAAGCAGCTGCCATTATGGTACCCATTCTCAGAGAAGAAAACATGAACACAGAATATTTCAAGAACTTACCCAACGTCACAGCTCTATAAAGTGTTAAAGCTAGAATTGAAACAGTGAAGAACCATCTTGAGTGTCTGAATTTGTCTTGCATAGGAAGAGAAGAGCAAATATCTGATATCTTTTTATATTTCAAAGGGAAAAAAAATACAGTTTTCTTACAAAGACCCCAACCATGTTTAGGTGATCAAATGATGCAAAATGGGGCCAGATTTCATCAGATAGTGGATTGTCTGAAGATCATTCCTGGTGTTGATGAAGGCAGCAAGACACCATGAGAGAAAGCGAGACTGTTAATTGCTGCTGTTAGAATTTGCTTTACAAACAATTTTACTCTCTGAAACAAGATGGCTTGGAGATTTCATTATCATTCAATATGACCTTAATTTTGAATACTTTGAGAAAAAATTGAAAAACAATTTCACATCTCATGTCTCGTGTGATGTTGAAATGAAGTCCTCATAGTAAATGACAGTTCAGAGTTTGGCGACTCTGAATATTACAATGTCTGGAACAAGAAGCAAGGGCTGAAAAAGCATTCCATCAGCCACATCAATGGCATAACTTTTATGTTTTTATTGGTCTCTTGGGCTTGGTCATTTTCTGTTTTCATTTATCCTTTCTTCCCTTGTATATTCTGTTGAATCAAAGTTGAATCTAATTATTTTATTTTTCTGCTGACTTCTAGTTCACATTTTTAAAAATGTACTCTTGTTTGGTTTTTAACAACAATTAAAACTATGGAATGATACCATCGATAAAACCATGTCTTAAGTTATTGTAAAAGAAGTGAGAGGAAATCTTCAAAATAGAGAAAATAAGAGAAAATATCTTAAGATGATTTAATTTATCACATTTCCCATTGACTTACCTTCCCAAAACTAGAAGCCAAAAAAAAAAAAAAAATAGAAATTATATCAATAAAACTAGTTTTGGAGAGTTTACCAAATATTTTTTCCTAAAAAGTGAATTCCTTGGTTAGAGTTCTGAGTCCAGCAGTTCAATTGGGGAGATCTCCAAAAATACTTTGAGGTATTCCCAGATTAGTTTCTTGTATGTTCTAGCAAGCACAGGGCCCGGCACAGTCCATCACCCCGATCAGCTGGTGGTTGCAATTGCTGTGTTGGTTCTGTTTTCGGTCCCGAGTTGCACTGGAACCAATGAGTGTTGCAGTCCAGTCTGGTTCGGCCCTTACATCAACCAGTGGGGGCTGCAGCCTAGTCGGGGTGACCCACAATAACCCCCACCAGGCCCGCCCCCTACCCTGGTTTGCCAGTATGTGTAGCAGAAGACCAGTCTGTCCCCCATGCCATTTGGCTCTGGTACTTGTCGATGGGTATTAAAGCTTAGTTCTATCTAACCAACTCAACCATCCAGCCCTCACAGATGTTGTTGAGAACTCTAACCAAGAAAAGACTGAAGACAGAACAGGACAATCATTCATCTCAGCTATATGTTGGCAGCGAAATACGGGGCAAACGGAGACTTTATGATGGACCATATCAATCAGTGGACGACCTCATCGAGTGAAACTGGCAGCGATTCATAACTGGAGAACTATTAACACCACTTGAGCACATATCTCAGAGCATGCCCCACATCCGGGACTTGGGGTGGGCGGGAAACCGGGTGGGGCTTCTCCCTCAATATCCCCCTTTACCTCAGATACGTGATGGAAACAATATTGACATAGTAGCATTACCCACTTCCCTACCCCCCTGAACCTTTTTTTTTTCTTTTTTTTCTTCTTTTTCCTTTAACTGTAATTAACTATGTAAAGATTGTCAACAATACAATAAAATAGATTTTAAAAAAAAGTGAATTTCAATAGAATTACAATTGTGAGATTTCATATGGAGCACCATGAAAATATGAATAATAGCACCAATTTAAAAATGCAGAAATAGTTCACAGTACTATATTATGGAAAATTAATTTGGCTTTAATATTAACAAATCCACGGCATTTAGTTACTAAAACCAAGATTACTCATGGTAGTAAGCTCATGCATGCACAATGACATAATTTAAACATATTTTTATGAAGCAAGAATAAGCAAAAGACAATGTTATAAATTTCCAATATAAGCAGCACCTTTATCTTTTTAGAGTATCTCGGTGATGCCTTCCTTCTGTTACTAGTTAGATATCTACACTTTATGATAAACTACTATTTCTGATTGATAAAATTACAAGGTAATTAATGTATGATATATTTATTCTCCTTTTGGTCACGTCTAAAGATAAAATAATCCTCATTATGGAAACAATATAATTTTGGAGTAGTTTTTTTGGAATGATTTCTTAATTAATCCCTGTCCTTTCTAACAGATTATGATTCCTTTTGATTTCTTAACATACCATGTGGAAGACACATGTTATATATTTGCCAAATATGACTACATTTCAATCAGCTTATCACATGCCTTTGTGTTGCATATGAGGTTCATTTTTCTCTTATTGCTTCATCAGAATTTTCAAACTGTAAGCATTTGAATTTGAAATATCAAAATGTGTTTTCTGATAATTATCAGTAAGACTGATTTCACTCTGACAGTGACTGGCTCATTTAATTTCACTGGGTGCAAAAATCCTGTTGCATTGAATGCATTTAGGTTGTTATATTTCAGATTCCCTGATAAGAAGTCTTTCATTTTTCCTTTGTTAACGTAATATAAGCAAACAACAACATAAGCCAATAGCAAACCTGCCTGTGACTTCTCAGAGAAAGTGCCATTTTAAGGACTGTATGTGTAGCATCTGAGCATTACTATACTTTGGTTAGCAAAACAAAATACCTGAAACAGAACACTCTATAAGTAAAATAGGCTTATTTTGGCTCAGCATTATAAAAATTCCCAGTTCAGGATCAGGCAGGCCACACTGTTTCAGCTTACTGATGCTATATTTAATGATAATCTCTAGATATGGCACAGGGTGTCACATGGTAAGGGACAGGGAGCATACGTTTTCATCTAGCCATCTATCAATCTTATTCTAAAGCTGCTACAAATTAATAACTGATTCCTATGCTAGTGTCCTAATCCAGTTTAACCAACTTCTAGATACCCTGTTTCTAAACACCATTACTGGATTAAGTTTCCACCCTGTTGCCATAATAAAGTAAGAGTTTGGAGACTATACTATGAGTCTTGGAGCCAAATCACATTCAAACCATATCAATATAAGCCAGTTATATTTCTCTATTTGGTATTTAATTCTAAATTAAAATTTATATTATTAAACACAAGTAGTCAGCTTGTAACCAGCCCCAAATATAATTATGTTGGTATTGCTTGTGGATTGTCTCCTTGTGTGGCTTAAGTCCAGAGCAATTTCCTATTTATAAAGCAATTAATTAGCAGAATTAAAATATCTGCTTAAGTTTAAGAAATTTATTGTCTTAAGATGAAGATCAAATAAATCACACTTAAATCCTGTATTAAAACATGTGAAAATGAGCAAAGTGTCATCATCTATATTTGATAATTAACATTATGGATTATGAAAATGAATAAATGTTACATCATATATAGTCATGTGAAATTACACATTATTTCACAATCAGATTTAAATTTTGCGAGAAGATGCATATGTTCTCTGCTTACTAACTCATAAACTTTCAACAATGGCCTTAGGGATAATAATGTCACCTTTCTGTGCATTTAGCATAGGCTGAGATTCACCAGTGACATATGATTTAAAAACGCAATTAATTTAAGGCAACCAGTAGAATAGAATTATTGCAATCATTAACCTCTGTACATATTTTGTGTGTCCAAGTAGACTGACAACCTTAAGACCACTGAAGATTGGCACTTAGGAAATGTTGCCAATACAATCTTCTTTCAATAGAGTCTTTCTTTGCTGTTTGTCACTTTGGAAGTGCTGTGCGTGTTTGTACTTCTGGTTGGTGTTCTGTGGGTGAAACAGAATAAATCTGGATATTGTAACAGAGCAGGATCTTTTGTAGTGTCAGCATGTAAGTTCCCCTGTGCTAGTTAGAAGCTTGGGGAAGGGCTTTAGGAAGGGGAGCTGAGAACTGACAGATTTCGAAGCGTCTGTCATGCGATGAGTCAAGAATCTGTACTGGTCAGTAATGGTGAGTAGGAGATGATAGGACGTATTTAAAGAAATAGTCTGAAACAATTTGGAAGGACGTATTGAACCTGCATGAGTCTGATGTCAGGGCCTTGTGTTCAATGGGGATATCATTAGGGGATGTGACTACCAAACCCAGAATTGAGTTTCCTGGTACAGTAGGGTTTATAAGCCACATGAACAGATTAGAATCTTGAAGGTGAAATTCTTGCAGTCTGTTTTCCCTGTTCACAGAGTGGCCTGACCTCAAAGAACTAGGTCAAAATGATCAGGTCAAACACCTGGAAAGTTGGCAGTTTATGCATAAAGAATGAAACTTTAAATTACTTTCTTCCATGAGATTAAAGATGGCTGCTTCACTGATGGTGAAAATCAAGTTTTTTGAATTTCAGTCTTCCTGAGCCTTCAACTAATTATCTGTTCAGTAGTGCCCCTTGGGGCAATTGTTATCATTTCCAAAAGAGTTTAAACTGTGCTTCAAGACAACACATGGATATCTTATAATGTTTCAGTAACATAAAAGATTGCAAACTTTCTATAACATAAATGATTTACCCATTAAAATCTCACCAATGATTTAATTGGACATTCAGACATCTCCAGACATTGTATGTCTGGCCCTGTTTCCCAAATACCTGAGGTATGTTTCCGTTTCATCAGCAAGTTTAGTCTGTCATATCAGCTACGGCACCTCTATAGTTTTCCTACAGGCACAGCTTCCAGTGATGTGATGACAAGCCTGGCACACTGCCCTCCCTAACATCATGGACAGATGCTTAGAGCCACCCTATACCAGAATGCAACATGGACATGTTCTGCTGCCGCCTGGAAGACTATCTTATGAACCCTGATTAGCTCTTATAAACAATTTACGTGAAGAGTTGCTCCAGTTTAAAGATTCTCATTTTACAGATGAAAAATATGTATATAAAATGTTAATATAAATGTTTATATATAAATGTTATATAATGTGTATATATAAATGTTAATAAAAATGTGTTCTATTAACTTACTGACCACATCGTAACTTGGTAGTGACAGACCTGTGATTTAAAACTAGAAATCTGATGGAAGCTACTTTATGCTTAAATTATTACAGATTGTCCCAGATGAACTGTTCTTGACTAAGGTTCTCTATGGATATGTATCTCTTATTTTCTGATGATTTAGCTCAGTGATTAAGTATAACAGATTGGTAAACCAGGTCAACTTTATAATACCCAAAAACGTTCAGAAGGTCTTTGACATGAACAAGTTCTGTTGCAGAAGGAGACTGCACAATGTCCAGCCCAGACTGCTGTCTCCATTCAGGTCCTTATGCACACCAGTGGGAACCCCAACCAAGTCGGACGTCCCCTTAGCTCCCCAATCAGCCCTTTTCCCAGCAACAGATCTTGTGTGTGCCAGCAGATTGCAGTTCCACAGGGATGAGGCTCTCACTGGTGAGTACTGTGATTTAACCTGACAGGGCCACCAGCCCTAGCTTTAGTGTATGCCAGGGAGTGGTGTTTGGTGGTAGGTAATGCGAACTACCCCAGTTCAGGTCTCCCACATGTGCTGGTGCTTCAGTCTGACCCTTAAAGGTCCTCTCATATCTCTTCGGATCAGCAGGTCTCAGCCCCCTCCTTTAACTCTAAGTGTGGTGGTTTTCTCAATGATATTCCTTCAACAGTCCTTCCTCACCTGGGTGTGAGCCCTTGGGCACCCACACAGAGACCCAGACCCAAGTCAGCACGAGTTGCCAGGTGGCCCAAGGGTTTAGCCTGGCACCTTTGGCCCAAGCCTCTGTTGAGCTCCCCTTCCCTGGGGTCAAAATACTTGGTCAGGCTGGTTATGCATGCAGACTAAGGGTCTAGGCGCTCCATTCAAACCTCCGCCGAGCTCTTGTGGGTCGAACTGGGGTTGAGCGGCTCGTGACAGCTGTATTTCTTTCAGTTATGTTTCACTTAATTTATATTTAACAAATATGAAGAAATGATTTAAAATGTCCTTGCATGCTCAGCTTATTCTAAATGTGATTGTGTAATTAAAACCAAAGGGAAGGGGCCCAGCGCGGTGGCCTACCGGCTAAAGTCCTCGCCATGAATGCACCGGAATCCCATATGGGTACACTGGTTCTAATCCTGGCCTCCCCGCTTCCCATCCAGCTCCCTGCTTGCAGCCTTGGAAAGCAGTTGAGGACAGTCCAAAGCCTTGGGACCCTGCTTCCGTGTGGGAGACCTGGAGGAAGTTCCCGGCTCCTGGCTTCAGATCAGCGCTGCACCGGCCATTGTGGTCACTTGGGGAGTGAATCAGCAGAGGGAAGATCTTCCTCTCTGTCTCTCCTCCTCTCTGTGTATCTGACTTTGTGATAAATATTAAATAAATTGTTAAACAAAATAAAAATTTTTCTTGGTTTTTGTCCAAGATCTTTGTACCTTAATATGAAATGAACTGCTTTACCTGAAAAGGGATGAATGTATCAGTATTCCATGCGTGTCTTCTGTGCTGCCAAATTACTACAAACTTTTTGGAATGGAAGATTCTGTATAGTCAATGGTTGTGGAATTCTCAGACTAATCAAACCCTTGCTTTGTTGTAAAAGCTCAAATAAACAGCATGAAGACTGTAAAAAAAATAAATAAATAAAATAAAATAAAAAAGGGAGGGCCCAGTGCTGGTAGCCTAGCAACTAAAGTTCTCACCTTGCACATGCCGGAATCCCACATAGATACTAGTTCTAATCCTGATGGCCCTGCTTCCCATGCAGCTCCCTGCTTGTGACCTGGAAAAGCAGTCGAGCATGACCCAAAACCTTGGATTGGCTTGGATCGCTGTACATGCATGGGAAACCCAGAAAATGCTCCAGGATCCTGGCTCCAGATTGGCTCAGCTTCAGCTGTTTCGGCCGCTTGGAGAGTGAATCAAAGGACAGAGATCCTCCTCTCTGTCTCTCCTCCTCTGCATATGTGACTTTTCAATAAAAATAAACTTAAAAAAAAAAAAACCTACCACCAATAAGAAAACAATCATTATTTTAACTCTAATCTTTTTCAAGCATAAGACTCACAATTCTAGACTGAAACCCCAAATTTAGTACTTTCATATTTCTAAGAGTGCTGTAGTATATAATTGCTTATTTATGGAGTTGAGAATGTTGTGAATTGGAATTTTTTTTGAGACTGATTTCTTCTGATCAGAAATGCAGAGGTACAGAGAAAGTAGAGAAAGAGAAAGAACTTCCATCCGTTGGTTCACTATCCAAATGGCTACCATGGCCAGAACAGGGCCGATCCAAAGCCAGGAGACCCTTCAGGATCTTCCATGTGGAAGCAGAGGCGCATGCACTCGGGCTATCCTCAGGCCATAAGCAGGAAGCTGGATTGAAAGTGGAGAACCCAGTTTCCTGGAATGAGCACTTATGTGGGTTGCCTGCAGCACAGGCCCAAACCTAGTCTATCATGCTACCACAGCAGCCCTGAAATTTTTTTAAGTAAACTAAATTTTAGTATTTTCTCTGTATTAATAAATAGCAATGTCTAAACATACACTAATGCTACATAAGTATCCCAATCCAAAGTAAATGTACAGGAAATGTTTATAAATCGTCATCTTACTGAATAAACAAACAAAAATGTGTTTTGTTACTCCATAGAGCATACTGAATCACATCAATGTGTTAGTCCTTTGAGGGTAATTTATCTTAGAAGTGCCTGGAGTGGTGAGATTGGCAGCGATTCATAACTGGTGAACTATCAAAACCACTTGAGCAAGGATCTCAGAGCATGCCCCACATCTGGGACCTGGGATGGGTGGGAGACTGGGTGGGGCTTCTCCCTCAATATTCCCTTTACCTCAGATATATGAAGGAAACAATAGGGAAAAAATAGTCTTACCCACTTCCCTATAGCCCTGGTATCTTTTAACCCTAATTAACAATGTAAAGATTGTCAAAAATATAATTTAAAAAAAATTTATTATGAAAAAAAGAAGTATAAATTTTTATAGTATAAACTATAGAAGTATAGTTATAGGGCTCGGCGAGATAGTGCAGTGGTTAAAGTGCTCGCCTTGCATGTGCTGGAGTCCCATATGGGCGCTGGTTCTAATCCCAGCAGCTCCACTTCCCATTCAACTCCCTGCTTGTGGCCTGGGAAAGCAGTCGAGGATGACTCAAAGCCTTGGGACCCTGCCCCCACATGGGAGACCAGGAAGAGCTCCTGGCTCCTGGCTTCAGATTGGCTCTGCTCCAGTCTTTGCGGCCGCTTGGGGAATGAACCATTGGGCAGAAGATCTTCCTCTCTGTCTCTCCTCTTCTCTGTATATCTGCCTTTCCAATAAAAAAAGCATAGTTATAACTGTAACTATACTATATATAGTTATATATATAGCTATGTATAACTATAACTATAGTTAAAACTATAGAAGAATAGTATATGCTATGGAAGTATAAACTTCTATAGTAATGTTAGATAAGAAATTCTAATTTTATGCAGAGTTATTTTGGTGAAGCTGAGTGCTAAGAACTCTTAGCATTGAACTATTCTTACATTCTAAACAATTTTGGATGTAATGGCTAACAATATAAAATATTCCACCTGAGTGATTTTTTTGTCTCTCACATTCAGTCCCTCATTAACACACTTGGGAGTTGGATCACCACTGTCATTTGGAGGTGGCTATTGTGAAGGCTCAGAGACATGAACATTGCTGGACATGATAACAAATATAGGTAGTCCTTGCCGATCTGTTACTAGTCCATATAGCTATGCGCAAGAATCAGGTGAGGTGATTATTTTACTTTTTCTACCTATTTGTCAACATATTCTCGATTTCTGCGCTCATCTTTCATTTCTCATCCATTTAGTGGCTTTGTGATCTTTAATTGCTTGTTCTCCCTTGGAGTCCTGATTCTCACTCAGCATCTTTTGCTCGTTGATGGTTGAAGAGCAGTTGCAGGGGGAGGGAGCTGGTGATATTTCAAATCCTTTAGACATCAGATTGAAAAATTTACAAACAGGTCGTTCTTATTAATACTGACTAGCTCTCATGACATAATCTCAATGATTTATTATGCCAATTTAGTTCTTCTTGTTTTTTTCCATTGTACTAAAGTTTCACTTCCATTACCATATTATTACCGCACAATCCAGAACTTCAGAGGAGACATGGAGAATGACAACACTGGTAGCAACACAAACATAGGCCAGCAGATGAACAATAAATACCATGTGTTATAATCATTTGATGGATTATTTTTCAACTATAAAAATGAGACTGACATACTATAACTTGGGAAAGCCTTAAAAACAACATGCTGAGTGGAAGAGGTCACACATAAAACACTAGTAGGAAAAGAAGAGTTTATGAGCAGAGTCCCACAGGCAAAAGACTCTGCTAAGTTTCCAAAATAGGCAAACTAACACTTTGTACTATGGTTGACAGTAACTGGGAGTAAAGAGGAATGGATAATAAATTATTATTATGCCTGTTATTCAGGAACTAGATGTGGGTGATGGCTGTACATCATTGTGAAAATACTTAATGCTTCTGAATTTTGCCATTTAAAATGGGAAAATTTATGCGTCAAGTAAAGGACACAAAAGCACTTGCATTACATCATTAGATTTGCAACTTTTTAAAACAATAGACATACTCTTGAGAACCAACTTGAGAGATCACTCTATATATTTACTTTCCACCAATATCTCATATTCATACCTAAATTGAAGGGAAAATGAGAAGCTACTAATCCACATCATTTAAATTATTTTTTAATTTTTTAAATTTTTAATATTTAATTTTAATTTCTAAATTAATTTTAATCTAAAATATTTATTTAATTTTTAATTTCAATATTTTAATTTTTCATATTTATTTATTTTTTATTAATTACATTGCATTATGTGACACAGATTCATAGGCTCTGGGATTCTCCCATCCCCTCCCCATGCCCTCCCCCCCATGGTGGATTCCTCCACCTAGTTGCAGTATTACAGTTCAAATTAAGTCTAGATTCTTTCGTTGCAATCATATACCAAGCATAGAGTCCAGCATGTTATTGTCCAGAAAAATTCAACAGTTTCTTGGGCAGACCATCTCTGGTCTGAAGGTAGAGCTGGCAGAATATCATCCCGATCAATTAGAAGCCCCAGCACAACGTCAACAACAATTTACAACATTATAGAATTAATTGACATAAGTATTGAGTAATCAATACATTATAACAGTGCAAGTTCTTAACCACCTCCTGTGATTACTTCTTTGACACTTCAGTTTTTGTTTGTACTCAGCACCGGCTGCTGCACATCTTAAAGTGGCTATAGGGCACTATTCAGCTGTCTCATGTCTGTTTTCATTTTAGTATTTGCTGTTTATTGTGTTGACGCAGAATTTTGCTGAACTTGGTAGATTTTAGGATAGTTTTTTTTTAAAGTTTTGTTTTCATGACTTATTTTATTTGAAACTCAGATAGGCAGAACAGTCAGACCTGTGCCTGTTTGAAGTTGGGAGCCAGAAGCTGCTGGGACCCCCATGTGGCTGCAGGGGTCCTAGGCCGTGGGTCTTCCTCCTTGGTTTTCCCCTGCCTTTTTCAGGGAGTTGGAAGATAAATGGAGTGGCTAGCATGCAAACTGGTGCCCGTATGGGTTGCTGATACACCACTGCTCTGATACCTAAACTGGTTTTAAATATAAGTTTTATTCTGTTATTTTGCATGTGATGAAATATCTAATTTTTTTTTAGAATTGTATCTGTTCAAATATGTCCTGAGAGAGCTGAAATATTAATATTTTTAAAAGTCTAAAAATATGTTGGAAATAAGTGCAAGTATTCCCTATGAGTATTTTGATTCTCAGAATCAGCAGTAAGTGAGCTGATGAGAATATGCCATCACCAACCATATGTGAGCATCACCATCAACGTCACAGTTTTCTTACAGGGAGAATATGGAGTGTGTGTAACCCACGTCGTTGGTCAAGAGGAGTCAACTCTGGTTAATATGTTTGCATGAGCTTCAGCTTACAAGTGTTTTTCATCTATATTGAACTCTGAGCAAACCCTTTATCTACATTTGTAACAAAACCTACAGTGCCTGGAATACAATAAATTCTCTATAAATACTAGTAGCAAAAAAAATTACTTGACAAAAATGTTTTGAACAAGAGGGAATTAGAAAATATGAAAAATATCTGGAAGCATATATCCCATATACCTCACAGCTGTATTATATTTTTGCAAAAGTGTATTACTTCTTGTTTACAAACGATACTTTTCTGTACTATATATTTGATTAACAACTTTAAGCACCCACTTGAAACTAATCCATAAAAAGTTTGGGGAATCATTTAAGAAAACCACAAGACAAAATGAGTGGCATTTTCCTTTATCTTACAGTTTAATTATAAGGCCAATATCTTTTTTTAACAATTTTATTGTTATTGGAAAGCCGGATATACAGAGAGGAGGAGAGACAGAGAGGAAGATCTTCCATCCGATGTTTCACTCCCCAAGTGAGCCGCAATGGGCCGGTGCGTGCCGATCCGAAGCCCGGAACCTGGAACCTCTTCCGGGTCTCCCTCGCGGGTGCAGGGTCCCAAAGCTTTGGGCCGTCCTCTCCTGCTTTCCCAGGCCACAAGCAGGGAGCTGGATGGGAAGTGGAGCTGCCGGGATTAGAACCGGCACCCATATGGGATCCCGGGGCTTTCAAGGTGAGGACTTTAGTTGCTAGGCCATGCCGCCGGGCCCTAAGGCCAATATTTTTAAGATAATCATGAAACGAAAATATCTTAACAATGCTTGTACATTTTCATAAATTTGTGCCCAGCTGCTTTTGATTCTCAGAATTTCTTTCTTTCTTTTTTTTTTAAGTTTCATTTTATTTTTATTGCAGTGAGATATACAGAGGGGAGGAGAGACAGGGAGGAAAATCTTTCATCTGATGATTCCCATGCCAAGTAGCCACAATGGCAGGAGCTGAGCCAATCCGAAGCCAGGAACCTGGAGCCTTTTCCAGGTCTCCCACATGAGTACAGCTGTCCCTGACTGCTTTCCCAGGCCACAGGCAGGGAGCTGGATCGGAAGCAGGTCTGCTGGGGTTAGAACTGGCGCCCATATGGGATTCCAGTGCGTGCATGATGAGAATTTTAGCTGCTAGTGTACAGTGCTGGATCCTCTCAGCATTTCTTGTGAAGTATTTCTGTTAAGCCTACAAATAGTAAAATGTGATGGATATACATAATGTGAAATCAAGATTATTAGTAAGTAAATGATATACTTATTTTTAAAAATAGCTTCCGTTCCAATCTTTTTCTGGTGCTTAAATTTTTTAATTAATGTGTCTGTCTTTCCTGAATCTTCAGTTGTATGATTTGACCTAATGTCAACTGTTTTTGTGGCAAACAAGGGAGGAAAAACTAAATTGCTTCAGCTGTTTCCAAACAAGAAAAACATGTACTGTGCATATCCTTTAATCAAATTAAGAACAAGTACTTGAGACTATATAAATATGTTAAAAATTTTCCAGGTGCCTATCCTAAAGGCACTGTGGATGGCAGAAAGAAATGGGGTTGTATGATGAAAAAAATCTTTATTTCAGTAAAATATTGTCACCTATTTGATATGAAATATTGTACACATTTTAATCATCTACAGCTTTGTTTTCCTTTTTCATAAACACAGAAAAATTGTGTCTATGGAATGGTAAATAAATTCTAGGTTAATTATAGGCTAATACTGCATTTTAAAAATTATTTTGCTGAAGTCTCAAATGTGAGTATGAGAAATATGCTGCCTTTATACAAAAACGCGGCAGTATGAATTTTGGTCTTACTCTTCACAGGCGCAACTCCATTCTGTTCCAGTTTTCACAATCATCACAGAATTTCACAAGTTTATATATGGTGAAATAGACATTTTTTCCTTCTGAAGCTGATAAGCTCACAGAGTTTTACCCTATGAACTATGTGACAGTGATTGTTACCTCTTATTTTGAAGATAAATCTGTATTTTGCATCATTTTATTTTTATTACAACTAATTTTCCCTTCAGTTTACCAGAAATGGGAAAGCACTTGTCTTGATTTCAACATGCAAATTCCTGAGACATCAGTTACCCTTTATCGCTAATTGTAGTTTTCTGCTAAAATTTTCAGCCTTGGCTTAAGTCATTGGGATACCTGATGCATGCTTGACAAATTTGAGTTCTGGGACAAGAATCAGCCATTAAAAATAACGAAATTCTACTGTTTGAAATCAAACGGTCCCAACTACAGACCATTATGTTCATTGAAACAAGTCAATCCCAAAAGGGCAAATATCATGCTTTTTCTGATATGAGAAAATCTTCACACAAAATGCAAGATGAACAGCATTTTCAATACTGTTTTTGCTTTTTCAACACTGTAGATGTTTTTATTTTCATTCATTCAAAAAAGTTTTTGTTTCTCTTATTAATGTCCTCACTTATTCATAAGTTACATAGTATCATCTTTTACTTCAGGAAGGTCTGACTTTTATTTACATTTCTTCAGTAACACATTTGTCATTCAGTAACGTGTTATTTAACTTTATAATGTTAATTTTCTATTTTCCCTCTGTTCTTAATTTTGTTTTATCGCCTTTCACTTAAGGGAATGTATAGTAACTGTGTAGTAGAATCTGTTACATACGGATGTGAAGATACACTGCAGCATGCATCTCTAATTCCAAATCAAAGATGGACCCCCAATGAAACTATTGAGTGTATCTTGACAATAGGATGCTGGACTCTGTCATTGTACATACCTACAATGTCAGGATACATCTAATCGCAGAATTGTGGACTTAGGGTTGATTGTGAAGGACTATACTGTTGTAATGATGGTGGTGAATTAGTGGAAGTGGCAGGAATTTGGGGAGGCAGAAGGGAAATCGCAGAGCCTATGGAACTGTACCATGGAATAATAAAATAAATTAATTAATTTTAAAAATTATAAAAGAAAAACCCACTCCTCTGCCAAACTGAAGCTGATAACATGATTCTGTTAGCAAATTTTCTTAATTCGAATTGGTTAAACCATAGTGTCATTGCTAGTACAAAGACAGAGGACACAGATAATAAGCTGTGATTGATTATTACCATTTTGTAACCAATTCTGCATTTTAAATTTAAGTAGGGAAATGTGTTAGAGAGGAATGTTTTCTTTTAAAATAAATATCATGATGGTTTTGCACTAAGAAAAAAATGATCCGCGCTGCTTATCTATTTTCAGTCTGGCTTCCCCACCATGACTTTACCCAGATGTACAAATACTGAAATGTGCAGAATTCCTCTGTGTTCCAAGTAAAAATTTGACCACAAAGGTGTTCTTTTCCACAGGAAGACAGAAAATATAGCTAAGTTTTGGAAAGAGAATGTTGGCGTTTAACAGGATATTATCCTTACATACTACCTCCTTCCCACTGGGCTAATCTGACCAAGCATGACCCCTGCACATTCTTTAGACACACAAATTTCTGCTTATTTGTATGAGTAATGGTCTCATGGGGATGCCAAGAAAAAAGCATCATAAGGTAACACCTGAAAAAAGGCAGCTAAGTGGAATTTTCAGCAAATTATTTGACCTTATTTTCACAGAACTATTTAAATCCTTCACAGAAGTTCTCTGAGTCATTACCTTTTTCAAGAAAAAACATCCCCAAACAATTACATTATTAAATTGGATCAAATTTTTGGGATGCAATTTACAGTAGTGGTCAAGAATAAATGAAAGAAACAGATTTTAGTTAGAACATAATCCAAAATTCATAAATTTAGTATGACCTCAATAACGGCATGCAAGTAAGAGGGAATTTTTTACGTTGAGAAGGCGTTCAGGCTGTCTGAGCCAGTATTATACAAAGGAACATACAGCAGGAAAGTGTGAAGTGTGTTTCTCTAACAGTCTGGTCTACACTCGCAGCTGTTTTTTTCTGTGTGGTCTAAGATACACCGCATCTCACAACAGTTTTGATGTTCCTGAATGGTTATGATGTGTTTTTATTTTATTTTATTGAAACATTCTCCCTGAATGTTATCAAAGAAATGTTGTCTGTGCTTCAGAGTCATATGCAAAAATATCATGGCCAAGATGGATTGCCACGAGCCTTTCCCCTGTGTTTTATTTTCTGAGGAATTTTGTGGTTTAAGATCTTCAGATATTAACCAAGGGCATTGATTCATCTTGGTTAATTTTTGTATATGGTATAGACAAGAATCCAAATTTATTCTTTTGTATGTGAATATCTGTTTTTTCCAACACCATGTGTTGAAGAAATTTTCCTTTCCCCATTATGTAGTCATTCATTTTCTTGTTAGATTTATTGTTAAATATTTCATTCTTTCTGAAATTACTGAAAAGGGGATCTTTTCAATAATGTCTTTTTCCAGATAGGTCTTTTTAAGTGTTTCAACATTACCCTTTTTTTTTTAATACGGATTGTTATTGCCATAAATGTTTATTAACAACTGTTTTCTAAGAATTCAGACAGAGGCATCCTCACAGATCATGGAATCAAGTATAGTCAGTATAGTCTCATTGACTGCATTGGAGCATTTACTAGGAACACCACCTTTTTAAACATTACCCTTTTTTAAATGGTGGTTTAGTATCCTGAAAGGTTACTGAAGATTTTAATTTATTATAGGTTATTACGTTTGTGTGTTGAAGAAACTGTCATTTTTCCAATATGTGAACTTTGTGCTTTTGTCAAATATCAGTTGGCTGGAAATACATGACTTTATATGATTTATCTTTTTTGGTCCATTGATTTGATTTTGTACCATTTGTCAGTTGTTTGGTTAAAAATAGCTTGGTACAGTATAATACCTTAAGCTTTACTCATTTTGTTCAAAATTTCTTTGACTATTTTTAGTCTTTCAAATTCCACAAACACATTAAGAAGCAGTTTTTTTCTAATTCTATGAAGAATCACATATTTTATTAATTTCAAGTTATTTAGGGTATTATAGACTTTTAAAGATTTTATAATTTTTTATTGGGAAGTCAGATATACAGAGATGAGGAGAGACAAAGAGGTCTTCCGTCCATTGATTCACTCTCCTGCAGCCACTATGGCTGGAGCTGCACCAATCTGAAGCCAGGAGCCAGGAGCCTCTTCCAGGTCTCCCATGCAGGTACAAGGTCACAAGGCTCTGGGCCATTCTTTTCTGCTTTCCCAGGCCACAAGCAGTGAGCTGGATGGAAGTGGGGCCTCTGGGGTACCAACCAGCGCGCCCACATGGGATTCCGTCACGTGCAAGGTGGAGACTTTAGCTGCCAGGCTACTGTGCCGGGCCCATAGAAATTTTAACAGCAGCAATTCTGATGAGGGAAATTCTAGGCGGTGACTTTCCGAGGCCTGAACCCGCGCCTGAGCGGGGCCACCTGTGGCACTTTGTCAGGCCAGGGTGCCTGGCACTGGCTACAACTTCATCTGCTTTCTTATTGAGGCACCTTGCAACAGGGCGGCAGACTCTGGCCTCAGGCAGTTGGCCATGACCTTTCTTCCCAGCTCTGGCTCAGCATGCCCCAGGCCTACAGTAAGATGCTGCTTGCTGCTTGGAGCAAGGTACCCACATTTAGCGGTCCAACACGTGATTGTGGCTGAGAACCATAAGAAAATGACCTGTTCTTAGCCAGCATGGGATCCCATTCCACCATTTTTAGGGACTGCAACACCCTCTTTCAGGGCACGCTAGCCCTCGCCCCTTTGCTGAAGTTGGCCCTCACACCGATCGATTAGTGATGAAAAAATATAATTACGTCGTTCCCTGGGTGTTATCAAAGATGCCTGTCCAAACCCGGCTGCAGAGAAGATGGCTTTCAAGATTGCAGAGGTTTCTGCGGCAGGGTTCTCATTATGGTGGAAATGCCAAGTTGGCATTGGACTGCGTAGTGCTTAACAGTTCATGAGTACGAGCATTCAGAGAGCAGACGATGCTGCGGAGACCCGCACTACCGAGGCTGCGAAGACTGGCAGGAGGCAGAGGATCTCGGCATCACTGCTGGCTAGCTGCTCTTAGGCAACCCCACTGGAGCCTGCAACCACCTGGACGGCATCCAGACAAACCCGGGGGGCAATAGACATGTTCTACATCTGTTCTAGGGACCAGTCCCAGTGACTGCTGTGCTGAAAAGGAAAGCCCATTTTTAAATGTCAGTTTCTCTGGGAGAGAAGCTGGCAATGTTAGGTGGCTTGTGCCTGAAAAAGGTCACGTGGCTCATCAGTTGTCTTTTTAATACACTCTGGAAGATTGTTAGGCATCCAGTTTGACAGTTTTTATATTTTCTTCCCCAGCTATATTTTGCTACATTCCGCCACATCAAAGCTTTCTCCTTGCCTAGTGTTCCTAATTAACCTTTTTTTATGATTTGTAGAGAATAGTTTTAAAAAATTGTGAACTTCCATTTTAAAGGTTATATCTTATACTCTAAAAAGAAATAAACTCTTCTTCCAATCAAAAAATATTAGCTGTTTTTCTATGTTTTTATGTCCTTTCTAATGTCTTTCATCAATGTTTCAGCGTTTTGGGTGTCCACTTTTATAGAATTGGTTCATGTCACTGGTTAAACATATTCTTCGAAATTTCATGATTTTTTTTAATGTAGCCATTGAATTGAAATTGAGTCTTTAGCTTTTCCATTAGTATATAGAAGTGTTTCTGAATTTTTGTATGCTGATCATGTATCATAAACTTTACAAATTGTGTTACTAGCTCTAACACTCTTGTTGGGAGAGTTCC
Source organism: Ochotona princeps (assembly GCF_030435755.1). Taxonomy (NCBI): domain Eukaryota; kingdom Metazoa; phylum Chordata; class Mammalia; order Lagomorpha; family Ochotonidae; genus Ochotona; species Ochotona princeps. The sequence continues at coordinate 76,979,164 of NC_080832.1, forward strand.
TTTTTTGTTGTTGTTTGTATTTTTTTGGATAATGTATCATTACCTATGTACACAATAATTTGAATTAATTCTTTGCAAAAAAGTTTTATTTATTTTACCTTAAAAGTCAGAATTACACAGTGATAAAAGGAGAGACAGAGAGAGAATCTTCCATCCTGCAGTTCACTCCTCAAATGGTCACAAGGGCCATAGCTGAGTCCATCCAAGGCAGGGAGCCAGGAGCTTTTTTCAGGTTTTCCAAATGGGGGCAGGGCCCCAAGCACATGTGCCATCCTCCGGTGCCTTTCTAGGCCTTAAGCAGACAGCTGGATCAAAAGTGGAGCAACCAGGACACGAACTGGGTGGAGGAGTCATTTCCCATGCTTCTGTACTCGTCCGATTTGAGTGCTTTTTATTTCTCCCTCTCAGCTGTTTGCTCTAGTGTGGAATTCTAGTGTGTGTTGAACTCTAGTAAATATTGAGGGTTGTCAGTGGTTAACTTCTTCAAGATCTTTAAAAGATCATTTTCAGTTTTCCCTTTTTAGTAAGTTAGTTCTCTGTCATGTACTTCCTTAATTGCAGTATTCTTTCTGCAACTGATTTGTCAAAAGTTTTTAATTATAAGGAATGTTGAATTACACAATGTGTTTTTTGTTCCTCAGTGGAGATCATCATAGGTATTCTGATTTGTATTCTATTAATATGATGCATCAAGCAATGGATCTGCACATGTTAAGCCATTCTTGCACGTCTGGGTAATTTGTATTTTACTATGAAACAGACTCTTTGTGATATGCAGTTGAATTCTGTTGGTTAGTATTTTGTGGAGACTTTTTACATACATGGTGAACAAGTATATTCTGTAATCTTCTTGTGTCCCTATCTGGTTGTCATATTAGAGTAAATCTGGTCTTGCAAATTCTATCGTTTTATTTTTATTTTTAATATTTTCAGAGAAATTGCTGTTTCTGCTTTTTAAGAAATTTTTAATATAATTTTTCTATGGGGTTTCCCAGTTGAGCTTTCTTTTGAGAAAGGGGAGGGTGATGACATGTTACTGATTGAATTTCATTACTTGTTACTGGCTTAATTATGCCAATTCTTGTTAGTTCCTTTGTAGCTCATTGTTGCCAATTTTAATGTGCCCAAGAGTCTTCATATTGCTTTTAGATATCCCAGTTTGTTTGTATATAGTTTTCATAAGTCACTAATGATCTTTTGTATTTTTGTGGTGTGAGTTTCAACATTTTCTTTGTTGATTAATTTCATTATTTTCTCCTTTTTTCTAGCTACAGATTTGTCAGTTTTGGTTGTCCTATAAAAAACCAGTTTGAACTTTTGTATTACTTTGGCTTTAAGTTTAGTTCTCATTTTATGATTATTATTTCTCCCATCTTACTAATTTTCAATTTTTTTCTCTTGCTTTTCAAATTGTTTAATTTGCATCAGATATTTATTTCTTTAAAATCTTTCTCTTTAAAAATATTTTCTTTCTTTTAGAAAAACAGAGATCCATATTCTATTCATTGATTCCTAAATAAATTATTATATCAGTTGAAAGTAGGTCAGGTTGAAGCCCTGAGCCTGAATGTTATTTTGGGTCTCCATCAGGGTTTTAAGAAGTGATGGACTTGATTACTAATTATTACCACTGCTTCCCAGGGTATCTGTTAGCAGGGGACTAAATGTTTTTCTTTGTTTGTTTGGTTGTTTTTTAAATTTTATTTTATTATTTTGTTTTTTATTTTCTTTTTTTACATAATTGAGGGGGTTCTATGTGCATGTGGGCCTCTGATTAGGGTGGCGAAGGTTGAGGTATAGAGTAAGGTGGGTGAGCAACACCTTAGAACTAACACCTTAGTTTCTCTCTTTCTTCTTTCTTTCTCTCTCTTCTTTCTTTCTCTCTTCTTTCTTTCTTTCTTTCTCTTTTCTTTTCTTTTCTTTTTCTTCTTTTCTTTCTTGTTTTATTTTTTTCCTCCTGTTTCCACAGAGGGAGAAAACAAGAGGTTGGTTCCTTGCTGTCCATCTACATAGGCACCTGGGAATGGGAAACAGTCATTTGATGATAGCTTAGCGACTCCACGTGGGGAAGAACATTCTTTGGATGTTCCTGGATAGTTCTGAAACATTGTCAGCTTTGTTACACTGGGGTTGAGAAAATGTTTCCAAGGTCTGTTGGCTAACTAATTCCACCAGAGGGCATCTACAAATCCTGACACTTATTGCAAAGCTTGGCCAGAAGTGTGGTCCAACCTGTTCTGCTTTCCATGCTCTGCTTGTCTAGACTATCAGGCTATCTTATCTTCCAATATGCAGCTAAGCATGCTGTCCACAAATATGCATTAGAAACTGAGGAGGCCCAGTCCCAATATATGAACTCCAAGACTGAATTACATATATTGTGATTTTTCCCTGCTATCAGGTTTTGAGTCCAGCAATCTGGTTGGGGAGTTCCCCAAGAAACCTGTCATAGTGTGTGGCCTCAGAATTAACACTTGTGTACATAAGTCAGTGTAGGTCCAGATTTGTTTTTTCGCCTGTACCAGCTAACACACATATCAGTGGATGCTTCCATCCCAGCCCTATTTCTAACATGAACCAGTGAGCATTGCAGCCTAGCCTACTCCAGCCCTCCACAGGCCTAGTCCTCATGCACATCAGTGGGTGCCACAATCTGGTTAGGACAACCTACCCAAACTCCCGCCAGGCCTCTCCTCAGCCCTGTTATTTGCGTTTGTCAGCATGTGCTATGGCATAACCTGTTCCATTCCATATCCTATCTGGCTCTTGTGCACACCCATTGGTGCTATGGCTTATCTCAGTCCAACCCACCCCCAGAAGCTGCCCACATGTATCCTGGCAGGTGATACTACCTCTTCCAGCCTGGCCCTCTCCCTGTCCTGATTTTTGTGCTCATCAAAAGAAGTTGCAGTCTAGCAAGGGAGTGGTTACAGTTACCTTAACAGGCCTGCTCTAAGTCCTAGATCTTGTGCTTGCCTAGGGTTACTTTGGCCCAGCATGACATGGCTTGCACCTTTTCCTGGCACTCGACAACTGGTGTTGAGGCAAAGCCCTACTAGACCCCTATACGCACTTTGGCTCTTGTGCACACCAGCAGGTGGGACAGCCTAGCCCAGCTTGCCCTGCCACCAGACCCAGACCACATGCTAACTGACAGGTGTTATAGTTCTTCCCAGCTTGGTCTGCTCTTAATTTCAGCTCTTGCCTGCCGGGAGTGGCAACCTAGCCCAGCCTGGCACATTCCCTCACATGACCCTCATGTGAACTAGCAGGTGTTGTGCACAACTCAGCCTGGCCTGCACCCTGTCCTGGCACTTGTTTGTGTCAGCATGTGCTTTGGCCTTGCACATCCCTTCGCATATCCATTCTGGCTCTTGCGAGTTTCAGTATATACTGGGGTCTAGCCCTGGATGACCTACATAGGAGACCTGGACTGGGCTGGGCTGAGAAAGTAGCATACGCCCGCCAGCATATTAAATGTACATTTTCTAGAGCAGTGAATATTTTGTAGCCAGCCTAAATTTTTTTCAAAAAATGTATTTTTAATATATTATTTGAAAATATATTATTGTCTATGCTTTTTAATTGGAAGGCTCTATCTGTTCACATTCAAGCTTATTGCTAACAAATAATGCAGTCTTACTTAATCAATTGCTTTCTGGTTGTTTTATATATTCTTTGTTTCTTTTTCCCTCTGCTACCACTAATATTTGTAGGCTGACAATTGTTTCTAATGACAAAGTTCAATTTCTTTCTCTTATTTATGCAGCGATTTTCCTGTTGGGGTTTTACTTCATATGCTACTATGATGGTGGTTATTGTCATTTATCTCCTGATAGTGAAATCTCCTTAATGTTGTTGTAATGATAGTATAGTGATGATGAATTCCCTGAGTTTTTCTTATCTGATAAGTCATTCAATCTTCTTTATTTCTGGGAAAAACAGCTTTGCTGGTTATGGTCTTTCTTGGCAGGCTTTATATCTTTCAGCTCTCAAAATGTTATTCTATTCTCTCCTGGATTACCTGCATTCTACTGATAAATCTACTCTGTCTACTAGAGATTCCATTATATGTAACTAGCTGGAATCTTTTTCTCCTGTTGCTGATTTGGAGTTGTCTTTTAAATGGTTTTTCAAGTTATTTATTTCTGTTGGAAAGCCAGGCTTACAGAGAGAAAGAGGAACAGGGAGAAAGATCTAACCGCTGGTTCACTTTCCAAATGGCTGCAACAACTAGAGCTGAGCTGATTTAAAGCCATAAGCTAAGAACTTCTTTGGGGTCTCAAACGTAGGTGAAGAGTCCCAAGGCTTTGGGCCATTTTTTGCTGCTTTCCTAGGCCATTAGCAGGGAGCTGAACAGGAAGTAAAGCTTCCAGGACATGAACTGGTGTCCATACAGAATGTGGCGCTTGGAGATGGAAGATTAATCAGTCGGTCAATGCTCTGGCCCTGTTTTGTGTTTTTATCACTTTGGGGTGATCACCTTTAGTTGAGTCTAGGTGAAATTCTTTACCTTCAATACTCTATCTAGATATTTCCCAAGACTGGAGTTTTATTAAAACCACTGTCTTTATTTTTCTACACCTCTTCTTTTAGAATAACACAATACAAATACTTGTTTGCTCAATGCTTCAGATAGGTCCCAGAAACATTTGTCACTCTATTTCAGTCTTTATTTCCCTCTTTGGGTTAAATTAATTAAAAATTCTGTCTGGTTTTGGAAGTTCTTTTCTAGGATTACATTTCTCAATTGTGTTTATTTATTTATTTACTTATTTCCTTAAATTCAACTTCAAAGCTTCTGTTTGATTTTTCGTTTGATGCCTGGTTTAATGCAACTGTTAGTTTTTCTTCTGTTTTAATTTACTGAGGACCATTCAAATAATTTTTAAAAATCTGTTCAAGCACCAAATATGTTTTCTTTTAGCGTGGTTACTGAACAATTATATTGTTCCCTTGAGGATATACCACTTCCTTGCTTTATCGTGTTTCCTCTGTCTCCACATTGACAATGCTGCAGTTATTGTTTCCAATTAATGGAGGATTTCTTTTTCTCCCTAGGAAAAGACTTTATCCTGTGGACATTGTGGTGCCAGCTGAGTATGATATGTTAGTTTTGATTCTTGGTGGATTCCATAGTGTGATCCTTGTGCAGCTTTTCTCAAATGCAATTTTCATCAGTAATGCCTGCAGTTTTTCTTTCCATAACCTGTACTGTGATTGTGCTTTCAGGAGCATGTCACCATTTTGCTGCTGGATGGACTGCTGACTGGCTTTTAGGACCCTCTGTGGTACCTATGCACTTGGTAGCACAGTTATGTAATAAACTTTATGAGAGGTGTGGTCTCTATGGCCACCTGTCAGGCCAGTCTCAGGTTCACCAGTATCAGACGACTCTTTACAGGGATAGAGAATGCACCTTGACCATTTGGGTGGGTTCAGATGAAAGCATAAACAAAACAAAACAAAACAAAACAAAACAAAACAAAACAAAACAAAACAAAACCCTTGCTGGATGCGTGGGTAGGCTCACAAAGGGGTATAGCCACCAAACTTGGACACCTAATATATTGGGATTGAGTGTCTGTGGTCGCCGTGCACTAAACAGCTCTTCAGTGTGATCTCTGGATGTCAGGAATATTACCTAACAACTTTTAGGATAAGGAACAGGTGCATACAGGCCTAGTGGATAGCTATCTGTATGTTGGTTTCCTATACAATATTACATTAACTCCCCATGAATTTGGAAGCTATGTTCTGTTACGCTTCTGGGCATAGGCTGTATGAAGGAATAGCCAAGGTGCTGCCACCATTTATGTAAGCATGATGGTGACAAAAGTTTGCCAAGAATTGTTATACTATCACTCTTACCTTTGTTTGGTACACATTCTAGTAATGTGTCCACTTACAAGAAGGCTCTGAGCTGTATCTGCTGAGGTAACAAGGCTGAGTGGGTGTGTACACAAATGTCTTCTACTCTGAGGACACAATTGTGTATGGTATGTGCAACTCTGCAACCTATGTCCCTGGTCTATGAGGACTGGAGACGTCAACAGCAAAGTCATCGTTAGTGTTAATGGTCAGCATTTAGGGTTTCCAGCATACCTTTTGCCCATAAGAAAATATCCATCTGACTCTGAATTAATCTGGGTGGGACAGTCATGCACATATTATTTTTGAATGCAAAGTCTGTGACTGAAATTTTTATCCTCTCAAGCCTGATGCCTATGAAAAATAGAATAAAAAATGCAAAGAGTGGCCCGGCGGCGTGGCCTAGTGGCTAAAGTCCTCACCTTGAAAGCCCCGGGATCCCATATGGGCGCCGGTTCTAATCCCGGCAGCTCCACTTCCCATCCAGCTCCCTGCTTGTGGCCTGGGAAGGCAGTCGAGGATGGCCCAATGCATTGGGACCCTGCACCCACGTGGGAGACCTGGAGGAGGTTCCTGGTTCCCGGCATCGGCCCGTTGTGGCTCACTTGGGGAGTGAATCATCGGATGGAAGATCTTCCTCTCTGTCTCTCCTCCTCTCTGTATATCTGACTTTGTAATAAAAAGAAATCTTTAAAAAAATGCAAAGAGAATTAAAGCAAGAAAAACAGGAGAGGCAAAATATTACATTGATCAAAATTTGTTTTTTTATGTTTAAGTAAAAGTTTAAAAACAGATTGCTTCCCCCAAAAAGAGAAAAACAAAGCAATGTACAAAACAGAGAAAGCATTTCCCTGTCATCATGAAGCTGAAAAAGGCAAATTTGAGGATAGTTAAGGATAAAAAATAATGATGGAATCCAGTGACTAGTTACAGAGATGGCACTGATTCTAAAGGAATGTCTGGAAAAATATTTCCAGTGGGAGTCGTTGAATGCTGTACCCATAGTGAAAATGAAAGTAGGGGAGCCACAGCCAGCTAAGGGAGGAGCCTTGGAAGGAACATTCCACTGTCCAGGACAAATGATGAAAGCTGAGCAGCCACATTCAGTGCCAGGTCTGGGGCAGTCTGGCGAGTAAGCCAAGGTGGAGCCCAAGTGGGTAGGAAAAATACGCCCAAATCCCAAACCATAAAAAGCAATGTCTGAAAGGCTACTTAGGTACTTCTTGCTCTTTAGTTTAGGGAGATGATGTGGATGCTAACGTAATGCTGAGGAAGAGCCTGTCACACACGATACAGCTAAATTAGGAAGGGCATGTTTAAAGTTACTTTAAGTTCTTAATTTTTTCAAAGGAGTATTCACATACAACTTATTCTTTGTAAACAGCAGGGCTAAGTTTTAGGGATACAAAGATGAAAAGGAAGTCAGCAGAAGATAGTGTTTGAAAAAGGAGAGGCCACAAAGACATTAACTCTAAAGTGTTCATTGCGTTTTGAAATTAGAAGGTGGTGGGTGATTTTTAGAGAAAGAAATTTAGTGAATGCTAGGTCCAGAAAGAAAATTGTAGTGAACTGAAAAATAATGTAGTGAGCAGGTTCATGAAAGAAAAGGAAATGTACATAGATTTCCCATGTTTTTAATCAAGTGAAAAAAAATAAAGCTTAAAATACATATAAGGCTTATGCTTGGTGCTTGTTATCGTTAATTCAGATTTTTATAAGCATTTTCAGTAAATTATTTTTTTATCTATATTAGAAAGGACCTTAGATTCTTGCAATTTTCTTTTCACACTTTTAGATGAAGAAGCTTAATTTCTAAAACTTTTGAAATTTCTGACCATTTATTTTAAAGCCTCAGTCCTTAGATATCACCTGTGCAATCTGAGGGAGTAAGAGTTTTTTCTGCGATTATCATCTTTTCTCTCTTCCTTCTCTCTTTATTCATAGGTGGTTTAAAATGTTCTACTTGTTCTATCCATTTTAACAGAATATATGATTGAAATCAAGGTACAAAAATGGCACTATGCCTTCTATTTTAGCTTTATTATCAAGGTATATAATTTCATTATGTGATATCGGTTTGCTTTTTGATTTCTATGTTTTTGCTTTTGTGAAACTTACAACTGTATGTACCTTTTTAAAACAGAAAGTAACTTGTTCAAGACAAAATAACCATGTAAAATCTTGGTTATCTTTGAATATTATGAATTTAAAGGTCCTCTAACTGGTACATTTCTATTATTACAAATTTTATAAGATAACTAAGCTTTTTAAAGTACTGTCACTCAGAAGTTATTAAATTTTAGAAAGCTCTATTCCCTTTATTTAAATTCTCAATAAAAGTAAAACTGAGCTGTAAGAATTCCTATAGTAAACTGTAAGCATTTGTTAGTGCTGGAAATTTTAACGTTAAAACAATTTAGAGCTTAAAAGTAGGCATTATGTGAACCTTTAAAATATGGGATTTAAAAACCTTATGTGACCCTCTGTTCAATTCAGCCAAATTACATAAATTACAGCACCACTGAATTTAGAAGAGGAAATGGCCTATTAGGTCATTTCACATTTCCTCTGCTAAGTTTGAGCAGTTTCCTACAACATATTTTCTAATGATCTAAGTCTAGTTTACAACGTTTCATGTGATAACACTTTTCACCACATCCTTAAACAGTTTTTAATCTATTTGACGTTCAAAGAAAGCTTGTAATAGTGTTGAACTGAAGTTTCTTTCTTTTACATGATTACAGCAGGTCCCCTGCCAGACAGTCATCTCCACCAACCTTGTGTTTTCTTTGAAGTATTTCAACTGCATGGAGAAAACTTGTAAAATACAGCCCATTCCTCCTGTTAGCTCTCACAGTTCAGACATTGATAATAAAATGTTGCTACTGATTACCTGATGTCTAAAATAGTTTTGCTCTTTTATTCCAACTGTAAGGTCGCTTAAAAAAGGCTATAAAGTATAAAATTATAGGAAGATGTTTGTCTCTTACAGAAATATTTTCTTTTATTATTAACAATGTGTTTTCAAAAGCCAATGAGTAAATCAGGGATTCTATTACTGCCGCTTGTTTTCAAAATACATGAAAAGCCAAAATGGTAGCTAACTACAGTTAATTTGCCTTCATTAAATGAACATTTGTGCTTTTGTGCTGAATATTTGTGCTTTGAGAGTACCAAACCATTAAATGTCAATCTAAATAAAACCTGAGATTATAATTCCCGAATAGTACTGAAAGGGAATTTTGGACATTTGAATCAATTTTTGCAAAATTGCTGATATAATGATATCAGAAGATATTTAAAGCATATATCATTGTATGTCTCATATAAGACATTATTTGCCAAGAGTGGCTTCTGCTCAGTAAGGTTTCAGAAATTTGATGAGCTAGATGAACATATCCATGATTAAATATTAAATTATATAAACTGATTAAATAATAAAAGAAAGCAAATAAATTCCAAAAACATATCCCTCATTCATTATTTTACTGTAGCATAATGTCTGAGCACCACTTTTATGGACTTCACAGAGATAGCTTGAAAGGAACAAAGGCTAGAAACAGGACCCCTAGTCATCCATTCCTCCCCTTACCATAGAAATTTGGTATTAAACATTTGCTATCAAGCCACATATTGTATTTTATAATATTGAAATATATAAATCTTTTAAAATGCAAGCCAAGATCAGAGTGAACATTCTGTGAAGTGTTTAAGACACCTCTTAGGTACCAGCAAGCCACGCTGAACTAGTGTCTGGTATAAATTCTCACTCTTTTGATTCCAGTCTAGCTTCTGGCTAATGCACAGCCTGGCAGAATCAGATGATGGCTCAAGTACTTGGGTTCCTGCTATCCACTTGGGGTTTCTGTATTTTAGCCTTGGTCTGGCCCAAAACTGGCTTTTACAGTCATTTGGGAGGTGAACCAGTAAATACAAGATGTCTGTCTCTATCAGTTTCTCTGACTTTCAAATGAAAGAAAATATATACATTTTTTAATATCCTCGCTTACATGTAGATAAAGATAAAGGTATAGGGTAAATAAGTATTAGTAGTTTTATCAGTAGAGCATCATGTCATACAAAATGAAGTTATATCTACATTTTCATATCACTTTACAAATTATCTTAACTGTTGATTTATTTTACTAATATACTTCATATTTTATAGAGTATAAATTTGAACAAAACATAAATGCAAAAACTTAAAAATACTATCAAATTAAGGTTGATTAGTAGAGGTAAAGTTATTGGTGTCATGCATATCTCAATAAAATTACTTTCTCATAAGCATTGCTTTGCTTCTAAATCTTTCTAGGAAAACAAACTGGAACTCAATTGTACTTTATTCTCAATAGAAGAGAATAGTACTTTCTGTAATGCTCCATTTCGTTTTTTCCCCTTGAGCATGCGGATATGTTGCTTTGAGCCACCAAAATTTGCTTTTTCTTCAAAATAGACTGTTCTATGCTGACTTTCTCCTTCTCCAGTTACTTTGCAAACTCAGTATAATTTTAATATCAGAAAGTGATTATCTGAAAAAGTACAGAAGTAAAAGTAGGGGACCAGTACTGTGGATGAGTCAGTTATGATGCTAATTGCGATGTGGGCATCACATGTAGGAGTGCTAATGTGAATCTTAGTTACTCAACTTCCTGTCCACCTTCCTGCTAATGTTTCTGGAAAGCCAGGAGAAAATAAACCCAAGTACTTGGGCCACTTGGGATACCTGGATCGAGATTGCAACTTTTGACTTCAAGCCAGTTCCATCTCAGATGCTGTGGACTTAGGGAAACTTCTTCTGAGTCTCGCATTTGGGTATACAGACCCACCATGTCTTCCACTTGTGTGGTTGAGGGTGAAAATTAAGCCTGTTGAGCCACCACACCGGCCTACTCTGACATTCAGAATAATAAATTTTAAAAAGTAGAACTATATACCAAACCGTTAAAAGTAAAAAAAATTCAGGTTAAAATTAAAAAAAAAAATCACTGTAGTGAAATAGTAGATTCAGTAATATTCATTCTAATAGTTCAGAGATTAAAAGTAACTCAGTATTAGATACTTATCTACATATGTTATGTCAAATATTTTTAAACTCATAAATCACACCATAAGATATTACAAAGACATTTAATAAATTCAACTATAATTTTAACATTTTGCAACCTAAATATATTTAGTTAAATACAGTGCAATTTAGTGTGGTCTAAATAGTATATGTATTCAGCTTTTAATTTATAAACTGCTGTCATTTTCAACTGTCAGGAGTAATATCACAGGAAAATAAGAAGTAAGTATTCAACAAAATTGAGATTTAAAACTAAAATGCAAATTACTGAAATATAACTGAATGTCTGCTTCTAGTGTACATATTAAGATTATTCTGGAATTCCACAGAAGTCATCTGATTCCTATCATTAAAACATTTTATACAAGATGTACTATTTTGGTGAGCTATTCCCTATAATTCAACCTCTACTTCTGAAAGATTTAGCAAAGGATTTCCTTGAATCTGATCCAGGATTAAAGCTGTCCTACAGTATTGTTTTTAATATGTCTATGTGCTGGATCCTTAACCAATTAGTTTCTTTCAAGCTCTTCAAAGAATTCTTTCTCACATGCTTGACTCTGAACATGTATGATTTCCTGAAGATTTTACATAGAAAATGTAGAATGGTCCTCAGATTCTATATACATCAATGAAGTAACTAAATAGCTGTAAAAGTCATTTGAGTTTTCACCAACACTCTCTTGGTAGCATAGCCTCTGATGATTAGGGCACTTTGTTTTATGTTGTCTGTACCGAGATTCTTTTATACGAATATTTCTTACTTGTGTGATGTACAACGTGTACTTCTAAATGTTCTGATTAACAAATCATGATTATAAACAAAACTAGGTGACCTCCAGTCAAAAGAACATACTTTAGATTATACATTACGTTCAGTCATCATTTTCACTACTTAAGTCCAGAAGCTAGGCTCCAGGACCAAGGAACATCATTTAAAAAGAAAAAAGATTAAAATATAGGGCTATCCATAGTGGAAATTTTCTTTCTTGTTTGGTTTTTGCTTTCATTTGCTCTTTATTGTCATTATTATCATTTTTCATGGTATAGTTTTGTAGGTGTAGGGACTTCCCCCTCCCCTCTTCTCCCAATTTCCCCTCCCTACCATTTGCACCCATATTGTTACAATAGTATAACTTTTTTAAAATTAAATTGGTAAGTTAAATATACAGAGAGGAGGAGAGACAGAGAGGAAGATCTTCTGTTCATTGATTCACTCCCCAAGTGGCCACAATGACCAGAGCTGAGCTGATCTGAAGCCAGGAGCCAGGAGTGTCCTCCGGGTCTCCCATGTTGGTACAGGGTCCCAAGGCTTTGGGACATCCTTGACTGCTTCCCCTTGCCACAAGCAGGAAGCTGGATGGGAAGCAGGGTGCTGCTGACACATGATCCGGTGTCCATATGGGATCCTGGCGCATGCAAGTTAAGGAGTTTAGCCACTAGGCTACTGGGCTGTGTGCTGGGTCCTCACACTTATTTACTGTTTAAACTGACTATATGTGTCAATATTTAGACTTCTTCAGAGTTTTAAAAACATAATATAGTAAGTACAAACATAGCAGCAGGGCATGCATATCTTATGTAGGCCAGCTTGAGAAAAAATATATTACAAATGTACTTACATTTTTCTCGGAAGTTGTTTTCCAATTCATTCTAATTTATCCCATAGGTGATCAAGTCTGGATTCTTTAGCCTGGCATGTAGTACTAACATGGTCTGAAATAATAGTGTGATTGCTCTTCTAATTCAATTTCCTTTTACTCTTTTATCCAGTAGACTTTAATCATATAGCACTATTTAATATTTCATGTATCTATGATGTGGTAGGTACATTCCAATTTTTAAAATATGTTTTAAAACAGTTTTAGGTGTGTTGAAAATTTAAGGAGGGGTTAATATAAAGAGTTCTCATATATATCTGGTTTCCCTTGTTATTAATATCTAACATAAGCATGATACCTTTTTCACATGGTTTAATTGGTGTAGACACATTATTACTATTATTATTATTATATATTTTAAAATTTTATTTTTAATAATAAGTTTATTTTATTTTTGATGATGTTTATATAATTGAGAGGGATACATGCCCATGTGGACCACAATTAGGGTGGGGAGGGTCGAGGAATGAAGGGAAGTAGATAAGACAACTACCTCCAATCTCCTTTTTTTCTTCAGATATCTGGGGAAAGTGGAAAGAGGAGAGGGCTGTTCCCAGCAACCCAACCACATAAGTACCCAAGCATGGGAGAAGGCCACCCTATATCATCCAAGACACATCATTATTAACTAAAGACCACACTGTGTTGCCATTCCCAGAATTCTTATCTAATGCTTTTTTCCCACGATAGGATAACCATCCAGGCAACAACCTTGCATTTAGTTCTTATACCCCATTAGGCTCCTTTTTGGCTGTTACTATTTCTCAGACTTTTAAAATTTTGATGACTCTGACCGTTTTGAAGGGCACTTATGAGATATTTTGTAGAATGTCACTCACCTGGAAATTACCTGTTATTTTTATAATAATTAAACTGATGTTACATGACTTTGAGAGGAAAAATAGAGACTAAGTGCCATCTTGTCATATCATATCATATCAAGGATAACATGATTTAGCATTATTAATGCTAACCTTGATCAGCTAAATAGGTAATGTTTGTCATGTTTCTCTAGCATAAAGTCCATCTTTGCTTTTTCCTTTCCTTAACCTGCTTTTCAGAAGGAAATCATTAAGTAATGTCCATATTTATGGAATGAGTTAGTCCTGTTTCCAGGCAGACAGGGTAGCTACATATATTATTTAAAATTCTTTTGCATGAGTGATCTTATTCATTATCCTCTTATTTATTTGCTTGCCAACATGGAGTGATGGCTTTTTAAAAAATATTCAATGCTCAGATTGTTGTATTTTTAGGCATTGAAAGCTTGCAATTGGTTTTTGACTCCCTCCAATATTTCCCCATCAGAGTGGGCTATTTGCTGCTTTGATGTACTTTCTAACTTTATATTATTCTTAGATATCTCAAGTTTATGCTAACCATTTCTCCCTCTAGCCCTAGAGTCAGTCATTCCAAAGAAATTAATTCTTTCCATTGAAGAATTAATTTAGAAATCAATGTCTGAGCAGTATGTATCCTTGTGTGGAGACACTGCTTCTACATGCCTGTTACGACAGAATGCAGAGAGAAATACGCTGCTTTTAAGTTGCTAATAGAACTTGCTACATGAACCTAAAGTACTAATCCCTTGGTTCAAGAGAGACAACTATTGCAAATTATCATATTTTTGTACCAGAGTAGAATGCTATATTAGAGAATCTACTTTGGAAAATAAAATTTTCCAATGTTTTTCTTATGTTAGATTGAGCACTATTTGTGTTTACTGAATCAAAAATTTGATCAAATTGATAGTTGGAAACTGAAAGAATACTTACACAAAGCTAGTTCATAAAAAGTTGGTTAGGAAATGAGTTATTCATACATCATTTTGTACTAGCAATTGTGATTAATATACTTTTATAATTACATAACTGACAGTGTTTTAAATATACGGTAATGTGATCATTTGTAACATATGTATTCATGTCAGCATCTGCACCACAAGATACAGAACGTTCCTATTACCCTGGAAGGTTTTCCATTTTCCTGTGGCTCACTCACATTGACTTCAGACCTTTTTAAAATTATTTATTTACTTGAAAGTCAGAGTTACACAAAGAAGAGAAGAGAAAGAGGGAGAAATCTAGAGAGAGAATTTTTAATGTGATGTCTCGCTTCCCAATTGGCCACAATACCAAGGCAGGAACAGGCAGAAGCCAGGAATTTCATCCAGGTCTTCCACTCAAGTGCAAGGGGTACAAGTAGTTGAGCTGCTTCTCATATGTATTTATCAGGAACTTGATCAAAAGTGGAACAGCTGGACCGGAACTAGCATAAATATAGGTTGCTAGCATGACAGGTAGTGGCTTTACTCTATACTACCACACCTGCCCCTCAATTTCAAACTTGTTTTCAGAAGTTACTACCATTATAATTAAAATTCTTATAGATAATTTAAAATTTCATATTGATAAATATTTGTTCATGAGAGATCGTGAATATAAGTTGAAATACACAATGAAAAAAAGTGGAGAGGCAGAGAGACTAAACCCTTTCATCTGGTGGTCCATTCTTCCACACTCCAGACTGACCCAGGCTGATGCTTGGATCCAGGGCCTCTGCCTAACTGATTGTTAAATGAATCAAGGTAACTGAAGTAGATGAAATAAAGCTATAACAAATTCAAAATATTTTGCAAAATATTGAGAATAGCAAAATTTGTGTTGAAATTATGTTGACTATTTTCCTTTTAGTTATACTGGTAATATTTAATTTCAACAAAAAATAATAATCTCCCAAATTAAACAAAAATAAGCAACTCCCAAATTCTTGAGGAAGCTTCAATAAATTGCAACCTACTCAACACATACCATTAATTTTTAACTTATATCTATTTTTCCTGTTTTGTAAATGAACATATTCTTGATACTATTCCATAATCTACAAACCACTTTTAGCTGCTATGCTATATTTCTCTACAAGCTTGAACTAGAAATATTGCACACTGATTAGTTACAATCCTAGGTCAAGGGTTACAAAGAAAAGGCATTGCTTGTTTGTAAATGCTAATAGTAATGCAGTACAATTTATTTATATGAAAAATAAACATTGGCACTGATTAATCCATGAGTTGTAAAATGTGGATGGACGGCTCAGTGTGATGATTCAATGGTTAAATTATCATCTTACACATACCAAGCTCCCCTATAAATGCCTATTCATGTCCCACTTCCCTTCCAGTTCCCTGCTAATGGTCTGGGAAAACAATAGAAAATGGCTCAAAGCCTTGGGGCTCTGCACTGCATGGGAGACCCAGAAGAGCTCCTGGCTCTTGCCTTTAGGTCAACTCAGCTCCCTTCATTGCAGCCATTTGCGGGTGAACCAGAAGATGGAAGATCTTTCCTTCCTGTCTCCTTCTCTCCATAAATCTGATCTGCCTTTCCAAAATTAATAGAGGCGAGAGCTGAGAGAAAGACCACTTGAGCCACAGGCATGTATTGGGGAACCTATATGGGTGGGAGGCAGAGTATGGGATAAAAAAAAAGGACTTTCAAATGTAGAGTTTAATTTGAACAGAAGAATAAACATGGAAAAACAATGACATATTTGAAGAAAATACTATAGGTATATAGTCCTGTCTGATAATAGCCTACAGAGGGAAGGTAAAACTGATAGTAATTTATTGAAAATATGGTTTGAGGTTAAATTGATTGTCTCACAAACTTCCAGTCCAAAAGATAGCAGAGTTCCTAAAGAGAAAAAGATAAATTTTACATGTTAAAAGTTTGTGTTTCTAAAATGAGAAATTTAGAAGGGAACTTACTGAAAATTAAATTCAAACTGTGTCTTATTATATTCTGCAGATAATCAAACCTCTGGACAAGCAGGGTTTGATGACTAAGCTAAACTGGTAAGTGACCTCATGAGGGTCTGTCTATTAACTGCCATTTTTAGCTGAGTCAGCTGTGAAACATTAAGATTTTATTTCCACAGCATGGAATACACAGTCTCGTTCATAAAATTAAGTCAATCACCAATCCAGGATTGGCTTTCAGGAGAGGTCATTTTTAAAAAAGATTTATTTATTTTTATTGTGAAGTCAGATTTATTTTATTTTTATTTTATGTATCTATCATCTATCTATCAATATATCTATCTATAGAGAGAGAGAGGAGGAGAGACAGAGAGAACTATCTTCCTTCCGATGATTCACTCCCCAAGTGACCGCAGCGGCCGATGCTGTGCCAATCTGAAGCCAGGAGCTCTTCTGGGTCTCCTACGAGGATACAGGGTCCCAAGGCTTTGGGCACTCCTTGACTGCTTTCTCAGGCCACAAGCAGGGAGCTGGATGGGAAGTGGAGCTGCCATGATATGAACCGGTGCCCATATGGGATCCCGGTGCGTTCAAAGAGAAGACTTTATCTGCTAAGCTACAGTGCCTGGCCTGGAGAGGTAATCTTTTTCACTGTGTTGACAGAATGAGTATGTCAAAGGAAATGTAAACTCTACAAAGTGAAACAAATTACTGGGCTACAGAGTTTGTGGTAATTTGAACTATTACAAAAATATACAAATTCATATAAAATTATTAAATGATCTAAAGATAACTGGCTGTTATCACAAGGTGCTATAACTTGAATATCAGAATAAGTCCGTGTTAATAATAATAGATTCTACATATTATGTGTTACTATCAAGGAGATACTATAATGTTTACATTAAGGCTTCAATGATTAGCAATCACTGTTTTAGTACAGCAGATTAAGGAACTGCTTATAATGTCTGCTTCCCATGTCAGAGTGATGATTTGAGTCTCAGTTACTCTACTGCTACTGCAGCTTTCTCCTAATGTATCCTTGGAGCCAACAGACATGGCTGAAATGCATGGAACACCAAGATGGACTTTGAGACTCCCAACGTCAGATAGGTGGGGTCTGTGGCAGGCATTTGCAGGTGGAGTATCCTTCTCTCCCTCACTCTGCCTCTCAGAAGTTGAAAAGAATAAGTAACCATGGGAACTGCAGTAATGAAGATTATGTAAATCAATATCTATTAAATAAATGTGAATTGTTTAAATGAACATTAAGTGCTTGTGCTAAGTAAGTCATTGGTTTATACTCTGCAGGTAATCAAACATGGGTAACATACTGTTCAAGAAACTTGCTAACTAATTACAGAATCTCACAATTTATTTTAAAATACACACAATGTTAAGAGTGTATTTTAAAATCAATGAGAAGATAAATAAAATATGCAATCTAAAATAGTAAAATAAGGGTAAGAAACTTTTAGTCAGTGTTGGTTTACACTGGAATAATTTCTATGAGAACTACTGAAATTCAGTCTCCTTTAATCATTTGTTTTCGGGGTGTGTATGGGAGGAGGTAAGAAATGTATATTGTGAGATAGTGTGCTTATCTTTGGCTTTTCTGATGCTAAAGGTATTATTCTTGAGGGAAAAGGACTAAGCAGTTTTGGCTGCATTAGTCTCATGACAAGAAATTATTTTTGCAAGTCTTAAACAGGAGTCATCAGAGAACCTGTTTAAAGGTTGTGTTATACACTTGGCATTTAGGTAATATGGGATCTTCACAGATTCTGTTACATTGAAGCTTTCCACATACAAGATGAGCCACTTCTAATGAAATCCATACTAATATTGAATAAGATTTTTATTTTAGTTTTCTGAAACATTTTCATTTTTATATATTTGATGTGTGTGTACTATAGAGAAATAAGATAAGGCAGAAATTGGTTAAACAAATAAGCAAAAAGCAAGAAATTGACATAATTCTTGTTTTCAACAATTATTGCAGGCATTACATATATATGTATATGTATATATGAATATACTTAAATATATACTCGTACTTAGGTGTATGCATGCACATTGTTATGCATTAATGCTTACAAAATTAATAAAACTAGTTCATACTTTATCATTTTTGGTTGTTTTAAAATTATCATTCTTTAATTTTATTAATAATCTTATGCACATTTGCACTACTTTTATACAATGAAATATATGGGACTCATAAGTAAAATAAAGTCTTCAGCCACAAAGCTTACACAGTTTGTCTAGCTTTAGAGTATCCTCTTAAACATTATGCTTCTTTCTAGGAGATTTCATTAAGGTGGTAATATAATCTTCGTGAAGGCGAGGCTGGCATTCAGGAGCTCCCTGCGAGTTGATATGGTTATGTGATTGCAGTGACGCATCCGTAACTAACATTCAAAGCAGAGCATCCCTAGTAACTGTACTGATATGTGCCTGCTAGGTTTGCGCTGCTCACTGATGACACACAGACATATATGCATTAACGGAAGCACATGACAGTGAGTGGTTTCCCTAAATGGCTTCACTTAATGCACTTCCTGTAATAGGGTAACAACAAAATGATGGATACACAGACACATACACAGCATTTCAAGCAGGTTTTGTTTAAAAACCATGGGAATTTTTAGGTCAGGTGCTGGTTTATGCCAAAATTACATGAACAATTTATCAAATTCTGCCAAATTAGAACTTTTTAGAGTCCCTGACTTTACCAAAGGGGGAAAATTAAAGATACCCTGCTTTATTGTCATATATGAAAATTGTGGTCAGTTTCTGAGATGAAATAAAATGTGTTTGTGTTGGAGAAATAGAATCAGGTTGACGTATGAAATGCACAAGGGCAAACATCCTAAACAAAAGCCGTTGGTAAGAGAATCGGTGTAACACAGACAAATACCAGATCTATTCATGGATGTCCCTGTATGACATTATCCAAACACAGATTTTGAAATCACCGTAGAATAACCAAAACTCACAATTAGCAAGTTATTCATTCCAATGTTTCTTAACCTGGAAGACAATCAGTGTCATCTGGAAAACTTATCTAAAACAGTGCACATTGCCCAATCTCAGAATCACTGCACCACAATCTCCAGGAATCTGTGTTTGATTTGTAACATTTGTTCAACCTTTCATACTGTTAAAAATGACTTACGGCCTAGATCCATGTCTCATGCTATTGTTTTCACATCATATTTCACATGAAAAAAAATGATTGTTTTGATATGGCTCATTAGTTTAGATTGCTAGGTACCTCCAGGAGATCCTGGTTGCGTTCATTGGTGCCCATGCTGAAAGAATCTATAGATTATTGTATCCAAATCCCATGTTGGATTCACTAGTCTATTCTGACAAATCAAGTTACCTAGCAGTAAAGCATACTAGTATACCACAGCTTATTTAACAGCAGCATAACATTCAACTCTATGTTTATTTCTGTTTTATTCTAATATAGAAAATATTCAAATTATTTGAAGAGACATTTGCAACTAATAAGGAAAGCAAGGAACATATTCTCATTAGAATATGATAGAAGTATGACTCACATTTGCAAAATAACAAAATGCATTTATTTGCTCACATCATTGAGAATTTTTTTTTCTCATTCAGGGTGCTTTTCACCATGATCTGAATGCAGATACGGCAGGACAGTGGTAGAGAATTGTTAACTATACCACCACATCTTTATACAAAATACCAAATATATGATTGCTCTTCATTTGATACCAACTTAAGAAAAATCATGTGGCTCATAGAGCAAATCTGTTCTTTAGGTTCCACATACAAATTTGTGTTAATAACAAATATCATTGGTTTCCTGGGGACTGTGTTCCAGAAGATTTATACTCTGTTAACTGTACACAAACCTCAGGATAAGCGTTTGTTAAAATTATCAATATAAATCATTCCATGCTAAAAATTTTCATTTATCTCATATAATGTTTACTGCTGGTTCCTTACATGAATTTTTTTCCCCCAATCTTGGGTCATCTTCCTATGCATTCCCAAATGCATTAGCAAGGATATGGAAGAGAAATGGAGCAACTAGGACTCAAAGCAGCACCCATATGGTTTGCTGGAACTGCAGACCATGGCTTGCCCTGTTGAGTCACAGCACCTGCCCTGTTCATGAACATTTTTATTACAGAAGAATAGATTAAAAAGTAGAGATTATGCTACATGTTTCCTGAAAAATCTGATGGTACTGCCACAACTAAATCATCAACATTATCTTTGTAGATGTAGACTCAAATTGAAGCTGTCTAACAGAAAAAAAGAAAATATCTAGTTTTATGAGAACTAGACTGTATTCCTTTGCTAGCAATCTATGTGTGAACTTAAAGGTGAAGTATCTTATAAGTAGCATGCAAAGTAGGATGCAGTTTTTTTGTTTTGTTTTGTTTTGTTTTGTTTTTGTACTCATACAACTTTCTGTTAAGGTTAAAGTTTGATCTGTCAAGATGAATTTTTGGCACATAAACAATCACTACAACCTCTTTTTTGTCATTGTCTCTGGTTGTTTTATAGAGGATTGGTTCTTTCCTCTTTTAATTAATTTATTTTTATTTTTCAGAGAGGGAGATTTACTTATTATTTATTTTTCAGTTGCCATGAATTTATTCAAAACCTCTAATAACGAGATATAGTTGTAGACCACACTTCAATTTTTATTGTACATCAAAACTCCGTACTTCAAATTTTTGTGTTTCTCATTCTACAATTTGTGCTTTATATTGTATATATTGTAAGGTGTATTATAGCTGTTACAATTTTATTTATTGTTTTAAATATCTACTTTAAACACTTTGACTTTTAACTTTTGTGACAAAGGCAGCTGACTTACATATTGTCAATGAAGTTCTCAACTTTTTTTTTTTTTTAGCTTGGCCATGTACTTTTCTCTGTCAGTGACTACTATGTATTCACAGTTTGTCATGTTTCTAACTGGCATTCTTTTCTTTATGCCTAAATAACTTCTTTCAGTATTTATGGTACATCTAGTGATCATGAACTACCTCACCTTTGTTTTTCTGGAAAATTTTTTACTCTTCTTCATTGTCTAGGACTACTTTGCCAGGTAATCTTTAGAGGAAGTGTTTGGCCCTCAGTGCTTTGAATGCAGCATGCTACTGTCTTGCCAGCTTTTAGATTTGTATTCACAAATATACTTCATAATAATATTAGTCTGGATAATAAAGTTTGGACTAACACCAAAAGCACAGGCAACAAAGGCAAAAATTGACCAATGAGATTTCATTGAATTTCAAAGCTTTTGTGCAACAACAAAAATAGTAAATAAAGAAAAGGTGGAGGTATAAATCACAGATTGAAGAAAATATTTGTAAAACACATATTAAATAAAAAATACAGTAAAACCAGAAATTATTTAATAGTAAGGGATCTTATAGCCTATAACGCAAAGAAGAGGTCCTCAAAAGAAATTTCTAAAAACAATCACAACAGATGTTCACATCATTAAATATTAGAAAAATGTAGTTTAAAACCCAATGATATATCAGTTCATACTTGTTATAACGATGACTATCAAAATTATAATAGTTGCAATTGATAGTAAGGACATTCAGAAAGGAATCATGCTGATGAGAATGTCAATTAATGCAGCTATCATGGAAACAATGTAGTGTTTCTGGGGGAAAATAGTAAAATTATCATATGATGCAACAATTATACTATTAAGGTAAATGAATACTTTATTAGCATGTGTACTGCCACTGCAGCATTATTCAGAATCTCCAGACTGTTGAATCACCATAAACTTACATAAATACATAAATAGAGAAATGGGTGATTCTGTCTCCAACTTTGCCCTCCATTTTCTACTTCCCCTGTACCATATTCTCCCACATTATTACAATAGTACATATCTTTATCAACGTTGCAATTTCAACATTTGCTATTTACATGTATTATGGCATTGAAGCAAACACACTGGTAGAAAATTTGGTGTCAGATTGTCAAGTATGTATAGCAGTTTCATTGGGAATCATCCTTTCATCCTTTTATTTTATTTGGGAGTAGATATGCATCTTTAATTTCAGTTATCTTTAATTTCCAGAATGTTAGAATCCATTATACAATTCATCTGTGCATCTATATAGATGTGTGCATATATGTATATATGTATGTATGTATATGCATATACATATATATGTGTATATTTATTTATTTACCTATCCAACTTGTATTTTGCATGAATGTTGCCTTATATCATAACAAATACGGTATTTGTCCTATTGTGATTGGCTTATTTCACCTAGCATGATTGTCTCTAGTTGGGACCATTTTGCTGCAACTGGTAGAACTTTCTTCTTCCTGGCTGAGTAACATTCCATGGAGTAGATGAACCACACTTCCTTTATCCACTCCTCTTGGCCCTCTGGGTTGTTTCTGTCTTTGCTATTGTGGATTTTGCTACTGTAAATATAGGAATAAAGGAAACTTTCTCATCTGCAATTTGATTTTGCTTTGGAAATATTTCTGGAAGTTGCATAGCTGGGCCATATAGAAGGTCAATTTTCAATTCTCTTAACACTCACCATGCTGACTACCATAGTGACTGTGCTAGCCTACACTGACACAAACAGTGAGATAGGGTATTTTCTTTCCCCCATCCATGGCAGCAAAAATTCTTGGTAGATTTCCAAATGTAGGCCATTCACACTGGGGTTAGGTAAAACCTCACTGTGTTTATTTGTATTTCCCTGATAGCTAGAAAGCTTGAGCATTTTTTCATATGTGTATTAGCCATTTGAATTTGTTCTTTTGAAAAATGTCTATTAATTTCCTTAACCCATTTCTTCACAGTATTTTTGGTTTGGCTGTTGAGCTTCTGAAATTCTTTATCAGTCCTGGATATGAGTCCCTTTCTGTTGTGTAATTGTGCAAAGATTTTCTCTCATTCTGTTGCTTGCTTCTTGACTTTGTTAATCATTTCCTTTGGTGTACAGAAGCTTCTCAGCTTGGTATAGTCGTATTTGTTTGACTTTGACTGCCTGTGCTTTTGGTGACTTTTCCAATTCCCAAACACTACATCTTGTAGAACTGTCACCTTTAGAATAGTGGAGAAAGACCTTAGATACCTCAGAATAAACCTTACCAAAGATGTGGAAGGCCTCGAAGATGAAAACTACAAAAAAAAAATCAAAAGCAAATAAAAGAAGACATTAGAAGATGGAGAAACTTATCATGTTCCTGGATTTGTGGAGTCAACATCATCAACTTGTCTATATTATCAGAAGTACTAAATCCCAACAACATTCTTTTCAAAGCTGGGTAAGGTGATGCAAAAATGTGTCTCTAAACACAAGAGATTACAGATAACCAAAGCTATCCTGAAGATTAAATATAAAGCTGGAAGAATCACAATTCCAGAACTCAAGTCATATTACAGGGCAGTGGTAATCAGAATAGTCTGGTAGTGAAGAATAGCATCAGAGAGGAAGCTCAATGGAACAGAATAGAAGCCCCAGAAGTGAACCCACACATGCACAACCAACTAATCTTCTGCAACAGGACTAAAAATAATCCAGGGAAAATTTTTATCTCTTTAACAATTTCTGTTGGGTGATTGGATAGCAGGCTGTAGAAGTAAGAGAAAAAAATCCCCGATATGACCTTATAGAAAAATCACCTCTAAAAAGGTCATGGACCTAAATCTGGATCCAGAAACCACCAAATTATTAGAGGAGTACTAAATAAACTTTTTGAGTAAAAATCGATCTCTGTGAAATAAAGCTACTGTTGCGAGATGATGATAATGAGAAAGATTTTTTTGTGGTTAGATTGTTGATTGTGTTCATTTCATATGGCTTTGTGATGTTTGAGAATATGGTGACTAACACATTTAGGGGCAGGAAATGAATATTGACATGTTTGTATGCAACACTTTTGGAGATGCTGAACTCCTTAGCAACCAATAAAATTTAATTTGAAACATTTTTCCCCTGAAAACAACAAACCATGGTAAATGGTTTAAAGTCATTGCACTAATTTTGAATACTTTCTTTGTCTATTTCATGAGCTAGAATATGTATCCACAGGGGAAACAGGGAGCTTCTTCTTTTGTTGTCAGGGAAACAAAATTATCAGGATGCTAGTTTACAACTGGGACCTAGCAGAACAGTAAGAATATTCATATTCTGAGCAATCCCCTGGGTAACTATGGATAAATTGAATATGCACAGTCACAGAGTTATTGGGTATATTATGGTGAAATGCAATTCCACGTTGTTTCTATGGCAATTGCAAATAAATCCAACCATTCTAAAGCCAACGCAACAGCTGCACATACAAGTAGATTTGTCCTATAGGGTAGCGAGATCGTTGACATTCACTAGCAGTCTAATTTCAGGCTAGCTTTTTAAATTATTCACTAACATGTGTTTCTTTTTTTTATTTTTACATTTTTTTATTGATTACATTGCATTATGTGACACAGTTTAATAGGCAGTGGGATTCCCCCCACCCCTCCCCAAACCCCCCAGCCCCTCCCATGGTGGACTCCTCCACCCTGTTGCGTTGCCACAGTTCAAATTCAGCTGAGATACTAACATGTGTGTCTTAACAGTACTCCAAAAGATTTCACTTTAGTTTTGACATCGCCATGCCTAGTAAGAATATTAAAGAGAGAAACATTGAAGTTTACTCCAAGTAGAAAGGCTGCCTCAATAATATCTCCATTTATAAATGTAGTGAAGGGGAAAATGAATTGTTTGGGAGAAAAAAAAAACAATCATTTTAGCCCCCATCTCATCCAACAACAAAACCTTTTATAATTTTATTAGTATTTCTCTCTTATTTTTTGATATGTATTTGTTTATTTGAATGATAGAGAAACAGAATAAGAGAGGGAAAGACAGAGCAAAAGAGACCCTCCAACTATTGGTTGGAGTGCCTGCAACAATCATCCTGTGTCAGGCTGAAGCCAAAAGCGTGAGACTGTATCTGAGGCTGCCATATGGATTAAAACGTCCCCAACACAGGGACCATCTTCTGCTTCTCCAGAAGAACCACCTGGGAGGTACTGGGGAAACTGAGCCGGGAGAACTTGAATGAGCATGCTGAGATGAAATGCTGGTGCCACAAGTAAAAAGAAACATAAGTATTCACTGTACCATAATGACAGTCTTCCTGATTATTGTTTCAATATAAAATAACATTGTGTTAAATATACCATAGGTATGGCCTTATTTGACTCTCACTGCAAATACAAAATTAAAAGTGCCAGGATATTATTACCGCATTTTACAGAGAAAGAAAAATCTCAGAATTGTGAAAGGATGTGTGGCCCACACAGCTAGAAGGAAGAGAAGCTAGAACTGGAAATCAAGAGAAATATGAGCTTTTTGCAGTGATGGAAAAAAATCTAAGGCTAAAAAGCATTAGGAGGAAAATGTGTATGGACAGTGAAGTGCATGCTAAATGGAGATGTTCCAGAGTGAGACCAAAGGGAGTCTCATTTAGCTTAGCTGGTGAGAATTGGGCCATTAAAATCTTTTTGAGAAAAAGTGAAAGTTGGGCAGAAGAAAGGTAAGTGAAAAGAAGAGTGAAGATTAGATTTGACTTTCTAAAACACTTTTATATGTCAATACACCCAAGAAATATCTCACTAATCTAAGTTCACTAGATGATGCCATATAGTAAAATGTTATTTCACTAATTATTAGGGTATTCTAGAGCCTAAATGTTACAGCAAAATTAAACCTCTTGTTTTGTCCTTTATTTAGAGCATGATACAAGCTATGTTGATTTTGCATCTGCTCTTTTTATAAAAACTGATGACAAATATGAACAAGCTCTTTCACTGAAGCTACAGTATCAATTTTATGTAGACAGTAATTACTGAAGATAGAGTACAACCATGTCACCTTAATGAAAACCCAGTCTGAATCCTTTTACACCGGACAAGGATAGAATTGGACTGCTGATTGACCACAAATGGCTGTAACGTTTGCTATCTTCAGCATTAAGGATACTACAGGACAAAATCATTTAAAGGACAGTGACATTTAGAGGAAATGAATAGCGAGCATGCGCAATTTATATGGACAGACTAGCACTTTTATTGACCTGTGCGATTTTGTGCTACTATGATTAGTAATGCCTTTAGGGCATTTCCAGGAAAATACCATGATTTTTGTCATTTTATTAAATTACTCAAAGCTTTAGTTCATTTAACCCCACGTGAAAAAGTATTACTTGGGTTTGTGTGGCATTGTATCAGTAGAATAAAAAAAGAGACTACCAAAATTTTCACTTTTCACTCACAGACAGTGACCAAAAAATCTCAAAAGGAATATTCGTTCACTGGTCTACCCAGCCAAATACTCAGGACACATATTGTCTAAGGATTGACTTAATCTTCCTATTTTTAAACAACTAGAAAATTTTAACTGACAGACAATAATTGTATACATTTTGGGGATACAATATACTGTTTCAACACATTTATAGATTGTTTCTCTTTCTCTTTGTTTTTCTTATCATAGAACTCTATTTACAGTTTAAAACAGAGAGTATTCTCAGGGCCCGGCAGCGTGGCCTAGCAACTAAAGTCCTCGCCCTGAGCGCGCCGGGATTTCATATGGGCGCCGGTTCTAATCCCGGCAGCTCCACTTCCCATCCAGCTCCCTGCTTGTGGCCTGGGAAAGCAGTGGAGGATGGCCCAAAGCTTTGGGTTCCTGCACCCATGTGGGAGACCTGGAGGAGGCGCCAGGTTCCTGGCTTTGGATTGGCGCAGCACTGGCCGTTGCACTCATTTGGGGAGTGAATCATTGGATGGAGAATCTTCCTCTCTGTCTCTCCTCCTCTATGCATATCCCCATTTCCAATATAAATAAATAAATCTTTTAAAAAAAAACCAGAGAGTATTGTGATCTATAGGTTTACTCTCACAAATGTCTGCCACCACTAGCACTAGCCAGACAGAGCCAGGAGGAGGGGATTCAGTCCAGATCTCCTGCGTGTGTGATGTGGATGCAACTACTTGAGCCAGAATTTGCAGCCTTCCAGAGTGCGCAGTGGTAGAAAGCAGGAAGCAGGAGCAGTGCTGGGGCTCAGACACTTTATTACGATTAACAGATGTCCTGAGAAGTGTAAGCCACTAGACCACATGCTTTATTATGTTTTATCATGTCTTTCCTCCTAATCAATTATTTTACTTTTCTGGACTTTTATTTTTAGTTGTGTATAATACTCATATATGTTTATGAGTATAATATAATAAGTTGATGCATATAGACCATGTGTAATAATCAAATAAGAGTAATTTGATATATAATGTGTTCTCAAACTTTCATTATAAATGTTTTGGGAACCTTTAAACTGTAACTTTCTGTTTATTCTGAAATACGTAATAACATGTTGTAAATTGTGATAGTATACTAGAATTTATTTTCCCTATCTATTTGTATTTGGGAAACAATTGTTCATTTTTTAAAATGTTCGTTTATTTGCTTGTAAAATAGAGTTGAAGAGAGAGAAGAATCAAAGACTCTCCCACCAGATGGCTCACTTCCTAAATGCCCCCAATGACTACAATTGGGCCAGCCAAAGCCAGGAGACATGAAATTCCGTCCAAGTCTCCCATATTGGCGCCAGTGGCCAAATTCCTTGGCCAATTTCTGCCGCTCTACCAAGCACAATTGCATGGAGCTAAATGTGGAGTGGAGCAGCTGAAGACTCCAATCTTTGCTATCACATGAGATTCGGTGTCACAATAATAACTTAATGTGGTATACCACAATACTGACCCTATTCGCATTTCTTCATATATGACCTCCAACATTCCTCCAATGCCTCTAGGGATCATTTTTCTATTCCCTAATTCTCTGAGGGCATTTTTGCTTTGTTTCATTTTGTTTTGTTTGCTTGTATAGAAACATTTTATTTTTTTGTGCTTGATATATTTTACTTAAGATACTTCCTTCAGTTGGTGGGTCATTCTTTTTGAGAAAATTCTATTCAGATCACTTACCTGTTTCTAGATTGATGGATGATGATGTTTATAAAGATTTCCTATTTATTTTTCTAAGTTTTTAAAGTACAGTAGATATTAATTTCTATTTCAATGAGTTGTAAGTATTCTCTATTATTACTGAAGGTGCACTAATTCTGTTAATTGTTTCATTTTTTGTACAGAAATTAGTTTGTTAGATATAATCCTGTTTGCTTACATTCAATTTTATTGCTTATGAATTTGGGATTTGATTCAACAAAGTTTTGTTTATACAAACATCTTCAGGTTTCTGGGCCCGGTGGCATTGCCTAGCGGCTAAAGTCCTCGCCTTATACACCCCGGGATCCCATATGGGCACCGGTTCTAATCCCGGCAGCTCCACTTCCCATCCAGCTCCCTGCTTGTGGCCTGGGAAAGCAGTGGAGGACGGCCCAAGGTTTTGGGACCCTGCATCCGTGTGGGAGACCCAGAAGAGGTTCCTGGTTCCTGGCATCGGATTGGCGCGCACCGGCCCGTTGTGGCTCACTTGGGGAGTGAAACATCGGATGGAAGATCTTCCTCTCTGTCTTTCCTCTCTGTATATCTGGCTTTCCAATAATAATAAAATCTTAAAAAAAAAAAAAAACAAACATCTTCAGGTTTCAATTACGATTTTTTTTCCTTAGAAATTTTCTAGGGCCCAATATGATAGGCTAGTGGCTAAATCAATCACCTTGAATCTGAGAGGACACTACATAGCCATCACCTCATTTCCTGGCTGCTACACTTCTCTTCCAGCTGCCTGCTTTTGGCCTGGAAAAGTAGTGGAGGATGGTCCAAAGCCTTGGGACCCTGCACCCGTGTGGGAGACCTCAAAGAAGCTTCTGGCTTCTGGCTTTGGATCAGCTCAGTTCTGGCTATTGTGGCCTTTTGGGGAAACAGCGGACAGAAGATCACTCTGTCTGTCTCTCCTTCTTCCTGTAAATATCTGTAAATCTGCTTTCCAATAGAAGTAAATAAATCTTTTTTTTTTTTTTTTTTTTTTTAAAATGGCTAGTCTCCAGCCTGGGCTTCAGCTCATTCTGGAAAATGAGCCAGATATGCTCAGAGTCATTTTTTACATTGTTTTGCTATCTTAGGCCTACCACAACAGATTAAGACTGATAATGGACTATGTCTTGTTAGTAAAAATATAAAAGAATTATTTAATGTTAGAAGATTAGCCATATTACTAGATTCCCTTACAATCCCCAGGGACAAGCTATTAGAGAGAGATTCCATCAAGCTATAAAACCTCAGTTACAGAAACAAAAAGGGGAAATTAGTCCCCATCAGCAGTTAGGCCTAACATTATTTACATTAAATATATCACATTTTTTAAAAATGTGAGCCAGTAACCCATTTTCAAGTGCATTGATCCAGTCAAGAAATTCAGCCTGTGGTTAAGGTCAGATGGAAGGACCCAATGACCAGACAATGGAGAGGCCCAGACCCTTTATTACCAATGGGCAGAGGATTTGGGTGTATCTTTCCAATAGGAGAAAACAACCCATTATGGATACCAGCTAGAAGCTGCAAATTTTTTGATAGTCCTAAAAATTTAATTGTGATTCCTAAGAACTGAGGTTCCTGAGGGCAATCCCTCTTCTGTAAGACTAAATTTCTTCTTAACCCTCTTTCTTCAATCTTATCTTTGTCTTGGATTATTTAGGTGTTGTGCTTGTTTTGAATTGGGTGTGTTTGTGACTGACAGAAGAGATGGGTGAACCATGACTACCCCCATTTCTCCACTGATAAACAATTTTAGAGAGGTCTAACTTATCTAACAGGACCTGGCCAGACCAAACTCCTCATCCTGGCTGGGGAAAGGTTCGTATATTATTTTCTTGCTATTTGGTCTTCAGTACGTAGTGTTGTCCTGGCACTGATCAGGTATAACATATAATATTGCTAACATGTTCAGTTAAATGTTAAATGTACTTTTTGTTTAACTCATTTAGATGAATATTTACGTGGTTACAAAGAATGTACATTGATGTTTATGTTCATGGGTCGAAATGCTTCCTAATCATGAAATTGATCCAGATTGTAAATTATTTGTGGTCTTACTTACAAGGAAGTATGTGAGATTTTGCCTTACAGGAAAACAACACATTCTTTAAAAATCTATAGTAAAATTGGACATAATGTGTATATTTTCTGAATGCTTGCCTTAAAAAAATAGAATTGAAGTTTGATTGCTTGTGAAAAACAACAGTGTTGTAACATCTTAAGTTATTTTCACTTATTGATAACTAAACCTGCTAACTAGCTTCAGTAAATTCTTAGGTAGCCTCTTAAGACAACAGCGAAATCGAGAGGAAGTTAGCTGGGAAAACTTGCCGCTTCCCGGTTTTGAGGTGGATTTGTGTTAAAATGCGTTTCCACAAATTGGGAGAAATGGCTGATAATTGAAGCATTTGTGTTTAAAATTTGGTATGCTTTTATTTAGATAATGTCTTAACTTGGAGTCTTACATGATTGTTTCAAAATGTAAATCGAGAAAATTAGCAGATGGAAAATGGGTGTAAACCTGAGACTGTGTTCTTGCTGAGAAGGTTAGGAAAGGAGAGTTATTAAGGAAGAGCATTGCTTGTAGCATATTTTGTCCTACAAAAGTATGGCTATCGTAGAATGGAAAGGGAAAACTGGGACAAAATACTTCAAGGTTTCAGTGTTAAGAAAAAGGTGGGGAAGTCAGAAAATTTGAGAAATGAATCTTGTAAATTTTATATATAATTGGCTATAATTTTTAAGATACTGTTACAACATTGTGTAAGTTTTTAACATTAATACCCAATGTATGCTGACGTTAGAATTGATATCTGTTTGCAAAAAGTTTTTGAAGTGTGTATAATAGGAATGCTAGTAAATATCTGAAAACAAAAAAAATCTCTAATTTTGAAAGCTGAAATATTGAAACATTGAACTTTAGATAGTCTCTGTTTAATTGGTGACGTTGTCAATTGTCTGTTCAGCTTCAGTCACCTCTATTATTGTGCCAAACTTTGAATTTGTTAAATTCTTAAAAAGTAATAACATGATTTTGTGAGTTAATCCCTATGTTTAAGGTTATATTTCTCTTTTAGTGACTCATTAAGGAAATATACATTTTGCCTTCCAGTTAGGCAATCCCTTTGGTTCTCTATATTGTCTTTGTTAAATTCTCATGATTTAAAAAGAGCTTCATTTTCAAGAGCATTTTCTGATATGTATTTATTTTAAAATATTTATGTGGTCATTTTATAACTGACAAAAATTTTGATCTGTTACTGTTTGAATCAACCTCACTCTTCTGATTTTGGAATTTCCAGATGGGTCCCTGGGAGTCTCAAATTCAGAAGAATATTTGTCAAAAGGTTGCATCTTTGTTTTGGTAAAGACAACTGTGTAGAAAAAAATTGATTACAGAAATGACTTTGGAAAGCCTTGCCAGTGGGGAGCCAGCATTAGTTACAATCATGCAGAGAAGTCTCCAGGAATGATGGATGTGAAAATTTACAGGAAAGGAACTTTCTAGTCCAAAGGTTTGGATAACAGATCTAAAGGAGGTGCTTTCTCCCCCAGGCAGTGGAACAGTAACTAACAGACCAAGAGGCATCTGCTAGAGGAACAAATTGTTTATTGGCATATGCAAATTCCTCAAGCCCTCCTCCCTAATCCCCAAGTGACCATCTGGTTGTGCTTTTATCAATCATAATGGCTAGGCCCCTAGGTCTAGAAAGTACAAGAATGTGTAAAATCCTAGAGGTGGTTTCACAGTGCCATGTGAATTACTTCTATTCATCCTTGGTCCCTACATTTTTAATAAACTTGTTCAGCTTATTCAACAGTGCTTTATGACTGTGACCCTATTGGCCAAGTGGTTGAAGATTTGACTGCTGATCACCACATGCCTGATGCCTGGGTTCATGTTGCCCTTCAAGAAATTGCTAAAATTGCCTAGCGTCCCATAAGCCCCTTAAGCCCATTTCATTGGCTTGGCTGACTAGGCAATGACAGGTAAGATCACCCGGAAAGCGGGGAAATCCCAAGACAGGAATGGCCATCCAGGGTTCTGTGATGGATGGATAGTCAATAAGGGGTAAGATCCTCCGAGGAGGACACCCTAACACAGGCATAGCTGCTATACATCGGCTCACCCCCTCCGACAATGGGGTACTAGAGGATCAATTACGTGGAAAGGTAGTCCCACAGTTGATTTTTTTTATATTGGTGAAACTGGTTTAAGTTCACTAGCATTTGGTTAAGAATATTTCCCCTTAAATATATCAGGAATATTATTTTGTAATTTTATTTTTATTTTGTCTTTGGCTTTTTAGCAGGATAATGTGTGTCTAGTGGAATGACTTGGATGATCTCTTTAAATTTCCTGGACTATGTTAAGAAAATCTGGTGTTTTGTTCTAGAATTTTGCTGAAATTTAGTGATGATAGCATCTGGTCCTGGGTTTTCCTGTATTGGGTTACTTTTTACAATGATTCAGTCTCATTACTTAGTATTGAATAGTACCATTTCTTCAGAATTTCCCAATTTTTGGCATACAGTTCTTCTTTTTTAATGCTCTTTTTTTTTTTAATGTGTTGACAATAAAAACATTTCCTTTGTATCAATCACCTTATTTATCTTGTAGCTCTCTCTTTTTAAAATTAGTCTATTTTTTAAATTTTTGTATTTATATGTAAGTGCAACCTTTTGTTTCATTGATTTTTAGGGGACACAATTTTGGTCTTAATTTCATGAATTTCTTATGTAACATTCATTTTTGTTTCTGCTAAGTTTGACTTTCTATTACCTACTGATTCCTTTAGTCATTTCACTAGGTTGATATTTTTCTTTTTTGACATGGTGCTTGTTGATGCAAGATTCTCTTTTTATTTCTCTTCTGCATTACATAGTTTTTAATATGTTGTTTGAATTATAATTAAAGGAATTTGAAAATTTTCTGCTGATACTTTTATTGATTTTTATTGATATCTCAGTAAATTGCTTGATTTACATGTATTTTTACAATTTCTAAATTTCTTTTATTGATTTTTTTTTTAAAGATTTATTTTTATTTTTATTACAAAGTCAGATATACTGAGAGGAGGAGAGACAGAGAGGAAGTGGAGCTGCCGGGATCAGAACCAGCGGCCATATGGGATCAAGGCGAGGACCTTAGCCACTAGGCCACGCTGCCGAGCCCCTCTTTTATTGATTTTTAATTTTACTCCACTTTTATTAGTAAAGATACATGATACGCTTTTAGTTATTTTAGATTTATTCAGATTTGTTTTGCAGCCTAAGAAAAATTTTCCATTCTATAGAATATTTATCAACCAGGCTCCAGTCAGCATTTCCTCTAATTAAACACAAAGCTTTCATTGATGGGTTCTCTTAACTCTTATTGAAGTTACACTGATATAAATCAAGTTTCTTTTCAGCATGTCTTATCTCAAAAATGTTTCAAAGTTTTCAGCCAGAAAGCCGGAGGTCTCTGCTGATCTTCTGTCACAAAGGCCTTATACTGGCTGATGTTTTTTCCCATTAGTTTCATTCCATAAACATGATCTTTCTTATTAACTTCTTATATGATATTTTACAAAAATGAATAAAGGCTTTTATTAACTTTGATTCCATTCTCGTCCTCTTCCAGAATTTCCTTACAAGGTACACAACATGAGCCTCAGATGACGGAAATCATACCTATAGCACTTAATCACTTTCATTTGCCCTTTGGATTGGACCAAAGTTGTTCTCACTGCCTGCAATCCCCTTTGAGCTGGCCTGTTTCCTGCTTGTAAGAAGCTTCTTTACACCTTGTACTTCCGCTGTATTATTCCTCTTTCAGACCACGGAGTACATTATTGTAGCTCTCATAGTGTTTCTCTAGGCAGTGCTTTTTGTCTGTATTTCCTTATTTTGCTGTTCCTGTTTACCAGAGTTTACATGTTTCTAGTGCTTGCTCATCATTTGTATCTTAAATTACTTCATTTCCACAGAAAAGCATTCCTTGACCCTTCCAATTTTGCTATGTACTTTGCTTCAAAGCTATTATTATACTGACCGCTTTATGGCTTTTGAGATTACTTATCAATATATGACTATTAAAATATAAGCCCTATTAAAATAAGAAATTGATTTGATGAGTTTAACAGAAGATCATATGTGTGTGTTGAATGAAATTGACATTTTGTGTAACGCTGTTCACTATGGCAAATTTATGCACTAGAAGATATAGATCTTAAACCACAAATCAAATTTTAAAGTGATTTGGATATTGAGTTAATATGCTTATGGCTTATGATAAATGAGTTTTTATGGTATGATCAAATTAATTTTTAACTATAATTCTCTAACAAAGGGAGTATTTTATTTCTTCCAATGTCTTTTCATTTACCTCTAAGAAAAAAAAGATGTCAAACAACAGCAGATTTTGTTTTACTTCAAACACATGATGTTTTCCTTGCTAGAATGAATCCAAATAAACACTTCTGAATAACTAGTCTCAAATAATCATACACTTTTCTTTCATTCCTCCTGTTTTATTGCCAAAGAGTTTAATTTATTTTTAAACCCCTCAGAAGTTAAAAAATGTCCTAGGATTGCTAAATGTTCTATGATTCAACCAAGTTGAATGAATTATAATGCTTCTGGATAGCTTCAACTCCTAAATTACTTTCCCCAGTGTGCTGCTGCTTCCTAGGTACTCAGTCACTGTGCTGATAGTCATTCTGTCCATGAACTGAAGGGTTCGATAAATATCATTCCTACAAAGACTGAAGTCCTTATACATTCTCAAAGTAATGTAGATAAATTACCCCAGTATAACTTGAACAAAGGAGAATCAATTATATATATATATATATATATATATATATATATATAATTATTATTATTATTGTTAAGCCCTCTAAGAACTCACAAGAACCAAGACTGAAGTCCTGTTAATCTACCCCTGGTCATAATAATTCCCAGATATATCCTTACACACATGCTGTCCACTATCCAGGTATCAGCTAGGATGGTGGGGTCATGCTGTAGCACCTGCAGACACACGTAAGGGCTGAAACTTAGGGGACAATGCTGGGTAGGGCCATTGCCCCTATAGGCACACTTGAGAGCTAAGGGGAGGCTAGGAGCAATCCCGATAGGGGAACTTGTGGAACTCCCATATTAGGCTGCTTGAGAGCGTAAGAGCTCTCTGGCTGGGTGAGAACCAAGCCAGGCAAGTGTGCAGCACTTGTCAGTGTTTGTGTGAGCTGAGTCTGGGAACAGGCTGGATTAGGCCTGGCCTCAGGACCCACAGGCAAACAGCAAATCCAGGAGTATTTAGATAATGCCTGGCTGGGCTCGGTTTCAACACCATCCTGTGAGAGCTGAAACTGTAAGAGAGCCATGCCAGGCTGTGTTGAAGCACTGGCTGACACACACAAAACCCAGGGCTGGGAATGGACATGATAGAACACTAGGGACTCCCATGTTAGGTTTTGGCTTTCACTGCTAAGTGTGAAACTCAGGGCTGTAGGTGGGCCAGAATGGGCTGAGATCCAGCATCTTCAGGGGCTCACAGGAACCAGGTTGGGTATGGTGCAGGTCAGGATAGCCTGCAACAGCTGCTTGGTCATATGGGAGATGGGCCTGGGGTGGCCCAGGCTGGGCTAAGCTGTAACACCTATTAGCAAGAACAAGAATAGGTGCAGGTGAGTCAGGTTTGGTTGCAACACCAACCAGTGAGTGCCAGGCCTCAAGTCATCCATGTCAGCCTGGGTAACAGTACTCACTGGCACATGCAAGATCTGTTGATGGGAGCAGGCCTGATAGGAGAACTTGGGGGACTCCTCTGCTAGTCCACACCTCCTGCTAGTGAGCCAGGCATTGTAGTACGCTAGACCAGATTAGGCTGCAACACCCATTGCGATATATGTGAACCAGGTCTGGGGACAGGTTGGGTGTGGTCAGTCTACTGCACACACTGACATGAATGAGACCCAAGATAAGCTATTGGCTAGGCTGGATTAGACTGCAACATCTACCAGGTTACATGAAGGCTGGGGCTGGGTCAGGCTGGACTAGTCTGCTACACCTGCCAGTAAGAAATGGCACTGGGAGTGATCCAGGATGAGCCAACCTGTAGCACCTGCTAGTGAATGTCAAGACTGGAGATGGGTTATCTCAGACTGTGTCACTGGGAGTAGTTGGAGTAAGAAAACTTTGAGGACTCCCGACTGGGTGTGGACCAGCTGGACTGGGCTGCAATGCTTCGGCCAGTGGAGCCAGTACCGTGGACAGAGAGAGAGTCTGGGGATGAAGCAGCCACAGGAGACCAGCGACAGTAGAAGCCTCTCAGAGCTCTCTCACTTCTCTGAAGTCCCCCACATAAGTCTCCCTCTCTTACTCCTTCACCTCGCCGTATATACCTTTCCTGCAAAGTCCTTTAGCCACACAGTTGCATATAGCTGAGCCCAATTGCACACAGCTGAGCCTAGCTCAGACCATACAGGTGACGCCAAGTCTTCTTAGTCCAGGTGTTTTGCAGGGTTAAAAGTTCAGCCTGTGCTTCTGCTGTAACCGTAAGCTCAGTTCCTGTTACTCCTCAGGTTAACAAGTGCCATTAGTTTCGTAGCCCCCAACACTGCAGCACTAGCTGGCAAGTACCACGATTGGGTACAAGTCATGTCAGGCTGGATTGCAGTAGCCCCTGGCAGGTGCAAGATCTGGGGTTGAGATTATGACTGGTAGGAGAACTGTGAGCACTTCCCTGCTAGACTGCACCTATTGCTGGGAGCTAGCCAGGCTGGATAAGGCAATGACTCCTGTCGACATACATGAGATCTGGGTCTAGGAGAGGGTCAGCATAAGCTAAGCTGCAGCACCCATGAGTATGCACAAAAACTGGATGGTATATGGTCTGGGCTGGTCTAGGCCACAGCAGAGGCTGGTACATGCAAAAAATGGACTGGGGGCTGCCTTGGTGAGCGTTATCGAGGTTACCCCGATTAGGCTGTAATACCTATTGGTATGTGTGAGAACCAGGTCTGTGATGAAATGTCTGGACTGGGCCAGAGCACCTGTTAATTTGCAAGAGATATGGGACTTGGGGGTTGGGGTGGAGAGGAAGGCTGAAGTGACCAAGCATCTACTGACATGTGCATTCGCTGGTGCAGATGACAGACCAAACCTGACTCTGTACTGGCTGGTGCACACAAGGGTCAAGTTTGAGGTCACCCCAGGTGAAGTCTCTAATGTAACTCCCCAACTAGACTGCTGAACTCAGTCCTGGCAATAGGGATATACACAGGATGTGTGGTCTGACCTTGGAATTCATGTATTGGGACCAGTATTGTTGACTCTCCGATAGCAGGCAGCATGTCCAAATGCACACAGGGATTATGATGATCAGCAGGGGCATCTACTGCTTCATCAGAGGATGGAAAGCAAAACTGGTTCGACAATTCTCTTGGCCAAGGTTTGGCACAGGTGTCTTAATCTGTGGCTGTACTAAAGTGGAGTTCGCCAGCTAATGGACCCTGGAAAGATATTGTCAACCCTGGAACAATGAAACAAACAACTTCTCATAACTATTAAAAACATTCAAATAACACTTTTGGAACATTATTCCCCACATCAGGGTCTCTACGGCATCATCAAATGACTGTCCCTCATCTCCAGGAACTGATGTACCTTGACAACAAGGAATGGTCCCCTTCCTGTCCCCTCTGCAGACACAAGAGAAAACAGAAAAAAGCTTACCCACCATCCTCCATGCCTGAACCTCTGAACGCTAATCAAAAGCATGCATAGATGTGCACTACTTTAGCTATATAACCGATATTAAAAGTAAAATATAATGCAGAATTTGAAAAATGAAAACTAAACTGCTTTGAGCATTTGGTAACAATACTGGAATTGCTTAATATGTATATACACATAAATAGGAACATGTAAAAAACAGGAATGACTGCATTTATTGTGTATGTGTGTATGTCTCCCACGAGTGGCCACGTGAGAATTATCTGAGGAGTATATGGAAAAAAGGAAACCTCAGCACATCGATAAAACAAGTTTATTTTCTCAAATTGGTAAAATTTATCTGTAAGAAATCTGCAACAAACATTGTTATTAATGAAAAAAATAATTAACTGATTTTCTGCTACCATTGAGAATAAGGCAATGATGTCATTTCTACTTTTTTTCCGTGGAGAACAAATACAATACATATTTATTCACATGCAATATGTCACCTATATGGAAAATTATTAAATATTTGGAAAAGAAGCACTGGCATTAGTAATAGTCTTCAGCAACATCACAATTTATGGCATCAGTATACATAATATAAACATGATGCATTTTCTATGTAGTAAAAACAGAAGCAGTTTGTTAAGGGAAATAAAGAATACATAAAGAAATATAAGGGGGATGATAAATTGATATTTTTATTGCCAAGAAGTCAGTTTTCCCTATATATTTTATAGATTTAACACACTAAAATAACAATATAGGGAAATATTTCCTATTTATTTTTATTGGAAAGGCTGACTTACAGAGAGAAGGAGAGACACAGAGAAAAAGATCTGCCAATTTACTCTCCAAATGGCTGCAATGGCCTGGACTGAGCCAATCTGAGGCTGGGAGCCAGGAGCATCTTCTGAGTCTCCCACATGGGTGTAGGGTTCCAAGGCTTTGGGTAGCAGAGCAGCTGGGACACAAAGCAGGGCTCATGTGGGATGCCAGTAGTTAGAGGTGGAAAATTAGCCAGTTGATTCATCACATTGGCCCTGAGATTTCTTTTCCTGTAGAAACTGACAGATTGATTCCGAAAATTTTGTGGAAATGTAGAAGACTTATAATATTTCTAAATGCTATCATATTTTAGACTATTTGATTTCCATATTTGTTTTTAAGCTGTAGTAATCAAGACATTATAGTAACCAATTGAAAATGTTTAAATTTTTGTTCAATATTTCTTCAGAAACTGCGTGATTCCTAGTTATTCAAAAGTTTCAGGGGCTGCACATGTGATTCTTGAATTTCAATGGGACATTTACTGAGATCCCTTAACCTCCCACTCACTTTCCAAATTTTCAGCACTGGTCTGCTCTGAAATAGTCAATTAACTCTATTGGCATTCTAGATATTACTTTTGGTTGAGTTCCTTGGATACTTGCCCTGTTCCCAATATTAGTTCAAAAATTAGCAAGGGATTTGGTAGGGTTTTTCTATGCAAAATTTGTGTCCCTTCTCTTGGCTCCCTATTTCCTTTGATTTTCCTATTCCATTTCCAACTAGATTGGCCAGGAGACTTGAATTCTAACCTTTAAATCCTCAGTCGAATTTCTACTGCAGATTTCTTTTTTTTTTTTAAGATTTATTTAGGGAGCTGGATGGGAAGTGGGGCTGCCGGGATCAGAACTGGCGCCCATGTGGGATCCCATTCAAGGCAAGGACTTTAACTAGGCTATCACGCCAGGCCCTCTACTGCAGATTTCTATCAACACGTGTTTTCTAAGGAGACCAACTTGAATTCAGATGAAAATATTTTCACTGTGTTTCTTTCCTTGTATGTTCTTACCTACTTGATTTCCAACAGTTGTTTTTCTGTTTTTGTTTTCTGTGTAGTGCCTTACAATATTGCTAATTATCCATTTCCATTTTTGTAACTCTTTTTAGTATAATCTTATATTAAGTATTATATTATCCCTAGGGGGTATCACCTGTAGTAAAATAAAAGCACAAACTGATTGGGGCAGTGATTTAGTCCATTAGTTCACACACTAGTGAGAAGATCTGTATTCGATATCACAGTGCCTGGATTCAATGCCCTGAGGTGCTCCTGACTTCAGCTCCTTGCTCACACAGACCCACAGGAGCAGCAGTGACGGCTCATGGAACAGTGTTCCAGCTACCTGCTTGGGAGGTCTGAACTGAGTTCCTGGCTACAGATTTAGGTCTGAATCACAGACACCGCAGTTACTTTGCGGGATGAAACCGCATATGGGAGCATAGCCTCTGTCTCTGTCTTGATACGCTTAAAAAAAAGATTTATTTTTTAAAATTTTATTTATTTATTTTTAAAGATTTATTTACTTTTATTACAAAGTCAGATATATACAGAGAGGAGGAGAGATAGAAAGGAAGATCTTCTGTCCAATGATTCACTCCCTATGTGACCCCAATGGCCGGAGCTGTGCCTATCTGAAGCCAGGAGCCCTGAACCTCTTCTGGGTCTCCCAAGTGGGTGCAGGGTCCCACGCCCTTTTTTTTTCAACTTTTTTTTTATTGCAAAGTCAGATATATAGAGAAGAGGAGAGACAGAGAGGAAGATCTTCCTTCCAATGAATCACTCCCCAAGTGACCACAATGGCTGGAGCTGCACCAATCTGAAGCCAGGAGCCCGGAGCCTCTTCCGGGTCTCCCATGCAGGTGCAGGGTCCCAAGGCTTTGGGCCTTCCTGTTATTGACTGCTTTCCAAGGCCACAAGCAGGGAGCTGGATGGGAAGCACGGCTGCTAGGATTAGAACCGGTGACCACATGGGATCGTGGCTCATTCAAGGCAAGGACTTTGGCTGCTAGGCCAACGTGCCGGGCCCTTGATCTACTTTTTAAGTGTTACAAAGTAAATTCATCATAAGTGCTAACATTAGAAAATTTAAACTTAAACAACTTTGTACCTTGTGGATGTGATCATGAATAAGTCAAGTTTCCAAAAGATGGAGGGAACAAAAAGGATTAATTCAAGTGAGATCCTTTTTACAAAATACTGTTTGTATCAGTGGATAAAGTTCTGGTAACTGAGACATTGACTGTAAGTCTGTCTTTTTTTTTCTGACATTAGGCATCATCCTTTCCCCCAAATAAAAGTGGTTCTGACTCTAACAATATGGTGTGGTATATCAATACTGGTCGTAAAAACTGAGTTACTGAAGGTTCTAGTGGGGGTGTAGGCCAAGGGATAGAGGCCAGCATGGTGGCACACAGGGTTAAACCACCATTTGCAACCCCCACATTCCATACAAGAGTGTTCATTCTGGTATGGTCGCTGTGCTTCTGATTCTGCTTCCTGCTAATAATTCCAAGTAAGAAGCAAATGATAACCCAAATACTGGGGTCTGGGGTCTCTGCCCTCTATGTTTGACACCCAGGAGGAATTCCTGGTTTCAGCTTGACCCAGTCTAGGCTGTTGCAGCCATCTGGAATGTGAAGCAGCAGATGAGTGATTCTGTGTGTGTGTGTGTGTGTGTCTTGCTTTCATTTTTGCTCTCCCTCCTGTCCTTCACTCTATCATTCTGCTATGAAAAAACATCTGGAAAAAAAAGAGCATAAATCAGTGGAAATGTTGTACCATCTGATTTGGAAGATCATGTTCCAATTCTAGTTTTGTCTCTAGTGTGAATATGCTGGGAAAATTTTAACTCTTTAAATTATTATTGTTTTGGTTTATATAAAGGAGGAAATTAGATTGAACATTTTAAAAAATATTTTTAAAAATGGGAAATACTGTACAAAAATAAGAGGTATTTTATTTATCTTAAAATTCTCTTGAGAGTGCTGCCAGTCTTTGAGTAAAGATATGAGAAAATCAGGGTGATCAAAACATCAGAGAAGGCTTTACGTGGTCTCACAGAATAACTAAAAGCTATGGGATAGATGAGATGAAGTTATTGACAGATTAAAAACAAAAAACAGAAGAGATTTTGATACAAACAATTGTGATTTTGTCAGTCTTCAACCAAACTTGTTGAATATCCAGACTATCAAAACAAATGTAGACTCAAATTCTTGAAAGTATTTTCTGCCTTTAAAATCAAATATAATCATCTCTAACATTCATTGTGGGAACTTGCTCACTTTTGAGTGATCACATTTTTGCTCTGTGGAAGAATGTCATAATTCTAACTCTTGCATGCTGCTTAATAACATTATATTACACATTTATAAATGTATTTATAAACAGAAAAGACATAGTTCATACATTTTTTCATTATTAGCTTTATGCAAAAATAAATATAGACAATATTTATTTATAGGATATAAGAAAATAATGTGCAAAACAGGACTAATATTGTATGGAAACCAACACAAAGAATTATCCTGAATTTATGGATGTGTTAATTTCCACTAGGAGAGAAGAAACATGTTTTTGACATTTTTATCAAATAGCTTAGACTTACATTTTATTCAGAAAATATGTGAACAACAATTTCAGTTGAGTATTTGTTGCCAGTTTGTCAATTTTTTCAGCTATAAATTGTTATCCTTGAGTCCTGCAACTCTTTTTAATGATGACATTTCA
This sequence comes from Ochotona princeps, assembly GCF_030435755.1. Classification (NCBI taxonomy): domain Eukaryota; kingdom Metazoa; phylum Chordata; class Mammalia; order Lagomorpha; family Ochotonidae; genus Ochotona; species Ochotona princeps. Next base: position 77,021,815 of record NC_080832.1, read on the forward strand.
TTCTAAAATACTAGCCAGCAAATAATGTTTTTCTCAAAACATACTTTCTAATGATATTCCATTTTTCTATTGTCTTGTTTGTTGGAAGAGTAGTGATCTTTGTAGGTCACAGTGTCAGGCCACAGAGCAGATCAGGAGATACATTTGCATTTAGACTGATAAAAAGAAGGAAGCTTGAGAAAAGTGTCATCATAAGCTAAAAATGATAAGGGAATGTAAAAGAAAATGTCAGATTGACATTTACCTTTTTTTACACCATTTTTAAAAATTATATTGTTTGTCAACAATACATAGTTAATTACAGCAAAAAGGTTCAGGGGTATAGGGAAGTGGGTAAGACTATTATGTCCATATTGTTTCCACCTTGTATCTGAGGTAAAGGGGGATATTGAGGGAGAAGCCCCACCCGGTTTCCCACCCACCCCAAGTCCCAGATGTGGGGCATGCTCTGAGATCCTTGCTCAAGTGGTTTTAATAGTTCACCAGTTATGAATCGCTGCCATTTTCGCCACTCCCAGCTCGGTGAGGTCGTTGAAGAATCCACTGATTGGCATAGTCCATCATAGAGTCTTCATTTTCCCAGTATTTCGCTGCCAACATATACCTGAAGTGGTTGATTGAGTTGTTCTGTTTTCAGTCTTTTCTTGGCTAGGGTTCTGAGTCCAGCAGTTTGATTGGGGAGGTCCCGAAAGAAATTTTGAGGTATTCCCGGACCACATTCTTGTATGTTCTAGCAAGCACAGGGCCTGGCACAGTCAATCTCCACGATCAGCTGGTGGTTTCAATTGCTGGGTTGGTTCTGTTTTCAGTCCCGAGTTGCACTGGAACCAATGGGTGTTGCAGTCCAGCCTGGTTCTGCCCAGCACATACTCGGCCCTCACATAAACCAGTGGGAGCTGCAGCCTAGTTGGAGCAACCCACAATGACCCCCACCAGGCCCACTCCCTACCCTGGTCTGCCAGTATGCATAGCAGACTAGTCAAGTCTGTCCCACACCCCATTTGGCTATCGTACATGTCAATGGGTATTAAAGCTTAGTTCCATTTAACCAGCTCAACTATCCAGCCCTCACGGATGTTGTTGGGTGTCTCTCTGTCTAGCCATCCCAGCCCCCATCCTAGTTTTCATGCCCTCCAGCGGGAGTAGTAACCCAAGAGGGGGGAACCCACTATTTCCCGCCCGGGTCTCTCTAAATCCCGGTTGATGCACTCTTCGGGTGGTTCTGTGGTTTGACTTGCAGAATTAGCCCCCAGTGCCAGCTTCTGCCATCTGATGCTGTGGCTAAGCCCTAACAACCCTCACCCACTCTAATTTATGCTTGCACCAGTAGGAATAATCAGCCCAGCCTGGCCTTTCCCTGATCTAGTCCACATGCGGCGCACAGGTGTTGTAGCCCTGCCTTGTCTGGTCTGTCCCCATCCCAGCTCATGCGCTCCAGTGGGAGTAGCTATCCAGCAAGGGGACCAACCCCCCATATTCCCATGCCGGCTCTGCCCCTCCCTGCCTGGTGCTCATGTATGCTGGTTGAGTGCTGCAGTCACATCTGGCACAGGCAACCTCACCTTGGCATTTTGTATTGTGCACTGGTTTTTGTCGCAACCAAACCTGGCCCGACCCACGCTCTGTTCTGGCATTCGGATTTGCCAGTGGATGACATGAACTGATTCAGCCTGATCTGCCCCCGAACCATGCCAAATGTATGCCAGTGGGACACTTTCCATGACCTCTTCTGGGCTGTTTTCTTCCATGCTTCTTGAGCTTACCTGCAGGGTCTGTGTCCTGCCAGAGGAGCTGCCTGGGCTCCTCCATCAGAACCCCTCCAATCCCAGATTTTGCACATACCAGTGGTTCCATGAGCCAACCCTACTCAGTTCACCTCCTGTCCTAGCAGGAACAGTGGCTTTTCTTGGCTGGCTTTCACCCCATTCTGGTTGTTGTTGTTGGATGTTTCAGCCCAGCCATGGCTTGTCCATACCCACATACAGCTCACACATGGCTCAGTAGGGGATTGAGACCCAGCCTAGTCAGTCGCACATCTACCCTGGTTCTCCAGGACACCAGATGGTTTTGGGATCTTAACTGGCCTGGTGCATCCAATCCCAGTTCACATTAGTGCCAAGGGAGACTACAACTCTTTCCTCGTTAGAACGCAGCCCCCATTCCAGCACATGCTCCCCTTGGTGGGAACCTCAACCCAGTTAGGGTGTCCCCTTCGCTACCCAACCAGGCCCGCTCCTAGCCCCCGATCACTCGCATGCCAGTGGCTGCTCTGACTAAGCTCGGCCCAGTCCCTCACTTGTCCCAGCCTCCGCCCCAGACACTGTGACTTAGCGTCCCCGACTCACACAGACCAGTAGGTGCAAAAGCCTAGCTCGGCATGACCTGTGATCCATGCTGGTTTCTAGTTTCACTTGAAGGCAAAGGTTTGCTCAGTCCTGCCAGTACATCCTGTTCGTTTACCAATTTACACATTAGCCAGCTGTTGCAGCTACTTTGCCCAGCTTGTCCAACCCCCAGGTCTGGACCACATGTTCACCAGTGGGAGCTATTACTCCCCAGGACAGTTTCCCAAGTTCCTCCACTTGATCCACTCCCAGACTCAGTTCTCATACATGCCAATGGGTTTTAAGTGAGTGCCTGGTGCAGTCTGGCCTACCATTTGGTCGTATATGAGCTGGTGAATGTTGCAGCCCGGCCCACCCCACACCCTATTCAGGATGCACATTTGGGTGCTGCTGCCTTGACAAGTCCAGACTGTTGCGGGTCCCTTTCCCTGTGATTGATGGCAGGCTCCTTTGTCACACCTAGCTTAATCCAAAACCACCCCAACTCTTGGGCTTACCAGTGGGGCTAGACTTTCCACAGAGTGTGGCCAATACATCCCACACATAATCCACCCCCGGATATGGCTCTCGAGTGCTAGTTAATGTTATAGCCCTGCCTAATGTGACCAGTCTCCTGATCCATCATCATGTCAGGTAAAAGAATATCCTGCTGGACAAGCCCTGAGCCTTAGCTTTTGCATGAACTGGTGTTCGCTGCTTAGCATTGTTAAGTGAGTACAAGTTCTTCAAAGGAAGAGTTACTGGCATTGGGAATATTTAGGATTGACTCAGATCCCACAAGCACAGTGGGATCAACCCAGAGCTACCTAAGCAGCGATTCAGACAACCAATACCTTAGAGTGGCCGGGCAGCCAGTAGGCACAGCCTGGCGCCAAATGGTGCACTGGCAGGCCCGGGGAAAGCTCACCATGTGCACATGGTGGCTGGAGTCGGGATCCGAGCAGGACGCCCCATCCTGGAGCCCACCAACAGCCTCCTGGCTGCTGCAAGTTTAAATCCCCAGGCCCAAGGTTGCGTCCCTCCTCAATCCCATTCACCGCCCAATGAGGGCGGTGGGTGGGCCCCAGACTTACCAAGTCACAGAGACTTCCCCCCTTGGTGTACTCACCCCAAAGGAAGCAGCCCCCGAACCTATGCAGGCCCGGGGAAAGCTCACCATGTGCACATGGTGGCTGGTGTCGGGATCCGAGCAGGACGCCCCTTCCTGGAGCCCACCAACAGCCTCCTGGCTGCTGCAAGTTTAAATCCCCAGGCCCAAGGTTGCGTCCCTCCTCAATCCCATTCACCGCCCAATGAGGGCGATGGGTGGGCCCCAGACCTACCCAGTCACAGAGACTTCCCGCCTCAGTGTACTCACCCCAAAGGAAGCAGCCCCCGAACCTACGCAGGCCTGGGGAAAGCTCACCACGTGCACATGGTGGCTGGAGGCAGGATCAGAGCAGGATGCCCCATCCTGGAGCCTACCAACAGCCTCCCGGCTTGACATTTCCTTTTTAATTTTGAATATTTTAATTATTATGCATTCTAAACAAGCATGTAATTTTATATCCCCTGTCAATATATCTCAGCATAGAAAACATGAATCTCTCTCTTCACAATATCTGTATATTCATTTGCATTCAAAAGTATTTTAGTGTGTCTGAACAACTGTTTGATGTCTCAGAATCCCTGCTTAAATACCAACTACCATATTCCCTTTCTTACATGGACTATAAATAGAAAGAATAATCCTAAATATCAAGTGTATATAAGATTATGAAATATTTATAATAAAGAAAGCATAGTAGTGGCATTTTTGACTTCTATTTATTTGTAAAATAACATGAAAGTTATATTTTACTATTGTATTTTTTAAAGTGACAATATGAAAAAATGCTGTTTTTAGTGATAGTAACAAAACACCTACATACTTTACATGGTGCCAATAGGTCAAGTTCTAAACTACTTTGGTGTGCTATAATATTTTAAGAAATTGATGACATTTTGCATAATTAACATCTATGAAGCAAAAACTTATGTATATGCTAGGAATAATAATCAGGTTGGAGCTTTCGGAATGCCTAGATTGGTAACTGGTTGAACCATTATAGTCAAAACTCCATAAGAAAAACAATGATTTTAATATTACTGCCGAGTGTCTTGATTAATTAACAATCATAAATTATTTCATCTCATATTTTTCTGCAAGATCTTTCTTATGAAACATTCACCAAGAAAGTTCACACTCTGGGAAAAAAAAAACCTACATTTTTTAAAATAGATAAACCACAGTGTGTTGTCAGACTTCAAGAAAATTTCGGTAAAAATTGGTAATAAAAACATAGCTAGAAAATTCTTAAATAATTTCAAATTAACTAGTACACTTTCAAATAACCCATATATGAAAGAAGCTTGACTCATTTTGGGTTTTTTTATGGGTTATTTTTGTAAATGCATTGAATTATTTTTATTTGGAAGGCAGTTTTATAGACAGGAGGTATAGAGGTTTTCCATCTGCTACATCACTCCTCAAATGGCTGCAACAACCAGAGCTGAGTTAATCAAAAGCAAGGAACCAGAAGCTTCATCAAGATCTTCCAGGGGATGGAGGGGCTCAAGGATTTGAAACATCCTCCATCACTTTCTCCAGCAATACGCAGGGAACTGGATCAGAAGTGAAGCAGCTGGGACAAGAGCTGGTGCCTGTATGGTATGCCAGCACTTTATTGTAAAGAGTTTCCTCAACTTTAAATGTTCTTTCCGAATCTATGCATATTGTAAATTGGTTTCTTAGTACTATCACTACAAAAATTAAGACTAATAACATTGACCTCTTAGCAGTGTTTACTTCTCTGTGTAGAGTATTTGTTTCAACGTGTGCCTTCCCCTTGTATATTAGACATATTCGTTCTGATTCAAATCTTCCAGGACTTTTAATGGAAGGAAATCACCAAAAATACATCTCTTAACTTGTCCTATTTTTTCCCTCAGTGCAAGAGGACCATTCAGTTCAGTATTCTAATACTCAATGGTTACATGTTCTTTACAGGATAACTATTCCTTTTACTGTTCAACAATGCCTCGTTTGTCAACTCCTGAGTTCTCTTAATCATCTTGTAGGTTATGATCCCACAAGGATTGTAGTCGTGGCAATGTGGTTTTACTGAAGTTCCTTTCCACAAGATGTCTTTGGCTTCTGTGATAATTGACCCGCATTCCCAGTTCATTTGGGACACCTTACATGAATCTAAATCTACCTAGGCTCTTATTTCAGCTCTTTATAAACTTTTGCCCTCATGGGTGTTGCACAAAAATTAAAAACTGATAATGGCCCTGATTTTACAAGCAGGAAATTTCAGCAATTTTACATTAAATGGCAGATTGAACATATCCCAGAAATATCTTATAATCGACGAGGACAAGGCATTATTGAAAGAGCTCACCAAACCTTAAAACTTCTGCTATTTCAAAATAAAAGGAGTGGGGGCGGGGGCGGGGTTAGTTCTATTCTAAATGATATGTGCTCTCTTTTGCTGTATTTACTCAAAATTTTTAGTTTGCCACAAGGAGATATGTCTAGGGCATCGTATCATTTCTCCGACTCACAAGATCACATGCAAAGCTGTGATATCCTTGTATGGTATAAACAGCTGGGAACTTAGCAAGCAGGAAAAATGCCGTCAGCTGGGAAGGGATATGGTCTTGTCATTCCAGATGGATCCTTCAGATAAGTTTGGGTTCCTCTTTAATGTATCCATATACATATTTTTTCTTTTTAAAATTTGTCCACCTCTTCCTGGAAAGGCAGATTTACAGAGAGAAGGAGAGACACAGAGAGAAAGATCCTCCACCCACAGGTTTATTCCCCAAGTGGCTGCAAAAACCAGAGTTGAACCAATCCAAAGCCAGAAGCCTCCTCTGTGTCTCCCCACAGGTATAAGTTCCCAACACCCTTGGTCATCTTTGACTATACTCCCAGGTTACAATCAGGGAACTATTTGGGAAGTGGGGAAGCTAGGACATGAACCAGCACCCATATGAGAGGCAAGGTTCCCAGCTCATGAAAGGGAAGGACTTAGCCACTAGAGCACTGCACCAAACTCAAGACTCAGCAAATTTTAAAAGATATAAATTATACCATGCATCTGCTCAGACTGTCACACAGCAAAACTGGAGACCAATAAGTCAAAATACCCTGGAAGACATGCAAATGCCTAGTGACTGAATAATATACTACTAAAAGAGAAATGGGTAATGGAGTAAGTCACAGAAGGTGGCTGGGAACCCGCATTTACTTTTAACATATTGGTTACTCATTACTATGTCAATTAATTCCATAATGATGTAAATTTTTGCTGATGGTATGTTGGCGCTTTCAATTGACTGGGATGATACTCTGCTGGCTCTGTCATCAGACCAGAGAGGGTATACCTAAGAAGCCGTTGAACTTGACGGCACAATAAGATGCTGGACTCTATGTTTGGTATACGCTTGCAATGGGGAAATCTCAACTGAACTTGAGCTGTGGTTATGCAACAAGGTGGAGGAATCCACCATGGTGGGAGGGTTTGGGGAGGGGTGGGGAGAACCCAAGTATCTATGTAACTGTGTCACATAATACAATGTAAAAAAAAAAAATCAAATGGAAAATTAAAAAAATGCTTGAAACAATTGAAGAATTAACACAACATATCAAAACTTGTGGGACACAATCAAAGCAGTGTTTAGAGGAATGTTCATCTCAATCAATGTCTATGCAAAGAAATTAGAAAAGCACCGAGTAAGTGAACTAATCATACATTTGAATGAGCTAGAAAAACAACAGCAAAGCAATCCCAAGGTTAAGAGGAAAAAGAAATAAGTAAGGGAGAAAATAAACCAAATAGAAAGCAAAAGAACAATACATAAGATCAATGAATCAAAGAGCCGGTTCTTTAAGAAAATCAACAAAAGAGATTTCCTGTTAGCCAAACTAGTCACAAAAAGGAGGAAGAAGATACAAATCAATAGGATCAGAGATGAAAAAGGAAATAATAAGAGGTACCTTGGACATATTGGGAATTATTAGGAACTACTACAAGCAATTAGTCACCAACAAATCAACAGACCTAGAAGAAATGGAGAGGTGTTTGGCTACATACAATCCACCAAAATTGAATCATGAGGCAATTAATAACCTAAATAGATCTGTAATAAGGACTGTGAATTATTCAGTAATTAAATCCCTTCCAACCAAGAACATCCCTGGACCTGATGGCTTCACTGAAGAATTCTACCAAAGGTTTCAAGAAGAATTTACCCTAATCTTCCACAAGCTATTCCAAACAACAAAAAGGGATGTAATCCTTCCATGCTCTTTTATGAATCCAATATCACCATAATGCCAAAACCAGATAGAGACACAACAGAAAAAGAGAACTACAGACAAATATCACTAATGAACATAGGCGCAAAGATCCTCAACAAAATACTAGTCAACAGGACCCAGCAGTCCCTCAGGCAGATCATTCACCCAGACCAGGTGGGATTCATCCCTCATATGCAGGGATGGTTTAACATATATAAACCAAAAAATGTAATTCACCACACAAGAAATTGAAAAAGCAAACTATATGATCATCCAAATAAATACAGAGAAGGAATTTGATCAAATTCAAAACCACTTCATGTTAAAAAGCCTTATGCAAGATAAACATGAAATGGAAAATTATGTAATGTAATCAAAGCAATATATGAAAAACCTAGAGCCAGCATCATACTTAATCGGGAAAGATTGGAAATTTTTTCATTAAGAACCAGAACTAGATCACCTTCACTATGCTATTAAATATAATATTAGAAGTCCTTGTCAGAACTATTAGGCATGAAAAACAAATTGAATAAATTTAGCTCAGAAGTGAGGAATTAAAAAATTATCCCTATTTGCAGATGTCAGGGTTCTCTACATAGGAGAATCAAAAGATTTGGTCAAGAAGCTATTAGAACTCATGAGGATATTTGACAGAGTAGGGGATACAAAATTAATAAACAGAAAGCAATGGCACTAGTATACACAAATAACTCCATGGCTGAGAAATAATTGTGGGTACAGTTCCCTTTAAAATAGCAGAAAGGAATCTCAAATACATTAGAAATAACTAGAAATAACCTAGCCAAAGATGTGGAAGACCTCTATGATGAAAACCAAAACATCAAAATGATAAATGGAAGAAATCATTAAAAGATGGAGAAACTTACCGTGTTCCTGGATTGGCAGGATCAATGTCATCAAAATGTCCACATTACCAAAAGCAATGTATAAATTCAACCTGATCCCAATCAAGATTCCAACAACATTCTCAGAAAAAATGATTAAAAAAAAGTTCACTTAGAGACCATAGATAGCCAAAGCTATCCTGAAAAATAAAAATCTAGCTGGAGGAGTCACAATTCCAGACCTCAATACATGCTATGGGGCAGTGGTCAACTGAACACTCTGGTATTGTTACAGAAACAGAGAAGATCAATGGAACAGAATAGAAAACCCAACAGGGAGCCCACAAATACATAGCCAACTCATCATCAACAAGGCTACTGAAAATAATCCAGGGAAAATGTTTGGTCTTTTCAGCAAATGCTGTTGAGACAATTGGATAGCCGCTGCAGAGATTAGAAGCAAGATCCCCACCTGTCATCTTATATAAAAAAATCAGCTCTAAACGATCAAGGACCTAAATATGCACGGAGAAATAATCAAATTGTTAGAGGAAAACATAGGAAGCTCTCTGCAAGATATAGGCATTGATAAACACTTCTTAGAAAAGACACCAAAAGCTCAGGCAGTCAAATAAAAAAAAATGACACTATATCAAGCTGAGAAGCTTCTGTACAGCAAAGGAAATGACCAACAAAGTGAAGAAGCAACCAAAAGTATGGGAAAAAAACACAAATCTTTGCATACTACACAACAGAAAGGGAATCATCCAGGATTAACAAAGAAGTTCTAAAACTCAACAACAGCCAAACAAAAAGATCTTGTAAAGAAATGGGTCAAACAAATGAACAGACATTTTCAAATGACAAAATAAAATGGCTAATAGACATAGAAAAAAATGCTCAGGATTTCTAGTTATCAGGGAAATACAAATAAAAACCACACTGAGATTTCACCTAAACCCAATGAGATTGCTCTACATTTGGAAATCTGATAGCAACACCTGCTGGTGTGGGAGGGGAGAGAAAAGTACAACCACTATGGAAGTCAGCATGGAGAATGCTAACAGAATTGAAAGTTGATCTGCCAAATGACCTAGCTATCCTGCTTCTGGAAATATATCCAAAAAATGAAATCTGCATATTAGTGAGGGAAGTATAACCCGATACTCACAGCAGCACCATCTACAAACAAATTCCTATCAAAAATGGACTGGATAAAAAAAAGTGTGGTACATCCATCCACTCCATGGAATACTCCATGCAATACTTATCCATAAAAGAATGAAATCTTGCAATTTACAACCACTTGACCCCAACTTGAGACCATCATGCTCAACGAACTATGTCAATCAAAAACATAATATGTTCTCTCTAACATAAGGCAACCTTCATGCAAATACAAGATCAATAGCGCTTTCAATATTGTTTTTGATACATTAAAGTGTTTTGATTTTTTAAAATTTTCATTCATTCAAAAAACGTTTTTCCTTCAACTCATTAATTTCCTCACTGACTCATAGGTCACACAGTTGCATCATTTGCTTCAAGAAGGTTTCGATTTTCTTTTACATTCCTTCAGTGACACATTGGTCATTTGGTGGCATGTTATTTAACTCCATGCTGTTGTTAATTTTCTATTTTTTCTTCCTGTCATTGATTTTGTTTCACAGCTTTTCATTTAAGGGAATGTATAGTAACTGTGTAATAGAGACTCTGATATCCAGATGTGAAGATACAGTACAGTGACATTTCTACTGCTAAATAAAGCATTTACTCCCAATGAAACAATTAAATATGTCTTGACAATAGGATGCTGGATTCTGTCTTGTCCATGCCTCCATGCCTAGAATGTTACGATGCACTAAAATAGCAGAATGATGCACTTTGCACTGTTCATGAAGGACTATACTACTGTAATGATATAGGGAAATCAGTGGGCAGGGGAATGGAGATCACAGAGCCTGTGGCACTATATCACGAAACATAAATTTTTTAAATATTCTGTGAAGTTCTATAGCATAGAGAGGCTTGCTGCTGACCTTCCCTTCATGATTCATTGCAGCTTTTTGCTGAATTGGGCAAGATTTTCACTGCTTTCTACCTACCCCAGATTAACGTATTTTGCCCTCTATTACTTGATTCCTACTACATTTTTTTTTATTTCCCCCAACTCTTCCCCATACCTTCCCCCCTATTTCTACTACATTTTGTCCTTGTACAATTACAACTTTCTCTCATTCAAATAGAACTAACGAAAAAGTCCAGATTGTACATATTCAAACTACACTTTAACTAAAAATCTATTTTATCTTTTCTTAGATTTATAGATCTTTTTGATGAATTTATTAATAAATTATATCCTCAAGGTCAAAGCAATTGCATGACAATTACTGCAACAAATTTTTTTATCAATTTTCATGTTAATGTGATATTTATGCAAAGAGAGCAGATTATATATCATGGATAAAATTTAATTGCATTAGCATAATTATGAAAAGGTGTTCAGTTATTTTTCCCTCACAAATTGAATAGTTTTCTCTTAAATATTTTTATTTATTCTTTATTCAAATCAGTAAATTTAAAATATGGTATTTTTTTCAACTGTATGTAAAATCTGACAATCCAATAAATAAACTTGAAAAAATCAATTAATTAGAAAAATAAAGGCTATGTTTAAAATTTAATGCCTATTGAAATAAGACAATCATCAGAAGGCAGGTACTTTGTTTTCTCTTAAATATGGTACTTAACATATATTTGATATATTGGAATTATTATGCATGTGTGCTAATGACATGTTGAGATTTGATAATTTTGTTGGTGTTTGTCTATACTCTCAGGGACTACTGGACTTTTTATACTTTTCTTGTTAAACTCTGTTGGTGGAGGATTAAATTTATGATTATAAATTGATTTGAAAGTATGCTATTCAAAATAAGAAAGAAAAAAGTGAAAGAAACGAAGAAAACTGGGAAGTAAGGAAGTACCCTTTATGTTCTTTTTATATTCTTTTTATTCATAAAATTTTAGCTTTTTAGGCATTATTATTAATATAAAAATACTTCAAATAATTTGTGTGCTTCATGTTTATCTAAAAATAAAACCCTACTTAGTTCTTGCCACTCTCTCCTTCTCTCAGTCATTCTTCCTTTCTTTCTTGCTTTTCTTCAATTTTTGGAAAAAACATGATTTTAATCATAGAGATCTTAATACTTAAAACTGTATGTATAAAGTACATGAAATATGTTCTCATTTTATGAACAAATAAGTATATTTATTAAGAAAAAGAAAAAAAGTGTGCTTCATTATTTTCTGGTAGAAATCTTCCTAAATGGGCCTGGTGCAATAATAGAGCAGCTAAATCCTAACCTCCAAGCACCAGGATCCCAAGTGAGCACTAGTTTGTGTCTTGGCTCCTCCACTTCCCATCCATCTTCTTCTTGTGGCCTGGAAGGCAGTAGAGGATGCCCAAACCTTTGGGACTCTGCATCTGTATGGGAGACGCAGAGGCAGCTCTTGGCTCCAGGCTTCAGATCCACTAAGCTTTGGCTATCGTGGCAACTTGGGATGTGAACCCACAGGCAGAAAATCTTTCTCTTTTTATCTCCTTCTCTCTGTATATCTGCCTTTCTAATAAAAATAAATAAATATTAACAAAAGAAAAAAAAGAACTCCCTAAATACAGTGTCCACTTACTTTCACCTTCAACATAGTGATTTACACTGCATATTCATTCAGCTAGGGTTGATACTCTTTATTCAGAAAAACTAATAGGGCCAGCACCAACATTGTGGTATTATGGGTTCATCCACCACCTGTGATCCAGCATCATATGTTGGAATACCATTTGAGTCTTGACTGCTCCACTTGCTCTACTGCTCCCTGCTAATGGGCCTTGGAAAGCAGCACATGAGAAAACAGTGCTTGGGGCCCTTTCATTTATGTGGGAGACCTGAATGGCGTTCTAAGCTCCTGGCTTTGACCTGGAGCAGCCATGGTCATTGTGGTCATGTGGGATGGAATCAACCAATGGAAAATCTCTTTTCCTGCCTCTCTCCCTTGTCATCTTTTTTTTTTTTAAAGAGAAACTTGTGGATTCACTGGCAAGAATGTTACTTCATATGTGAATAAGAGCTCTTGTCAAATCACCATTAAGTTGATAATTTTACTCTTGCTCTTGCCACCTGTTCTCATATATATTATTCTTACTTTCACTTGCAATAGACTCATCTTTAATTTCTTACTGTCTACTATGCTCTATGAAATGAAGGGTAATACAATGATAATATCATAAGTAAAACATTTACTTTATAAAGGTAAGGGAGTCTGTCACTCTGGAATTAAGAGATCACAGCTGCAATAATGAACTTAAAGATATTTCTTGTTCCCCTGTTCTTCGGGATCTCAGGTGAGTTCCGTTTATCAGTATTTTCTTCATTTCCTTTTCTTTCCTAAATATTTTATTCTCAATAAGCACCTACTGAATTCAAGTGAAATTGTTAAAGTAGCATTCATCTTAATTAAAGATGTAATTATATTTCTTTTTAAAATTATTAATACAAAGAGAATTGCTTTAACGTGTTCCATAGATAGTAATTCTGTCTTAGCAAAACTCCCCCTTTTTTCTTCTCTTCTTGCAATGTACTTTCCTTCATTACTTTTTACATTTCTTCCTTCCTTTCTTTTTTACTTTCTTACTTTTTCTCACTCTTTTTTTCTTTTTAAAGTTACAATAACACATTTTCTTATATATATTATTCTTTTATATATATACTCTTTCTATTTTATTTTTAAATTTCATGATGAAATTCTGGGATTTTACTTACCACTTCCCCAAAATTCCCTCCCCTTTCCCCACTGATTTCCCTATATCATTTCAATAGTATAGTCCTTCATAAACAGCCATAAATCCATAATTCTGCTATTTAAGTGCATTCTGATATTGCATATACAGAAAATGGCAGGTGGTCCAGCATCCTATTGGTAAAATATTCTTTACAGTTTCATTGGGAATCTATCCCTGATTTGGAAGTAGAGATGCAAACCGTATTATATTTTCACATCTGGGTATGATGGTAGTCTCTATTACACAGTTACTATACATTCCCTCAAATGAAAAGCCATAAAACAAAATCTATAGTATGTGATACTTATCCTCACAGCTTTAATATATCACTAAAAGCATTATGTACAATTGAAAGTAAAAAGACTGCTGTTCCATAAAACATAGATAAAGCCTATAAACAATAAATAGATGCCAATTTAATTCATATGCTTTATTTTTATTCTGTATTAGCTAACACACTAGAACAAGCATCAAATTTGTTTTATTTCACACAGTGTGATAGTCTCAAATGTGGGGATTCCTCAGAAATATGAAAACTTATACACCATTTACCCCAGCTTGTGAATTTGACCAAAAGAAATTAAATCAGCATATGGAAGCAGTATCTGTTACCCATGTTTTTATCACATCAACTCACAATGGGTTAAAAAAAGGTCTACCAGTGATGACAGGATAAATAAAAGCTGATACATAATGGAATACTATTCAAACATTAAAAGGGAATGAGGCCTATAGTTTTGAGCAAAATGGATGCAACTGAAAAACAAGATATATTTGAATCAATTACTGGAATATTTATTACACATATTAGTTAAAAACCTGGACTCCAAGGTTAGACTCCAACTTGAAATCCATTTACTAGGTGTATGACACACAACAGGTACATAAACTTAACTCACTTTTGGCTCCTTGCTATTTAAAACAAATATGATGTTTCTGTGTGTGTGTGTGTGAGGAATGGGTGTGTTTGTCCAAAAAGTCTTTAGAAGACACTTATCCAAGCCGACCTAGACATACTACAACCTGGGTGTGAATACTTAGATTATCATTATTTGTTACGATACCATTATTTATGTTAAGGATTGGATTAGGTTAGATGAAGAACAAAGAGCCGTGACCGCTTCCACAATGGGATAGTTCTTCATTCGTGAATGTTATATTTAGCTAGAATCAAACTATGAGTGTTAAACAGGTAAAAAGGATGATAATAAATGCTTGTGGTTTGAATACGTATTGCTCTGGGTCTGAGTTTAGTTCATTTGTTCCCCAGCTATAACTTTTCAGAACTTAAAATTCTTTTCAAAGCCTGGATTTACTCAATTATAGTTATCCTATGGGCCCGGTGCGACAGCATAGTAGTTAAGGTCCTCGCCTTGAACGCATCAGGATCCCATATGGGCGCCGGTTCTAATCACAGCAGCCCCGCTTCTCATCCATCTCCCTGCCTGTGGCCTGGGAAAGCAGTCAAGGACGGCCCAAAGCCTTGGGACCCTGCAGTGCCTGGGAGACCTGGAGGAGGTTCCTGGTCCCTGGTTTCGGATTGGCTCAGCACTGGCTGTTGTGGTCGCTTAGGGAGTGAATCATCGGATGGAAGATCATCCTCTCTGTCTCTCTTCTTCTCTGTATATCAGACTCTGCAATTAAATAAATAAATCTTTCAAAGTAAATAAATAAATAGTTATCATCATAACATCTCAATTGGCTGCCATGACAGTTATTTGAAAAGGATCATATAGCAAATAATATTCTTTATTTGACAAAGAAATGAGCAACGTATGTCAATAATACTAATATTTATCCTTAACATAAATTTTAAATTTTAATCAATTAATTTTATATTAATCATATTTTATAGCTCAAAAATAATATGGAGATATGAAAACTTATTTTCTAAATACTTTTGGGTGACAATATGACATTGATATATTTATAGTAATTATATGTTATTTTTAAGTCACATCTTCTGAGGGCTATTTCTCTAGGGTGAGATTTTATTATTTATAAAATAAATGAAATTATTTCATTTATTATTAAGTATTAATCTCAGAGGGATATGTATGTATATATGGAAGAATGGAGATTCTTCATGTCCATCTTTTGATCCCTACTATGCTGGATGTGAATGACTGCACTGAGTTAGAGCCAAAAACACTCAGGGAGCTAAAACAAATCTATTTTCATTCAATCAATGATTAAAAATGTATGAACAGGGCCCGGTGCAGTGGCCTAGTAGCTAAAGTCCTCACCTTGCAAGCGCCAGATCCCATATAGGCCCCGATTCTAATCTTAGCAGTCCAGCTTCCCATTCAGCTCCCTATTTGTGGCCTTGGAAAACAGTGCGGGATGGCCCAAAGCCTTGGAATCCTGCATTTGTGTGGCAGGCCAAAAAGAAGCTCCTGGCTCCTGGCTTGGTGAGTGAATCATTTGGTGGAAAATCTTCCTCTCTGTCTCTCCTACTCTTTCTCTATGACTTTGCAATAAAAATAAATAAATCTTTTAAAGAAGTATAAGCAAAAACAAATGTCATTTTTTATGAAACAAGTATCACATAATCATGTGTTTTTCTTCATTACATCAATCCAGAATTTCAGTCATAATTTTCAAGGAATTTAAACAGGTTGATGATACCACATTTTGAATATGAGATAATTTACTGATTTAATTTTCTTTTTTTTTTGTATACATAGACAGGAATCTAATAGAAACATGGTCCATTATTTATTAATAGAATTCCACAAAAAAGAATATCTTTTGAAATTGAAAGCCATTATTACTAACTATGTCCATAACATTATACAATTTAGCTGTGATAATTCTACCAAATAGCTCAGAATACAATCACATACAAATGAACAAATATAGTTTTAAGTAGCACATTGTTCAAATGTCCTAATTTGAACCATCTCTTATCTAGAGGAATAATTTACATTAGTTTTTATAATTAAAATGAACACAACAGTAACATTGAAGAGGGAGTCAGTAACTGATCTGTCTTGTAACAGCAATGACATGTGAGTAAATAAACAAGCAGGAATGTAAAAGGACAGTGATGGGAAAAGAAGAGTAAATGACATGGGAATTTTCAGAAGCATAAAGGAAAAATATGGAAAAGTTTTATAAATTTTTCCTTTGCATAATCTTCAGCATTTTTGACATAAGTTTCATCAGCTGTTGGCTACATGTGAAATTTACTAAGTAAGGATGATATAATTTATATTTCCAATTCAGTGAAACTTTAAGAATGCTTTTTTTTCTGTGTAAATAGTAGTTGCTAAATAAAAAATCAGTGAAGTGATTTTGAAGATAATCAGTTAAATTTATTCTACTTTGAAGTAACTTTGAAGATAGGCCAAATTTATTTTACGAATGCATAAGCAAGACAAGTGGGATTCATTGAAATCAAAGAGTCATGTGAGAAATGGCTGAGCTGGGAATATAACAGAAGTATTCAAGCTGCATCAATATTGACTTCATTTCCTGAAATTGTGTTTCAGAATCCAGATATAGGGCTGCAGGAGGGAGCGTCTGGCTCGGATTCCAATCCCAGCCACCATGTGCTCATGGTGAGCTGGGCCTGGGCCCAGCTGGATTCCGGGACTGCTTCCTTTCAGGTGAGTACACCGAGGGGGGGGTCTCCAGGACTGGGTGGGTCCAGGGCCCACCCATCGCCCTCATTGGGCGGTGCAAGGGATAGGGGTGGGGCGCAACCTTGGGCCTGCGGGTTTAAACTTCAGCAGCCAGTAGGTTATGCCTGCTGGCCACCCGGCCGGGGAGCTCGGGGTATTGGTTGTCCAAATCGCTGCTTTGGTAGCTCCAGGCTGAACGCACTGTTTCTGGGATCTGAGTCAATCCTAAAGATTCCCAATGCCAGTAGAACTTCTAATCACTTAACAATGCTGAGCTGTGAACACCTATCATGCAAAAGATAAGCTCAGGCTTGTCTAGCAGGATATTGTTATGCCTGACATGATGATGGTTCAGGAGACTGGTCACATTGGGCAGGGCCATAATATCAAATAGCACTCTAGAACCTTATCCTGGGGTGGATTCTGTGCAGGATGTGTGGGCTACACCCTGTAGAAAGTTTAGCCCGGCTGGTAAACCTGAAAGTTTGGGTGGTTATGGACTAAACTAGGTGTGACCAAGGAGCCTACCATCAATCACGGGTAAGGGGACCCGCGACAGACTGGACTTGTCAAGGCAGCAGCACCCAAATGTGCATCCTGAATAGGGTGTGGGGTGGGCCGGGCTGCAACATTCACCAGCTCATACAAGGCCAAATGGGAGGCCAGACTACACCGGGCACTGGCCTAAAACCCAATGGCATGTATGAGAACTGGGTGTGGGAGTGGATCAAGTGGAGGAACTTGGGAAACTCCCCTGGCAAGTCATAGCTCTCACTGGTGAACACGTGGTCCAGATCTGGGGGTCAGACAAGCAGGTCATAGTAGCTCCAAGATGTGTAAATTGGTAATGGAACGGAATGTACTGGGCAGGACTGAGCAAACCTTAGCCTACAAGCAAAACTAGAAACCAGCATGGAGCACAGGTCATACTGAGCTAGGCTCTTGCACCTACTGGTCCTCAGAGCAACCATGGGCAGGTGCATGATTTACGGCTAGGAATAGGCCCAATTGGGAAGGTAAGGGGACACCCTAACTGGGTTGAGGTTCCCACCAAGGGGAGCATGTGCTGGAATGGGGGCTGCGTTCTATCTAGGAAATAGTTGTAGTCACCCGAGGCACTAGTGTGAACTGGGATTGGATGCACCAGGCCAGTTAAGATCCCAAAACCATCTGGTGTCCTGGAGAACCAGGGTAGATGTGCGACTGACTAGGCTGGGTCTCAATCCCCTACTGAGCCATGTGTGAGCTGTATGTGGGTATGGACAAGCCATGGCTGGGCTGAAAAATCCAACAACAACAACCAGAATGGGTGAAAGCCAGCCAGAAAAAGCCACTGTTCCTGCTAGGACAGGAGGTGAACTGAGAAGGGTTGGCTCAAGGAGCCCCTGGTACGTGCAAAATCTGGGATTGGAGGGGTTCTGATGGAGGAGCCTGGGCAACTCCTCTGGCAGGACACAGTCCCTGCAGGTAAGCTCAAGAAGCATGGAAGAAAACAGCCCAGAAGAGGTCATGGAAAGTGTCCCACTGGCATACATTTGGCATGGTTCGGGGGCAGATCAGGCTGAATCAGTTCATGTCATCCACTGGCAAATCCGATCACCAGAACAGAGTGTGGATTTGGTCACGATAAAACCAGTATACATTATGGAATGCCAGGGCGTGGCTGCCTGTATGGGATTTGACTGCAGCACTCAACCAGCACACGTGAGATCCAGGAAGGGAGGGACAGAGCGGGCAGAGGGAGTAAGGGGCTGGACCCCTCGCGGGAGAGCTACTCCCACTGGAGAGCTTGGGCTGGGATGGGGACAGACCAGACTAAGCAGGGCTACAACACCTGTGCGCTGCATGTGGACCAGATCAGGGAAAAGCCAGGCTGCGCTGATTGTTCCTACTGGTGCAAGCATAAATTAGAGTGGGTGAGGGTTGTTAGGGCTTAGCCACAGCATCAGATGGCAGAAGCTGGCACTGGGGGCTAATTCTGCAAGTCAAACCACAGAACCACCCGAAGAGTGCATCAACCGGGATTTATAGAGACCCGGGCGGGAAATAGTGGGTTCCCCTCTCTTGGGTTATTACTCCCACGGGAGGGCATGAAAACTAGGATGGGGGCTGGGATGGCTAGACAGAGAGACACTCAACAACATCCGTGAGGGCTGGATGGTTGAGTCGGTTAGATAGAACTAAGCTTTAATACTCATTGACAAGTACAAGAGCCAAATGGGATGGGGGACAGACTGGTCTACTGCTACACATACTGGCAAGCCAGGGTAGGGGGCGGGCCTGGTGGGGGTTATTGTGGGTTACCCCGACTAGGCTGCAGCTCCCACTGGTTTATGTGAGGGCCAAGTATGTGCTGGGCAGAACCAGACTGGACTGCAACACCCATTGGTTCCAGTGCAACTCGGGACTGAAAACAGAACCAACCCAGCAATTGAAACCACCAGCTGATCGTGGTGATGGACTGTGCCAGGCCCTGTGCTTGCTAGAACATACAAGAATGTGGTCCGGGAATACCTCAAAGTTTCTTTCGGGATCTCCCCAATCGAACTTCTGGACTCAGAACTCTAACCAAGAAAAGACTGAAGACAGAACAAGTCAATCATTCATATCAGCTACATGTTGGCAGTGAAATATGGGACAAACGGAGACTTTATGATGGACCATATCAATCAGTGGATGACCTCATTGAGCGAAACTGGCAGCGATTCATAACTGGAGAACTATTAAAACCACTTGAGCACATATCTCAGAGCATGCCCCACATCTGGGACTTGAGGTGGGTGGGAAACTGGGTGGGGCTTCTCCCTCAATATCCCCCTTTACCTCAGATACAAGATGGAAACAATATGGACATAATAGTATTACCCACTTCCCTATACCCCCTGAACCTTTTTTTGTTAACCATAATTAACTATGTAAAGATTGTCAACAACTATACAATACAATAAAATAAATTTAAAAAAAGAAAACAAACAAAAAAGAATCCAGATATATTTCTGAGCTTAGAAACAGAGTTTCTAAACCCACTTTATTCTCCACTAACCTGTCTCCTTCCACATGTGACAAGAATTCTAAGGAGGAATATGTATTCCACTGGTCTCTCAATTACACTGGATAAAACCTAGAGAGAAGGAAGACTAGTCACTGAAGTACGAGAAGAGAACACTGCAATTTCAACTTAAATTTGTTTATATTACAAAGGAATTTTAAATACCCAGAGCTGATTTTCATAGCACGTTAAGATACTGCCTGTAACTCTCTCATCCTACAGGAGTTGCAAATGATGCATCGCTGCTGGAGCAACAATTTGAGTCCTGGCTGCTTCATTCCTCATCCAGTTCCTGCTAATTCATCCAGCATAGCAGCAGAAGATGCCAAAGTGCATCTGTCCATGCCATGCTAATAGGAGACATAGATGAAGTTCTGGACACCTGCTTCCCATCTGGCCCAGTCCAGACCATTACTACCATTTTGGGAGTGAACCATTGGATGGGAGATATCTTTCCATGACTCAAATTCTTCTTGCCATTCTGCCTTTTAAATGAATAATTAAACCTTACAAAAAAGGACTAAGCGTCCCAGACAATGTATGCCAATGTTTGTAAATGATAATAATTCCTTTCTCTTTGTTCAAAATAAATTTTGCTCCTATCTTTCAGAAAAGTTGTAAAATAATGTATATTTTTATGTTTATGAAACAGACACACAAAGTGGAATTGTTGAATCATATGACAGTTTCATTTCCAGGTTTTTGAAGAAACTCCATACAGTTTTCCACAATGCCTGTACATATTTTTTATTGCCACTAATCACATGCAAGGATACCCTTTTTCTCCAGAACCTCAAAAACATGTGTGATTGTTTTGTATTTTTGACAACAGTTTACCTTAAGGATTGATGTAATCTCTCACTGTGATTTTAATTTACTTCTATACAATGGTTAGCAACACTAAACATTTTTCATGCACTTGTTGGTCATTTGTATGACATCTTACTGAAATGTTTGCTTGAATCTACTGCCCAATTTTAATTGGACTATTTTATTCTTTTTTTTATGAAGATGACTGAGTTGTGTATACATTGTGGATATTCACCAATGTTAGCTGTGTGTGTGCGTATATATATATATACATATATATATATATATATATTATTTCATATTCTCTGGGCTCTCCACTGTGTCATTTGTCTTGTTTTTGATGCAAAAGCTTTCTGCTTAATGGACCACATTTTCCTTGTTCTTTTTCTTTTTCCTTCTTTTCTTTTCTCTTTTCTTTGGGATGTGATCTAGACTCTCCTTGCATTTTTAATGTCCTGAAGCATTTTCCCTATGTTTTCTTTTAACAGTGTTAGGGTATCATCTGTCACTTTCAGGTTTTAAATAAATTTTGAGTTTATTTTTTGGACATGATGAGAAACAGCTGTGTAATATTCTGCTGTATTTGGATGTCTAACTTTCCCAATTTCATTTATTAAGAAATCTATACTTTACCCAAAGGATGGTTCTACTACCTTCCCAAAAGATCCATTGTTCATTCAATTTTATTCAATTTAAACTTTTTAAATTTTTTAATGTAAAAGAACAGATTTTCTTAATATAAAAAGACAGAAAGCAAACAATTATACCTTCCTTATTCACTGCCTTATGCCTAATTTCATTCCGTCTCTTCAACAGTATTTGCAGAGTAGACTTTTTTCAATTATTTATTTATTTTATTGGAAAGACAAACACAAATTTATGAAGCCAAGAATAGAAAGATATTCCATCTGCTGAGTCACTCCCCATGAGGCTGTAATAGCAAGTGCTGAGTTGATACAAAGCCAGGAGCCAGGATCTTCTTCATTTCCCATGCTGGTTCAGGGTCCCAAGACTTTAGGCTATCCTTCACTGTTTTCCCAGGCCACAGACAGGGATTGGATGGGCAGTGGAACATTCGAGACATAAATTGGCATCCATATAGGATCCCAGCACATGCATAGCTAGGATTTAGCCACTGATCCAAACTGCCAGGCCCAAAGTAATAATTTTTGTTCACTCTATATTCATATGCTTACTTAGCCATTAATTGTAATATTCAGCAAATAAAAATGCTGAATGGCCATGTTTTCACTGGAGTATGAACAGACTGAATACAACTGTTGTATCACAAAGTAAGCATTTTATTCCTACACTTTTATACTGTGTATTTCATTATTATTATTATTATTATTGTTATTATTATTTTTAATGATATGGTTTTATAGGTATAGAGATTTTTCTCATGCACTCCCCACCCCATCTTCCTGCACATCCTTCAACACACTATTTTCTGTCATGTTATTCCAATAGTGCACATTGGTAACTGTCACCAGTTTGACATACTGTTATTTAAGTGTATCATGGTATTGTAGGTGTAGATAATTTAAAAAAATGTAGTGCCATATTATCAAGATTTATTTACCAGTTTCATTGGTAGCTCTCTTATTTGGGAATGAAGATGTATAATGTAATGTGTCTTCATTTTCCAGTATGCTAGTTTCCATGATACTGTTTATCTATGAGAATACATATATATACATATTTGCATACATATATATATATTGTTTTGAATTTTTCATTAAAGTTGTCTTATATCAGAGAACATATGATATTTGTTCTTTTGGGGTTGATCTGTATTAATTACCACATATGAGAGAAAACATATATTGCTTGTGGTTTTAAAGACTGGCTAATTTTGCTAAGCATAATGGTTCCAGCCTAATGCATTTTGTTACAAAACACAAAATTTCATTCTTGTTTATTACCTGAGTGATATTATATCGTGCATATTTTCTTCATTCAGTCATGTGTTGATGGACCAAAATTGAGTCCATATCTTAGCTATTATGAATTGAGATGCAGTAAACATTTGGTATACAAATAACTCTCTTGTATGATGAGTTTATTTCATTTGGGTAAATTCCCAGGAGTGCGATGGCTAGGTCATATGAAAGACCTGTTTTTAGATTTCTGATGACTCTCTATCCTCTATAATGGTTTTCCTAGTTTACATTCCCACCAACAGGCCTAGGTCCAGATCATCACTAGAATTTGTTATTTTTTGATTTTCAGGTGACAGTCATTCTAACCGTAGTGAGGTAAAATGCCATTATAGTTTTTATTTGCATGTCCCAGATGTTAGTGACCTTGAGCTTTTTTTATGTGTTTGTTAGGCATTTGTACTTCATTTTTTTTTAAATTGCTTGTGCATGTCCTTGGCCCTTTTTAACTAGGTTTTTTGATTTCTTGTTATTGTTTTTATTGGGATTCTTGAGCATTTTACATGCCATGGATGTGAATGCTCTAAAACCTGAAAAGTTTGCAAATACTGTTTTTCCCTTCTGTTAGTTGCCACTTTGGTTTTTGTTGCTTTCTTTTGCAGCGCAGAAGTTTCTTAGCTTGATGCAATCCCATTGTTTATTTGCTTGTTTCTCGTGTCTTCCAAGACGGGTTTGCCTGTGTTTATGCTGTACAGAGTTTCTCTATTGTTTGATGTGATGGTTTCTGGTCATTTGAGTTGATTTTTCTATAAGTTGTAATACAGGGGTCTTATTTCATATGCCTGCACTCACAGATCCAACTTTTCCAGCACCATTTTTTGGTGAGACAGTTTCTGAATTGATTTTAGATCCCTTGTTAAAAATTAGTTGGCTTCCCTGCTTTTATCACCAGAGGTCCTCTGGGTGGCTGCCACATTTTGTACTGGTGTGCTAGGATGGTGGGCTCTTAGGGGGCCAGGGAGAGTGGTCTTGCAGAGGACCTGGAAGATGGTGCTGGCAGGAGCATGTGTGGAACTGAGGACTTGCATCCAGGTAGGTTGAATGAGCCTGGAAATTTCTCTACATATTTAGGCCCAGGTGGAGTGAGGGGAAGGGAGAAACCAAGGTTAGTATGCTAGACTGGTGTGCTGGTGGACTGGGCTTGGACACCTTTGAATGGGCCTAGATCTTGGGTGTGTGGAGAGACAAGGCCCCAAGCCAGCACACATGCCAGGATCCTGGGACACTAATGGGAAGGCAAAGCTCCAGGCCAGAATATCACACCACAGGAAGACTTGGATTCAGAAGGCTGTGTGTTAAACATACATTTGTTCCTGGGTGCAGAGACTGTGGATAATCAGGAAATCCAGTAAGGAGATGAGTGGGAGGGAGGACCACTGTAGGAGTATGTTGCAGGTAAGAAATGACTTCTAAGGGACTTTCATATAGAGCACTGATCTTTCAGGTAAGTGAGCGGGCTAAGACTGAGCAGTTTGAAGGGGAGGGAACTGGATGACCTTTGATTAGACAGACGTACCAGCCCATGTAGTAGATCTGGGTTGAGCAAGTTAGCATGGATCACTGCCAACCACCACTCACCTTTGCACACTAAAGCTAGGGCTGGTGGGGCGGAGGGTGGGCTATATGGTAGGGTTAGATCACAGTGAGCACCAGAACAGAGGATGGATAATGTTAGGCTGAGCCATGACATTACAAATCACATGAGAAAACAAGGTCTGGGGGCATACGCTGTGGGGGAAATGTTGGCTCACACCTTTGAAACCACAATTTCTTCTGGTTAGCTTAAGAATTGGAGGTAGTGATGGGCTGAACTAGGCAATACCATGGAACCCTCCAACTTTCATGGGTATGGAGTTAGAAACAGTCCAGACTTGCCCAGGCTGTAGCATCCACAGGCACACTCAAGAATAGGGCATGTGGTGGGCTGGGCCACAAAATCCACCAGCTCATAAAAAGGCCAGAACACAAGGGACATACTTTGCTGTGTAAGGTCCTAGCACATGCCAGCAGATATGAGATCTGACACTTGGAGTGGGGCTGGTGAAGGAGCTTGGGGAACTCCCCTGGTGGGACATAGTTCCCAGTGGTGAGCATATGATTCAGGCCTGTGTTATGGTCAAGATGGACAGGGTAGCTACATCCATCTGCAGATGTGTGGGTTGGTTCTGCAGTGGTGGACAGGGTAGACAGGGAAGGACTGGACTAAGCCTTAGCATACTGACATGTACAGGAGACAGGCTGGAGTGAGAATCATGCCAGGCTATGCTATCACTCCTTCTGTCTTGAATGAGCCAGGGTTGTGAGCATATAGGTCAAGGCTATGTTTCAACACCCACCAATGAGAGTTGGGACTGGGGGCAGGCTGGGACAGGCCAGGCTGTAGCATCCCATGGCAAATGCCAAGATGGTGGGTGGGCTATACTGAGCTTGTTCACAGCAATCAAGATCTGTGACTAGGTCTGATTTGGAAGCTAAGGGGAAACCCCAGCTGGGTGGTGGTTCCCATTGGAGAGCATGAGAGCCAGAATGGGGCAGTGATATGGGTTAGACATGGCTGCATTGTCCCTCAACAAAGGTGTTACTGGGCCTGACATGTGCCACACTTGGCTATACTACAGCATCCACTGGTGCTCATTAGAGTAATGGTGGATGTAGGTTGGGCTGGGCTAGGTCTTTGCATCTGTTGAATCACATAAGAGCTGGGGCTGGACATGGACCAGACAGGGCTGGGTTGTAGCATCCAACAGTAGAACTGATGTGGAGCAGTTGGACAAAACCACTGTTCCTGCCAAAACAGGAAGTGTACTAAGTCAGCCTGGGCTAAAGATCCCAAAGATATGCCACTGGGAGTTGACCTGAGTGATGCTCGGGGAACTCCTTTGTCAGGACACAGTCCCTGTATGTTGATGCAGGAACCAAGGCTGGGAGCAGCCCAGACCAAGCTAGGTTACAGTACCCACTGGCATATATGTGGCTCATATCTAGGGGCAGTCCAATTTGGGCCAGTTTATAACATCTACTGGCAGATCTGAGAACCAGAATGGGGTTCAGGACATGCCGGGTCAAGCTGAAACACCAGCCAGTTTACATTAGTGTCAGGACTAGTGGCTGGATGGGCTGTGATAAGCTGTACTACCCATCAGCATTAGCTGGAACTGGAGGCAGACCAACCAGGGACCATCTACAGCACCTGCCAGCAAATGCGGAGGTAATGAGGGTCATTCTAGAATGTGCTGTAGTAAATATAAGCACATGTGAAACCTGGGCTGAGGGATGCAAGTCAGGTAGGGGGATTGCAGGGGGCTCCACTGCTGGGCCAAGCTCCAACTTATGAGTATGAGAACTGGGACTGAGGACAAACCAGGTCAGACAGGGCTACAACACCTATTGGCCTGCATGTGAGATTGGCTGGGGGAGAGCCATGCTGGGCTAACTGACTGTATACATACATGCAACAGAGTTAAGAGCAGGCTGGTTATGCTTCGCCACAGTATCAGCTGGGAAATGCTGGGCCTGGGGGCAGAGTCCTGTCAAGCTAGCCTGCAGAACCACCTGGAAAGTGAAAATTCCAGGACTGGGATTGAGCCCAGTAGGGAAACTGTGGGCACCCAACCGATGTGCTGCAACTTCTACTGTAGAGCATAGAACTAGTGCTACAGGTAAGCCTAGCCAGATAGGAGGTGGCACCTGCCAGATGAATGTAGCCTGAATAGTGGAGTTACCTGGGTTGAGCTAGGCTTCAGTGTCCATTGATGTGTACAAGAGCTGAATGGGATATAGGACAGATTGGATCCATCTGCTGCACATACCAGTAAGCACAGAAACCAGGGCTGGGGGTCAGGCCAAGAGGGGATTACTGGGGCGGGGGGTGTGTCAGTCCAACTAGGCTGCAGTTCCTGCTGGTGTATGTGAGGGTTAAGTGCATGGTAGGCATTGTTGGATTATGGGGTGGAGACTGTACTGACCCAACATTTGCAGCCACCAGTGTACACAGGTTAATGTTGGTGACAGATTGAGCCAGACCCATACTGGCAAGCACACAAAAGAGTCAGGTCTGGGATCACTTCAGAAGAGATTTCATTTAGGATTCCCTCACCCAAACCACTGGACTCAGAACTCCAGCCGTGGGGAGAATCATAGGATCTGTGATTTGACCATGGAGTGTTTGTGTCAGTGGCTAAGACAGAGCAGTGGATGGCATGTCCAGATGTACATGGAATACATGGCAGTCTGCAGGGACCCTCAGAGGAAATCTGGCAGAGGAAGGAGGGCAGAATAAATTGGTCAAATACATTAGTCAAGAGTGTACAGCAAATATCTGGGTGAATGGAGTCTATAGGGTGAACTATGTGAGCCAATGGATCTTGAAAGGATTTTCTCATCCTTGGATCAGTGAGATTGACAGCGTTTCAGAGCTATGAAAACTGCTTGAATGGAACCTTCGGAGCACACTCCATGTTGGAGACCCTGAAAGAACTACAGGCGGCCATTCCACATCCCTGGGTACTGAGGTGGTTGGGAGGCTAGGTGGGGTTTCTTCCCTTATCTCATTCCTTCCTCCAATTACAGGAAGAAGAAAAAGAAAATTTGGAAACAATAGACTCACCCACTCTCCCCTAATCCTTGACTCTTTCCACCTTAACAAATTATGAGACATCATCAAGAATAATATTAAAAATAGTTGACTAAAAACATGTGAATTAATTTCTAGGATTTCTGTTTTGCTGTATCAATTTTAATTTTGGGGGGGTGGTGGGCCAAATCAGAATAATTATAATAAAACTCTAACATCTTGAGATCTGATGCTGTGAGGCTTCTAGTTTTGTTTTTGTTGTTTATACAGGAGGTCATATGCACAGAGCAGGGGGGACCCGAGAGTGGAGCAGGTAGACAAGAGGAGGCTTGTATCCCAACCCTGGAGACTCCTGGATCCTCACCAAGGACTATCAGTACAGGCAGCAAGGACGACATCCCAACTACCAAGGAGACCACGGGGAATTGGAGTGCCTTTGGAGGCCGAGAACTCTGAGGTCATCCACCCCCATTTGTACCTACCATATGGGATGGAAGAAGCCCAAATCTTCCCTCGCAGGATCCAAGGTCATCAGAACAACAGCCAGGAGCCCTGAGCGGTCCGCAGAAACAGAAGAACAGTAAACTTCCTTTGGGACTAGGGAGAGAAGCTTTCTCTAGTCCTTACTTAGTTCCAACTTTGGCTCCCCACCCTCTCTGGCAATGACCATCAGGGTCACTCTGGAGCACCCCCCCAAAACAAACAAACAAACATTAAAATAGATGGACAGAGAACAGCAAGGAAAGCTTAGAATCAGATGGGAAACGGTCAGTGTGGATCCACATATACCTTACTAGGTAGGACACAAAAATTAGTTACTCCTCACTAAGGTATTGAAGATCTGTCTGCACTCCGCTCCTCAAACTGTTCTGCACCTCAATTGTTGACATATGCCTTGTTAGAGTTATAACCCAGTTTAGACTACCCTAAAATCTGCCAAGTTCAGCAAAATTATGCTTCAACACTATAAACTATTAAATACTAGAATGAAAATAGGCATGAGACAGCTGAATAGTACCCTATAGCCATTTTAAGACATATAGCAGCCGGTTCTATACATAAATTAAAATCAAAATGTCAATGAAGTAGTCACAGGATGTGGTTAAGAACTTGCATTTTTTTTTTAACATACTGGTTACTCAATATAATGTCAATTAATTCCATAGTGTTGCAAATTGTTGTTGATGTTGTGTTAGGGCTTTCAATTGATCGGGATGTTATTCTGCCAGCTCTACCTTCAGACCAGAGATGATCTCTCCAAGAAACTGTTCAATTTATCTGGACAATAAGATGCTGGACTCTCTGCTTAGTATATGCTTGCAATGAAAGAATCTCAACTGAATTTGAACTGTGGTAATGCAACAAGGTGGAGGAATCCACCATGGGGGGAGGGTACGAAGAAGGGTTGGGGGAATCCCAGAGCCTATGAAACTGTGTCACATAATGCAATGTAATTAATAATAATAATAATAAATCATAAAAAGATAATGCTTTTCTCATAGATGGAATTTGGGAGAATACCCCCTTTTTAAATGTTTTAGATAGTTTAAAAAGAATTTGAATTTTGGGGGAAGATTTATTTACTTTTCCTCAGAAAGAAAGATTTACAGAGAGAAAGAGAGAGACAGTGCTCTCATCCACTGGTTCATGCCCCCAAAAGACCCAACTGCCAGAGTTGCCTCGACTTAAAGCCAAGAGCCAGGAGCCAGGAACACCTTCACGGTCTTCCATGTGGGTGAAACGGCCCAAGTATTGGACCATCCTTCACTGATTTCTTGACCACAGGTAGTTAGCTGGATGGGAAGTAAAGCAGCTGGGACATGAACTGGTACCCATAGGTGATACTGGTGCTTGCAGGTGGAGGATTAACCAATTGAGGCATTGAGCTTGCCTCAAGAATTTCATGTTTTTCTTTGTCTTTGAGTGTATGGTAGAATTCAGCAGTGAAGCCACTAAGCCCTGGGTTTTTCTTTGCAGGAAATGTCTTTATGACTGGCTCAATCGCCATCTTATTATTCATCTATTTAGATTTTCTATGGCATCATGACATAATTTTGGTAGAATCCATGGTCTCTGCTGTTTGAGTAACTTTTAAACATCTCAAATCAAATGTTAATAATAATGATAGCTTTGTTGGATAATTCTTCAGTTTGGTTGGTCTGGTATATGGAAAAACTAAAGTGTTAACTAGTTAGCAAGCCATAAAATGGGAAAAGATTTATGAGAGTTATAATATTAAACTGTTAACTAAAAAGCATGTTAATGCATACATAGTATAAACATATTAGAGTGATTCAAATAGCTTATAAAAATAAAATTAAAAGTTGAATTTATTTTCATGCAAGATGTTTTAAAACCTTGCATGTGAAGATTTAAAAAATCTCATTAAAATGTATGCTTTAAAAATAAGCATGTGTTTCAATAATTATTGGAAGAAATTAAGCATTTTTCTATTCTACTTTCCATACACTTTGAAATACATTTGCTTAGATTTGTAAAATAAATAGACACATTTCACTTATTATAATTGTTAAGGCATACTAGGTAAGGAAGTAACTGTAGCTTTTAAAACCTTTATGTGCAGTCCACTCAAAGTTGTTTGAATGGATATAATTACCTTACTCATCTGTAAGAGATCACTAAGCAAGGAATTATTCGTAGCACAAAGGAAAGACCTATATTGTTAGTGCTTCTCCTTGGTAACAGTAATGGAATAGAAAAGTAATATCTTCTTGTGTTTCTTTGGGCATTGTTGTCATTGCGTCTAGAGTCAAAATCTTTCAGACTGTGGCATAACCCTTTCCAATCCTAGGTAGAGATTTCTAGTAGGCTCAAGATAATCCCACATTTTATAGAAGTTCCTAATGTGAGATAAAGTATTCTATCAAATGAGTGATACAAATTGATATGGTCTGATTATATCAAATTCCGTGTATTATATGGAATGACAAATTCTGTACAAAGAAAAGGTTAAAGACAATGCAAAGAAAACCATTGAGATAGAGCCTCAACTTGATTGTTTCTTGAATGTCACATTGAGAATTTCAAAGGATATAATGCAAGGAAACCTAAAACTTAATAGTAAAGCCATAACTACCTCAGGGAACATGTACTTTTCTACCTAGAGAATATAAGGCAGAAGCTCAGGTATTGAACTGTTTAGAATCCTCTTCTCTGCCATCCTTCCATCCTCGTTCTTTACTCACCAAAGATATCTTTTTACTTTTTGCACAACTTGTGTCATTGTAATCACATGACCATTTGCTCTAAATGTTCCACAGTTGACTCCAACAATGCTGGACTCTGTCAAGGTCCATGCCCGCAATCATGGACATATGACTGTGTATAAAGAACTATACTACACTGTAATAATGATACAGGGGTACTCAGTGAGGGGGGAGGGAACTGGAGAGGGGATAAGGAAAATCACAGGATTATGGAACTGTATCATAAAATGATAATTAAAGAAAAGAAATAAAAAAGTATCCCTGTTCACAGAGAATATGAATCCATACACTAAGAACCAAAATCCCAATCAGGAGACTATCAGAACTCGTAAGAGTGTTTGGTAGGGTAGCAGGATACAAAATTAATGAGCACAGGGCCCTGTGCGGTGGCCTAGCAGCTACAGTCCTTACCTTGAATGCGCCGGGAACCCATATGGGCACAGATTCTAGTATCGGCAACCCTGCTTCCCATCTAGCTCCCTACTTGTGACCTGGAAAAGCAGTTGAGGATGGCCCAAAGCCTTGGGACCCTGCACCCGTGTGGGAGACCTGGAAGAAAGTCCTGGCTCCTGGCTTTGGATTAGCTCAGCTCCAGCCGTTACAGTCACTTAGGGAGTGAATCATCGGGCTCTCTGTCTCTCCTCCTCTCTGCATGTTTGATTTTGCAATAAAATAAATAAATTTTTAAAAATAATGATGAACACAAATTGAAAGCCTTAGTACACATGAATGGAATTCCAATGAAACTGGTAACTATATCTTAACAACAGGGTGCTGAAATTCCTAAATTGTCAGGATGCCCTTAAACAGAAGAATGAAGGATTTGTGACTTACTCAAGAACTATACTATTGTATTAATATTTGAGAAAACATTGCAGGGCAAGGGGAAATCTCTGAATCTATGGAACTGTATCATGAGAAATGAAAATCAGAAAAAATGTATGAAAGCAAAACATGCAAATAATCTATCAATTGACAATTATGCTTGAGTATACCAGATTCTATAATACCTAAACTTCAAAAAAAATGGAACAAACTTCATTCATAGTATAACTCTCTCTTGGAATGATTGTGTTGGGAACTAGGGATTGCATTTCTTGTTTTGAGGTAAGAATTGCTATGTGGTCAAATAAGATTTCCATTAGTTTAAAAACATACCCTAAATATGACTTTTTATATAAACATTTTGAGACCAGCAGTGTAGCAGGGCAGGCTAAGCTATGTAGCACAAGTTCAAGTTCCAGATGCTCCAATTCTGATCCAGCTCCGTGCTGATTTCCTGGGAAAGGAGTGGTGATTGGACCAGTTGCTAGGGCCTCTGTGCTCATGTAGGGTTATTGGATAAAACTTCTGGCTTTGGACTAGACCAGCTTTGGCTTTTGTAGCTATCTGGGGAGCTGATCAGAAGATGGATCATCTCTCTCTCTCTCTCTCTCTCTCTCTCTCTCTCTCTCTCTCTCTCTCTCAACTTTGAGTCTCAAAAAAAAATAAATAAATATACCCCCCAAAATAAACCCATTTCTGACCTTTTTCTGGATCTTTCAGTGCTGGAGATCAGATAATTATCCTCAGAAAAGTTTTTCAGCAACTTCCTTGAATCAAGGGTTATACTGCAGAACTTCAGAAACCGTTCAAGGTATTTGTGTTAACACTTGCATTTGCAAACAAGACTCCACTTTACTTAAAACTAAATAATTTTTATCACTTTTAAAAGACGTATTTATTTTACTTGAAAGACAGATTACAGTGACAGGAGAGACAGTCACAGAACAGATAAACATTCCATCTACTGATTCATTCCTCAACTGTCTGCAACAGCTGGACCTGGGTGGGTCTGAAGCGAAACATTTCTTTCACATCTCCCATGTAGGTGCAGAGGCCCAAGCACTTGAGACATCATAGACTGTTTTTCCAGTCTATTAACAAAAAGCTCAATTGAAAGTGGAGCAGCCAGGGTATGAAACAGCATCCATATGAAATGCCAGCACTGCAGGCAGAAAATTAGCATGTTATGCCACTGTGCCAGCCCCAAATTTTTACTCTTAATATCAAGTACTTACTACTTTCATGCCCAGTTTGAAAGCGGAAGACCAAAGAACTATCCTCCTGAATTTCACTGAACAAAAGGTTTAGGAGGACTGAGATGTTCTTTGTACACTATTTTGAGCACAGAATAAATGTGAGGGGATTGATTGGATGTTGGATCAATGAAGAACCAACACAACCAGTTAAAACAGATGTTGGGTGCTTATATCAGCCACCACATGGGTCCTATCCCCATGGGGTTGGTGGAACCTTATGGTTATATTTGGAATAAGCCCATCTCTGAATAATTGGCAGTTCCTCATAAATATCCTTACAAAAGGACAATGCATGGATAAATTGGTTCATGTGGGACTGAGTTTTAGTTTTTATAGAGTTATATTGAGTTTTTATATATTTAACTCAGTACTTATTATTTTAATAACAATTATTGTTACTGTGTAATTACTATCACTTTCATTACTATTTGGCAAGCAATGAGTCACTAATATTACATAATATCTAAAGTTTTTATTGCAGCTGTTACACACAACACAATGTTATAGGCTTCCAAGAACAAAAATTTGTATTCCAGGTTTTAGGCATCAGAATACAAAATGCATTTTATTATATTAACATTAATATGTCATCAGGTTGTTCTTTTAGAAGACTCCAGGGAAAATTCATTTTATTACTTTTTCCAGTTTCCAGAGGTCAGCATTCCTTGGATTATGATCCCTTCCATATTCAAGTAGTTAATACTTGGGTATTAAGAGCAAAAATTTGGGGTTGGTGCAGTGGCATAATGAGTTAATCCTTTGTCTGTGGCACCAACGCCCCATTCCCAAAGCCAGTTATGACCAACTAATTTTCTTTCTCATACTGCATTACTCCGAATCTATTTTCTCCTTTCCTCTTCCTCTCACCAGGATTCTTGTGATTCTAGTGGACCTAACTGCATGAACCAGACTAGTAGTCTCATTTCAAACAGCAGTTAAGTGGTAACTTTGTTTCCAATTGTAAATGAATTCATCATTTGCATGCATCCTGATAAGCAAGAGGGATTCATCTAGTTTATTGGGAAAAAAAAATAAATGGGAAACTGATTTTTGCTCAACTTTTTTTTCAAATACATGTATACAAGGGTCTTGTAAAAGTTTTTGCAGGATGTACTTTATTTTAAAAAATCATGAAATTTCTTTTAAAAAACGTTTTAAAATAAACACCCTTTAATGCCAGTTTCTGTGCACTTTCTGAAGTACTTTTGGATTCCTATATCAAGGGATTAGGAAGTGTGAATTTTTGAGGGACCATTATTCTGACAATGATAGTATATAATCTATTTTCCTAATCTACACACCACACAATTAGTGAAAATACAGGACAACTATAATTTCAAACAGCTTTGGGTACTGGACACACTTTTTTTCCCCCAAGGTTTTAGGGGAGCAACAGGAGAATGAAAGATTTCTCCTTGTCTCTCTTTTCCTCATCTCTCACCCTCACTTTGTAAATTCTGCCTTTCAACACATAAAAACCTTTAAAAAATCAAAAAAGATTGTGAATACTGCTAATAATATTTTTCTAATTTTTTTCATAATACAATACCATAGGCTAAGAGATTTTTGCTTGCACATCCCAACTCCCCCATCTCTGATTTCCCCAAAATTATTACAACAGTACATTCCTTTCATAACAGTCACAAGTCTATTACTCTGCTATTTAAGTGTGTCCTGACATTGTAGGTATAGGAATTGGTAGAAAGTCCGGCATCTTATTGTCAAGACATGTTTAACAGTTTCATTTGGAGTCCATCTTTGATTCAGGAATAGAGATGCTTAATGCAATTTCTTTACTTCTTGGTATGCTAGTCTCTAATATACAGTTTCTTTAACTGAACACATGCACATACACACTCACCTATATATCTATTCATCTTTTATTTTGCATGAAGGTTGTATTTTCTTATGTCAGAGAGAACATATGATATTTATCATTTGGGACTTGGCTTATTTAACTGAGCATGGTATTCTCCAGTTGGGATCACTTTGTTGTAAATAATAGAATTTCATTATTTGGAATGGCTGAGTAGTATTCCATACTTAGTATTCCATACATAGTTTTTCTAGTTTAATTCACCATCAGTTGGCAAGCAGTCCCAGCACTGCAGAGTTTTCTATAGAATCTTGCATTTATGATCCTCTTTCCCATAGGCATGCAATTGGAAATGTTCTCTGCCTTCTTAAATCTCCTGGTTTCCTTCAAATAGCTCCTTACTAGGGCTCTTTCCATATGTGTGTGTGTGTGTGTGTGTGTGTGTGTGTGTGTGTGTGTGTTTCTCAATGCCATCTGAGGAGTCTATAAGGAACCCTGTATTGCATTGATTCACTTCTTCTATTACTTTTTTACTCATTAAAATTTTTTATCCTCATGGAATTGCCTATGCTCAACATTTGACAAACATCACACTACTGTTTAACACTGATCATTTGTACCAGTTAATTAGGTTTCCATTATTGTGGAAAGTATAAATTGTCTTTGCATTTTCTGTGACTGAGATATTTTCCTACATAAAGCAAATTTTGCATATTCTTATTTTTATTATTATTTTCCATGATACCTTTTTATACATAAAAGGGTTCTTCCTTCCCCCTCATTTCTTTCCCTCCTTGTTTCCCCCCTCACTATTATTCCCTGAATCAGTACAGCAGCATAGTCCCTTAGTAACAACTCCAAGTTTAGCCTTTTGCTATTTAAGTCTATCTTGGCATGGTAGGAACAAGCAAGGGTAGAAAATCTACTATCATACAGTCGAAACGTATTTGTAACTGCTTAATCGGAAGTCCTTTTTTAAAATTTATTTTATTTTATTATTTTATTTTTTTGCCCTAGAGTAAGACTGGCTTTCTGTAAACCTTTCTTTTTTTAAAGATTTATTTTATTTTTATTGGAAAGTCAGATATACAGAGATGAGGAGAGACAGACAGGATGTTCTTCCGTCCAATGATTCACTCCCTAAGTGGCCGCAACGGCCGGAGATGAACTGATCCGAAGCCAGGAGCCAGGAGCTTCTTCCACTTCTCCTGTGCAGGTGCAGGGTCCCAAGGCTTTCGGCCATCCTCTACTGCTTTCCCAGGCCACAAGTAGGGGGCTGGATGGGAAGCGGGGCCACTGGGATTAGAACCTGTGCCCCTATGGGATCCCTGCAGTTTCAAGGTGAACACTTAAGCCACTAGGCTACTGCACCTGGCTCAGCAGTCCTATTTTTATCAGGGAATAGATGCAAGTGGTGCAATGTGTCTTTACTTCCTGGTATGCTACGCCCCATTACATTTGTATTCACTCGATTACCTCTACTTATTTGCATAAATGATACCTTATATCAGAGATAATGTACTTTTAGGGTGATATGAATTCTCCTCACTCTCCAGGAATCTTCTGATAACATCTTTTTGCTATCTTTCCTAGAGACTCCCCGCCTAAACATTTATGTGACATTCAATCCTCATACATCACTCAAGTTGTTACTCTATTTCATCTTATTTCATTATTTCAAGTTCCTAACAACATCCAAACTTCAAAGAAGTTTACATGGCTTTCATAGAACCAGATGGGCTTTGTGAACTATTCATTTTACATATATATGTTTAAACAGCAACACATTTATTTAAATCAAAATTTAAATTAAAATACGGAAACGTTTGTTTTTAAATTTTATTTACGTATTTATCTGAAAGACATAGAGCAAAGAGATATTTTATGTCTTTCATGTACCTCAAATGCATCTTCTACTATTAATGTATATATATTCTAATGAATAAAAGAAGGAAAAAAGTGCAAAAAAAGGTTTAGAGTAAGGGTTCTATTTCATTACAGTATGGAAAAAAAACTGTAAAGCAAAGTGAAAATTTCATATTGTTTTGATACAAAAGAGGGTAAGATATTT
Source organism: Ochotona princeps (assembly GCF_030435755.1). Lineage (NCBI taxonomy): Eukaryota > Metazoa > Chordata > Mammalia > Lagomorpha > Ochotonidae > Ochotona > Ochotona princeps. The sequence goes on from NC_080832.1 coordinate 77,058,373, forward strand.
TTATGATGCGTTTCCCAAAAGAGAAAGTAAATGGAATTTAAAATCAATGATAGAAAAGTGGAATGTTCAAGCAATTAACAATGTAGCAATACTAGATAATAAGACAAAAAGGGTAAAATTTATTTAATATGTTTCACAATAAGTGTAAACTGATAACATCATTAAATGGTGCTTTCTCATATCACTCTAAGACTAGATGGAAAAATTAAATTATTTTAGTCATTTTTTGGAATAGAAAAGTCTTATGATTAAAAAGATGAAGGTAAAAATTAGAAAGAGAACTATCAGGAAATGCTTGTAATGTGAAGTAGAAGCAGCCATATGCAATAACACGAAACTTAAAATGGATATCATTATGTAATGATAGCTATGTTAGAAAGATACATGGAAAAACCTGTCACCTTAAAGTTTTAGCAAATTAGTAAAAGTAAAAACTGTTAGGAATGCACATATAACATGTGAAATTTGTGGTTACATTAAAAGGCTTCCTTTTGCTAAAGTTAATACGTGAGGATAAAATTTCTTGATAATGATTTACTTTGAAAACTGTCCCTGAAAAATTGGTTATCTTATTACATTTTTAGTAATATGTATTGTTTGAGTAAATTTACAAATTATGAGCATCTATCAATTTTTTGGCTAAGCCATACTAACATTTATATTTATATACTAACACTTTTGGGATTAAAATACATATAAAATTATCCAAGTATTACACATGAATTTTCACATAGAACCGTATCTTGTCGTCCTGTTGTAAGAAAAATATCATACACCATCGCCACTGAAGACACTCTTCGTGTTCTCTCTACACACTGAAATGTTATCGTGAACATTTTTTGGATTTAAATTCAATTCAAAATATCTTTGAATTGAAAAAGATTACTTTTATAATTTTATTTTGGTAAAATAATTTTTATTTTTAATTACAATGAAATGTACTTATTTTATTGCAATTAACTGTTAAGAGGCTGAAACAAAATCCAGTCTTTTTAAAAAGTCTTTCATTTTAAGGATGTTTTTCCTGAAAATAGTACATAAAAACTGATACATCACTTTCTTTTCCCAGAGAGAACTATTTCTGCCAGATCAGCTCACATCAGCAAGTGAGTCAAGACTATGATATTTTCCACTAATAAGATTCTTGCAAATCAAATATCTCTGGAAATGAAAGGAATCTAGGATGTTACCAAGACATTATAATATCTCAAATTGTTTCCAAGTATCAGTCAGTATATAGCAGAAATGCTTCTTAATGTTTCCTAGAATGCATGAGTTCTATAAGTTTATCAATCTCACACCCCAATATGAAAGAATTTACTCTCTGTAAGTTCTGGTAGGAATTCTTTTGGTGCCCTTTAAGATCAGAGCCAACTGTGAAGAAGCCTTATTGAGGAAAAACTTGCATCTGCATCTGGATTTAGCTCATCAATAAATTACCAGAAGGAATATTTCCTTTCTGTCGCTTGGGAGCCACAAATGAAACTGGCTTCTTACTTCTTGTTCATGGTCATGCCCAGACCTCTAGGGCAGCAGGGAAGGCCAGGCACAATGAGTCATTCAGGCCTCAGCACACGGAAGGAAATGCTCTGATGGTCAAAATACCATGTGGAGTTCCATTCAGAACACCACTCATTTCCCTGAAACTTGCTTAGGAAAACATTCTAAGGCTGTTTTTAGTGTGTTCTATTTGTCATTCTAAAACACAACACATTAGCTGCTTTTAACTCCTGGGCACTAAAAATATTTAAGTTACATAAGCAGATTGAGTGAAGGACTAAATGGAGCTTTTAACTCCACACACACTCAAAAGTATCTCCTTTATTGCCTTTCAAATAGTGAAGCTCTTGTAAGCGACCACTGAAAGCCTTCCAGCCAGCCAGCCCATGTTGGATGCTGCAAAGCAGTGGCAAAACCAAGATAAATAGCCAGGCATATTTTCTGCTTCTGGAATGAAAAGCAATGTTTTGTAAAATATATATACCCCTTTTCCTACTAATTTTACAATTCTTGCATGACTTTCATGTTCAGTTGTTGGCTCACCAAAACTTCCAAAACTAAGGGTAGAAGGAAAACAGAAGGAGATATTACTTTTGTGCCCTATGTTGTCCTGTACACATTTGAAAAGCAGACACTATGTAAATATAAAAACAGACTATCCAAATTTAATATTTCCCTTGCTCCCTTTTTTGCTGTCCTCTTTTTTTTTCCTTTATAATTTTGGAGCAGCCTCAGACTGTAAAGCAGCTCATCTTAAATCATAGGGCCACAACTAACAGACTAGTTCAAAATAAGATTCCAGCAAAGTTTTGTGCATAATTGAGATGGGCTTCATCAGAGCAAACTGTTGGTAACAGTCTCAATGTTTGCCTTCCATCAGTCAGGCTTGGGTGCTGAAGAAAGCCTGGATCTCCTAAGCCACCTCAGCCGGCCCAGAACTTAAAGCCTTGTGGGTTCTCCAGCAACAGAAGTAAAGGCGACTCTTTGAATGACTGGTTGTGGAGGGGCAGGTCAATGACTCAGACAATGGCAAGAAGATGCCTTTTCTGGGATAGATTAGATGTTGGAGCAAATGAACATTAAGGAGTTTGGCTTTGATATCTGTTGAATATGGAAGCCTTGAAAACCATGCAAGGTGAAATTATGTCTATTGTCAATGAAAGAACCCAACTGACCAGGTTCCCTCCTCTACCTTCGTGCAAACTTGCACCAATGTCTTCTGCCACTCTGAGTGCTTTAGTTTAGAGCTAGTCTGTGGAGCTGACACTTCTGACTCTTCAGTGTGCAAAGAAAGTGTGCTCTCAGCTCACACCAGTGGCATTTTATGAGCTATCAGTTTCATTCAGGCTTTGTTAAGTCTAAGTCTGCCAGCTCCAGTGTCTTCAAACCTAGCTACAGATGTTTCTGTATATTTACTCATCCCAAACCTTATGATACTCCCAGAAAAAGATGGTAACAGGAAAAATAAAAGGAGAAAAAAATAGGTATGTATCCGGAAAAGGAATAAGCAAACCAAGAAAAGAGCCACCCGATTCGTACAGAGCAGGATGGAGCAGCAGGTTCTTTCTGTAAATTCAAGAAGTTAAAAGAGAAAACAAAATCTTGAAAGAGAAGGCAGATGCTCTGGCCCGCTAGAAAGATCTGACATCAGAGGCTTGCAAGGCAAAGACGTAGGGATATGTGCCCAGGTTAGGCCTGTCAGGAATATTGTGTGCTTGTGCTAGGAGCCTCACACCCAGACTGTGTTGTAAGAAGTGATTATTTTTGGCCTGGCGTGATAGCATAGTGGTTAAGGTCATTGCCTTGCACACCCGGGATCCCATACGGGCACCAGTTCTAATCCCAATAGCCCTGTTTCCCATCCAGCTCCCTGCTTGATGCCTGAAAAAGCAGTTGAGGACGTCCCAAAGCCTTGGGATCCTGCACCCAAAGAAGGTCCTGGCTTCTGGCTTCAATTGGCTCCGCTCCAGTGGTTGGGGTCACTTGGGGAGTGAATCATCAGACGGAAGATCTTCCTCTCTGTCTCTTCTTGTCTCTGTATATCTGACTTTGCAATAAAAATAAATAAATCTTTAAACGGGGGGGGGGAGTGAATATTTTAGTGAAAATGAATAAAACAAACAACAATAACAAGATTTGTTATACATAAGAGAAAAAACTATGAGGAAAAGAAGACTAAATGGCTACATGATCATCACCTAGCTCTTTTCTAGTGTAAATTAAAATAAATATGGCATTCACAATATGTACAGGCATAACCTAGCCAAAGTGGTATCAGCAGCGTGAATCACTTTTTGTCAGTACCTGGTATAGAACCTGTCTGCAGAAAAAGGGAGATCTTAATGGTGGTATAAAGTTCATCAGATGTCAAAAATCAAAGAAGCAATTTCTCAAGTAAATTTTTTTTACTTGATTTTTGATTTGATCTTTTGAGTCAACTCCATGCAAAATTCAAAAGAAAGTCATGGTTGCTATGTGATTTTAAAAGTTACACGTACACCGAATGACAACTATCTGTATCCTTAATCTAAATATAAACTTCACTTTGTACCAGTTTCTATGAGACAGATCTGTAAATATTCTTACATTAGAGGGAAAGACCACAGGCAGAAAAATTAATCTCTCTTTTTCAAAGATTTATTTAATTTTTATTGCAAAGTCAGATTTACAGAGAGAAGGAGAGACAGAGAGGAAGATCTTCCGTCCGATGATTCACTCCCCAAGTGACCACAATGGCTGGAGCTGAGCCAATCCGAAGCCAGGAGCCAGGAACCTCTTCCAGGTCTCCCACACTGATGCAGGGTCCCAAGGCTTTGGGCCACCCTCTACTGCTTTCCCAGGCCACAAGTAGGGAGCTGGATGGGAAGTGGAGCTGCTGGGAATAGAACCGGCACCCATATAGGATCCCGGGCGCGTACAAGATGAGGATTTTAGCTGCTAGACCACTGCACTGGGCCCGAAAATTTAATCTCTTTAAGGATAAAATACATAACAATGTATCATATGTTTCTTGGAAATATTTTAAGAATCGTGCATTTTTGAAGAAAGTGAAGCGACATGGTATTAATTATTGGAAAATACACATGTGAAGTAAAATAGGGAGGGACACAGGATATAGGAAACTATTTGAAGTATTTTAGTACTTTAAAATGTCAAATAATTTATTGAGGATTTATTCACTTGGTTTGGAAGGTCTTAGGGACTGGCTATAAAACATGTAAGAATTGGTCTGTTGTAACTGAGTCAAACGCAATGTGAGCAGAAATTACTTTTCAAATTTGCATAAGTAAATGAAAGGAACAAACCAATTACTGTTCTAATTCTCACCTCATATATAGAAGACATATAATTGTGAAAGAAAGGCAAATAAATCAGGAGAAAATTTTGGCAAAAAAAAATAGACTGTGCTATCTGTTTCATTGCTCTAAACAAGGTTATTCCCTGGTAGACTGCTTCTAATTTCAGAAAACATTTCCATTCATTTGTTTTCTCTCCATTTCTAAAAGCGAAGCTAGTATCAGAATTACTGTTAGTTTACTGAAGCATTTTCACAGGCTATGAGATATTTTATGCAACAGTCACCAAGCAAAGGGATTAAAATGGGCTAAAAGTCAGTAATGATGCATTTAAAATATTGAGTGATTCTCATAAGTTCATGTTCCAATGGAGAGCCGTTCTGTTTAGCTAATTGAATGTATTTCCCTCAACATTTCCTCAGGATTGGTCATAGATACAGTTATTCTTCATACAAGAAGACAAGATGCCAGGCATATTGGAAAGCATCGCATCTCCCAGAGTCTGACTCATCCTCTCTGTACTGAAGCTTGTTCCTGCTTTTTAAACTGCCTTGCCCTGTTATTTTTGCATTAGCTCATGCAACTGTCAGCGTGAAGGAAGAACATTTGAAAACAAAGTCAACCTTTGCCTTATAAAGAAACCTTATTCTCCGTGAAAAGTTTTGAATTTTTCCAGTTCTTTTTAACACAGAACCAAAAAGTCACTTCACGTTATTGGGTAAAAGATGGAACACAAGTCAATACTATTTCCCTCATAAAAACCTGGAAGTGTTTACACAAATCCTTTATAAAACTCATTAATGAGTCTTGTGGTGTTCTTTGTAGACACTGGTGTTTTCTTTACACCTTCAACCAGTGAAGAGAGGGGAGACTCAGAAAAGGAAAGAAAATCCACATTTGAAAAAACAAAAATATGATTTTACTATTTTTCTCCTTTCTAGGTAATCTGCAGTATTACTTTGAGTTTCCAACTTTGGGCAAGAAGACTGTTTTTTTTTCTATTCCTACAATATGAATCATTTAATATCTTAAAAGTTTCTTCATAGTTTAAATTTCAAAAAAGTAATTGTGTACATACTATTCAGTAGAATCTGTTCAGCAAGATTTTTAAGAAATTACTTATGAATTCTTTAAATCTGTATTATTTTTCTTATAAACAAAACTAATGATCATTTTTATCAATTGCATATTTCAGCTTATCATAAATTTCTCAATGAACTTAAGTTTCACAAGATCTCACAGAGTCTCAAATCTGAATCATTTTCATCCTTGACCTTAATAGGCTTATTGCTGTGACTAAATAACTATCTAGGTCACTGGAACACCCTGCGTCCTTCTTTCCCTCTGCACTTCCATTCTGTACACACCGCTTGGATTATGCCTTGAACTTCATTTTGCCTGTTTTAAAGACTTAGTAAAAGCAATCAGGTCAGCATGAGCAGAGGCCAAATTTCCTGTCTTTCCTTTTTGTAAACAGTGCAGTTCACAAGTTTTCAACTTTGCTACTAAAAACTCAGTCACTCTTGCTGTAAACCACTGCTGCTCGCTAGTCAAGAACACAATCAGAATAAAGTTGTCATGCCTAGAAGGAAAGAGATTGATTTTGTGAGAAAGATATACTGTCTTGTGCTATACAATGACATTTCACTCACTGATGCACTACATATACTACTATGGTTTCAGAAAACTATATTGGAGCTGAAATATTCATATTCGCCAGCATTTTACTGAGCCCTTTATATTTTTAGATTTATTTAGATATAAAACATCATTGTATTCAACTATGTACAGCGTTCAGTGCAGTAATAAGCCATAGAGTTTGGTAACGTAGGGGTAATTAACTATAGTCTATGTGTAATGAGTACGCTCCAAGCATTAGGATATTGTATGGCAGCTGGTTCATGTTCTGGTGGCTCTGCTTCTCATCCAGCTTCCTGCTTATAGCTGGAAAGAGCAGAAAAGGATGGCTTAAAGCTTTTGACCCTGCATCCACATGGAAGACACAGAGGAAACTCGTGGCTCCTGGTTTCAGATTGCCTCAGCTCTGGCTGCTGTGGTCATTTGAGAAGTGAATCACCAGATGGGAGATCTTTATGTGTCTCCTTCCCTCTGTAAATCACTATTTCCAATGAAAACAACTAAATTGTTAATAAACCTTGTTCAAACCTACCAACATTTTCAATATGTCTTTCATCAAAATCTACCACATTATAGGACAACTTAGGGAAATATGCTGGATTATAAAAAAAATGAAAAATTAAGGTACAAGCAATTATTTTTCTTTAAAAATTTGAAACTCAGGCATACAAGGGGTTTTTAAACATTAATGGAAATGGATTTTATTTACAATCTTATGGGTATGTTTTAACAAATTTTTGACATTATAAACCTCCAAGTAGCTATATTCATTGTTTATACAAAAAAGTAATGCGAATATGATCTTTAAAGAGCATGTGATAGAAAAAAATCCCAATAATCAAAAAAATAGAAGCAGAGAATACAAAGAATAAACATGTTATAAAGTAATTTTTGAAGACTTCGAATTATTCTTAGTTATTTATCAATCTGAGGACAATTTACAAACTGTATCCTACCTGTCTATTTTCTGATTTTTTTTCTGACAAGTTTTCTTCCAGATGTATTTAAAGTAGTTTATTGTATTTCTGTTCAAATATTATAAGTGAATAAAAATCATCAAAATGTTCATTTTAAGAATGATCTACGTAGGGCCCGGAGGCATGGCCTGGTTGCTGAAGTCCTTGCCTTGAGCGTCCCGGGGTCCCATGTGGGCACCGGTTCTGGTCCTGGTGGCTCCACTTCCCATCCAGCTCCCTGCCTGTGGCCTGAGAAGGCAGTTGAGGATGGCCCGAAGCCTTGGGACCCTGCACCCGTGTGGGAGACCCGGAGGAGGTTCCTGGTTCCTGGCTTTGGATCGGTGCAGTGCCGGCCTTTGCGCTCACTTGGGGAGTGACGCACCAGAGGGAAGAACTTCCTCTCTGTCTGTCCTCCTCTTCTGTATATCTGACTTTGTAGTGAAATTAATAAATCTTTAAAAAAAAGAATGATCTAGGTAATAAAAGAATGATCTAGGAACACTTTTTGCATTATATCTTTAAAGAGTAATTAAAAATTTAAAATATTTATTTTTATCTAAGAGGAATATTTACAGAGACAAAACAAGAAACAGAGAGACATAGAGATGTTCTACTCACTGGTTCACTCTCCAAACGGCCACAATGGCCAGATGTGAGCCCATCTCCCACATGCGTGCACAGATCCAAGGAAGCTGGATCGGAAGTGGAGCAGCTGGAGCATGAATTAGCTTGCACTGCAGAAAAGAGTAGCCTGATAAGCCATCACGTCGGGCCCTGTATTCTTATTTTGAGAAAAACGTTTGCCTCTGTATGATTGCATTTGCAATTAAGTACTTTTTAAAATTATTTTGCTTTTAAGAATTATTTTTTAAACATAGGGAGCTCTTCATACAGTGCAATTGGTCAAACCATCAAGTAATAATGACAGTAACATGGGAGTAATAGATAATACAAAATTTGGATGAGGTACAATACATTCAAGGAAAAAGAAGTAATCTCTTTTGAAAGATAAAAATTTAAAAATATAAAAAAGTCATCCTTAAAAGTTCATACATATTTATTATATTATTATATATAAAGATATTTAATAAAATATATATATATTTGCTTTTAATCAGAATGGGTCATGGCCTCCAATGTCACTGTGTGCTTTTGTGCTATGCCTTGCTTTAGTTGTCAAATGGACAATTTTTGTTCCCTCATAACACAGTACCTAGAAAATTGATACCCACATTTATAAACACTAACCCAAGAAGCAACCATGTCCACTAATAGTTTAACGTTTGATTTAGAGGCCTCAAGTTCATGATTTTCCAACTTTTCTATAAAGAGGTGAGTTCTAGTACATTACAGACTTAAAATACTTAAAAAGTTTACAATTACCAGGATGTACCACTAAAATGATAGCGTGGCGCTAATACCTGAAAAGAATGACTAATTATTGGAAAGTTTCTTTTGTTTTCCTGGTTCTTAATTTCCACATCCACATATATAGTTACATGTTTAGTCAATAGGTAGATATAATGATTAACCTTAAGTAATAGATGATGATAAAGATATTCAGAGACACTGAGGAAACTTTATAATCACGGAATCACCAACTGTCAGAGTTAAGGGTTATTCCATTTTACAACTGTCAATGTGAAAATAAAGGCTATTTCTGATGAATTTTGAGACTACGACACAAAATCAGGATGGTGGGTTAAGCAGTTCAGTAATCTGTACAGCAACCTGATGTAAGTACCCATATCCAAAATAAGTTATTAATGCATGATCTCCTCTTTTTGGTATGTCAAACACATACATTTAAAAAATGTTTTTATTTTGTAATCAGCAAGTTTATGAACCATCTTTGAGAGCACATCAGGGGATTCTGCAGCCTTCGATATTAAAAGCCTGGTAGCAGCTTTTATCCCACTCAGCTTGAACCTGTCTGTGCCGACTAAGCTAGCAGACGGTTTAAAGTTCCTGTGGCTTGGGCGAAAGCCAGCCTTTACAGACAGTTTCATAGAAGACAGACTTTTTCCCCTTACTACTAGCCAAGTTTTAAATCCTTCAGTGCCTGAGTCTGATTAAAAAGGTAGCACCAGGGGAAGGTGGAATGGAGTATGGTTTCACTTGCTGAGGAGTTATATCTTTTTAAAAAATTCAATGTAAAAAAATACCATCAGCTGAAAAAAATGCACAAATATGTTCGATTTATATAGCAACCTAAAAGACTGGTTAATCTTAAGCTACTGGTTTTGTCTCAGGACTCACAGCTGCCTGGGCAAAAAATGCATCCACAACCACCTCACCAATTCATTGCCATTGCCATTTTCTTTGGCGTGTTTTGAAGAGGCAATTCATTTAATTCACTCACTCACCCATTCACTCACCCACCCTTTGTTTTTCAGTTGGGCCTTGAATAAACCATGCCATGGTTCTAAAATTCTAAACTACTCTATTCTGTAACCATTTAATCCCCTGGCCTACAAAGTTTCTTTCCAATCCAGAATAGGACATTACAAAGACATTGGAGGATAATTCTACTGTTTTTTGCTGAGAAATGTGTTTGCCACATATCCTTAATCTAGAAACATTGCTGAAAATATTTATTACCCTGTCGTGTTATAACATGTAATAATCACTTTCATTGAAGTGCATAGCAGTTGTCATTCACTTCAGTAGGTGTTCTTAACTTGGGGTTTTTCTATCTATCTTTAAATGAGATGCGAGGGTTTGTGAAGATTCTGAAATTATGTAAAAACTATTTGTATAACAGTAGTATCATAATAACCAGAGAACATAAATTTTTTAAAAGACATTTTTGAAAGCAGAAAGATGGGAAGTAGGAAAACAAATACAGAGAGAGAGAGAAAGAGAGAGAGAGAGAGAGAGAGGGAGAGAGAGAGAGAGAGAGAGAGACAGTAGTGTGTACTGCCAGACCTGCTCGGGCAAAAGCCAGGATACAAAAATTTCATCCTCATTTTCAAATGAGTGAATGGCAGTGACGTAAGCAGTCGAATATTTTCCTCTGTCTTTCCAGGGACATTAGCATGGAACTGGAAGCAGAGAGAACCTGGTACTCAACTGGCACTCATATTTGAGTTGTGAGCAACACAGTCAGTGGCTGACCTAAGACATTTGATGCTTTTATCAGCTTCTTCAAAAATATGAAAGATTTATTTATTAAAAGAAAGCAGAATGATAAGGTACAGAGGATAGAAACAAAAACAAAAACAAAAAAAAAGAAAGAAAGAAATATTCCAACTACACAGTCACTCAACAAATGGCTGCACTGTCCATATCTAGGCCAAGCCACAAGCAGGATCCTAGAACTGTTTACAGGCTTTCATTGGGTGGCAAGGAGCTAAGTACTTGGACCACTTTCTGCTGTTTCCCAGGTAAGTTACCAGAAATCTAGGTTGGAAGTGGAGCAAATGGGACTCATATTGGCACTTCATGCTGGACTTGCAAGTAATGATTTAACACAGGGTGGCACAATGACACCCCTAATCAGTTTCTTGAAGTAGTTTTTAACACACATTTACACATACAGATTTCCTACACTTTATGTTCCTGTACTTTCATTAAATCAAAAGTGAAATAAATTTTAGTTCTAATTCAAATTATTATGTTCATCAATTCAGGAAACTATTCGCCCCAAATCAAACTTCTAAACCTTCCTTCTCTGAAAATCTGATACTTTTTTATTTATATGAAACAAAATTGTAACAACGAAACAAAAATTAATGAACCTAAAAATATTTCACTTGATATATGTTTTTAGGCATTGCATTCCTTCAAATATTAAAATTTGTCGACAAAATTCCATAGTCTATAGTCAAGTTATCATCATTCACAAAACAGCACCAGTAATTTGTATTTTGTTCATGTTGGTTACATCTAAAAGCCTTCTGAACCTTTTCACACATCATTGTAAAATTAGTTCACAATTCCAACTCTCTGAGAAAAACATGTATTATAAAATATGAAGAAAGCAAAGAGATAAAAAGGACATGTGTAGGCCCTAGCACTGTTGCCTAGGGCTAAAGTCCTTGCCTTGCATGCACCAGGATCCAATATATGCGCACCGGTTCTAATCCCAGCAGCCCCGCTTCCCTTCTAGCTCCTTGCTTGTGGTCTGGGAAAGCAACTGCGCACACCCCAAAGCCTTGGGACCCTATACCCACATGGGAAACCCAAAGGAGGCAATTGGCTCCTGGCTTGGGATCAGCTAAGCTCTGGTCATTGCAGGCGATTAAATTGTGAATCAACAGACAGAAGATCTTCCTCTCTGTCTCTCCCCCTCTTTGTATTTTTAACTTTCTAATAAAAATAAAAAGAAAAAGAAAAATACATTTAAAAAATAGGCATGTGTCACTTAGTTCAGGGTTTATATTGTCATGAAAGTGAAAGTAAAGTTCAGTCTATTGAGTCCTTGTTTGCTTTCTTCCATCTCCAATAATACCTTTCACTAAAATTATATTTTTATGCTATTGTAACTTCCCTGCTACCTTCTTCCAAATTTAGTTTTATGTTTCACTTGAGAATGATATTGAACACTCATGCAAATATATTTATCCACTTTTTGTCTCTTTATGCATTATTCATGTAAGTATATTTTCATACTTGCATATTATTCTCTTACAGAAAATCATTTAAAGATTTTGCTGCTAAATTAACTGAGGAAGTTAATTCCCATTATGCTAAACTTGCTTAACATTTATACTAGATGTTATTTCTTGAAAGTTTCAAGTCATTTTAATCTTTTGCTTAGAAAAAAAAAGATTTATTTACTCTATTTGTAAGTCATGGCTACAAAGAGACAAAGAGAGAGAGAGGTATTGTCCATCATTGGTTCACTCCCCAAATGGCTACAAAGGTCAAAGATAGTCCAGACTGAAGGTGGAAACAGGAAATTTCTTTCAGGTCTCCCACATGGTTACAGGGACTCAAGGCCTTGGACCATCCTTCTTTGCTTTCCCAAGCCATTAAGCCAAAAGTTTAGCGTCTGGTACTCAGCTCAGTGGCCTTTTGGAATGGAGGTATCACAGGCAGGTGATTAGCACACTACTCCATAGAGCTGAGCCTTTGATCTTTTTTTAAAGTTGTTTATTTTTGGATATTGGAAAAGCAGAGAGGAGAAAGAGAGAGAGAGAGAGAAAGAGAGAGAGAGAGAGAGAGAGAGAGAGAGAGAGAATCTTTCATCATTGGGCCAGGCAGAATCCAGGACTCTGAAATTCAATCCTAAATTTCAGGAAACCTACTATTTGAGTCATTCCCTGAATTCTCCAGGTGTGGACACCAGCGCACAGATAGAATAGAAAGTAGAGCTGGGACTAGAGAGAGAAGGCACACAGAGATGATATGCAACGCCAAAAGCAGCATTTTGATCACTATGCCTAGCACCTGCCCCTCTGTGCCTCTCTGTGCCTCTCTGTGCCTCTCTGTTTAAAATCTATGGTTCCTCTTAGAAAGTTTATTTTAAAAGCACAATCCGGGCCCGGTGTGATAGTGAAATGGTTAAGGTCCTCGCCTTGAACGTGCCGGGATCCCATATGGGTGCCAGTTCTTATCCCAGCCGCTCCACTTCCCACCCAGCTCCCTGCTTGTGGCCTGGGAAAGCAATCGAGGATGGCCCAAATCCTTGGGACCCTGCACCCGCGTGGGAGACCCAGAAGAGCTTCTGGCTCCTGCCTTCTGATCGGCATAGCACCGGCCGTTGCAGCTCACTTGGGGAGTGAATCATCGGACGGAAGGTCTTCCTCTCTGTCTCTCCTCCTCTCTGTACATCTGCCTTTCCAATAAAGTAAATAAATCTTTTAAAAGAAAAAGGCAAAATCCACAGATGTAGAAGAAAAAGAACTTGGAATCATTTTAGTATTTGGGTTTTATGACTTAAACTGACATACATTTAAAGCCCATTCTACATAATGCTCCTTTGACACAATTCACATTTTCCAATTTACAATTTTGAAAATAATTCAAAAACTATACTCTGTACTTACCTAAACCTTAAATATTGTGTTCTGTTAAACTCCATTGTCTATTCTTCCATGAAATCTTCCCTGACCACCACAATCTTAGCTCACTCCTTCATTTCAAAAAACTAGAATCAATATTTTATTAACATACTGCAGTTAATCAAGAAAGCCACATTGCTATCATTTCTTCTCTAAGTGCTTATTTAAACATACCATTATGTAGTCTGAGATCCCTGATTTGAACATCTAAATTCATAAATGTTCCAAATTCAGAAGCTTTCTGAGCTCCAACAAGATGCCATAGTGGAAAATATCACACCTAACCTCAGTGATGTGACAGACAGAATACAGAAGCAGTAAGAATATTATATATAAAATTGCCTTCAGGTTATGTGTGTAACATTGCAGTATGTCTTTATAGCCCCGAATAAAAGCAGGGCTTGCGTTTTGAACGTTTTGAAACATGAATATTCCCATTCAGCATGAGACTAGGTTTTCCACCTTTACCTTTAAGTACCACATCATGATACATTTAAATAACAGAAAGTAAGTTCTGCATCTGTTTTTTTTTTTAATATTCATTTTTTTTTTTTTTTTTGGAAAGGCAGATACAAAGAGAGGAGATCCTGAGAGAAATATCATCCAGCCTCTGATTCACTCCCCAAGTGGCAGCAACGCCAGAGCTGAGCTGACCTGAAGCCACGAACCAGGAGCTGCTTCTGGGTCTCCAACAAGGGTGCAGGGTTCCAAGGCTTTGTGCCATCCTTTACTGCTTTCACAGACCACAAGCAGGGAGCTGGATGGGAAGTAGAGCAGCCAGGACACAAACTGGCGCCCATATGGGATCCTGGAGCGTGCAAGACAAGAACTTCAGCCACTAGGCTACCGTGCCAGGCCCAATTTTGTAACTGTTACTAAGGGCGTATAATACTGTAATAATTTGGAGAATAACAGCTGGGGTGGGGAATGGGCAGAAGAAGTGGAGAAGGAGGACAGAATCCCTTTAGTATGACTGTTTTATAGTAAATCAGATATATTAAAACAAGACTCAACAAGAAATAATTTAAACACATATAAATTCCACATTCAGACTTAGATTCCATTCTCTATTATTATACTTTTAAAAAGTTCAAAACCTCAAAAAATTTGCAATCTAAAAACTTTATGAATACAAGCATTTCAGAGACTCAGTACTCAACCTGTAGCAAGTTTTAAATCGCTGGTTTATTTCAGTACTCATATAATTAACTCTGAGAAAAACAATGTATTATTTGGTTGGTATTTAATACTTTTAAAATGCTAAACAGAAGTAAATTATTTTTTTCGTGAACTCTATCATACTGTATGTTGCTATAAAATATAAGATTCCTTGTTAGCTTTCCTCAGGGGATTACATTCCTTTTCTAGGATTTCCTAATCTTTTCACTCATTATGGCCATTTCCATTTTTAGCTGAGTGGAAAAAGTGAGTGGCGAAGTAATGCAAATTAAATCATTTTATTTTTTTAAGATGAGTATGCATGCATAATCTATGATGGTAGGAGTTGAAGAAAAATTTATCTCGGAATTGGTGGTGGGTTATAGGTTCAAAGAGGTATTTGGCCTTTTTCTGGGTGAATGAAATGTTCTCCATCAGTCTGTGTAGGGTTCTATGTGGGTACTCTGTCCTTTAAACTCCTCAAATCGTATACTCAAACCCTGTACATTGTATATATACCTCAAAATCCCAGAATATTCATTAGGATTGTCCAGCTCTATAATACTCATTCTAACAGTGGTGAAGCTCTATTTAATTGTTCTTCTTTGTTAGTTTTATTCTGTTTTTCTTCTGTCTTTGTTGTCTTTTTAAAACGTTCATTCCCCTTACAGTTAGTGATGTTCAACAATTTTTTTTATATATTCGTTGGGTCTTGTATTTCTTCAAATAAAAGCTATGAATTTGATTCCTCTGCTCATTGCCTATCTGGATTATTTTCCTCATTCCTGTTTTCGTTGCTGAGTTTTTGAATTCCTGCTCCATTGTTTGCGGTTCTTGACTATCTTTGTTCTGAAAAAAGAATTTCATGGTGTGTGTAATTATTTATTAGTGGGTGAAATTCTGATCAGGAGAGAAGTATACGCACATTTTAATTTTGATCATGAGAGCAATATGTGTATATTTTTATGGTTATGAAAAATAGAAGGGAGATGACTTTGTGGACTTACAACCAGCAAGACATAAAAATGAGTAAGAACCCAGGTATCCTAACCTCAAAGAGTTAACTGGCAGCAATACAAAGCGTCATTTACTGTATAAACGTTCCATGGGGATTCATTTGCTGTCCCATGAGTGCAGCATTTGTGCATAATATACTTGCATGTCTTCACAATCTGAAGTCTCTTTGCCCATGGGTTATAGCTACTTTCCCTGGTAGGTTAGTGGGTTAGAACAGCCCACAGGTTGTCATGGCAACTATGGGATGTTTTTAGTTTGACATAGAGGAGCTCATATTGCTAGTGTGATACCCTCAGTTCATCCACAGCCGACTCATTCTGAGATGTGAAACTGTCCTTGATATTCAGCCAGAAACCACTCTTGGCAGAAGTACAATAGTGTCTTGAATACTGAGATACCTCAAAGTCTTTTGGAAGTAGTCTGAGCATAAATCCTATAAACAAATTAATTGACTGAATAGTAGGTAGTTTGTGGTTTCACTTCTCTGATTTCTAAAGTGTCTTTTTAAGGTCTCTTTGAAAAGGAATTGAGGTGTATTATGTTACCAGATCAAGATTCTATCAACTAGGTCTAGGTTGGAACTCTTGTTAACATGCCTAGAGCAGGGCAAGGAAAGGCACTGCTGCCAAAATTTAACCTAGGAGTGGGTGGATTCCCTTTGTCTTAAAACTACTCCACTGGGGCTTATCTTAGAACAACAGGGTTCCTTTGTGGTTCAGCTTCCAAAGGCTTTCTGTTTGGCAGCCTAGAAGCTTTCATTTAGGTCAGAATTTTGCATTTTTCAGGAGAAAACAAGACCTGATGTCTTAGGTTCAACTGTGTTCAACTGTGTTGAAAGAGAATTAGGACTACTAAATTAGATCATCTATTCCTGACCAAAGTATTTCTTCTGTACTGTTGTTTCGTTTCCTAAGACAAATAAGGGTTAGTTGACTAGTAGCTGTTCCGAACACAGAAGCATGCAAAGAACTGTTCGAATTAATATGAAATACAGATCACATCCAAATACAAAGACACTGTCTTGACACTAGCAACTATCTTGTCACTGCTATGTGGTTTAAATGGAATGCAGCAGATAAATGAGGCATAGCATAATTTTAGCCTTCTTATTGCTAGGCTGCTGCTTCATGTCCGTCTCAAAAAATGGAAGAATCTGTTCTTCCAAAATCACCAAGGTACATTGATGATTTGGTTTTGATGTGATTAATGACATGTGTATCTGGTGTATGTAACTCCTAGTGCATAATAATAAAGGTTTTGTTTTGTTTACTCTCCTTATTGCTATATATAACACAGAGGTACTTGGAATAAGAGAAGCCATCTTGGACATCAAGCTACCTTGTAAAGGGAGAAGATATTTCATGGAACAATGAAATAGATAGATCCCAGATTTTCAACATTGCACAATGCTATCCTGGTTCTAATGCAACGGTTCAGATATAGTTTCAATGTATTCCCCAAATATCCATTGATTGAAAGATGGATGTTTAAAATGTTGATGTTGAAGAGTAGTGGAACCTTTAAGAGATGGGTTTCAGTGAATAGTAAATGAGTCATTTAAAGAGAGATAAATGTTGGAGATCAATGCTGTTGTCACTGAGTGAATTAAATCCTATTAGAGTGAGTTTTTGGAGCAATGAGTTAATGAAGTGTAAAAGTGCAAGATCAGAAGCAGCTGAGAAAGATTAGTAGCAAGCATTGGAAATAATCATTGTTCCTTTGAGCTGGTGTTAAATAATAGCATATTTCTTCTTTGGGTGATTCTTCTTTGTTGATTACTATGAATTATGTTAATGTTACTGATGTCATATTTATTTCATATTACTACACTAATTCACTTTGGGGTTCATGAAGCAAACACACTCACTGCTGCATTTTACAGAGACATACAATACCAATCTTGATAAAACTGGTAATGTGACTTCTGGTAGTGTCTGGACAACTCCAGTAACTTTCTACCTGGTGTTTTTTGCAGTTGCATTGGCCCAACTACCATTAAAAAGTTTATTTCTTTTTATTTAGAAAGGTAGGCTAACAGAGAGAAGAAAAGACCGAGAGAAAGATCTTTTGTGTGCTGGTTCTCTTCCCAAGTGGCCTCAATGGCCTGAGCTGAGCTGACCTGAAACCAGGAGCTTTCTTGGGGTCACCCACACGAGTGTAGGGTCCCAAAACTAGGCGCCAGGCCCAGTCCAACTTCTTTCTTAACAGAAGGGTTTTTTGCTTGTTTGTTTGTTTGTTTCAACTTGAAACATACAACATTCTAATATATTAATGTATTTCACTCAGAAAAGCGTGTATATGTCAATACAGTCTACTCTTAATGTTAGGATATTTCTACTCTCTCTGTTTCACTGTTTCTCCTATTCCATTGGTCCTATTTTCTTGTGACTTCTAATACCTCTGTGTGCTTGTGGTTGTAGGACACTGAATCATTGGCCTCTTTTGCAAATTAACGGTATTCTTCTAGTTAGCGATGGCTTCCAGTCACCAGTGTGACCAGAACCCACATGTTCTGTGCAGCATTACCAACCACGATCATTCCTCATTTCGCATCTACCACATAGCTAATTGCATTTGGACTGCACCATAAATGTTTACATAGTAGACAATTTGAATACCCAGGCTGCATAAGCAGCTAATTTGGGAAGGTATCGAAAGCAGTAGTACTAAGTTAAATCAGTAAATTTACTTTTTTTTCAGTTGGTGTTATAGTTGGAGAAAATACATACTCATTCTCAAACATCCAAACCACATTTCTCCAGAGATAGTTGTCTTACTTTGCTTTTTCCCCTTTCACTCGATGAATCAATGAGGCAATATTCAAAAGATCTTATTAAAAACACACATACAATAAGGATCCTCAGCAACACAGTAAAGAATAGACTCAATTATTCTTTATCTCTGGCCTCACAAGGGTAATGGATTTTGAAGATGATTTGTGTATTTCACTTTCAGTTTCTTCTTGCAGATGAAAGATGTCTCTTCTAAAAATTCCATTAGAAGCCCTCCTCGTATTTCAGATCAATTACCACATTAAATAAACTTTGAGAGCTTTATACAGACTAAAAAAAAAAAAAGTTTAGAAGGCCCTTTAGGTTTGTGTGTGTGTGTGTGTGTGTGTGTGTGTGTAAGAGAAAGAACAAGTCAAGCTGTCTCCAACTGAGCCATGTCTAAGTATTTCTGGCTCTTTTTCTAATTGTTACTGCTTGGCAAGCTTCCGGCTCTAAGGTCAAGTCAAGGCCCTGTCTTTCCAAAGACGGACGGAGTCTGAAGTCCAGCTTCTCCTTAACTCCCTTTCAAGCTATTGAGGTTTTCTTTTCTTCACTGTAGCCAGATGGGTTTTTTCCTAATATCTTGTGCACAGGACTAGGTTTGGATTTATTTTTGTAAAATGAATTCAAGTTTAACCTTTTACATTAAGGAGCCTTTCCATGGCAACATTTTCCCAAGCACTCTTGTACATTTAAAATGTTTGGATAATTATTTTAAAATGATTGCTTCTTCCAAATATCCTCCTGTACTATCCATGTCTACTGGAAATTAATATAGAACACATGGAGATAGAATTGTGCATGGAATATGGCTTTGCTAAAATCAAAACAGTAGCTAGTTAGTAGGATACATGCTATATGGAAACAGTTGGGCGATTTCACAAAACGAAAGAACAAAAATGTGAAAAAACTGCCTTAGTACTTTCTCCTTCATTCTTATGCAAGGGTAAGTAGAGCTCATCCTGGTTCCATGTGCAACCTGGTAGCCTGTGTATCTGTGTCTTGGATTGCATCATGGACTTAATAAGCAAGAAGTACACAATTCAAGTGTTATGTGTATGAAGATCATGTTTTGTTTCAGAGCCTATTCTTGAAAGGCGCAATTGATGGTATGTAGGTGAGGAACACAGAAAGCTTATGTGACTCTCCAGCCTTATTAGAGTAAGGAGAGAAGTGAGGCTGCTTATGAAGCTGCAGTTTCTCAGTTCCTAATGCAATGCTTTCTCATTGTGACTTTATCAACACAGACCAGGAATGGGACCTTATGGATTGTATCTACTTGGGTTGCACAGGGGGTAAAAATTCACTTTATTTTTGCTCAGTGACATTTGAGCAAATCACATTTTACAGTTAAGACAGAAATATGTTTGCTCAGCATCCTATGTCAATTGTAAAAATATATAAAATTGACTGTGTCAATAATGAAAATCAGACCTGAGGAAAGAATCAACATTGGCTATTTTGTAATTTCTTAAGTTGAGTTTATAAACTCACTGTATTAATTGCTTCAGATATTTGCATTTTAGATACTATTTCTAATGATGAACTGAAAGACAAAGTTTTTCAATTAAATATTTTAATAAATAAGAAATTAGGTAGTAGAAGTTTCCGAGGGAAGGGGCTTCCCTGCCAAAAGACTAAGGAACTCGAGAATGACAGAGCCCCTTCATTTTTGGATTGACACACATTCATTAAAAATAAATTATTGCTCCCATCTGGTCTGACTCATTTGATGGGAACAAGAAGTTCCTCTGGAAGTACAGATGGATAGGGGGAAGGGAAGTCAAAGTGAAGGCAGGAATGGGACTGATGGGACTGGCCTTGTGCAATGTGTTAGTTCTCATAAATGAGACTTAACGTTTTTATGTAGGAGGACACTACAAAAATGATCATGAAGAAAGCAATCTATCAAAACGTCGGTGGATCTCTAACATGTTTTTCATCAAAATAAATCTGTCTTTTAATTTTATGTTTGACAAAGTATTTAAAAAACTTGTATTTAATTAAAATATTCCAAGCAGGAAATCAGTAAACTTGTCTACCTGTCAGAATAATTATTTCTGGAGTTACCATACAAACCAATTGAATTTTCAGCCTATAACAACTTCCCCTCCATCAATCTTTCAGTAATACTTTTAAGCTCCAGCATCAAGTAGTAAATTAATAAGTGAAGATATTCTATACTTTTCCTGATTTACTTTTGCCAAAGCAGTAATGATATTCCCAAAAACATATTGAAAATGTAAAATTTTGTAGTAGGCACACTTGAAATTACGAGGTTTGAATCACTTCCTTTTTCTAAGCTGTCTCTACAGATTATTTATGAAGCCAAGAAAGGAAGAAAGTCATGATTATGAGAAACGGAAAAAGATGAGTATCTGTGTGAGTGTGTGTGTGTGTGTATCTATGTACACGTGGGGTCACACGTGCATGTAACTGTAATCATTCAGTTATCATAGCAGAATAAAAGTATCAAAGTATCATTGATCAAGTGTTGGCTATTTTTTTTGTCTAGAAAAATGTTATATCATTTTTATAGGCCAGGAAATCATAATTCTTGCTCCCTTCTTAAGTCCTTAAATTACTTCTTATTCTCATCAATCTCTAGGCTTTACAGACTGATAGAATATACTTGCCTTGGCAGAATTTACATGAATTATGATCTCCATTTTTAGTTTATAATGCTGGAATTTAATTGTCCAAAACATACCTAAATGTAATGAATTGAATTAACATATAAATACAACATATTTAATTTTGTACATTATTCTTAAAAAGGGATGTTAAAGTGAGGTTTCTATGAAGTAGATGTTTTCAGTTCTCTCTGTCATCATATTTTAAGGGGAAAAGTTCATGAATGATAAGCCAAAGATGTTTGCCAATTCTGACAACATATTTTTTGTTCCTTAGATGAACTAGGAAAGGAATTATGTGCTCACATTATTTATTTTTCAAATCTGATTTTTTTTTCTGAGACTGACCATACAGGAACAATCAACAAGGCATGTGTGAAGGGAAGTTTGTGGGTGGTATCAACATAAAAACTTGGATGATATAGAAAATTATTTTCCTAATGCAGTTTTATCTAAATACTGCTGTTTTTCAATCCTGTACTGGATGTGAACAATAAATCTCCAGTTGGTTTAAATTTTCTCTAATACTTGTGGAGTGTGATAATAAGATTTCCAGTTATATTTTACTTTGAGGAACAGGGAAGAGACAAGAGTCAAATTACATCTGTAAAGAAAATATTCTTATTTAATTTTGATTCCAAACTATTCTCACTATGAAGAGCCAATATTTCCTTCCATGGGCCTTTTAGGATACAACAGACTTAATGTTTTATAATACACTTACTTGTCTATATATAGAGCTTACAATTCCCAAATCACTATTGTGTATTTTAAGTCAGAGTTTTTGAGGAGGACTCAAGGAAAAACAGGTACCTACTGCTGTTTGGCTGCGTAATATTTTAGTGGACTATTTCCTAACAATCTCTAGTCCTCTTCTTATGACAGTTATAAGTTCAATGTGGTAGTATGTTCTGAGTTAGTCAGTTACCCACAGACTTATGTATGCATACTCAACTCCTAGGGTATTTAGGGGTCACATTTGGCCATTATACTCCAAGCACTTTGGACTTTCTCCCAGAAAACCCAGCTTCACTGTAAGGATTTTATGTTGCATTGCCCATAGGTCTTAAATGCTCTGTCTTTTGACTTGTGGTTCTATTTATCTTGGTTAAAACATCACTGCCTTGGAAGTTCTTTCTGACTTCCCTCCACTGGCTTTTTTTTCTTCTTTTTTTTTTTCAATTTACTTTTCCAAAAGCACTTAAATGTTATTTATTTAATTGCATATGCAAGTATCCAATCCCCCTTGTCAATATATATGGGCACACACACAAAAAGAATTAAAATATAGGTTTATTTTGCTCCAAACAATCTACTTTCTCGTGATAAACATTTTGTTTTTCTAATTCTAAAGATTCATTTTTTTTGACAGAATTACAGGGAGAAGAAAAGACAGAGGAATCTTCTATCTGTTAGTTCAGTCCCTAAATGCCCAGGAACTTTAAGCTTTATCAAGGACACACATGTCAGTGCTGGCCCCTAAGCTGTTGGGCCAGCTTTCACTTCTTTGCTGATTTTCTCAGGACATTAATAAGAAGTTGGATCTGAAGGGGAGCAGCCAGTATTTCACTCAGCACCCACATTGGATATTAGCATCACAGAAAATAGATTAACCCACTGCGCCTCACCTCGGCCTCAGTGATAACACTGTCAGTGTATATTTGGAGAATTCCATGTGAATCGCGAGGGCAGACATAATCTCTTTTCCAATATCAGCATGGAGAGCAGCAAAACGCTGGTGTGGCACACATTTCCAGATACGAGGGAATAAGGCATAAACAGAAGTAAACCTTTGAATTTTCCTACTTCAATTTATTAAAAAGAAGTTCAGAAGGACAAACCTCTGCATAACATATAAAATAAAGATTTCAAAGTACCAGAATCTACACACATGGCAGAAGATGTAATATCTGTGTGGTATGAGCAAATGCTGAACAAATCAAAGGAAGGAAGGCAAATTAATGTTTTAGTACTTTTACACATCAGAGGACAAAGAAATTATCAACAGCGATGGTTCCCATAAGGAGAAATACTCACTCTCCATGGAATGTCTGGTTGGCCAATACCAAAATAGCATCCACAGTTGGGAAGGGTAATTGCAGGCTCCAGTACGAGGGCACAAGGAGACTGTAGAAAGCTGGAGCATCAGAGCCAAGTGGACACTGGTAAATCATCAAAGCCCCAGTCCCAAGAAAATTCCACTGAAGAGAAACTGCTGGGAATGGATTCCAAATTTAGCTTGAGAAGACACAGTAGATGAGTTAAAGAGAAGACTCATGTGAAAGTACAAATGGATAGTATAGGTGTAATATTCACAGATGAAACTAACAACAAAAAGGCAACCTTAGAGCTGTGCAGGCAGAGTAGATGGTGTTCTACAAACACAGGAAAACTTCTTAAACACGAACAGCAGAGTTACAATATATGTGACTGATGAAGTTATTGTACTTAAATTCAGAATTACAATAAAATACTATTTCCACAAGTGATTAAGTATGTTAGAAATGACAATCTATAAATAGGAAAAATACAGTCTTATTTCCAAAGCATCTGAGAAAAATTAGATGATTATACAACATATCAAATAAGAGACTACATCAGAAGTATCAATCTTCAGGGAAGAGGTGATTGAACAAAGTAAATTTGTAAGGATAGCTCAAAGGTTTCAGGAGGAAATGAAAATGGTAATAATAAAGATATTGTGAAAAATCATAACTCCAATACGAATAAGGCAAAAGCAAATAAGAGGGTATCTTGAAATGCTTGTGGAAAATGTGCATTATGTAAAACTAAGCATGGATTTCAAAATTTCCTAGTGCTAAAATGAAATCTTTCAGAGGCAGGCCACTTGGATTGTACGTATGCCTTATCTGAATGCAAGTTTCAGTCCCAAACAATGTGATACTAACCCAGCTCTGGACAGGGATTCTTGGTAGGAGCAGATGATGGCTCAAGTATTTGGGAGACCAGGATGCACATATGAAAGCAGGAGGAAGTTTATCACATTATGCCACAGTGCCAGCCTGACATCAGGAGGAAGTATCCAGCTCTTGGCTTCAGCCTGATTCAGCCCTGACTGCTAATATCAATTGGGGAATGAACCAGCAGATGAGCGATAACATTTTTCGCCCTATATATGCCATTTTCCTTGTTATTTTAGTGTTCAAATAAATAAATATATTTAAAATTTTAACTTTATATTCCATTTTTCCATGGTCATTTTGAAGGCTCATCATAGATATCATCAGTACTGCATGAAGAGAAATAAAGGACACTACCCAGAAAACTTGGAATAAGCATAAATTAAAATTAAAACTTAAAATAAAACTACAAAACTCTCCTCCCCCTCCAAAAAAAAAGCAGGATAAAATGCTTATGATCTCAGAGGCCTGCACTGTGGAACAATTGGCAAAGCCTCCATCTACAACACTGGAATCTCAAATATCGACTCCAGTTCAGATCTCCAATGTTCCACCTCCCATCCAGCTGTCTGCTAATGGCTTAGGTAGGCCTAAAGAAGAAAGATCACATGTTGCATTTATGCTATTCACATGGGATACCCAGAAGAACTCCTGGTTTCTAGCTTTAACTTGGGCAGCCCGGTGATTGTGGCATTTTGGAAAGTGTAAAAGGAAGCAAAAGATTTGTCTGTCTCTCTGTCCTTTCTCTGTAACTTTGCCTTTTAAAACAAATAAATAAATATTTCAGAAAAAGCTGTATTATCTCAAGTTAGATAGGCTTTTTTCTAAGAGCATTACTAAAAACATAACCTATAAAATAAAATTTGACATATTCAACTTCTCAACATTAAAAATTTTCCTTGTTCAAAGTTAAGTATACACAAATGATAAGCTACAGAATGTAAGATTTGTAGAAAATATATGAGAACTTTAAATAGTTTGTTAATTCTTGCATGACAAAAATTAAACTCATTTAATTTCAAAATGAAATTATGCATTTCTTGAAAAGTTTTTGAAGGAAGATGACATTCA
The DNA here is from genome assembly GCF_030435755.1 of Ochotona princeps. Classification (NCBI taxonomy): domain Eukaryota; kingdom Metazoa; phylum Chordata; class Mammalia; order Lagomorpha; family Ochotonidae; genus Ochotona; species Ochotona princeps. The sequence continues at coordinate 77,083,342 of NC_080832.1, forward strand.
TAAGCACGCATTTATCCTATTTCTCTCTATCATCTGTGTTACAGGATACCAAATATTTTATGACCTGGATTTGTTGTTTTATAGTTTTCCAGTTATGCATTTAGAAAGCAACAATAAAATTAGGATTTGGAACTTTTTCAAATTTTAATGAATTACCAAAACAGAAAACAATCAACGATAGCTAACTCCAAAACAAAGAAATACAGATATCATGTATTTGTTGGTGCATCTACAAATAACTCTTAAACTGTGATGACTCCTCTCACACCCCCACAAATAAAAAGAAAAAAAGAAAACAAAAATTGACCTTGAATCTTCTTTAGTCATGTTTGTCAATTTGGGCTAGTTAAGAGGCAGAAGCAACAGAATAGACTCAACAAGAATTCTATGTAAAGAATTAATATCTATGACACAGGATTGGTATAATGAAGAACTTCATCCCATAGGATACATATAAAAAATCCAAAGAAAGTAAAAGTGTGAAATACAGATGCTCACTGGTAGTGAGTTCCAGAGCAGGATCAAATTTGGAAAGAATACCCCAAAAAGGGATCAGATTAGATTTAAACTTTACTAGAGAGGGAATGGTGGAGGGCCTTTGGATGCAAATCCACTGTTTTGGTTTTTGGAGAACCATGCTGGATCTGCTGTCAGGGCCATAGGGAAAGCTGGCAAAGAGGAGGTTCTACACTGCAGGATTCCACTGTGAAATAAATCATTCCCTGGGAGGGCTGAGGAAACTTTCCAAGAGCAGTTCTATCCCTTGCAACTTACCACAAAACTGCCAACTTCAGGCTGGAGCCTTGTACTCCTGGGCACCTTGCTCTCAGAAAACTGCCCAAAGAACACACTTCTGTCAAGGGAGCAAAATTCCTGTACTCTTCCAAGATCTACATCGTCTACTAGAAACCTTGCACTGTGTCAACTTACAAAGAACAATGTTCTAGTAACATAATAGTGTAGAAAGGTAGACTGTCAGTTGAGACAGAATAGATTGATAACCAGTAAAGGTTTGCCTGTTATTGCAAGTAAAGGGAACGACAATAGGCAAAACAAGTTCACCTCATGGAATAAAAACAGAAAATCTTAAACAGAAAGAAGAGAATTGTGAAATCACCCTAAGTAAGTTTTAAAAAGCTAATTGGCAGAACTAAATTGTTATTTGATGATACAGAAACTTTTGTTTTTCCCTTAAGGGTGACAATGCTTCTAGACTGTGCTTTTTAAAAAGTACTTTTCCTTGTAACTGATTTCTAAAATACTTGTATATGAAGTGGAGGAATGTGTCTTATTTTCTCCACTATAATTGTGCAGAGAGAGAAGAGGTGGAGAGAGGTTTAGGGAAGTTGTTGATGAGCACCAAAGCACAGAAAGAACTAACAAGCATGAGAGTTCCACAGGCAGACAGGAGACTATAGTGCATACTTACCTGTTATACCCAATATAAAGAATTAGGGAAAACTCACAAGACAAAAACACAAAAAGAAAAAGAAAGACTGGTTGGGTAAGCCAATTAATGCAATGTATGTTTGGAAAGACTGCACTGCACTGAATAAATACATGCAAATACTTCATGCTCATCAAAATATTAAGTAACAAAATGATAAAATATTTAAAAATATGTTAACAGACTGAGAATGATTGTGAGTGACAATAAGGGCTTCAAATGTGGAAGCCTCCAACTACTTTATCAGGAAGACCAAAAGAAAATAGTTTCTTTAATTAGATAGAACTATCATTATATAATAGATAAATTCCACTCCATAGTAATTAAAAGTTGACAATATATATAGATCTCAGTAATTCAAATCAAACATCTGTATTTATTGTCCATGTATTCTTCTCTCCCAGTCCTCTACTGTGTTTATGTATATTTTCATCGTAACTAAATCTTCTAGCCTCATAACTGTTCACTGGTTTTAGCTGGCTTAAATTTATCCAATATGCCTGAGCAGACAGGTCCTAGAAACACACAAACTTAGCCAGATGTTTTACATTGAATCTGTTACCTTGTTTCAAACAAGTTACAGTATCTAAATTTCTTGTGGTCACTCAATCTTTTCAACACTTCATCTCTCTCCCAATTTCTTACTACTGTTCACTCTCCACTCCTATGAATCTATAGCAGAGTTTATGCTGACTTTTCTAACTTAATAAAATGTGTTTTCCAGGTAACATATTTTGAGTTTTCTTACTAACTCATGCAATATGGGTCCGTTCATGGCAGAATCAACATAATACCAGAGGAAACAGAGTAGTAGATAAATCATCAATTGTAAGTGAGAAAAATCCCAGCACCATCATAGCTAGAACACATGTGTATGTGTGTTGCCTATTACAAAAGCATCTCACTATTTTAAAAGATCCTTTTTATTGAATGCTTGGCATTGCAAAGTTTTTCTAGTTTTTTTTTAATTTCTATCCAAATAAGTGGACAACTCTGACTTTCTAAACAGTCAATGAATAGTAATGGTAGACTTTATAATCTCTACTAGAAATTCTTTTAAAAATGGACAAAATTCTATGGTTATTATATAATTACTTTGAATTTTACTTAAAAAGGTTTGCGAATTTGTGGAATGCAATGGGGAAAAGGGAGAAGAGAGAGATTGCTAGGAATAAGCTGCTAATCCAATTCAATAAATTCTGAAATTTTGTGGTTGTGTCAGGCCAAACGTGGAACCAGGAGCTCAATATTGTTGTCACACATAGGTGGCTGCTGGGTGCTCATTAGTAGGAAACACAGATTAGCAGCCAGAAGTAGTTAGGCATTGAATCCAGACACTCTTATATGGGATATGAATCATCTAAACGGATCTTTACCACTACGTAAAGCAATCCTCAAATTTTACTTTTAAAGAGGGGTTGAAAAATATCACACATGGGCCCGGAGTGATGGCATAGTGGTTAAGGTCCTCACCTTGAACGCTCTAGGATCCTATATGGGCACCAGTTCTTATCTCAGCAGCTCCACTTCCCATCCAGCTTCCTGCTTGTGGCCTGGGAAAGCAGTCGAGGATGGCCCAAAGCCTTAGGACCCTGCACCCACGTGGAAGACCCAGAAGAGCTTCTGGCTCCTGGCTTTGGATCGGCGCAGCACGAGCCATTGTGGTCACTTGGGGAGTGAATCATCAGACGGAAGATCTTCCTTTCTGTCTCTCCTCCTCTCTGTAAATCTGCCTTTCCAATAAAAATAAATAATATTTAAAAATCACACAGGAATTTATATTTTATGTTGCTTTAGCTTGCACCTTCTTAATAAGGCCAGATATAGCACATTTGTCACCAAGAGCTCAGAACCTCCTTTCTAATGGTGCTGACAATGTGACATGATACCTCATATAGATGTAATAAGGGATATTAGTGTCTTTCTTTGCTTAATAGAAATATTTTAAAAAACAAGATATTTTAGACGTACTTTAATGTGAAGTGATTATATATTCCAGATCTCCTTTTAAAAACAAGTTTAGGGCCCGGCGGCTTGGCCTAGCGGCTAAAGTCCTCGCCTTGAATGCGCCGGGATCCCATATGGGCACCGGTTGTAATCCCGGCAGCTCCACTTCCCATCCAGCTCCCTGCTTGTGGCCTGGGAAGGCAGTCGAGGATGGCCCAAAGCTTTGGGACCCTGCACCCGCGTGGGAGACCCGGAAGAGGTTCCTGGTTCCCGGCATCGGATCGGCACAGCACCGGCCCGTTGCGGCTCACTTGGGGAGTGAATCATCGGACGGAAGATCTTCCTCTCTGTCTCTCCTCCTCTCTGTATATCTGGCTTTGTAATAGAATAAAATAAATCTTTAAAAAAAAAACAAGTTTAGATTTGTTGCACAAAATTATTATCTATAATGTCCCCATTTATTAAAAAAATACCCTCTGTCTAAAAGCTGAATTATATGGCCCAGTACCCAAGTCCAAGTCCTCCATAACTTAAATCACATCCATTTCATCATCAAATCCAATTAAAAAAAAATCATGGAAGACACCACTCTACAAAAGCAATTGTTGACATCAAACCGCCTAGAATGCTGAAGTTCGCTTTTATTTTATCTATTTGGTAAGCAAAACTTGTGAAACAAAATACTTGTAAAACATTTAATATGACCTAAATTATTAAATATAGGTACTCCCCATGAATTTAGTCAGGAATGTGATAATTATAAGGCGGCAAATAAACTGTACAAAATGCTCTCAAAAAGTAAACAAACAGGACTTGAGTGCATATTCATCATCTGGGGGAATAGTAAGAAACAAATATTACAAAATCTTATCAAGTGCAAAGTTACATAAATATGTTTTCTAAACAGCTCAATGCACCTCAGAAACATGAAAAAGAAATGAATGAGTAAAATAAACATAGTAGTTTGGATATAATTTAAACGAAAACTAAGAAAAAATGTTGATAGGGAACAATAAGAAATCAAGAGAGCATAGTCTTTCATTAAATGTCAGTTTCCATTGGAATTGCATGGTAACATGACACATACTAACTCAGATGAGGCATGAACCATAGAAAACATTCTTTCCCGTGTGTGAAAATGGGCCAGTGCTTTGAAATATATTGAATTATCTGGAAAACAAGTTAAGATATGTGTTGCTTCAAAATGTTTACACCGAATATTTCTGTAGATGTTACTATAATTGAGGAATTCAGTAATTATAAATTAAGAGAAAAATAATAAAAATGTCAAACAGAGTTGAAAGACCCAATAGGTACTGAATCCCTAAAGAAGCTAGAAACCAAGACCTCTCTGTTGAGGTTTGACTGTCATGTAAATGAGATGTGACAGCTATGTGACTCACAGCTCCCTGATGAAGCTGCAGTGCTGTCTTCTGTGATGTAAAGGTGAAAGTAAGACACATTGTGGGCCCAGCGCCATGGCATAGTGGCTAAAGTCCTCGCCTTGAACACGCCAGGATTCCATATGGGCACCAGTTCTAATCCCAGCAGCCCCACTTCCCATCCAGCTCCCTGCTTGTGGCCTGGGAAAGCAGTCGAGGATGGCCCAAAGCCTTGGGACCCTGCACCCACATGGGAGACACGGAGGAAGTTCCTGGCTCCTCGTTTAGGACTGGTGCAGCACCGGCTGTTGTGCTCACTTTGGGGAGTGAATCATCAGACGGAAGATCTTCCTCTCTCTCTCCTCCTCTCTGTATATCTGACTTTGCAATAAAAATAAACTTTTAAACAAAGACTCATTTTGGTACTTAGACAAGGCGTAAATCCAAGATTTTTTGTTTCTAAGCAGAATGCATTTTCAAACATGGATAAAGTTACTTATGTTGCAATTTTTACAATACTTCAAAGTGATTAAGTTTCAAAATGAAATTGTTTGTAAATGTAAAATACTGTGGCTGTTCTCTCTTAATAAAAGCATTCCTAATTTGATGAAAATAGTGCCATAAACACCCAGAAAATATCAGAGTTTCTGTCAATTCAGTTATTACTTTGAATTTCAGGAATTATGACTTTTTACAAGTCAACAGAGGGGACCTTCAACAAAACTCACGGGACAACATAGGCTTCTTTTCAGGAGGGATTTTACCTAGAAAGTGTGAAATTAATCCTCATCCTGGACCTGAGGGCTTGGGTGCCTTAAAAAACCTGTTTGTTTCCTGGAGTTCAGCCTGCAGCACAGATGTGTGTAGTGTTGAAGAGTAGACACTAGGCAAAACAGTGAGGCTGCCGATTCTGCAACAGACACCAGCATGTTGTCACATCCCAACAAAGACCACCTTTGTGGGCTGTGTTCTCTTCCCACGAGGTTCTACTGCCCTGACCTGTGCCATGCTTTTAGTTTTCAAAGAACGCTGATCTTCTCTAAATGATCTCCTGGAAACTGAGTGTTGAAGCACAAATGAAAACTGAAGAGTGGGGTCCCGCGTCATGGCCTAGTGGCTACAGTCCTTGCCTTGAACGCAACAGGATCCCATATGGGCATCAGTTCTAATCCCAGAGGCTCCACTTCCCATCCAGCTCCCTGCCCGTGGCCTGGGAAAGCAGTCAAGGACGGCCCAAAGCCTTGGGACCCTGCACCCGCACCCACATGGGAGACCTGGAGGAGGTTCCTGGCTCCTGGCTTCGGACCAGCGCAGCACCGGCTGTTGCGGTCACTTGGGGAGTGAATCATTGGAGGGAAGATAGTTCTCTCTGTCTCTCCTCCTCTCTGTATATCTGACTTTGTAATAAAAATAAATAAATCTTAACAACAACAACAAAAAAGAAACAGCCTGTGCAAGGAAGAGCAGGCACAGAAGACCAGTGCTAAAAACAAAACAAAACAAAAAACCTGAAGAGTGCCAATCACAGCCTAACTGTTGCTATTTCACGTTCTACTGCTAGTTAACACAGACACATTTCATAAGATGTGAAAGCCGAATCATACCATATCACAGGATTTTGCATATTTTCTGGGAACTACATCAAATCTTTTTTTTTTCTTAGAAAGAGCAAAGAAGGAAAAGGGGAGGGAATGATGTTTCAAGTAGACTAACTTTATTGAAGCCCTTGGAATAAAACCTCAATTAGTAGCGAACAAACATTGAATTCAAGTCGGTAATTGCCAGATCTTTTAACAGGAACCGTCTTCACATCATGAAATAGAATAAATCGTCATAAGTATTAGATTATCTTTGCACTGAGATTTAAGGCAGCCTAGTACAGCACTGAAGTCAGTACCATGAGTAGTCATACACTTTGGACACTCATTTTTCATACTTTATAAATTTTACACACATTCTCTAGGACAGGTAAACTTTTGTGAATTCTAATTCTCATTAAATTCCGTCAGCTAATCAATCTTTATGACAGGAAGTTAGGTATCAAAAACCTAATGGTGATTCCATAAGGAACCCCATAGAAATACTCCATGTTGCAACAAAGTACTATCTGTTGTCATCATATCTGAGAATAATTCATGGTCAGAAAAAAAGTGTTTAAAGAACTATACATCTTTTATCAAAATAAATTATTATAGTTAGAGCATATTAATTTTTCACATCATAATTGGCTGTCAGGAGCTTGAAGGGGGAGCATTTGCCCATTTCTCATCAATACAAACTCCTGTGACACAAATAAACTCTGAGATCAGAGGATTGGGTTCCCCCACCAACTTAGAAGGTAATAGGAGACAATGCTTCTAGCTCTTTCCTGGTTTGTAGCTTATATATATTTTTAATGTCGTTTTTTTGAGGAAATTGTGGGGAAACAATCCCACTCTTCCTGATTGCTTATTTATCTATCAATACTGCAGTAGCTCCTTGTTTACTGACTATAACACATTCTGTCAACATGAACCTACTGAATGACAGCTGCTTGAGTGAAACAAGGTTTTAGTAATTTCTCAATAGCTGTTAGATATAATGAAAGTGAAATATGCAGATGACAATAGAAACAAAGACAGAAACAAAGATTAGCTACAACATTTCTGCTGTGCTCTTTGACACAGACTTCTGGCCCAGCCTCCAGCCTTAGCTATTGCTCAGAGCTTGGTTTTGGTTTTGTTTGTTTGTTTGTTTTTGTTTTTTTTCTTTCATTCAGTGCTAATTGGTTGATAAGACTCTTACCGGAAAACTGATGAACAATATCTGAAAATACATTGATCTGTAATTCTTTACTAAATGTTCACAATAGTCCAGGCACTTTATCGGGAAATATAATTGAAGTATCAAGGACAAAATTCAATGCCATCTGGCAAATATCCCTTGTTTATTTTAATATCAAGAAGATATTTGAGGAACTTCAACAAAATTTTTGTCCCATGTGTTGGACATCAGTTCTCACAAAGCTTTCATGGCTCTCTGAGTGTTATCACCATTTCCTTCCCTCCGATTAGGAAACAAACAGAGTAAAGCAACATGTTCAAATTCACAGAGCCAGTTCTTAGAGAGCGAGCGTTAGGACAGCAGCATAGTCTGGTCCAGGGGAAGAGCTCTTAACCAGTAAGTTACGTAGTCAATGTTAGCGAAGTGGTAATGAGAAAGCCTTTCTTGTAGTGCGGTTTGTGTGAGAAGCATGTTTTTTGACTTAGTATACCTCATTGTGTCAGGAGTGTCATACGAAACAATCACACAAGTACTGAATCATTGAAAGAAATATGTCCATATGATAAAGGCATTTTCCCCGCATAATCTACAAAACATTATTGATTTATAAACCGTTAGCAAATCACAACATTCCTACAAACAAAGCAAGTTATTTAAATTTCCCCTTGTTAACTTGAAACAAAAATGAAGAGATTGATATTATGATAGTAAGAATTTCATGTTGCTTAAAAGTAAACTTCGCACTTCTTTTAGTGATTTAAAGCAGTATTTAATAATCTATAAAGAATCATAAAATACTCATAGCCTCTGTGTGAAAATGTTGGTTTGCTTGCCTTCTGGCTTATGCCTTTCAAAAAATTTCTTTTGGATCTTGTTGATGCTTGTTTCCAAGGCCTTTACCTTCCAGACCTTGCTTGGAGATTTTATGATTATGAAAACAGAGGTCCACAGCTCACGTTATCTGCAGATGAAATGACATACATTGAGTGGTTGAAGACATGCTCCTCAATCATAATTTTTTATTTTCTAACAAGAACTTTGTTCTTTATGAAGAAGCTTTATTGTCTACATTATTTTGTCCTCTTTTAAAAAGTGTTAGAAAATATTTCTCCCTCCATTGAAATTATTTAAATGTAATTTACTTTTTATTCTTTGATTAACCAGATGCACTGTTTGAGCCACCTATGAAGGGAAATTATATTTTTATGGTTTCTAAATTTATTACATTGCATGAAATAGCAATTTATTTTTAAAAAGTGTATAGTATATGTCTTTAAACTGTGAAGTACATAGTAGAGTAAAACAACCTGTGATCTAACCCAAGAAACAGAACATAATTAATGGCTGATGTTCAACTTACCAATTAAGACAGTACTTGGGCTGCTTGCATCCAGTTTTAGAGAAAATGTGTCCAAATCCTTGACTGGATTCTCAACATTAATGAGCAACTGGGAGACAGGTACCAGGTGATGATTCAAATAAAGTCACTGCCCTCTACCTGGGAGGCCGCAATTAGGTTCCTTTCAGCTTCCACCCGGTCCGTCTCTGGCTGTTGGGGGAATTTAGGAAATGAATCAGTGGACAGAAGATCTCTCTCACTTGCTCCCTGGTCAGCTTTCACTCTCATTCTATCTCTTTCTTTGAAGAAAATGCATTCATTCATTTCCTATTGTATGCTCCCTCCCTCCTTTCAAATATCATCTGAACTTGCCCTTTTTCTTCCCCATTGTCTACTTCCTAATAATATTGTTTTTTCTTCTTGAATAGTTTTAACAGAGGCATGTTTATCTACTGCCACAGTTCTGTAATTTTTAATCTAGAAAATTTTTCAATTTCAATTATTTGTGCTAATGGAATTTGGTACCATTTTCAGACTTTTTATTTGTAAGGAAGAATAAATTTCATGTATTTCATATTTCAGATTTAATGATGCTTCCTACCCTACCCTCCCTCCCACCCTTGTTCCGACTTTCATTTCTTCTTCCTTTACCATTTTTTCTATTTTTTATGACACACTCAATTTAATTTTATATTTACAAGCTTAATCCACAACACCAAACAAATAATTAAAAAATAACAAATATAAAAATTGCTTTGCCTCAACATAGACACGGGTTATAAATAACACTCAAATATCAAAATACCAATACAATGGATTATACTTTTTGTACTCTCAATATTAGTTACCACAAATCAGGAAAAACATATTCAATTGTTTTTTGGGGGAGAATGACATATTTTACTAAGCCTAGTGGTTTCCATTTGCAAGCATTTTGTTGCTGAAAAAAAAAAAACAAGATTTCATTCTTTTTATGGGCTGGATGATATTCTGTAGAATATATATCTATGTAATCTTTATCAAATTATCCATTGATTGACACCTGACTTAAGTTTGTGTTTTAACTGTTGTGAATTGAGCTTCAATAAACATATGGGCATAGGTAACTTTTTCATATGCTGATTTCATTCCATTCTATAAATTTCTGTAAGTGGGGTGGCTGGGTTATATGGTAAGTCTATATTTAGATCTCTGAGGAATCTTTTTTTTTAATTGATTACATTGCATTGTGTGACACAGTTTTATAGGCACTGGGATTCCCCAACCCCTGCGCAAACCCCCTCCCATGGTGGATTCCTCCACCTTGTTGCAGTATTACAGTTCAAATTCCGTTGAGATTCTTTCATTACAAGCATCTACCAGGCATTAAGTCCAGCATCTTATTGTCCAGATAAGTTCAACGGCTTGTTGGGGAGACCATCTCTGATCTGAAGGTAGAGCAGGCAGAGTGGTTTCGATAGTTCAACAGATCTGAATTGCTGCCACTCTCACCACTCCAAACACAATGAGGTCATTGGAGAATCCACTGATTGACATAGTCCATAGAGTCTCCGTTTGCCCAATATTTTCATTGCCAACATATAGCTGAGGTGGTTGATTGACTTGTTCTGTCCTCTGTCATTTGATGGTTAGGGTTCTGAGTCCGGAAGCTCGACTGGGGGGATCCCCAAAGAGACTTTGTCTGAGGTGTTCCCAGACCAGATTCTTGTATGTACCAGCAAGAACCGGGCCCGGCACAGTCCATTGTCCTGATCAGCTGGTGGTTGCAGTAGCTAGGTTGGCGCTGTTTCCATCCCTGTCTTCTACTCTATTTACCTTCCAAATTTCCTAAAGGTGGCATGTTTTATTTCTAATTCTAAAAAAGAAAAAGCTGTTATAAATAAAATTATTCTTTTATATGCCTTTTCAGATTTCTTCTCTGATGTCTTCTATCATATTCCATGACCTAATATGATCTTTATGGGTCATGTAATGTTTCTTCCCACGTCCACTGTGATCAAGAAATCGAGCAGAATAGTGAATGAAAGGAGAAGGGTGAAGTCTGTACATTTCTCATTCACCTCCTGCCAATGCACTTGCATTGAGCCGAGTGTTTCTCCACTGAATATCAAAGCATCTCTTAAGGTGGCACCATTTATGTTATTGTTGTCACTGCCTTTGTCATCCTGGAAACTGTCTTCTTTATCATCCCAGAGACTCCATACTCACCTTACTTCACTTGACTTAAAAGCCTGTAGCTATTGATCTGTGTTTCTGAACTATCTGTGTTTTACCATACTATATGTATTTATGAATAAATCCTGAGAGTATTTTTGAAATGATCTTACTCGGGGTATACAATCTGTGTCTTGCTGGGACCTTAATTTATGGAAAGTTTTTTAAGTCAGATAAAATAACATTAACTGAATTTTTTTTCATAGTCCATCTGAAAAAGGTTTTTTTATGTTACTTAGAGAGGGGATCATTTCCATTGCAGAATGGATATACCTTTCAGAAATCATTTATTAAGATGCAAAATGTGTTTGTTGACTTCAGATGAAGTTCAACTAGTTATTTCAAAAAGAGGATTTGCAAAAAAAAAAATTTCTAACTTACTGCATAACTTAATAATGTACTTGGTATCTTATATCTCACAATTCACTTTCCAAATGTGTACCAACAGTCAGGGCTGAACCAAGCCAAATCCAAGAGACTGCATCTCCATCAGGATCTCCAATGTGAGCGGCAGGGATCTCAGTGCCTGAGCTGTCATCTGCCACCTCTTGTTTGCAACAATAGCAATCTGTAGTGGAAGGGAAGGTGGAACTTGATTGTAGGGAATCCAATAAGGGTTGTAGTTTGCCCAAGTGGCAACTTAACCCTCTGCACCACAATGCGAGTCCTAGGTCTCAAGATTCTTATCCAAAGTTTTTCTTCAAATTATAAGAAAATAATAAAAACATTATGTGATGGTGACAGTGTGAAGAAGGTAGAAAAGGAACTAAAAAAATTTCTTCTAATTTAGATGATTAGAGGACATTTGTAGAGCAAAATATGAGAAAAAAGCCAGTCACTTATTTTTTAACTGAGTTCTCTTAATTTATCTTCTAGCTATTTAGATTAGTCCAAAGGTTCTGAAATTAAACAGAAACAGAGGAATAACTTTAGGGACTCAAACACAGTGGTGACTATCTGATGCTATGCTATATATTCACAGTAAGAGCCCTCATCAATTTTTGAATCAAAGTCAATTTATAATTATTGAATAATTATTAATCGGTTCAACTCTGTTAAGTTACTTATAAAGAGTTTGATATAACATGCGAGTTCAAAGAATATTAATTCCATATTCCTTGAAAGGCAATCTTTTTAAGATTTTTTAATCATTATTTTCAAAAATACAAGATACAGTTCCTAAGACTCAAGGATTTCCCTTCAATATTCTACAGTCTCTTCCCACCAACTGTTTTCCTTTCTTTAATTACAAAAATACAATTCTCACCAATATTCACAGGTCCATCTTTCTTCTATTTAAATCTCCTGAACACTTGAGTTTTGCTTCTGGGAAATTGAAGACCATGAGTGGTGCCAGTAAGTATTTACAATTTTCATTCAAATCTGAGAAATCCCTGTATGATCATGACACTCATTATTATGAGCTCTATGTTTTTCAGCAGCTCTCCTTTTAAATGCATCATTTCATCTTCATTTTAGTTTGACTTGGAAGGCTGAGATTTACAAACAAAAACTGCGTTAAGCCACCCAATGATCAGTAAGTAAAGGACTAAATGCCTGGAGGTTCCTACGTCAAAGGATTTTGGAATGTGGAAGTGTCTAGCAAGGTACATGCTACTGCATCTTAGTAAGAGGACACTGACTACTGAGTGAAAAATATTTTGTCTGCTCTTACTTAAAATTCATGAGACATTGAGTGATCTAAAGTTAAATTAATAATGGTGGAAATTTAAATTGTGTGATAAACAGTAATTTCATAGGCTAAAATTTATCATTTGAGAAATATGATCTTCAGCCTTTGCCGCATGCAACTATTTATCAGCATAATTGGTATCCTGCACCGCTCTAAATGCCACACTAGTGTCAGATAATTATATCATCACACTTAATACTGTACTACTAGAAAAATAAATCATGCTAAACAGCTATTTGTTCCTGCTTAGCTTTGGACTTTGTTTTGTGGTACTAAATTGTTTTACATTTTCTTGACCTTATGAATGCTCCATTAACTATCCATTGCATGGAATAATCTATTAGCTATTTAGAGTTTTAAAATCAAGATAAGTGTCTAAATTATACATAGAATGAACTGGCTTTGTAACACAACAAAAACTGTATTCTAAGCACATTCTATTTATGCTACATATTTGCAATTGTAATTTCCTAGGGCCAAAACAAATTATTATGTGTTACAATTCTTCAGAAAAATTATTAACCACATAGTCATATGAAAAAGTCTATACATATCTTGGAATTCCTTATTTTCAAATGTTTCATATTTAACACTGCATAAAATTGATTCAAGCAGCTTATAAACTACTTTCCATTTACAGTGTTTCACACAGGTACCGAAGCCTAATGTTTTACTCTTTAACTACCATCACAAATTTGTTCCAAAAAGGCCTGTCAAAATCATGTGATTCAGAGGTACCTCTTCATGGTACTTTTTGTCTTTTGTCTCTTCAAAACCTTCATAGAATATTTCTGTAATGATATATTTAAAAAATGCTGATTTTATTTATTTCAAAGTCACAGTTAAAGAAAGGGAGAGACATACGGACAGAGAAAAATCTTCTGTCCACTGGCTCACTACCAGAGTTGCAGCATAAACTGTTGTTTGGGAAGCCAAAACTAGTTTCTAGGAGGTTCTTCTACATCTCCCATGTGGTCAAAGTCCTTTACTTCTTTCCCAGAAGTTGAGCAGCTGGGTCTCAAGCTGCTGTTGGTATGGGATGCTTGCACTTTCTAAATAGTTGTTTTAGTGTATTGCTTAGGGAACGACATAAAAAAAAAATCCCTCCTTGTTCAATATGGACACACTTCTATTCTAATACTGTGATGTTTTTAAATGAAAGATGCAAGAATCTATGAACATGAAGTGCTGAATTTATTTTCTTATGAATTTATTTAAGTTCATATAAAATTGTAAAGGTATAAAATAACTATCCACATATCACTGAAATAAAGAACAGGAATACATCCTATATGGGTAACAGTTTAAATCCAGCTCCCTGATAATGCACTCAGGAAAGCAGGGGAATAAGGTCCAATTCCTTGCGCCCCTACACCCATGGGGGAGAATCAGAAAAAACTTCTGGCTCATGGCTACAGAGGGGTCCAGCTCTGGCCATTGTAAACATTTGAAGAGTGATTCAGTGGATGGAAGATCTCAATCCTCATCTCCCTCTCTGTTTATAACTCTTCCTTTAAAATAAACAAATTAATAAATCCAGTTTTTTGAAAAGAACAGGAAACAGAAGTGTACACAATGAAATATTCCGATGAATTGAGCTGAAATGTTGTGCTAGGTATTATGCATAAAATACAGTTACATCAAAGCACTTGCTATTGTTCTGGGATATAGATTATGCAGAAAACTAGAGATACTGGGATCCATATGCCTAATTTTATTTTTAGCTCATCTAGATCATTATTTTCAATGGTTCATCAAAAATTTCAAAGAGCAGTTGCTAATGTCAATAATGAATAGGTTTTAAATGAGTTGACTTGCATCTCAATTTTTACTAACACAGAGAACCAAATCCATACAATTCATAGGTACAATGCTTAGAGGATAAGCATACTTTCCATCTTCTCTCGCCCCGTCTCTCGGTTCCCTGCTTCCTTTTTTTCCTTTAATCCTTATAAAATTATAATTTCAACCTTCTTTATGATTACATGCTTAATTTACCATGAACTGTACATAATATTCAATAATTATAAGTAGAAAGACCACAATTCCACAGGAGTACAAGTGAGGACTATAAAAAGAACCATTCAAATCACAGAATGTTTATTTTATTTGTATATATTGTTTTTGTCTCTGTGTTATATATTAGTGCACATCACAAAGGTATATTTTTTTATTTGGGGAACTGGCTTATTTCATTAAGTATAATGGTTTCCAGTTACACCCATTTTGTTACAACTGACAGAAATGAAATGGACTTCTTGTGATATAGTTCTTGCTTTTAACCCTTGGTTACCCTTCTGTGGAACAGTCCTCTTTTTTCTTAATGAGCATTGTTGTTAGTGGTGAATTAAGGCTGTGATATAGAGGGAATTGAAATTATGCTTTTACAAACATTTTTTTAAAAGAAAGGAGGAGTGAGACTGAGGGACAGAGGAGGAAATATGCTTCCAATTTTAGAACTACACCTACAAAATCTGCTTTAAATTAATAAAAGTTAAAAAAAAGAATGATAATCTATTGACTTTGGTGGAGAGTAATGGGTGGATGTAACCCAAGGATATGTAACTAAAAGGTCATAACAAATAAATAAACAAGCAAACAATAACATAATATGTGATTAAAAGTAATAATAAATAATAAAGTGTAATAATCATAGGTTAATTCGCATTAATATGAAGACAATAATAGGAAGTGATGTCGTGCATTAATTGTAGACTGCATATAAATGCGCACATACACACACATGCACTAAAGGAAGAATAGTTGTTTATTATCAGAAATCCTGAAATGGTACAATTGAACATAATTTGGAGGAATAAAATTACAAAAGTTCAGCTTCATTGTAAAGAAAGAACAAAGCATAAAATCAAAACTTCATATAGAGGTTTTTTTTTTTTTCTCTAAAGTTGTTGTGATAGTTAGGCACTACAGATCTGAAACCCCTCTACAGTTAGAAGATAATAGAAGACAAATGATGTTACCTGATGGAACTTTCAGAGCAGTGGAGATGTAAGTGAAATAGAGTTTGACTTAACAGAAGCAGTAAATATAAAATCAAAGAAGATATATAAAATATATTAAAAAGAATAACTGCAACTAATATGAGTCCATTTTTCTGGCTGAAGGAAGTACTCAAAAATGTTTTAAAGACTGTGAAAGAAAGGTGTTCCAGTTTTAGTCTCCAGTGGTGAGATAACACTTCTGAAAAATGATGCCATTCAATAGAACATGGATTAATGTTTTAATGAGTCAGCATCAATTCAAGTAGTAAACATTTGAATTTCAGTTTTCAAAGTGTATTGAATTCCAAAATAATCATCTTTTCTCTATTCTTCTTTCCTCATAATACCATTTTGCAGGTCTATGACGACCCCTTCTTGTTGTGGTATGTCAATATTCAGGCATTATCACTTCCTTTAAAATGTATTACACCTTTTAGCAGCTCAACAAATGTTTCAGTGTTTAAAAAAGGAGGGGAAAGAAAAAGTCTTTCTAGTGCAAAGAGTTTGTGTTATATCATCTGCAGTATATCCTTCATTTGTATATCCTAACATAACATTTCTTTTAAAAAGCGATGAATATTTGATCTAAGCACAAATTAGAAAGTGTGACATGAGAAGCATCAGTAAAGATTATTGTACGCCCAGGTCTATCTCCCACGTTATTCTTTTATAGCTTCACTATTTCAGACAGATATGCCCCTTTTATTAGATCACAATTTAAACAAAACTAGCAGTTTGCTTTTCAAGCTTAAAAAGATTTGAAGAAATAGGTTTAAAGGCTGTTATTCAATGAAAGGAATTTTAAAGTGAGTAAAAAATGCATATGCAACAATGAGAAAAGATTGTAGGATAAATCTGAGTTAAGATAGCAATTATGAGAATATTAATTATTTTAGTGGAAAAGTATAAAGATACTTTAACTTAAATCATTATTTATTGTAGCACAAATAAGAAAAAAAGTTAAATGATGATTTTGATACTTAAAAATGTACAAAGCACCCCACAATGAACATTTATTGTGGATAGAATGCCAAAAAATTTTCAAATTTCTCTCAGAAATAAGAAAAGCTAATTTATTACAACATACAATTAGACAAATATCTGATTTTATACAATTTTCAAATGATAACCACTTTGAATTAACTTGTATTCTTTTCTGTAAGATATGATATATATATATTTATAAGGGGGGTCTTCAAATTGCTTGTGAAAAATTCACATTATCAAATCTATGTATGCTTTCAAAATTTTTGCAACAGAATAAATTGTTTTGAGGTAATCTGATTCAATTAACACAAGTATAAATTTGCTAAAATATAAGAATGATTTCTATTGCACAGATGAGGAATTTTTTTTATTTGCACATAACAAATGCTGACATAAAAATAAATTTAAATAGCAATTTTTAAAGGAAATTGCAGTTCAAAGTGCTCTATCTTCCTTCACCAAAAAGTCATGAATATTTTTTCACTTTTTTCATGCTTTGGCATATATCATCAAAAATAGATTTGTGTATTTGCTTTGATCCTTTTAATGATTTTGAATTTAATTTACTCTGTTGGAGATACATAGGCGTGATTTACAGGTCAGTTGAGTACAGCAGTTTTTAGAGTATGTGCCTTGAAAGAACTGTTAATTGGAAGGGCCATCTGCGAACTCTTTCATAGATGAGAGAATGAATTGATTAATGAGGATGAATAGTAACCCTAGGTGGACAGATATTATCTACATTTTGTTCCAGTGATGCTCTGTAATAATCTCTAAGACACTGGTCCTCTCAGAAATGATAATCTCAAAATAAGAATTTGAAAGTGTCAGAAAAATAAAGAAATGGGCCAATAGACTAAAAGTTATTAATGGAGATAAAATATTCTTAAAGTAACATTGCTTGAAATTTTACATTGGCTACATTAATTGCTCTGAAAATAGTTGTGTTTTCTTCCCATCTTAACCCATATAAAAACAAATATATCTTCATGTTATTTTCTGTATTGATATGATTAAAGTAATGGCCTTTGAAACTTGTGTAACATAAGAAGTAAAATACCATTTTTATTTTACACTAGCATTGCCAAATGATGAAAGCTGATACTGAGGCCTCAATACATTGGATAATATTAAGACTCATTCAATTGTTTTTTCTTTTAAAATGTGTTTATTTTCTTCTGGGATGATGTAAAATGTAAACTAGAAAAGGAAAGTTGTTTATGTAGATGGATTAGTTTAATTGCACTATAATCCTGACAATATAGCTTAGTCTTGTTGTAATTATGCAAATACTACTTAAAAATAAGGATCAGGGTTTAATTAGGTCATATTATTTTTACAGTGCCCAAAGTTGAAAAAAAAAAGACTTTCTGTTTTTAATTTGCTAAAACCTTTTTTTTTGCCTCCGCGTCTGATGATATGGTTTTCCACACCAGAACCACCAGAATTGAAGATAAGCCGATTCTAAAATTTTTTTCTTAAATGATCATATTCATGGTAGGATTGAGAGCTGATATAACATGTAAGTTAAAGCTGAAAGGAAGAGCCTGGGTGAATGCTGAAAATCTGTTTCATGGATTCCTGTTTTACAGCATATGTAAAATATGTAAAATCAAAGGCTGTCACATTCTACTCACAGCATACACAACACGTGTATTCTCTCAGAAATAAAACAAAATAAAACAAAAAACAAAACATCAGCTTGTTCTCAGTATTTTCCCCTTCTTCAGGAAAAAATTCCTAAGCATTGAATGCAAAATCATAGTCATCATTGATTGGTTTAGTAGAATCTTATGGTTGCAAATGAAATATACTAAGATGTTCTGCAGTCAACTGCTCTTCAATGTCAATTATATTGAGATGAGTTATTTCAATTCTGAAAACAAGAGACCACATGATAGCAAAAGTAGTTACAAGAATGCAGTTATCGAGTTACCAAAATTTTACAACATTTGGAAGTTTATTATATAAGTAAACTTTCTATTTGCTTATGATTGTTACAATTGCCAATGGTCAGAGACAGTTTATTCAGCTATTTGCAGTAAACGTTTTTAGGTTGAATGAGACAGTGATTTTTTAATTATGCTTATGTTTATAGTAATGTTTCTTAATAAGATTACTCAGGATAAAACACATTACACAAAATTATTCACTTAAATATTTTTAAATACATCATGTAACAATTATTGGACAGAAATTGCTGTATTCATGTTGGCATTTATGTTAGCAAAGTATATTTGGAGTACAGAAATAAGTGAAAGATTGTATCCTTGTTAGTGTTGTTTTTTGTTAATGTTTAGTTAATATTCTTCAAGAATATATTACATGCCTTCCAAATATCTTTTGGTTAATTTTTAAGTAAGGAAAGTACATTAAATTCATATATAGCCTTCAAAGTAAAAATCTGCTTTGTGTTCATGGAGTTCCACTGCGGAGAATCTGCATGCAACACTAATGCTGGTTTTATTATCTTCTGCTGTTAGCAAGGTTGAGTATTTCTACATTTTGGTTACTTAAATTATGATGTAGACAGATGGTGCCTGTCTTTATGCTATAAGAAATAAAATTAAAACTGTTAAAACAGAAATCCAAGACTGATGTCTAATGTCATAACAACTATACATGTAACTGTTTAGACAAGGAAAGTTGGAGACATGTCTGCGATAAAGGCTACTCACTCCTTATTAAGCTAAATCTTAGAGCTTTAGAAAACAATTTATGAACAATGTGACCATTTAAAACCAAACTAGCCTACATATTTTAAAGACAATTCAATCCTTAAATATTTTGGCACTTTAATATAGTAAACAGAGATGAATGTACAAGAAAATTTAAAAGTTCAACTGCCATTCATGACTAAAAATTAAAAAAAACATTGGCATAGAAGAAAAATAATACAATGAATCTCTATATAAGAACCCATTTAATAATACCACAAAATGGAGATAAAGTGTTTTGCCTCTAAGCTCTGGTATAAAGCTCTGGCATAAAGCTCTGGCATCTTACCAAGAAGAATCCGCCCATGACAACGTCTTCATCTAACTACTTTCAAAAAATGTATAGAAAGACAACACCATTTTTATGTAAACTTAACAAATTCCCCAAGAATGTTAATATTTCCCTTTTCAATAATGGTTCATCTGCTTTAACAAATGTACCACATTAAATAAAAATTTTGGTAATAGGAGAAAAAGTGGACAAATACCTTAATTCCATTATCTCAATTACTTTTCCGTGAGCTTGAAACAATTATAAAATGAAGTAAGTTTCTAAAATACTAGTATTTAGCTATTTTTGTTACAGGCAAAGCTTTGTGGATTCAAGTTACTACAGAAAGTAAAAAAAGGATTTGGTTGCCGGGAGAGGAAAACTTTATTTGTGAAGTGAACAGGTGAACACAGAAAGAAGAATGGGAAAGCACCTCCAGGGAATAATCTGGAAGAGTGGGTGTCTTCTGAACAAAGAGACACCAAAGTTTCCAGAAGTCTCAGGTTTTTAAGGGTTCTCTGACTCTTTTTTGTTTCGATAGGGACCTGCAAAAGACTTTCTCCACTGTTTATCGCGAACCAATTAGGAATTGGCTGGACAATTCTCGTGTTGCTCACTTGAAGCCGTTATAGTACATAACTGATCAAGTCCTTAGGATTCAGCACCCAAATAGAAGACTGAGAAGAAGCTTCTAATCCTGGATTCAAATTAGCCCATCTCTAATGGTTGTGGCCATTTGGGAAGTGAAACTATGGCTGGAAGATCTCTCTCTCTCTCTCTCTTTCTCTCTCCTTTTTTTGCTCTGTAATTCTGTCTTTCAAAAATAAAGAATAAATCTTTAAATTGACAATTCCTTATCTCTTCTAAAAAGTACAGTGTGTAAGACTTAAAGCTCAAACTCTAATCCTATTTACATTTAAGTTTTACCTTCTTAACTTATGGCCTGTGTTGCTATGGACATTGTCTTGCCATTATTCCAACATTGTAATAGCTATTTATTGTATATGATGACAGCACTACTTCATAGAATTATTATAAAGATCAAACAAATTTAGTTAGAACATACATATCAAATAATAGCTTTTTTGATCTTTGAGTTTTGTCCTTTACTCTTTTATTGTGACTGTAATTTATTTTCTCTTAGCTCAGTTTTTTTAGAAGCTATAAAGATTTATATAAATTTTATCTGTTATCATTATATTGCTACACATTTTATTAAAAACAAACTGTAGAATTCATAATGAGTTAATGAAAAATTTGTGGTAAAATCAACACAAGGAAATCGATAGCATTTGTTTACACAAATAATGGGATGGTTGAAAAATAACTTATTAGATCAATATCATTCACAGTTGTTACAAAAATATAAAAACCTATGAATAAATTTATGCAAGGTTATGAGAAACCTCCATGATGAAAATCATAAAACAGAAAAGAGAAAGAAAAGATGATGACAAAAAGTATAAAATTTTCCATGTTCACAAATCATACAATTAATATCACAGACATCCATATTTCTGAATGAAAATGACAGATTCAAGATGATGTAAATAAAAATAGCAATAGTATTTTTCTCACATCTGGAGAAAACATAAAATTCACACAAAAGCTGTAGAGATCATCAACAGCAGAAGCACTGTTTTTGAGGGGGGATTGTTAGTATGGATAGGACATAGGATACCGCAGGAAGAATCATTATGCTCTTTTTGCTCTTAATTCTGCATATTTTAATTGAATAAAATGTTCACCTCACATATATAAGAATATTGAATAAAAGAGAAAAATAAGAGTTTTAGTTTGAAAACTAAATGACCAAGACAGTAACCATGACATGAAAATGCATGACAAGCTCAGCAGTATTTCTCCCGAAATTTACCATTTGAGACTTCTCCAAACAGCGTCTGTCTTAGTTCAACAGTAAAAGTTAAAGCAGCTCAGCAGTAATACAGCCGTGAATTATTTTCACATTTTTTTGTAAAAACACAATTAGATGCTACAATTGCCATTTGAATAAAACTAGCAAAACCAAAATGATTATATTTCAAGGATTAAATGCAACAAGCATATTGCCTTCATATAAAAGTCACAATGATTCTATTTTTTTTCACAAAATCTAAACTACTAGATATTGCTGTTAGCTAAAATCCATTAAGTAGCCAAAAACTCCAGCGACCACATTTAGTAAAATAATTATCATTTAATTAGATAGCATTTAATTAACATTTAATTAAATAATCAAAAGATCAGAAACCTTTTGCAAGTAATAAAGAATTGCTAGAAAAACACTATTTTGTTTGAACATGTAATATGCATTACACTCATTTAAAGTTATAAAATCGAATAAAAGCAGTGATACAAAAGCCTATCATACTTCACATGACAAACAAACATCATTCACTTTGTTTGGCTCGGTTCTCGCCAAAATCCATTCAAATACATGAATCTTGGATGTTCCCGTGGCAAATCCTTAGAGATGTGAGTTGAGGGTAAAAAACAAATATTTAAAAATAGCTGCAGGAATAAGAAAAAATAAATCTGGAAAGTGTTATAGTTTTAAGATCAGCAATAACCCTTGGCGAGATAGAGTACATATCTCATTGAAATGATACACCCAATTGTAGGATTGTGCAAGGTCATAACATGTCAGTCCTGAATGTGGAAGAAACTGTAAGGACATCACTTGACTAATGACAAATGTTCTACAGGCTTTTCACATTCAAACCTGCCAAATATGAAATTTCTACATAAAGCTGTCAACTCATCTGTGGAAGTTAAAACACATGCACAAAGATTGAAACAAGTTCTGAATGTTAGAGAGCAAGGAAGGACAGAGTGTATAAACATAAAACAATATATACACTGAGGACGAGGATGAGAAATACACTGATCATGAGAATGACTTGATTTCATCAACAAAACAAAATTCAACTTAACAATGTTTCTGGGTTTCTAGGTTTTCCATTTATATTTTAAATGTCTTAGAACTGAAATAAGATTATGGGGTAAGTTATGAAGGAGGTAGAATAGGCTTGGGAGTTTGCATTCAGAGTTAGTTAATAGACCCAGCATTTGATTCTGGTAAAATTATATCCTAATGCTTTCTGCATTAATAACTTTATCTGTAAAACAGGGAAAATAACACCTACTATTTTATGATAATGTTTAAATTATGTTATACATTTTTAAAAACATTCAATTTGTAAAAATGGGAATCTTAAAATTAAATGATTATCATTTTTAACTATTTGGAAAATGCAGAAATTATGCATTATAAAGATGAAAGAATTGTCTGTGCTCACTTCAGCAACAAATATACCAAAATTGGAATGATATAGAAAAGAAAGATGAATGAATTTTTCCAAAAAAATCACATACAATGTCTCTACACAGTACACCATGGCAGAGAACAGATATTTAATACCCTGTAGAAGCAGAATATGGTCTCTTAAAAACAAACATTGGGATGCTCATTCTACAATTAGGTATGGGGGCAGACATTATCCATGCTATTATTCATAGACCAGGTGGCATGAAGTTGGCCTATCTGTTCTAGTAAGCATACTTCATTAGGACAGTGGTTATAATTGTTTTCACCCTGTGGTTAAGATGATACCCTAGGACTTCTATAACCCTTCTCCAATTCCTACTTTGTCCAAGCAACAAAACAGCATATGAATTACAAGAACATATAACTGGCATCACAACTGATGCTTCTTTCAAGTCAATGGCAATCTATGTGAGGGATTATCTCTGCTGAACTCTGTTGATAAAATAATCTTTCTGGGGCATCCATCTATTTATTACTAACAAAATGGACTTAAATCCATGGATCGCAAACAAGTAAGAATTCTTGCAGTTCCCTATTCATCTATTGCAAACATATGCTCAGGAACAACAACAAAAAAATTCAGTGAATCATTAAGAACAGTTTGTAGGCATCACATAATCACCTTCAGCCACTGCTTTGATAGGGAAATGGTCACATTATTCTTAGTCTTCAGGCTTTAGGATCAACTAAGAGCCAATTTCCAATAATATCCAAAATATCTAGACATAGACTTTTCCTTGTTGCTCTTTAACACACTTGGACAAAGTTTGGAAAATTTACTGGATCAGCTGGAATGAATAGGATAGTGTTCATTAAAGGGACTTATCACTATCCATTAATGATGGATCTCTGAATCTGAAAATTTATGTAGTGTGAGGTTCTTTATAGTGATTCAATTAGATCTGGATACCTGATAGGCTTTGTACCCATCCATCATTCAAAGTTTAATAAATCATTTGCTCTGCTATGGTATGAGAACTAGAGTCAATCCACCACTCTCAAAGATCTCTGAAAAACAAGGAATTCTTATCACTTATATGCCCTATTTCCTCTTTATGGTAAATGTGTCAGCTATTGCTTAGTAATAAATAATAGTATTTGGTATCAGATAGTTTTAGAATTTATCAGTAGTTTATAGATAAATACTTCATAACCAGCACTGCAGGGGAACACACATCCCCTCTACACACACACATATAACATATAAATTCTGTAATAAATATAACTAACCATAATAAATTTCCATAATTTGGTAGAAATTTGTAGATAAAAAAACAAGACCCAGTGCAACATGTATGAGGGGTTTAAGCAATCAAGCAGCTTTTACCATATCTAATTCTGTATCCAAAGGAATGAAATTTTGCTATAACCAATTCCTGTAGCTAATTCTATGTTGGAGCTCACATTTTAGACCTTTATGTAATTAGAAGACTAAGGAACCAGTTTGAATATTTATATGGAGATCACTTTATACTGAAACAGGCAAGAAGACAAGCATTTTACCCAAGTAAAATACTAGCCAGAATAAATGCTAATTTTTAATAGAAAAAAATTTCAAACTTAGGCACATGAAAGTTTCTCCAGCTGAAGCTCCAAAATCGTGTTCAGAATTAATTTGTATTTTAGCATTAAACACTACTTTCTGGTTGGCTTGATATTTGGAAAACAATAAAAGTAAAGGAGAAAACAGAACTTGAATATACCTTATCATGCTTTCCAAGTATTCTGACCTTACCCGTTACTTAAGTACGTTTGTGATCCTTCTGCTAAATATTTTTATAATAGATTAAATACAAATATATTATGCTGTTACATAATGAATTATGTTATTTCCCTGCAACACTAAACCAGTAAATCAAACAAAAAAAATAATCTCAATTGAGAGGTGAAATTTCTTTTAAAACTTCTCAAATAATTGCACATCTTTTTCTTGTATATTCTTGATCTGACACATCTGGATATTTGGTTATTTTATTACCACTTTACTCTCAATTTTAGGATGATACCACTGGATTTAAAAGGGTATGAAATAAGCAGACACCCAATTGATGTGAATTCTTCACTGAAGCAGGCCAATAACTTTAATGATGTGGCCAAGTTTTGGTACTAAAGAGAATTAACACATTAGCAACTTGTCTAGGCAGGGATCACTTGAGCATCATAATTTGACATTTATAAATTCTTTGCAGCATATTGAAACTCAATTTACCAGAATCCACAATTTTGGATCTTTCCTATTGTGCAATGTGCCCACATTGTCTCCAATTCTCCTTAATCTTTCAAGCACACATTACTTCCTCTGACACAAAGTACAATTCTAAATGGTGGAAGTAGTACTCTTGGAAAATTGAAAGAGGAAAAAGCAACACAGTAATGAAAAATGTGTGTAAATAAAATATATTTCCTTCTTCGCTTAAGTTTGCTAACTAACATTTGATGGTTGGAGCAAAAACCGTAACAATGACAAATGCAATTACAAATATATGCACAGAAAAAAATAGAAAACTACAATTTTTAAAATTAAAAATATTTCTTAAAATATTTAGTATTCTTATTGGAAAATCAGATTTATAGAAAGAAGGAGAGACAGAAAAATCTTCCATATACTGTTTCAGCCTCCAAGTGGCTGCTATGGCTGGAACTGAACAGATCCAAAGCCAGGAGCATGAAGCTTCTTCCCGATGTCCCACATGGATAAAAGATCTCAAATCCTTGAGGCATTCTCCACTGCTTTTGCAGGGCACAAGCAGTGGGTGAGAAATGAAGTAGGTAGGACTCCAATAGATGCCCATATGCAATCCTGGCATATGCAAGGTGAGGATTTAGCCACTAAGGTATCATACAGGCTTGAATCTACCACACGGGATGGAGGAAGTCCAAATCCTTCCTCACAGGATTCAAGGGCATCAGAACAATAGCCAGGAATCCTGAGCAGTCCACAGAAACAGAAGAATAGTAAACTTCCTTCGGGACTAGAGAGGGGAGCTTTCTCTGGTCCTACTTTGGTTGCAACTTGGGGTCCCCACCCTCTCTGGCAATGACCATCAGGATCGCTCAGGAAATCCCTCAAAACAAACAAATAACCAACCAAACAAACAACAAAAAATCTAGGATAGAGAACAACAAGGAAAGCTTAGAATCAGACAGGAAATGGTCAACATGGATTCACTTATACCTTATTAGGTAGGACACAAAGATTAGTTACTCCTCACTAGGGTATTGAAGATTTCTCTGAACACTCCTCGTAAAACTGTTCTGCACCTAAACTGTTGACAAATATCTTGTTAGAGTTATAAGACAGTCTAGACTACCTGAAAAAAAACTAGGTTCAACAAAATTATGCTTCAGCGCTATAAAATGCTAAATACTATAATGAAAATAGACATGAGAAGCTGAATAGTAATCTATAGCCATTTTAAGGTGTATACAACCTGATTGTATATAAACTAAAATCGAAATGTCAATGAAGAAGTAACAGGATATGGTTAAAAAAGTTGCTCTGCTTCCTGCATGTTTTCTGTTACATAGCCTAAGCTAAATTTTCACAACAGTTCCAGTTATTTCACTGCCAAAGTTCTTCAGGGCCCTGCACTGATACCAACACAGAGTCCAACGTCATCTTCTGGATTAGATGGAATACTCTTAAACTGAAACATGCAGGACCAAAAGCATTTGGGATTTCAGACTGGTTGAAACGTTGGAATATTTGCCTTTACATAACAAGATATCTTCTCAATGGACCCAAGCCTAAACTTGAGTTCATGTATACCTCATATATCAGCCTGAAATTAAATTTATAAAATATTAAAAAAAGATTTTCAAACTGTAGCTAATTTTTTAATGACTAAGTTGAAATTCTGTGATAAAATTTGGACATTTAATGTTGTAGCTACTGGAACCACTAAAAAGTTAAGTTAAAGAATGTGTATAAAAGCAATGTAAGATTTGTGGAAATCGATGTTCAGTGAGTACAGAAGTTGTGTGGATATCCTACAAGTTAGAATGCAATTACATATAGAACACATTGCTTCAAATAGCTGTGTTACAGACATTACAATACTCTGATGAAGTACATCATCATTTCATTATAAAACCTTAAGCAAATAAGTTTCTTCTGTATCTAAACACAATCAAGAAAATATAACACAATTCCACTGCTCACACTATTCTGAATGAGGGAAATTTGGAAGTATTTCTGCTGAAATTCAAAACCTCAAAAGGATGCCAACTCACCATTACTACTGAATATAATCCTAGGTGTTTTAGACAGAGGCATTAGGCAGTATGGCATCAAAGGGATACAAATTGAAAGGAGGTTGTCAAATTGCATTTGGTATGTTGCTCTTCAGGGAAAACAAAGACTCCACAAAGACACTTTCAGAATTCATAAGAGAGTTTAACAAATCGCAGGACATCAACTCAACACAAAAAAATCAGTAGAATTTTATGCACAAACAATGCCATGGATAAGAAAGAACTGTAACATCATTACCATTCACAATCACTACATAAAGGATAGATTTATCCAAGGCTGTGTGAGGTATCTGCAGTGAAAATTGCAGGGCGAGGGTCAATAGCCAATTGGCTAAAGTCCTTATGTTGCAAGTGCCAAGATCCCATATGGGCACCGGTTCTAATCCTGGAGGACCCGCTTCCCATCCAGCTTCCTGCTTGTGGCCTGGGAAAGCAGTTGAGGACGGCCAAAAGCCTTAAGACCCTGAAACCACATAGGAAACCCAGAGGAGGCTCCTGGTTTCGGATTGGCATACTTCCGGCTGTTGCAGCCATTTGGGGAGTGAATCATTGGAAGGAAGATCTTTCTCTCTGTCTCTCCTCCTCTCTGTATATCTGATTTTCCAATAAAAATAAATAAATCTTTAAAAAAATAAGGAAAATTGCAGAACCGTAAAGAGATAGACGACTCCTCATAAAATGGAAACTTTCATGTTCTTGAATTGGAACAAAACATAAGCCAATCTCATTGGAGTTAGGTGGAACCACAAAGTGGTTTTATTTGCATGTCTTTGGTAACTAAGAAGCCTGAGTATTTTTTCATGCCTATTAGCCACTTGAATTTGTATATTTGCTATTTCACTTAATGTCTATTTGTTATTTCAGCATTCGAAATTTCATAATTTCAACATCACAAATTTCATTTCCAAGACTAATTTTCAGG
Organism: Ochotona princeps; assembly: GCF_030435755.1. Classification (NCBI taxonomy): domain Eukaryota; kingdom Metazoa; phylum Chordata; class Mammalia; order Lagomorpha; family Ochotonidae; genus Ochotona; species Ochotona princeps. Next base: position 77,111,608 of record NC_080832.1, read on the forward strand.
ATTTAAAACTTTAGAGACTTCTATTATTCAGGAGTTCAATAATCTGGATATGGTATTTGTGATTTTTTTCATTTGTGTTGAGAAAAGTCTATTCAAATCCTTTATCTCTTTCTTGATGGGATCTTCTGTGTTTTTGTCATTGAGCTTTATGTGTTTCTTACATATCCTGGCTATTCAACTATTGTCTTGTGGATAGTTTGTAGATATTTTATTTCATTTTATACATGTCTTTATTATTTTTATTGTTGTATTGATCATATGCAAATTGCTCAGCTCAAAATATCATTTGTCTAGTTTTTTTGCTTTTATTTCTTGTTTTTGACACAGTTTACTCAAAATATTATTGAATGTGCCTACATCATGAAGTACTTCAGGAAGGTTTTTCACAGTATTTTCATAATCGAGAGTGCCTAATGTACTAGTAAATATTTTAAATGAAGAAGAACACATTTGTGATCTCCATTTTTCTCCTCCCTTTCTTTCTCTATTGTCAATTTGCTTTTCAAAGAAATAAGTGAATATTCAATAAATGATATTCTGGAAAAGTTATGAAACATAGGTGAGTAATATTGTTTTAATATTAATCCAATATGATATTTATGATATTTAATAATTTATTCAAAAATCATTTGACATATATAGCATACAGTTGTACTATTAGCTTTTTTGGTCAGTTACTGATTTATATATATAAACACCTAGAAAGCCTTATAAAGTGTTATTGGAAATTTGAAAACTGAGATATTATAGTTACATAAAGCATAAATACCATTTCAACATATGAAAATATTGTTTGTAAAGGTGTAAATTTATATATAAAATTGCAATATCTCCAAAGAAAACTTGCAAGCTATTCTGAAAATCTTTACTGCTTTTTCATTTACTGCTTCTCTTAAAAAACAGGAAGGAAGCAATTTTATCAGATTAACAGAAAATTGATGTATGTCTGTATAAGTTGCTATCACAGTCCAAACATTTCTATAGTTTAGTCTGTTTATCAGTTTCATGAAGTGATTCATATCTTTGAATCCACTGCTTCTGCCTAGCCAGATAAGAGAAAGGTTGCTCTCTATTTAGAAGCATTTAACTAACACTAGAATTGTATATATAATACTTATGAATACCATAGTATTTTAGTAACAAATCAGAAATTACAGAAATGATGGTGATAAACAGAATTGAGGAAGGCTTCTACACTTCAGCTTATTGTTCATTTAACTTTTTGCCATTTGAAATAATCCTAACATATATATGAGCCCTGCTGTCATTATTTTATTTAGAGGCTATAAAATTTGTGTAAAATTATATAAATATGGATGCCTTCTCTTTTACTGTATGCAAGGGTAGAATACTAAAGCTTGTTTCAGATATTTTTGGATCAAAACTCCTAATATGTGTAGAAACAGGGAAGTAAAAGAAACATTATACCAATGAACTCAGGCACTAAATGTGGACCACCACAAACCAATCAAGGTCCATCCACTATTACACCATCTAGATGACAAAAAAATAAAGAAAAACACAGAAATACTAGTGAAAGAATAATCCATAACCACACTTCCAGAAATTTAGCTTTATATAATGAAAAAAATAGTTTCAGGTTAATCGCAGCCATCAGGAAGAATGCATGTGCAATTGAATTTGACTTGAAATTTGATGAATTTAATTGTGGATGAGCTACTGATGCAGAATAAGTCATTGGCTTATAGAATTGGAATTCTAAGAAAATTTATGCAGAATAATTTAAACTGAATATGTATCTGAGATTATTTTAAAAATTATCTTGAGTTATACTTAACATCCAAATAGCAAAATTAAAACCAATCATTTCAATAAAAATAGCTTAACAGTGCCGAATTTAATAGTCTTGGAGTAAGAACAGATTGCAGAAACAAGGCCAAAAAGCAAAATCAGAACAATAAAAAATGATGCATTTTACAGTAAAATTAAAGCATGCAAATTGAGGAAAAATCAAAAAGGTAGTTGAAGATTATTGAACAAGATATCAGCGGATAGAATGTTTACAAACTCTTACTAATCACACGAAATATTAAAAATTCATGAAAAACTATTCAATATAACTAGTAGTTAGGAATATTCAAATGGCAACTAGAGAAGATACAATGCTTCGGCCCTTTTAGTAGCATAATTTCTTACAATGGAATTATAAATGGGAGAATAGAGCAGTGAAAATTCTGCTAGATTATTGTGTGTGTTGCAACTTCCCAGATATGTTTGATAGAGTGCTCAAAAACTAACTAATGCAACCTTTCAGTATTGACTATATACACCAGAAAAATATCTACGGATGCTTCTACAACAAGTACAATGATAATTACAGCATTGATTGTAGTAGGTAAACAACCCTGAAACATCTAATCTTGCACCGCAGAAAAATATAAATAAATAGCAATTTATTTATAGTCTGTAGAAATAAAAAACAATGAACTATATTTCAATAAAAATAAGAGCAATACTTCATAAACAAAAGCACTATTACAAATACAAACAAGCCATAATACGACATCATACACATAATTATATATATATATATATATATATGTGGACATAAGTACATGCTTTTATGCATATCTAAAAATGCAGAAATAACTATATTAATGAGGTTGCACTATTTATAAACCTAGTATGGGAGTTGAGAGGACTATGAGCCAAGACGAAAATATGAATTGTAATTAAAAGATTTATGTCCACTTATTTAAAGAACCTAAACTGGAATATCAGTTAGTTTAAAATGTCTATCTTTCAACTACCATTTACAGTTTTTGTATCTAAATTACTGGAAGTTGTTTGGAGAATTTGCTGGCTTGGAAATTTCAGCGAGACTAATTGAAATGTCTTTTCATTTGTTTAATAAAATGGTGTTACACTTTTCTAACTTGTCAATTTCAATTGGAATTAAGTTGTTGTTAGAATTAATTTATCATCCTTTTGATGTAAGATCTGTAGTACTGCTTCCTCTATTGTTGATGTTGAAGTTACAGTTTCTCAATAGACACGAGACAGCTGAATAGCAATCTACAGCCATTTTAAGGTGTATAGAACCTGGTTGTATATAAACTAAACTTGAAATGTCAATGAAGAAGTCACAGGATGTGGTTAAGAACTTGCATTTTTGTAACATATTGGTTGCTCAGTACTATGTCAATTAACTCCATAACATTTTAAATTGTTCTGATGTTATGTTGGGGCTTTTAATTGATCAGTATGATACTCTGCCAGCTCTACCTTCAGACCAGAGATAGTCTCCCCAACAAGCCATTGAACTTATCTGGACTATAAGATGCTGGACTCTATGCTTGGTATATGCTTGCAATGAAAGAATCTCAACTGAACTTGAACTGTGGTAATGCAACAAGGTGGAGGAATCCACCATGGGGGGAGGGTTTGGGGAGGGGTGGGAGGAATCCCAGTACCTATAAAACCGTGTCACATAATGCAATGTAATTAATCTAAAAAAGAACTAAAAAAAAAGGAATTACAGTTTATTAATAAATATATGTATCAAATGATCTTTATACAACTCTTTGTATTTCAGATAACATTCTTTGCAATGTGCTTAACCTTTCATCAGTTTTTACACTTATTTTATTACTTTGTCACATTTAGTTTATTTTTCTATTTTTTAAAGGTCTGAACTTAGATAACTCTTATTAGATAATCTTAGTTTCATTCATTCTAAAATAAATTGTAGTTCTGACTTGTATTCTATCATGATTTTATATTTTTTATATGTGTTTTCAGTCAAAAGGTTCTTTTTTATTTCTTAATTTATCTTGAATATGTAGATTATTAAAATAATACAATTTCTTTCATTTGCACAGACAAAGGAAATCTTTTCTGGGAAAGCATTTCTTTGTTGACAGTTTTTTTTTTACAGTTTGGAATATGTTACTGCATTATTTTCTGGCCTGTATTGTAGAGTTTCCTCTGAGAGGTCAGCTGTGAGTCTGAGTGTTAATTTTTCCATGTGCATATTTAAGGATCCTTTCCTTATGTTCAACTGAAAAGCACTTGATCATGATATGTTGAGGCAAAAATAACTTTTCGTTAGTCCTATTAGGAGATATGTGTCCCTTCTGCATTTTGTTTCCTAATTCTTTCTCCATATTTAGAGAAGTTCTCAATTATTATTCCTAGAGAAGTTCTCAATTATTATTTCATTAAATAATCTCTTTACCCAGTTTGTCTTTTCATGCAATCGTGCACTCCCGTAATTCATATGTTAGGTCTTTAATGGTGTCTCTGAACTTTTGGATATGTTTTCTTGGCTTGACTCAGTTCTTGTTCCAACTTGTTAACTGTTTCATCATAATTGCAGGACATTTCTTCCAATTCTGAGCAACTAGAGGAATGCAGAATAGCATATTGATAAGTGAAGATACATTGCAGCATATATCTCTACTCCAGAATAAATATTGAAATAAATACTCACAATGCAATTGTTAGATATATCTTGACAAGAGTTCTGGACTTTTTCCCACTATCTATCCCTGCAATGTCAGGATACACTTAAACAGTAGAAGGATGGACTTGGATTGTTGTTGAAGAGCTATACTATTATAATAATATTTAGTATGGGAGGTGGGTTGTGGGGAAAGTAGGATGGAAAATTCCTGAGGTGTAAAATTGTATCGTAAAACTTTTTTTAAAATGAGAGAAAAGAAAAAGAAATGTGATTTAAATTCCAATATACATTTTAAGTTTCTCTCTACCAGTTTTATTAATTTCTATTTTAGTTTTGCTTTTCAGGGTCTATGTGATTTAAATCATTGTAGTTCATTAAGATAGCTTATACGCTAATGGAGAACTGAATTGCCATAGGCACTTTATAAAAAAATAACAGTGTGACTTGAAAAAGAAGAGCAGGACGAACTCTGTCTGGGATTTTTATTTCACAGACAGCTGGTGTTAAAAATCAAGGTCAATCTCTGTGGGTTCAGGTTTGCAAGTGGGTAAAAGTCCAAGACTAAACTCAAGGCCTGTGGGTGAAGACCTGCAGTTGGGTAAAGGTCCAAGATCACAGAACTGTGTACTTTAGGATATACTGGGGACAGTCTTGTACGAGCTTCTGTACTTGGATCACACTGTTGCTTCCTGATCATCAAATATTAGCTGGTTCACAGCAATATAGGATGTAGTTGTCAACATTATGACACATAAACTTCTATAAAATGACTAACCATGTAAATAAAGATTTTTTATCACTCACGGTTATTGTACTCCATATATGTTGCCCCATTTGATGAGATTTTTGTCGTTTTTTAAATTTTTCTTTGTTGTGAGGATTCAATAATATTAATTTTATTTAAAATTTTAGATCATTTGATGACTTCTCACACGTGTTTGTAATAACATATATTCCAATTCTCATTTCAGTTTTCCAGTTTTAAACCTATTTCATTTTTTTTCATTTTTCAAATTTATGGTTATCTTTTGAAATCATTTAACTTTTTGTGATTAATAAAAATTCACCTTTATTTTTTTATACAGAATTTACTTTCACACTTTGAATATATTTCAAATAACTGTTCTAATATCTATTGCTGCTATATCTCACAGTTTGGAGAATTGGAGCTAATTTGTAATGATTTTTCTGAGTATTGTTGGTAGACTCCATATTTCACTGGTCATTTGACATGCTATCTTAGAATTTTGGAATCCCTGGTTTGTTTTCTCTAGAGAGGATTGCTGTCCTTATCCTTTTATAGTGACCATTTATTTTCCAATATTCAAGCTGAAAAACCTTTCTCTGGCATAAAAGGTATAAACTGGTGGTTATTACATTTTTGTTTTGTTTTTCCACTGCTACATGTAAATATTGGGTTTAGACTCCTAGGTCTTTCCCCTCAGCCTAACTAGTTCAGTCATTATTTAAAGAATGATTAACATTTATATTCATATTTTTATACTTTCTCTCTTTGATGTTTCTTTGCTTGAGGATTTTGACTGAGATCTTACCATGAGGCCAACATTTTGTCTATAAATTGTATAAAGGTTTGTAAATACATTAAAACACAGTAAATGTATAACTTGTGATACTGGATCTTCGTTAATGCATGCCAACTTTTGCAGGACACCTTGAGGTTTTCTTCGTTTGTTGTTTGTTGTTTTTTGTTTTTGCTTTTATTTTTTGAAGTTTTCATATGTGAAATGTTTTCTTGTTAAGCTGGTCCACAGAACTCCTAGACACACTGTGACTCACAGAAGTTGCTTCTGCAGCTGTGTGAGTTGAGGATACTGAGGGTGAGAGAACACAATCAGAAATGCAGAAGTTACTGCTATGGATACTTTAAATTAAAATTTCTATATATTTATATGAACTGTAAAATTATTCGCTATCATATGATTGGAGAACATGCTGTTTCTTGTAGGCTGAAATTCAGTATCAGATGAAGTACTTAGAGTCTAATGAAAATATCCTGTAATAAGTACTAAAAAATAACAATGGGTCTTAAAATATTGACAGTAAAATCAATACCTTCTCACTGATTGTGACTTTCCTTAAACTGAATAAGCTTACATTGAACCAAAACAGATGTGATTTTGAAAATCAAATTTATTCTTCTAAAGCTCATTTTATGGTTCACATGATTTAATGTATCTTTCTGTTACATTATTTCAGAATAATTTTTGAAGATCGTCATTATGTTTTAAAGAATGCTGGAAATTTGTTTTATAATAGGCAAGAAAGATTCGTTAAAAAAACAAACAAAACATAAATAATTCCCATTATCTAATTTCTTATATTTTACTGGTTTTATCTAAATGACATCAAACTTACTTTATTTCTATTTGATGTTTTCAGTATTTTAATGCTGTTCAGACAATATCAGAACTTTAACTGAATCACTATATTTTAAATACAACTTATTTTTAATTATACTGTGTTAGAACTTCGAAGAATTATGAACATATATAAAATCCAATCTTAATCTATATTTTCAAGTTTGTTAGTGAAAATTATAATAAAGGTAAATAAAATAAAGGATGAAGACAAAGAAAAAAGGTTTAAAGAAATTGAAAAGAATCATGGTATTTTAAGTCACATTCCTTGTACTTTCATTAAAAAATCTTACTACTTGAAAATGCAACAAACATGGTTTATATTTCTACAACAATACAACTGGACATTAGTTTTAAATTTTTCTTTACTAGTGACCTGGATACATTTTTGCAATTAAAGACATATCCACATGCATTTGAATCTCTTTCAATGCATATAATAATGTTTAACACATTGAGGGCTTCACAGTTTCTGTGAAATTAAAGAAAAAAATCGCATTTCATCTTAAGCTCATATGTTCAGTTCAACCAAATTGGATGTTTTCATAAGCCTCCAAACAGAAAAGTTCACTGAAGAACCTGAAGTAGGAAAATCAATACAGTTGATAAATTTGTATCAGAATGTATAGACCTTTACTGTTAGCCTTTTAGAGACACTCGATTTTCTTTCCACTTAAACAAAACCATTCTCAGCAATAAGCAGTGAATTGATTAAACTTTTGTTCTAGGCTGGCTGACTTTCAACAGTCTTGTATTTTAAACAGCACAGATACAATTGGGATTTTATAGTACAGGATCAGATGATACAATGAGGATTAATACATAGGTATTTGTCCATCAGCAAGAAATGTCTACAGTAATCTATATCAAATATGCTAGAGAAATCTTCACTATATTTCCCACGTAATTTTTGATGGAGATCAGGGTGAAAAAAAGTTGTTAAATGTATAGAAAAATGCTAAATGGGTCACTATAAATTAAGTAATACCATTATTCTTCCTGAATATTTTGTGAAGTTTCTACTAGAACAGCTTAACATCATTTTATGTGCGGTAATAACAGGGATGTTTTAGAAATAAAATGGATCACTATATGTGTGCATTTTTTTGAAATGGACACACATAATCATTGTACAACTATGTGGAACAAAATACAATGCTTGATAACTACATATATTTTTTAATGGTCAAATATGGGTAATAAGTAGCTTTACCACCTAATTTGTCATTTCTTCATAATTAACATTCATGAATCTCTTTTTAACTAGTTTGGAATGTATCATACATTAATGTTAATAAATTAATCATTTAATTCTTAAGGTTTTAAATGAGCAAATCTTGAGTGGTATTTGTAGAAAATGAACGAAATAACATTAGATGTAACAACCAAAGATAGTAAAATTCTAAAACAAACTTTATTTAACCAAAACATCAGGAAAGACTCTGATTTTGTTTCTAGGGCACTGATACCAAATGTAATAGTGAGTAAAAAAATTACATTCAGATATACAGAGAGGAGGAGAGACAGAGAAGAAGATCTTCCATCTGCTGATTCACTCTGCAAGTGGCTGCAACAGCCAGAGATGATCCAACCCAAAACCAGGAGCCAGGAGCCTCCTCCTGGTCACCGAAATGGGTGAAGGGTCCCAAGGTGTTGGGCTGTCCTCGACTGCTTTCCGAAACCACAAGCATGGAGCTGGATGGGAAATGGAGCAGCCTGGACACAAATCAGTGCCCACATGGGATCCTGGCATGCAAGGTGAGGACTTTAGCCACTAGGTTACCGTGCCAGGCCCCATACATATAGTTATTCCTAATAAAGAATTGCATCATTTGTGTAACTAAAAACCATTTGCTGTGGTGAGTAGATATTTAAAATAATACTTAACATTTTAGTCCCAATACAACTGGGAAGGAATCCCAGATGGGGATTCCTATCTTTAGGCAGTATACTAAACTAAAATTATTATACTTAATATAAAGAATGATAATTCCCTAAACGTATGTGTGTTCTATTCCATGAAACCTGTTACCATGTGATATTACATGAAAACATAGAATTAAGACTTTAGATGGAATTAAGATTATACCTTGGAACTGGTGTTGTGATGCAGTTGTTCAAGCCATAACCTATGAGACCTATACCCTGTGTTGGAGTGATCATTCGAGTCAGGCTTTTCTGCTCTTGATACAGCTTCCTGAAATGTTTCTGGAGATTAGCAGGTGATAATACAAGTTCTTGGATCACTTCCACCCATTCAGCACATAGGGATATGATTCCTAGTTTCCAGCTGCAGCCTGACTCAGCTTCATTTTGGCAGCCACTGGAAAGTGAACTGTCTCAGTCTTTCTCTCTCTCTCTCTCTCTCTCTCTCTCTCTCTCTCTTTCTCTCTCTCAAATAAATAACTGTTTAAAATACCACAATTAATCTCTTTTTGAAAATAGGAAAATGTTTCTGATCCTATACAAGTATTCAAAAACAATTAAGATTGAAAGAGAAAAGAAGGAGAAGAAGGAGGAGGAGGAGGAGAAAAGTAAATGCGGTGAATGGGTATAAATGTGCAATGTTGTTATTGCATAGACAGAGGAAGAGGGCTGGAAGCCAGGAAATGTCAGCAATCTCTAAAGCTAAAAAAAAATTCTAACTACTTTTTCATCTAAGAAAGGAGCATGGTTCTATTGACATGGTAATTGAAGTCTAGTTCAATATACATCACATTTCAAACTTGGACCGATGTAAAGCAGCAAATTTGTGTTGACTCACTAAGTTTATTGTGATTGGTACAATATTTAGAGAAAAGTAATTGAAGATGCTGACATTGCTGTAAATAGTTCTCTAAAGTATTTTCGAAGACCTGTGAATCCGTTTACAATCCAAGGCTATGAACTTGTAAAAACTTAATAACAGCACATCAGAGAATGTGTCTCTGAATTAATGCTAATTTGGGGAAAATTAAAGTTTTCAGACAGTATGGAAACTGGGTTAATGATAAATATGTCATCAGATTGAGTCTATCATACAGGACCCAGATAATTAAGGACATATCCTGTTGTATCCCTACAGTTTAATTCCTATATTTTCATTTTAAAAAGCTAGACATATCAAATGGAACTAAAACACAAAAATAAGTTTACTGATTCATGTACTAAAGATTTAATATGGTAGAAAGACTTAGTGAAAGACACTAAATGTATTTTCCTTTACCAAAACACTAAACTAAATGCAATACCACATCTCTGAATTACAGAGATTACTTCAACCATCAATGACTTGAAAGACTTGAGGGTGATGAGTCAGCCCATGCTTGTTTAAATTGGCTGCTTTGTCAATGCAAAGCTGGCTAGATCCATGACTGTGGATTATTATAAATGTAATCAAAGTGGGAGTCCAATTGCAGTTTGACTTCAGCTGTGTACCATTACAGAAGAAAATGAAAGCAGTCATTGGCTTGTGGTACATAGCTATTGATCTGGCAAATAACCTTTCTCTGTTAACTATATATATAGTTATGTACATATATATAATCTTTCTATACATATACACATAACTTTATCTATGTGTATTATATATGTTAACAATATATATCCTTTCTATAGATATATGTATATAACTATATATATAACTACATATATATGTATATATATAATGGTATGCAGGAACTTCAAATATCTAGACAATGATGGTGATCCGTAACAATCATGGGATCCTGCCTGAATCTTTGAATAGGAAGAAAAAGCTGCACTAGATGCTTTATATCAAATGGTGTAAGATTAGTTCTGTAAAGAATAAATCATTGAAATTTTTAGAGATTCAATTATTTGTCATTGATGTGTAATCTAAATAAAAGGAAAGTTGTTATATTCTACAATATCCAACAGAAAATTGAAACACCCAATGGATCATTTTATACTTGGGAAAAAACATGAAGCACACTTGCTGGTGATATTATCACATCCCACTTAACACATAAATCAATCAGTTCTCAGTGCTGGCCAGAGCAGGAGGCCATTTTTCTGAAGATTCAAGCTATGGTGTAATTAATGTATCCATCTAACTTGTATGACCTATCAAAAGCAACGGTAATAACAGTGCCTGTGGCAAATAAAGATGCTTTAAGAGATAGTGAATGGTCATCATAGAAAAATTAGTAGAAACACATAGAGTATTTTTCCCCGAGAAAATAAGAATTGTGTGTGAATTATTATCTTCTTTGATGACTACTAAATTGGTAGATAGAAAATGCATGACCAAACATGTAAAGTTATCTACATAAATTGGCCTTTGTAGGGTAAATTGCCAGCTGGTCTAATAAATCATGGTATTAAGAAAGTAATATAAATTCACCATTAAGAGTGATACATACGGTTGTGTATTTGATAGGTCAGAAGGTACAGCTGTATTTCAGTCATCAAACACTTATGCCATACATCTCCAGGGGATTTCTACTGCTAGGAGGCCCCGAGATCACTAAGTGGTGGTGATGGTGTTCTTCAGCCATAAGAACCACTGGAGACATTCTGATTGAGCATATTCGTTTACTGTAAAGGGAGTACACCTTATACAGACTAGGAAAGGGCAACGCAGAAGGGCAGTCCCCGACAGGCTTCCCACCCAACAAGGACATTGTAACTGGCTGGAAGGCATGCCTTTCTCTCGGGACCCTCCAACCAGAATACAGGTCACATTCCTCATGCATGGCTGGAAGTTGTGCCTCAGATCATGGACAGGCAGGGTAAGAATCATGTGTAGCCCATAAGTTAGCACATAAACTGAAAGATATACATCGGGTCATATTCACTACATGTGGCTGGCAAATAGGATGTGGGTTGCATTTGACTTCTTAGAGTTGCTTATCAAGGAAGTCCCAGCACAGCTCATCCAAAGACAGAGAAAAAAGACTGGTGTGCAACCCTTGCTCTTGCTGTATGCCCAGTGAACAGACCAGGTTGAAGTCTCAGTCAGCCAAGACTATTGTCAGAGGGTTCCCCCGGGGAAATGGTGAGTCATGTGCCTACAACCTCTCTATAAGCTAAGCAGGCAGGGATCCTAGGTTGACTTCCTACCATATAGCTGACCTCTCTACAACAGGTACTTAGGGTCTCATATGAAATTTCTAAAGCATGGTGACAGATGAAAGAGCCATATTTGCATTATACACTAATCTGGACATGATATAATAAAAACGGTGCTTCAATTGTATTCTGAAGGATAATGGTAAATGGAAATTTTTTCAGGAGGCCAAATTTCAGTCACTTTGTGTAGTATCAATTGCATAATTTAGAGTGTTAAAGTTTGCAGGTAATAGTAGCAGATTTCAGATTGGTTGAAGATATGAAAGGAACAAGATTGGAAGACCGCTAATAATATTTTCCAGAATAAGCTATGCGAAGTGACTTGTCTGGGTGATTAAAAAGAATTTGAAAATATGTCCATTGTGAAAGCAACAAAGATCTTTCAAAAAATCTGAGAGAAAATGTTATTTGTCCTGTAAATATTTGTCATTTTTTCTTCAACTATCTAATGAGTCTTATGCAAATTTTCCTCAATGAATAATATGACAATGATCAATAAATCAAGACATGACATCATCTCATTAAGACTCATAAAGATTGGGGCCCAGCAGGGTGGCCTATCGGCTAAATTCCTCACCTTGAACGTGCCAGGATCCCATAAGCTGTCGGTTCTAATCCTGGCAGCTCCACTTCCCATCCAGCTCCCTGCTTGTGGCCTGGGAAAGCAGTCGAGGACGGCCCAAAGCCTTGGGAACCTGCACTCGTGTGGGAGACCTGGAAGAAGTTCCTGGCTCCTGGCTCTGGATCAGCGCAGCGCTGGCCATTGCACTCACTTGGGGAGTAATCATTGAACAGAAGATCCTCTCTCTCATCCTCTCTGTATATCTGACTTTGTAATGAAAATAAAATAAATCTTTTAAAAAAACTAAAATTGAAATGTCAATGAGGTGGTCACAGAAGGTGGCTAGGAACTCGCATTTACTTTTAACATATTGGTTACTCATTACTATGTCAATTAATTCCATAATGATGTAAATTTTTACTGATGGTATGTTGGAGCTTTTAATTGACTGGGATGATACTCTGCTGGCTCTGTCTTCAGACCAGAGATGGTATACCTAAGAAGCCGTTGAACTTGACTGGACAATAAGATGCTGGACTCTATGTTTGGTATATGCTTGCAATGGGGGAATCTCAACTGAACTTGAGCTGTGGTTATGTAACAAGGTGGAGGAATCCACCATGGCGGGGGGGTTTGGGGAGGGGTGGGGAGAACTCAAGTACCTATGAAACTATGTCACATAATACAATGTAATTAATGAATTAAAAATAATAAATAAAAAAGGCATATAAAGATAGTCATGGCCAAAATTTTAACCAGATGTATAAGTCATGAATATAAACATCAGTGAGGTACCATCCTAGGGGCAGGATTATTGCATGACTCACTCACAAACAAGTCATCAACTTACATACTAGTATTTTCACTGAAATGCATTATGTATTTACTTTTTATTTGAAGTAATTTTTGTTAATGTCATAGTCCATGCACCAAATGAATGTTTTTTGCATAATTATCCTCGTAAGAATAGTATTGGCTTCATCAAAGATTTTCTCATTTTATAGAAAAACTAAAATAAAAATGTTGACAGTGATTCTTCTATTTTGGGAGAAAGCACATTAATCTGAATAAGAGATGATGGCTATTTCTTAATTTAAAATATGAACTTAGCTTCTTTAAATACATTTTTGGTATTGATATAAGAACAGATAATAAAAAACTTTCAAAAAGATAAAGTATTTCTAGAAGTTGACTGGAAAATAGATAGGTACTCCAATAAGAAGTGAGGGTATGGTACAAAATATTAATATGCTTCTAAATGTATGTTGTAAAATACATGAAATTGGTTCACCCTATATAACAGTAAAATAATTTAAATATTCAAAATTCGAATTCCAAAAGCACTTATACGTATTCATTGTGAGAGTAAATGTAGTTGTGAAGGTGAATTTTTCCTATTTCTAGACATTTTTGCTTAGTTATATGGTTTATTTTTTAAAAAGAAGACATTAATACCTTGCATATTTTTGCCTGAATCTTGCATTTTTATTGTTTCATGAGAAAAACATACCTAAAAATGCTCAGTGGTGCAATGAGCAAATATCAAACCCAGAAATCACATGTCTGTTCCCACACAACCAAAAAACTGTTACTGATAAAAACTTCATTTTTGAGGTTGGGATACATATATTTAAAAAGAAGAAGACTAATATTACTCATTTTCCATGAATAGGCATGTAGATTGGCAGTTGTTCTGGTGAATAGACATCACAGGAGTGAATGAATATGAAGGCCTACAATATGATTATATGTTACTGTAAACTTCATAAATGTTGTACACTTAAACAATATTAAACACATTAAAATGGTCTTTACAATGTAAACTGTTCATCAAGTAAGAAAAGAATAAAAGCTCAGAAAAGGTAAATCTATGTTCAGAATTGGAAGAATAAATGTAATTGAAATGCATATGCTATCCCACCAAAATTTACAGATTGCCTTATCCACATAAAAAAAAGCAAATGACATTTTCCAGATTTGCAAAAATACTACTAAATTTTGTGTGGAATCACAAAATACCCCAAATTAAATAAAAATGAATGAATCAGGAGGATTATAATACCCTATTTTAAAATACAACATGCATTTGTAGTAAGTAAAACAGAATGTTGTTGGTATTAAATAGATTTACACACAAATGGAATAGAATTGAGATCCTGGACGTGAACCCACACATATAAATCAATTGATTTTTGGCGAACATAGTAACCTGAACAAAAGCTGGTATCTTAAGTAATGATATTAGGGAAAATTATATATCCACACAGAGAAAAATGAACTTAGGTCTGACAACCTATACAAATGTGTGAGTGATCTAATCATAAGATCATAAGCATAGAAAAAGCATAGAAAGGAAATTTTGTAGCAGACACTAAAAACATGGGAAACAAACAGAAAAATAATACAGATTTGGTTTAACCAAATTGAACAGACTACATTGCAAAGAAAAAAAGGAGTGAATAAATAACAAATAGCTTAAAATATACACATCTGACTTATATATCGAGACCACAAAATCAAATCATATTAGCATATGAAATTACATATGATTCAATTAAAAAGAAAGCTGATCTGTGTCATTTATTTGCAGGGAAATCTAAAGGAAAACTATATGAAAAAATCAATTCATTTCAGTCAGACTATAAAAAATATAAAAACATTTGGCATGGATGTAGATAAAGGCAAACCATGTACACTGTTTCTAGAAATGCATATTAACTCAGGCATGTGGTAGACAGTATGAAAGTTTCTCAAAAATTTGAAAATAAAACTACTTTATGACTCAATAATCCCACCGTGAGACATAAGCTTAAAGGAAATGAAACTCTTCTGGCAAAGTAAAGTATATACTCCCATGTTTATTACTGCTCTATTCACAGCAGCCAACACATGTACATAACTTAAATATCCATCCACTGAAGTATGGATAAAGAAAATATGATACACATAAGAGTGTACTAACACAGCTATAAGAGGATGAACTTTTTCATTTGTTAAAAAAATGGTGAGTGCTGGAAGTGATTAATAAAAGAGAGTAAGAAAGCACAGAAAGAAGAATTCCATATTCTCTCAGTAACATGCAGAGTTCAAACAAGATCACAGAGAGGCTGAAACTGCAATGATATTTAGATGAGGCTGTAATTAGGTACGGGTGAATGAAGAACGGTTGGTCAACGTGTTCCAACCTCAGACAGGAATAAGGAGTTCTGGGCAGACTATGGATAATGCACTGTGTGTTCCTCTATTAAAAACTGTAAGGCAGAATTTTGAATAGATCTTATGAGGAAATAGAAAGTGTCTGAGGAGATGAACATACTTATTCTGGGTATTTTGCAGGCTATACATGCAAATATCAACATAACAGATAATGTCTTCCCTTAAAATGCATGATGTTTGTGTAGTTAAAACATTTCTGGAAAAATTAATTCCACTTACTATATTTTTTACTTCATAAACTGGTATTCTTTTTAGCATTTTGACTTTTGTAAAAGCACTTAGCTTATAATACCGAAAATTGTAGACATAGTTTTCTTAATTTCTAATTTTATGAAGCTTTGCTATTTTAAATTTATTTTTTTCTTTAAAGAAGTTTTTTTTTTTAAAAAAACCAAGACACAACCACATATATTTGCTGGTATTACACATGATCAAATTGTCAATATTTTCACCCAAATCCACATCTTGTCCCATTGTAAGGTATTTGGTCTGGGATACCTTCCAAGGTAAGGGTTTGCCTTGGAGATATTTTTAAATTAAAATTTTTGATTAATAAAACTACATTATGAAATAACTATAATTAGTATAGTAAATACATAAACCATCAGTATTGTCATTCATGGTTACCATCAGATGTTATGTGCCGCAAAGAATCTTATTTGCTTTATTTACACAATGTGCAGCACAGTAGGTGACTTACATCAAATGCCCCATAAGTATTTGATTAATCCGTTAGTGCTACAAACTTAAAATAGCTATGCTGTCACTCGGTGTCTTGATTGTTTTATTTCCATTATAATCTGATGACATTTTCACATATGTCATTTGTTATTGATTGAAATATCATCAGATATCTTGAGATTCAATAATCTTTAAGGATGGATAGAATTATGACAAGCAAGTGACAACCATGAATATTACATAATGTGATTTATTCCGCACTGAAAGGGCATGAAGTAAACTATGTATTAATAAGAGCAAATATACAACCACCCAGTAATGGACATGAGTATGAGGATGTTTGCAGTCTAGAGGCTGATAATTCAATACAGTTCTACAAAGAACCCATATGCATATTTTCATGCAGAGCAAATGTTAACAAACACATAAGTTGAAAGATATGTTTTTACAGAGGATTTGAGACTAGACTCCGCAAAAGGGCAGAGAGCCAGAAACAAATACAACTGTACTTTGGAGATGAAATGATTATATTCAAATCACATATGGAAGCGCCACTTTGGCCACGACATCATTGTTTTCATGATGCATCGCATCAGCAAGGACAGCAGGAAGACTGCTACATCTTTTCAGAGATAGTGACGTGCAAGAACGTGTACGCCAAGATATTAGATGCTGCGTAGCTGCTATGATTCAGTGTGAGCAAACTTTAGTGAACTCCACCAGAAGCTATGGAATGAAGAAAGTGATGGACATTCAAATAAAATGTAGCCTCAGAGTTCAGCTGCTTTAGTAATTGTTACCAATGATACTGTGTTTGCTACAGTCACTTTGATATGTAACACTGAAAACATTAATATTTTGTAGGTAACATTTAGTATCACTTTAATTTATAATCCTTTATTTCATTCAGTGGGGAGAACATGCAAATATTGCCCTAATTCATTAATTTGGTAATAAATATTCCCTGTATCCTAGGATGTTATGAGTGGCTTTAGATTTTCCTTAATTGAGCTGGTACTATTATTTAAAGCTGTAAATTATAAGTTTTATCCCAAAACAATTTATGTTGTTAACAAATACATGTTTCTAATATACACTATTTTGCATGTAAAGAACATTTTAATTGCAAGATATAAAATAAATTGTCTTAGAAAAAAATGAATCACTTTGAGAAAACAGCGATGTACCCAAACACCATCTGATACACTACCTTTGTTTCAACCTATATTAAAAAAAAAAAAAAAGCCTCATGACCTTGCACGCACTTGGGAGACCTGGAAGAGACTCCTGGCTCTTGATCGGCTCAGCTCTGGCCATTGCAGCCATTTGGGGAGTGAAGCAGCAGATGGAGCATCTTTCTCTTCCTGTCTCTTTCTCTCTGTAATTCCACCATTCAAATAAAAACAGAGGAATCTTTAGAAAAAAAAAAGTACAGTTCAACAACAGGCCTTTGGTAAACAGTAAAAGCATTGCTTGAAGTCCACATTCTATATTCTTTAGCATGCGTGCTATTCCTGGCCATGCTCTATGTTCCAGCTTCCTACTAATGTTTAGGAAGCAGCAGGTGATGTCTGAGTACTTGGATCCCTATCACTTGTGTGATCAAGTTATATTGTGTTTCTGGATGTGTTTTCACAGCTTTTGTATGCATTTGGGGACTGAACCAGTGAATAGAACATTCCCTGTCTCTTTCTCTGTTTATCCTGCTTATCCTGCAGCATGTAAAGTTAAGTAAATATGTTTATACATAAATAGTAAATATTATATTAAAATTAAATAAAGGCTAAATTAATAAAAGATGCCATTCAACCAGCAATTACTTATTATTCCTTACTCTCTATATACATTACGTTTGTCATCACATTGATATTATTCCAAAGGAGAAACTGGCTGTGAGTACAACACTTTCGCTTGCAGCAGACACAGAGATTTTGGTTTTGATATTTAGCTTCTGAGCACCCAATTGAATTGATATAAATATTGAGAAATTATCTTCAGTTATAAAATTTAGCCTTAAGTCACAGAAGAAAACAATACATTTTGTCATTTAAATTGTATGGAAATGGAGGACATCACGTAAAGTGAAATAAGGCAGACACAGATAAACATGTACCACATGTTCTCTTTCACATGTGGGAGGTACAAAAACACCTCCATCTAAACAAAGAATGATGGTTGCTGGAATCTGTGAAGGGGAGAAAAGGGAATATGTATAAAAACAGAGTGCAGTTCATTTATTTAGAAAAATGTTTCACATTAATATGTTACCAAAATTTTCTAGCCATTATTGTCCAGTATTATTGCCCATAGCAGCCTGACCCATAACCTTGCAACTGTTACTTATTCTCACTTGTATATAACACACATAATCAGAATAAATCCTGAATATGGAAGTAATATTAAAACACTGTCTCATTTGATTTTCTTTCCCTTAGGATGTAAACATTGTTAAACTGATGAAATTCAATTTGATTTACTAGTCAGTTATCACAACTTATTGTCTTACAATTTGAGCAAAGTTAAATAAGTACAGATATTCAAAAAGGAAAAGTAAGTCACCTATGGGACAGTGATATTAGACAGTTCAGATTTGGTGACTCATTTAATCTACTTATTCTCCTTTTTTTAATTAGGCGATTTGGAATTAGGTCTTTCTAGGAAGATTACAATGTAATAAAAGAAGCAGGTGAATATTAAAAGTAGAAAAGGCTTTTGACATCAGTCTCCAAACTCAGTCTATAGCATCAAATTTCTCTATAACTGTAGACTATCTTGCGCATTTTGTGTTTTCTGGACTCTTCAATCATGTAAAAAGTTTCCTCCAAACTGAGATGAATACTAGGTTGATGGTTGATAGATGATGGATAGATGTAAGAGGAGAAAGAATGAAAGTGTGTGTGTGTGTGTGCTCCTCAAAAAATCAGGAAAATAAAATTAAATAATGCTTCTTTTAGGAAGATTTAGTTATTTTTACTTAAAAAAAGCAGAATTACAGAGAAAGTCAAACATTGCAAAAAGAAAAGAGAGAGAGATCCTCCATCTGTTGGTTTGCTCCCAAAGTGGCCACAACAGCCAGACGGGAGCCTGGTGTTATCTCGTAGGTCTCCCACACGCTGCCTTCCAGGCCATTAGCAGAAGCTGGATTGGAAGTCAAGCAGTCAGGACCCAAACTGATGCTTCTGTTGGCAAAGGGCTGGCAGGATATGCCACATGCCAGTCCTACTATATTTCTTATGCTTGGAGAAATCTGACAAGTGGAGAATTAAGGCAAATTATAGTATTATTATCATAATATGCCTACGTTCTGTACTATTTTCTGAGCAATTAAATATTTCCATAACATATGACAAATGATATTATGAAAGAAAATGAACAAAGCAAAAATTTTTATTGCTCTGAGTCATCTCTGAAGCAAAATTCAAAAGGTCAGCAAAGTTAAAATGTTTATTAATTGCTTTTTCTCTGACATTCTTTGTTTTTACAAATATCAACTCTGCTTCACTCTACAATTCATATATCTTTCTTCTAAACTGTCACTAATATGTTAAATAGTTATAAATCAAGACAATGAAAATAATTTAAGAATATACTGTATTAATTTTTCTTAGCAATGTTTCATCTAGTTTTACTATAATCAGAATTTATTAATGTAATATGAATTTTTATTTATTTTTAACAAACATTAAATTTTACATATTTATGAGGTGTCATATTTTGACACGTCAATGAAATACATAATATCTTACTCATTTAAATATATTTGTCTTCTCAAACATTAAACACTTCCTTATGGTGAAAACTTTCAAAATCTTTCGTTATTTATAGTAGAGCAATCTGCTATTAACATAATCTCCGCTTATTCTGCTGTGCAATGGAATCCCAAAACTCCTTTTTCTTGTTTATCCATGATTTTCTGTGCCCATCAATCAAAGTTCCCCATCCCTTCCTTTCTTCTTTGTTTCCAGCCTCTAACAACCACCACTAGCTACACTTTCAAATGCTGTAGCATCACTGTTTCTTGGTTCTTGATATAACACAATATAATATTTGTATTTCTTATTCTACTTAACTTAATGGCCATTGCTTGTATCCATGTTGTTGAAATGACAAGACTGCACCATTTTTGCTTGTCTGAGTGTTATATTTCATACAGTATGTACACCACATCTTGTTTACCCACTCTATCAGTGAATGGACACTTAGGCTGTGTGCATTTCTTGGACATTATGAATGATGCTTCAATAATTATTGAAATGCAAATATCCTTTAGACTGATGCATTAATTTTCACTGAATATATGACTGGTAATGAGCTTACTGGATCATTTGGTAATTCTAGTTTTAAATTTTTAAAACATCTATACTTTTTACCACAGTGTTTGTACTAATATACATTCCCATTAATAAGGATTTACTTTGGGGAGTTATTAGAAATGAAATTGCATTCTTGATTTCTTCTTTCGAGCAATCTTCCATTCACTTATGGCAATGCTGATGATTTTTGCATGTTGACATTTTATTCTTCAACTTTGTTAATATCTGTGCTAATTAAAATAAGATTTCGGTTAAGTCTCTGAGATATATACAGACACTATATTCCCACAATTATTGCTACAATTCTTGCATGTTTTAAAATATTTAACAGTATGAAATTTAAAGGATTTTAATGCTACATGAGTCAGGTAATTTTTCAAAGCAAGAGAAGTTAAACTCTGTACTTTCATTTCATAATTACTAAACACTATCATTTTAATTTTTAGTTTCTCTTCTTTCTTCTGCTTTTTATTTGAATCAATTTGCATGATATATACAGATGCCTAGAAAAGCTTTTTTTTTTTTCTTCTGTCATAGAATAACCGCCTTGCACAAACTTTGGGATCCTCCCCATTCCCTCTTGAGATGAGGAACATTTTCCTGTCTTCATTTCTGCAAATTCTTCAATCTTTCAATGGAGCATAGTTACTTCCAACAGTTACTGTGTAAAGCAGAGTTTTTAAATTTTTAAATTAAAATCCATTACTTTTTCAGTAAGTGAAAAAAATTCTGTTTAACTTTGACATGCTTATCTCATAACATGATTTTCATATATTGACTAAAATTTAAATTTATACACTACAGGGTTTCTAGAAAACAGCTGAGACATAAATACTAGCTATATAGCTTGAGCAATTAAAGAATGAGTTCATTACAAAGGTTCATTACAAAGGTTATAAAGGTTATGTATTTTTCATAAACACCCATTTGAATGAAAAAAATTCTGGAAAAAGTCTTTTCTCTGGAAATTATATTGCAAATAATGCTGTGCAATTTAAACAAACAGGTAGAATTAACTGCGATCTCTTCAAAGTAAAAGCAGTATAAGAGTTGTTAGTGAATCAAATAAACTAAGCAAAAGACGAAACAATTATAAGAACTCAGGCCTGCCTTGCTTAATCGAATACAAAACAAAATTTTGACATGAACGTTTGAGGCATGATAACAGAAAAACTGAGAGTATTAAAGATAGGCTATTAATATGTGTTCCTTCCAGCTTCATCATCAGAATAACCACAAGATTTAGACACATGATTATCAGTATTTTATAGATGAATCAGCTGAGAAACAAAAGCATTTAATTTGCTGAATGATGCATAACAGTAAGTGTCATGATCAGGCTTTGATCCAAAAATTCTGACCTCATTCTCAACAAGGCTCATGAATTTCCATAATGTCCAAATATAGAAAGAGATAAAGACACAGGGTTTCCATTCAAATTCAAATGCATACTTGTTTTTTAATCTTCTTAAGAAAAGAAGAAAAAAGAATAGGTGACTTCTAGAGTTTTAGGGCATCAATGTTACTGTATTACCAATTAGACTACAATTACTTAAACTGCCATTTGTTTCATGGCCTAGAAAATTGGACCATGCCTAGAGTCATCTGCCTAGCAGCTGGAATAACTTTGGCTAATTAGAGGAGCTTCAGGGCGGGTGAGTGTCATCTTTTAATAACACAGCAAACATTTTAGGAGGATGTGAGTAGTTCTTTGTTCAGTGTCATTAAATACAAGTCTTTCTCTCAGCTGGTGAGTCTCTCCATTTTACCCTAAATAGGCTATACATGTTTTATTTTTGAACAGACTCTTTCATTGTTGATTCCAAAATTTATGGCAGACTTTGCCACAAAAAAAAATCAGTCTTCCGTTTTCTCAATTAACTCCCTTGACTAGCATTCAAAATGAGACTATGATGTGAAATATACAGTAGGAAATTCCATAATAAATAAAATGTTATTTAAATCTATGGAATGAATATTAATTCATCTAAATTAAATATTTAATAATTACCACATGCAACTTGATTATGCTGAACATATTTACTGTATTTCACTTTTGCTTATATTTATAAGCAACCTTTTTAAAAAAATTTTTAATGATATGCTCTAATTGGTTTAGAGATTTCCCCCTTTATCTCCCCTTCCTCCGGCCCTATTCCCATCGCCACTGTTTCTTCCCATATCATTACAATAGTACAGTCCTTCAGCAAAAACAATAATGGTAATAATTCAGTATGGTTTATAATTTTTGAAAATCCTTGGGATGTGTTTTGTGATGCAGTGGGACCATTTGCTCTGTGCAACACCTTATAGGAGTATGGATTTGTGTTCCAGCTACATTGCTGCTGTGTCAGGGAGGACAATAAAAGAGGCCCAAGAACATGGCATCCTGTCACTCACAGAACAGCATGTGTTTTCTGGCTCCTAACTTCAGTATGGTCCAGACCTACCCTGCCTGTTGCAGCCCCTTGAGAGTGAAATAGCAGACAAAATCGTCGTCGTCATTATCATCATCATCATCCATCTATCAGTTGATATCAATCTCTCAACCTATCACTTATCATATCTATCTATCTATCTATATATCTATATATAGATAGATATCGTATGTATCATTTAGCTCCAGCTGTCACTTAAAAAAACATTTAAAAATATTTAACCAGGGAAGGATGAATTATAAACTTAGTTCCTCAGTAAGAGATACATCTTAACTTTAAATAATAAAAAGGTGTCAAAGTGATTGAATAGGAGGAGTGAGATGTATTTAAAGACTTGAAAAAGAGGATCAGGTACAGTAGCCTAGAGGCTAAAGTCCTCACCTTGCACATGCTGGGATCCCATAAGAGTGCCGGTTCTAATCCAGGAGGCGCTATTTCCCATCCAGCTCCCTGCTTGTGGACTGGGAAAGCAGTCGAGGACGGCCCAAAACTTGGGACCCTGCACCCATGTGGGAGACCTGGAAGAGGCTCAGGCCTCCTACCTCCGGATTGGCTCAGCCTCAGCCATTGGGGCCAATTGGGGAGTGAATCAATGGACGAAAGATCCTCCTCTCTGTATAACTGACTTTCCAATAAAAATAAATAAATCTTTTTAAAAAGACTAGAAAAAGAATACTTAAAACTGAAATTTAATGCCTCCTTGCTATGCATCTCCTACAACATGCTTTGGTGCACCTTTTTAAAAATTAATTAATTGATTAATTAATTATAAGCTCACCAGATGCCACCTGAGATTCTAACCATTCAGCTCACACTCATGCCTGCAACATATAGCACATTGTGTAAAAGACATAGTTTTAAAATAAACATTTGCTAAAACAAATGATCTATGATATTTGATCCTTTTCTGTTCCTTCTTTGTATTAAAATAAATGTCTGATGTATTCCAAGAGCAGGAAAAATGTAACTCAATGGCAACAGACATATGCAAATTTCAAAGGAGAAGTATGCAAATCAGAGGCAGCAATTAATCTTGGGCTTTTTAAATAGGAAATTATAGGAAACAGAGGAGTCACTGAAATTAATACACTGCTGCCACTCAAATGTGATAGTTTAATTGAAAGGATGTTAGAATGAAAGTCAAAACTGTCAAGTATGTACATACATGTTTCTGCTTACTGTTGTACCAACTGTCTCGTTCCTTTTTTTTTTCCCTTTAGCTTCAAATGAAAATATACTGAGATAGAGCCTAGTATACACACATACAATCAGAAGCCATTTTCCAGGAGCAGAAAATTAGCATGGTGCTTAAGATGCTGCTTGGATGCTACATTCCATACTGTAGTGACTGCAATTGAGTCCTGCTTCTGTTTCCATTTCTGTCTTTCTGCTAATGACTCAAATAGGTAAGTGCCGCAACACAGGTGGGAGACTCCCATTGTGTTCCCATCTCCTGAACCCATTCAATGCTGTTGTGGATGTTAGGGCAGTGGATGAGAGGGTGGACAAATCTCTGTTGGCCTCTGTGTGTTTTAAATAACTAAGTAAAATAAATAAGCACAAAATTAAAATAAGATAAAGCCTTAACTGGGGTTATTAATCGCTACTGGGCACCAAGCCTGGAACACAGTACCAAGCACAAAACAAGTCCTAGCAGCATGCGGAAAAGCAGAGCAGTAGAGTTAATGCAAGTGAATTAACAATATGATCCAGCTAAGCTCTTGAGCTTCTTCCTCTTGAAATCCAATAAACAGTTTGACAAATACGTAGAAATTATTTGTATTGCACATGCCCTGTGAAAATGTTGCTTCCTCAGTGCCTATGGAGAGCTCTACGTGACCCAAATTTTGATTTTCTGTTTGTTCATTAAGTTTTGTTTTGAGCTTTCATTGTACTTCGGTAGTGAATAATTTGATCATATTTATATTAGAAAGGTAAATACAACAGTCTATATAGACTTATACCAATTAAGCACAGAACTAATGTTTAAAAACAAATTGATCACAATGTGAATCAACATACATTTTGTGAGTTTGTGATCTCCTTGTACAATTAAAAAGAAAAAAACAATTATATCTGGCATTTTGGCATGATTGTTATGACCTGTGAAGCTTCATGCTTCACCAGTAACCTTTGCAAAGTACTATTTTCTGGTTTTATTTAATATGTTCAAATCAGATTTAATAGAACTCAGTCTCATTCCAGCACATCAGGCACAAAAAGCTTCTTTGATCTTCTCTTCACTTTTAAGAAACATCTGTGTCACTGCAAAAGGTCTTGCAGGGTGAACCAAGTCATACTAGACAAAGCCGCATGCATGTAGATAGAAAGAATTGTTGGGGGAACCCCATCTCTTTGACCTCCCAGAGATCAGAAAAAAAGAAGATGACAGGATCCAGTACTTGTAAACACAAAGTAACTTCCAAGAATTGGATTTATGTTTTATTAAACAGGATCAAGAAAATGGTAGAATCAATTTTAAGGCTATCCAAATATTTACTTAACAGATAAGGAGATACGAGACACACCCCCAAAGAAAAGTTAATTCTAATATTTGCCCTTTTCTAATTGTTGAAGATGAAGTTCAACCTTTCTTTGCCAAAATTTCGCTATCTTATTCAGTCTGACAGGAAGAGTTTAATATCCCGTGTGAATATACATCTCCAGGCATGCAGGGAAAACGTTCAGCCACTGCATCTGTTTCCTCCTCAGTGCTCTAAGCCCTGTAATTGCTTAGTACCTCTTTGCATCTTCCATAGCTCCTGTCATGTGTTTGAACTGAAATGAACTTTGTTTGTTCTCGATGATTGCTGGAGTGTGCCAAAGAAAACAATATCCAACACTTCTTTTGAGCAGTGTTGCACATGGCAAGATGACGATTCTGAGAGTAGCTCAGATGTGCTGGCTCTGAAGGTGGCAGCTTTTCCTCCCTGGAATGGCCAACCTATACCACCCATATCCTGCTGCTGCTCAGGGATTTACTTTCCAAAACAGGTGGAAATGGGCCACAGAATGAAAAAGAAAAGTGGCAGACGACAGGCAACAGAAGTTTTCAATCTTTTCTTCATCCAGGTTTCAAGCACATGTTGTAGATTGAGTGTTCTTGAAGCCCAAAAGGCATGAACCAAATAGCGGACTGAGCCAAAACTGCTCACGGCTTATTGAAAACATTTCCTGGCCTTGGAAGTGTATCCTAATAGGAATTCCTATCATTTCTGGAAAAGCAAGGCAATCGAATATGTTGAGAAACCAGTGGCCTTCCCTCTCCCCTTCCAGCAGTGAAGACAAAGTAAGCACTGCAGCCAGTGTGTTTTTGAGAAAAAGTTGCTTTTAGATTTAAACAATAGGGACAAAGCTTTCAGA
The DNA here is from genome assembly GCF_030435755.1 of Ochotona princeps. Classification (NCBI taxonomy): domain Eukaryota; kingdom Metazoa; phylum Chordata; class Mammalia; order Lagomorpha; family Ochotonidae; genus Ochotona; species Ochotona princeps. Next base: position 77,138,058 of record NC_080832.1, read on the forward strand.
ATTTCTGCAATAGTTACAATTTTCTGTTACACAGTATACATTTATGCATGAATGCATAGATGAGGCTTGATGGAAAACAGAATTAAAACATACATTAATTTTGATGCACAAAGTCGAAATCTGTGCATGCAAAGATTCTTCAAAAAGTTCAGGAAAGAACTATATTATAAAAAATACATGATTTTCATTTTTTTAATGAAAAATATCTTTAATTTTGTTTTTCAAGAACTCATTGAAGTGACTTGCCTACATCTGCAAGCAGAATTATATAAACACATAGAGCATAGTCTAGGAAGGTCAAGAACTAGATTCTAACCTATGTTTCACCTCTCAGTAGATATGAAACCTCATGTAAGTAATTTAGCCATTTTGGACTCTGTCATTCTTTTCTATATTATCAAGGAGCAATATGAAATGAACTTCCAATTCTGACTTAGGTTGTTTCATTTTATATTGTCAAGTTTACTGAAGTATATTTTATGTGCAATGAACTTCATGAGTCTTGACAGATGTGCACACCCATGAAACCACCAACCAAATCCAACACAGAACATTCCCATTAACCCTGAAACATTCCTGGTGTCTCTTCTTGGTCAACCTATCCCTCCCACGCCTCCACCTCTGCAACCACTAATCTGTCTTCTGCCAATATAAGGAAGTTTATATTTATGTAAATGCAGTTAAACAGTAGGCCCCCTTTTATTTCTGCTTTTATTTATTCAGAATCATTTCTGAGATTCCCTCATGTGGTTGCACGCTTCAATAGTTTCTTCATTCATAAGGTCATTGTTTGTGTATTTTCATGCAGTCATCTGCTGGTATATTTGAGTTATATCTATTATGAATCTGATGTTACCATGCATGTAAAGTGTCTGGGTAGATGGTTGAGATACTTTGAAACAAATTACAAGAAATTTTATTTTAAAACAGCATTCAATGCTGATGTCTTACACCAGAATGTCAGTTCGCATCCCAAGCTGTTCTGTTTTCAATCTAGCCACCTGCTAATATTCCTATAAAAGCAATGGATAATTCCTAGGGTTCTTGCTACCCATGTAGTAGCCTCAAATAAGGTTTTCAGCCTCCTGGATTTGACATGACCACATGTTGGCTGTGGGTATTTGAGAAGTGAAACATTGAATGTAAGCTCTTCATTCCCTCATGTCTCTGCCTTTCTCTGTGTCCCTCTTTCTTTCAAATAAAGAAATCTTAAAACAGCACAAATATGTTTATGGTGGCTTAGCAAGCTAACCATCCACCTGCAGAGTTGGTATCACATATGGGAACTGATTCGTGTTTAGGATGTTTCACTTTTCATCTAGTTCCCCGCTTATAACCTGGGAAGCCAGCAGAAGTTATTGCAAATCCTTAAGCCCCCCATCCTCGCACTTTCGTTAGCAACCTCCGGGTCCCAGCTTCAAATTGGCTTAGCTTCAGCTGTTGCAATCATCTGCAAAGTGCACTAGGAAAAGGAAGATCTCTCTCTCACTCTCCCTCTAATTCTCTCTATCCTTCTCTCTGTAAATATGCCTTTCAAATGAAAATAAATTATATATGCATGTAAGTATATATATATATATATATATATATGGCATAAACAATTCTGAAATACATTCACACTTTTAAAATAATGTTCATTTACTCTATCTCAACTGCCAAGGAGATCACAGGAAATTTGAGTGCCCTTGTAGGTTGAGAACTCTGAGGTCAACTGTTGCCTAGTGGAAGAAGCCCGGAATCCTCCTCACAGGGTCTAATGGCATCAGAACAACAGTCAGGAGCCCTGAGCAGACCTCAGAAACAGAAGAACAGTAAACTTCCTTCAGGACTCAGGAGAGGAGATTTTTTTGGTCCTTTCTTCTTGCAATGACCATTGGGTCGCTCCAGAGTCCCCCAAATTAGATCAGATAGACAGAGATCAATAAGGAAAGCTTAGAACAGAAAAAAAAGTCAGCTTGGACTCCCACATACCTTACTAGGTGGGACATAAGTTACTCCTCACTAAGGTACTGAAGATTTTTCTGCACACCCTCCTAAAACTGTTCTGCACCTCAATCATTAACATATGCCTTGTTAAAAATATAAGACTGTTTGGACTATCCTAAATTTTGCCAAGTTCAGTAAAAATCACACTTGAATACTGTAAGCTGCTAAATATAAATATGAAAATAGACATGAGACAGCTGAATAGTACCCTATAACCATTTTAAGGTTTATAGCAGCTGGTTATGTATAAACTAAAATTGAGATATCAATGAAGGATGTGGTTAAGAACCTGCATTCTCCAACACATTGGTCACTCAATACCATGTCAATTAACTTCACGGTGTTGTAAATTTCCATGTTTCTTCCTGTTGTTGAAAAAAATAATGTTCATTTGTTATTAATTACTTCAGGTATTCTTTGATTTTTCCTGGGTAAATAGTTTGAGTAGAATGGCTGGGTTTTAGATTCATTTCCAACTTAAAATTTTAACAAGAAAACTGTTTTATCAGGTGACTTTTCAATTTTACATTCACATCAACAATATATAAGAGTTCTTCAATATCATAGGTTACCGTTCTACTTGTCTTTGCAATTTCAGCCGTTCTGATGTATGTCTAATCATATTTTATGTCTATATGTAATTTTCTGATGACGTCTACAGACTTAAAAGGTTCACATCAATTCTCTTCTGCATTGTGCATGGTCTTCCATCTCCCTTGTCTGCTGGGTTTCTTATTCTCACTGCAAGTTCCTGATGAGTTTAGATTCTTGTGTTGTCATTACTTCACTATGGGAGAGCTCATTTTTCTTCTTCCTGATTTCATCTCACCCTCTCCTATAGTTATCTTACTTTTCCATTCAATATTCCTTTATCCATGTTTTGAAGATTTATTACCATTCCAATAAATGTTAATCAATGCCATATTAATTCTATATAATACACACTTATGTGTACACAATTATGTGAATATTGAATGATGCTTTCATTACCAGCAGTTTGTTTGAGCATCAGTACACTGGAGAGGGTCAATTTGAATTAATGACCGTACAGCTGAAAAAAATACATGATTCTTGTTTTTGCATACTGATAACACATCACAGGATGCTGTATGCAAATGCATTAATTGGTTGCAATTTACTGTTTACTTATGTATTATCTTCACATTTGCCATGATCACATAAGCTAAAATGCTATTTCATTGTTTTATAATAATTGTGAAATTTATTAAATCAAATGCTCTAGAATATTGAGCACACCTAATTTTGCCTAATGCAACCTCATTTGTCAATCCGTTTGCTTTTATTTTAAAGAAATGAATTCTGATGCTCACAACAGAAAAGCCATTTTTTGTTTGTTTTCTAATGGCCTACTATGTCAACATTGGAGCTGGTATTAAAACCATGGTTTGCTGAACCTCCAATTCAGTTCTCAATTGAAATACAATTTTTCACTCAGTGGAAGTTAAATGAGAAAATAAGTTCCTCTGACTTCACTGGCTATGTTGCCTGACTAATGTCACTAATGTCACCCTGCAATGCAAGTATCTCAAGAAGTACTTTGTTAGAGACACATGAAGGTCATTTGAGTCAATCGTGTAATGACTAAAGGTTAAATCATCAAGAAAATATATTTTAGGAGCTTTCTACCTCTTGGTTCTAAAGGTAATAGATGATTCATGTGTATTTATCATACCAAGTAGTAAAATAAATCTTTTAGAAGATTCATGACACTTTCAAAAAGCATGTATGATAATTTATTATATACAAATTTATTGTAATCCTACAAAAATGTTGAGACTGCTGTTATTACTATTGCTATTATTATTTCACTCACAAGGATAAAACTTGAGGGTGTAAGTTATTTAATTGTCAGAATTAAGTCTCAAACTCTAGTCTTCAGACTAACAACTCCCATATTGTGAATGAAAAATTAATCTTGGATTCTAACATCTAACAATAAACATGAAAAATACATTAAATTAGGTAGATAATTACCTCACCAGTAAATTTTGGTTAAAAAATGAATAAATGTAGTTCATAGAAATCTTCAGACAATAACAAATGCTACATAATGTTTTAATGTTTAAAGTCAATTCAAAAGGGTGCTATTGACATCATTCATACTTATAATGAATCTAGCAATTCCTAAAATATATCAGGGAATGAAGTCTTCATTCATAACTTTGAAATGTTTCACATTGGGTATATGCAATAATTCCCACTCTTGTTTTCCTTTTTCTCAGATTTATTTATTTTTTTGGAAAGGTAAATTTACAGAGAGAAGAAGAGACAGAAAGATCCTCCATTTGCTGGTTCATGTCCCAAATGTCTACAACAACTAAAGCTGAGCCGATCTGAAGCCAGGAGCTTATTCCAGGTCTCCTACTTGTTTGTAGGATCCCAGGACTTTGGCACATCCTTCTCTGCTTTCCTAGTCCACAAGCAGTGAGCTGAATAGGAAGTGGAGGAGCCAGGACATGAACAAGCACCCATATGGGATCATGGTGCTTCCAGGTAAAAAATTAGTCAGTTGACTAATCGTGTCTAGCATCACTAATATTTTGCTTTAAGACTCAAGTGCAGCCTTTTTCTTTTCTTTTTTTTTTTCAGATTTATTTTATTTTTATTGGAAAGTTGATATACAATGTGGAGGAGAGAGAAAGATCTTCCACCTGCTGACTCATTCCCCAAGCACCCACAACAGCTGGACCTGAGCCAATCTGGAGCCAGGAGCCCGGAACCTCTTCTGGGTCTCCCATGTAGGTATAGGGTCTCAAAACTTTGGGCCTTTCTTGGCTGCTTTCCCAGGCCACAAGCAGGGAGCTGGATGGGAAGCGAGGCTGCTGGGATTAGAACCAGCATCCATACAAGATCTGGGATCCTGGCATGTTCAAGGTGAGGACATTACCCACTAGGCTACCATGTTGGGCCCTCAAGTGCAGTTTTTAAAGATGGCAAACATCGTATTCTGATTCCTTGAGTATATCTAAATAGAATCCCCTGCATTTGCAATTCAGAAAAATATAACTAAGCAAATAATATTTCTTTTTTTTTTAACTGATGAATAGCTTTTTTTTTTCTTGTTAATTATTTTGCATCATGTGACAGTTTCATAGGCTCTGGGAATCCCCCCTTCCCTCCCCCTCCCCTCCCCCCAGTGGATTCCTCCACCTTGATGCAGCATTACAGTTCAAATTCAATCAAGATTCTTTCATTGCAAACATATACCAAACATAGAGTCCAGCTACTTATTGTCCAGATGGGTTGAACAGTTTCTTGGGGAGACCCTTTCTGGTCCGCAGTTTGAGCTGGCAGAATATCATCACAGTCAATTAAGAGTCCCAATATAACATCAACAGCAATTTGCAATGTTATGGAATTGACATGGTTTTGAGTAGCCAGTGTATTAAAAAGAAAAAAAAAAAGGAAAACAAGTCCTAGCCACCACCTATGATTAGCTCATTGACATTTCAATTTTAGTTCATATACAGGACCGGCTGCTCTATACCTTAAAATGGCCATAAGGCACCATTCAGCTGTTTTGTGTCCATTTCATCTTAGTATTTAGCCAGTTGTCTGAAAGCAGTTAGATGAACATTCAATACTTGAAAACTACAAATGCTTCAAATAAAGTTAACATAAAAGATGGTAGATATCTTAAGACATAATATTCATAAGACAGTATTTCTTTGATATTGTCTACTTCAAAGAATATAAAATTAAAAGATACACAAAAGAAACAATGTATCAAAAACATACTCATGTGTCTGGAAAAGCCACATGGCAAATAAACAATGCAGGTGAAAACCTAGTGGTGGTATTATATCTGATTTTTTATAGAGGTGTTTCACAAATATGTATTGAGTTGGTTAATTGTTGCAATGTAATGTCTGAGAAAGAATTTGATGGATCAGTCCCATTCAAAATAGGTGTAAGCATTAAAAACTTCGGAATAAATTTAACTAAGGATGTGAAAATCCTCAACAACAACAAAAATTTACAAAACAATAATGAAATAAAATGAGGCTCAAAAACATGGAAAATACTGCATTTCCATGGATTGTAAGAAATATCTTTGCAAAATGTCTATTATAGCTTAAAAAACTGTAAAATTTCATATAATCACAATCAAAATAGTAAGGAGAGTATTTTCAGTTTCAGAAATATTCTAAAATTTACACATGAATAGATAAATCCTGAATAAAGCAATCGGAAACAGCAAAAACAAAACCAGAAGAATAAAATACCAGATTTCAAGATATACTGCAGCACAGCTATAATCAAAGAGGCTTGGTACTAGTACAAAAATAGACACGTAACCAATTAAACAGAATAGAAATCCCAGAAATTAATCCATACATCTACAAACAAGTAATGTTTGACAAGTGAGCTAAAATCAGTCTTTGGAGAAGGACGGTCTCTTTGGCAAGTGATAGTATGAAACTGGATGTTTGCATGCAGAAGCATGAAACAATACCCCCCCCACACGCCTTATATTTTATGAACAAATCAACTCACATTGGATCAAGGATCTAGATGTAAGATCTGATGTCATCAGATTACTGGAGGAACATGTTGAAGAAACTCTTGGCAAAGGCAAAGACTTCTAAAGTAAATCTTCAGAAGCACAGGTGAAACAATACAGAGATATATCAGATGTCAAGCTAATGTTCCTGCACAGAAGAGCAAATGCTCAACAAAGAGGCAACACAGATAATGGGAGAAAATACTTGCAAACATGCATCTGAAAAAATATTGATACCCAAAATATGAAAAAACATTTAGAGATTCAATAGCAGCAAATCAAACAATTTATGGAGAAACGGGAAAAGTATTTGAACAGACATTTTTTGAAACATGAAATGCAAGTGGACAAAAGACATAAAGAAAAAAATGCTGAGGATCACTAACCATCAGGAAAATGCAAACAAAGCCACAAATAGGCTTCAATTCATTTCAGTTGCATTGGCTGTCATCAAAAAACTCAGCTCTGTCCATTGCGGACACTTGGGGAGTGAATCATCGGACGGAAGATCTTCCTCTCTGTCTCTGCTCCTCTCTGTATATCTGACTTTGCAATAAAAGTAAATAAATCTTTTAAAAAATAGAATAAAGAATAAAACAAAAAAACAAGAACCAGTGACTAACACATTACGATTTTCCTGAACAACAATTTTCTTCCACTTCTGTTTTGCTTCCATTACTCTGAACAAGATGAGCTGGAGCAGTAGGAGTTCAAAAAGATTTGGAATTGAGAGTAAAACTATCCTCTTGAGTAAACTCAGTTGTTTAGGCTCAGATCAGTTACATCCTCATAAAAATGGTGTGAAATATGACTTAAAATTGTATCCTTCAAATGTTATGGGACTGAGGATGCCCAAGAATCCTGCAGATTCTCAATCACAGTTGCTTTGTGATTGCTTATAAAAAAATCAATAAAATTAGCTCATGACAAGGAAACAATATTTTCTCACACATTCAATAAAAATTCTCTGAACTGTAACATCAAATTGTAAAACTTGCACTCTGAAAGGGAGATAAATGCTTATTTCCACCTCCTAACAAGTAAAAGATTATATATATGATATATATAATCAACTGAGGGAAGATTAAATATACATGTTTTATACCACACAGATCTGGTATATTATCTTGAAAAATACAATAACAATTTTATGGCATTAGATCTAAATGGGAATTTAAACTCTAATATCAAAACCAGATATTACCCACCTCATCACCCTGTTGTAAGAACAAAATAAATTATTACATGTTTGAACATCACCTGACTTATAGTTGAATGCTGTATGTGTATTTATTATTATGGTGATCATCCTATATTTTGATTACCCTAACTGAAGGCATGCAAATGGAGAAACAGAGATAGTGGAATTTGTAACCTATGGCGCCATCCCTTTGTGTATGTCTTGTCAACAAAAACATATTTTGGTAAAATTGTAATAATATACATGGTAAGTTTAATTAAACTATTCTTCTTTTGGTGTTTAAATAATTCAGTGAAACAAGCCAATTCCAGAAGTATAAATATCGTATGTTTGTTCCGATATAAGGAAGCATGCATGAAAAATATAAAACAAATAAATATATAGGTAAACATGTATATACATGTATTCTCATAGATGAATTGTAAAATGGAAACTAACATATCAAGAAGTCAAGATAAGGGCCCAGCACAGTAGCCTAGCTGCTAAAGTCCTTGCCTGGCACGCACCAGGATCCCATATATGGACACAGGTTCTCAGCTATAATTGGCCACTGAGAATTTAACAGACCATACAGTATTAATGCATGAGTAAATAAAAGAGCAGATATTTGACATGTATAATAAAGAATGTAAAATCTTGGAGTTTAAGGGGGGTTAAATGGAAAAGAAATAGCATGGAGAAAGAAAGAAATACAGCAAACCCAGGAGGACAATTCTAGAATCGCATCTGTAGAACATTGCAGAAGGGAATGAAATAGAGAAATAATTTTACTATGACTATTATTTCAAAGTCCTTCAGCTATGTTGGAAGAGACTATTAAGTAGCTAATCTGTCTTTGAATGAATTATAAGAGAGTGTTTGTGGTTGCCTGTAAATTTAAAGTGAAAGGCATTTCTCCTTCTTCTATCAAATACAGCCATTTTCCCTGAGAGAGGGGCTTCATTTCTTGCCACAGTTAGTAACTACATTGTTTGCGTGGATCTGATCATAAGTTATCAATCAATTAATGTTTCTCCTGTGGCTTTGATATTTAAGACTGAGTCAATACCTAGCTCATTCAAAAGGCCATTGAGAAGCAGATTTTTGCTTCCTCTGTATGAACTCATGAAATAATATGAGGCGCAGAACTTCAGTAATCATAAAATCAGATCTGGAAGCCACCATTTGGAACTGAAACAGACTACTTGTGCCATGGCAGGGAGAGCCAAAAGACAAAAAATAAATGTCAAGTGGTTTATATTCACTCTGCTATGTCACATATGTATACTTCATTTAAATTGTGGGTTATCAAAATCAATATTACTTTTTGATAGTTATTGTCAACTTATGTTACTGGTATTTACAATTCAAATAGTGCTGACGAATACAAATAATACAAATAAAAGTTTGTACAGTTGTTCTGCCATATTTTCAAACATGTAGAAATTTTGCTCATTGTGAATCATCTTGTTAGTATCTTATTACTTAACAACCACCCAGACATATATTAAAGTTTTCAACTTAACGTGCTACAAAAACCCTTAGGAATATCTATGTAGTTGATTACAGCATACTGGAAAAATCAATAATGAGATAGGAGAGTTATAAAACTGCAGTGAAAATATGTTTATTTCATTTTTTCAGCACCCTGAGTTCAAACCTAATACTCATATAAAGTACCTAAGAGCCCCACTAATTTAAAGTTGACATCCTATGTGTTTTATATACTTAAAATGACCTAGAATGAGATGTGATTTAATTCCAAAATACAGATCTAGATCCTCACTGTCTCATCCTTTGTGCTGCATTACTTGGAATTGAAGTAAGACTCACATTTAGTTTCCCAGAATCATAAGAAAAACTAATGCTAGTAGCAAAATTCCCATCTGTTTGGCCATGTGAAATCTATGAGATCACAAGAGAACCTCTCCCTAAGGACGTATCTTAATATCCTAAAACATGAATTAGAAATTCATTTAAAATTCAAATAATTCTTTAAATTTTTTGATGCCAAAAATGTGGCTCCAAAGAAATGTCAAACTGGTTTTAATAGTTATCAGTGTAAGCGTCTCAGTGGATCCACATGTTATTTCTTCTTAGTGATTTGGTATATTGACAAAAATATATTGGACCACCACAAAATTATAATAGAGAATAAGTTTGCAGAATTATGATAAAGAATAAGTTTGAACCTTTTAGAAATGTTATGACTTTCAAAATGTTACCATGAGTAAAATGTTAAATTTATAGTCAAAACAGTTCACATTTTCTGACATTGCTAACTTCATCCTTAAAACTTTCCACAGTTTTATATTCTTGTATATGTGCTTCTTTGTTGCTACCACTTTGGAATTATGCTTGTTTCTTCTTCTGGTCCATAAACTACTAAAGAGCTCTGTTAGGTTGATAATGAGAAACTAAAATATTATTGCAAATGTGCAAATGAATAGATTAATGAATAAAAGCACCAGTGGGATATATTTGTGTTGATAATAATGACGGCAAATACTGCTTTGGTATCATTGCACATATCCTTATACAATGCTCTTCCCCCTTTTATTTCTGCTTTTAAGATTTTTGTTATTATTTGAATTTCAGAGTTACAGGAAGAAAGAAATGGAAAGACGGAGAGAAAGAGATCTCACACTATTCTCTCCTTGGATGACCACACTAGCCAGGGTGAAGGGTTATTTGAAAACAGGAGTATCTTTCTGGTCTTCCACTAGGGTAGAAGGTACTCAAGCGCATGCATCCTCTTCCAGTGCTTTGCCCAGGCCATTATCAGGGGATGGATCAGAAGTATGATAACCAGGACTCAAATTGGTCCCAGTATGGGCTGACAGTGTAGCAAGTGCCAGCTTTATCCTATATACTGCAGTACCAACGCATAGTTATTTGTCTCTCTGAGTTAGAAGATTGTATATAACAAATAGAAAATAAAACAAGTCTAACTACCCCAATGTGTCTGGGAGTGAGAATATTTCTAGTTGTACCATATAGGCTATCTTTGGTAAAGCCTCATTAAATCAAAGCAACTATGTTACATGCACTCTATGGAATACTACTCAGCCATTGAAGAGAATGAAATATTCTACCATATGCAACAAAATGATCCCAACTAGAGACCATTATGGTTAATGAAATAAACCAATGACAAAAGAATAAATATCGTATGTTCTCTACGATAAAAGGCAACCTTCATACAAAATACAAGATATATATATGTGTGTGTGTGTGTGTGTGTACACATTCATACATATATATGTATATGTTTATCTAGAGAAACTATATATTGGAGATAAATATATCACGAAGTGGAGATACATTGCAGTATGCATCTCAACTTCTGAATAAAAGATGGACTCCGAGAAATACTGTTAAATATATCTTGACATTTCTTTTTTCTATACCTACAATGTCAGGATACAATTAAATAAAATGATGAACTTAGGACTGTTGTTGAGGAACTAAACTATTATTACAGTATAGGGGAAAACCATAAGGGAGAGAGGGAAGTCCCTGAGCTAAGGAACTGCATTATGAAAAGTTGAGAATAAAAAAAAAGTATGATTTATACATTGATGCCTTAGTTGAACCTAAACGAATCAATTGCCAGGAGATAGAAAAATAATGGCACAAATTTGGAGGTAGATTAACAACCATGATTAAATTTTTAGCCAATTTTAAATTAAGCTATTACTTCTCACTGAAGCCAAGATACAAATATTGTTTTCTGATATTTGTGTTAAAATAATGGTTCTGAAATCCTAGAGAAAAGTATTCTTAGATTGTAAAACTGTGAAGAAGCTGTGAGATTTATATATTAATGGGTCATAAAACTTGTAATTCAAAGCTTTGCAAAGTAATGTAAAAATAAAAAGGGATAGGATGGGAAGTAAAGAGACTACTGATAAGACTAAAACCTGTGTAAAGTTGAGTTAAACTGGGAAATTACTAAGGTCATTATCCCTGATCCCAAGAGAGAAAAGTTGTTCACCCATTAGATATTAGAAGTTTTAGACAAGTTTACTAAAAACAAATTCTTTCGTTAAAACTTGGATTATTAACAGTCATTTAATCACCATGTGAATCTATGACTTCCCTTTCTTTTGTAGGCCTACCAAGCAATTTCTTTTTCTTGGAAAGAAATCTAACTCAAAAACTATTTTTGTTCCTCTGAAATACTTTTAGAAGCACACTTTCTTTTATGTTTTTTCTCAAATTATGCTAAAATCAAGGTTACTTATCTAGTGGAAGGCTGTAAGTATCACAAAAATATTCAGAAAATGAAATTTATTCCATGATTCTTCCATGATATATATATTTTTAAAAAAATCCACATCCTATAAGCAGATTTAGTTCACAGTCACACATTTTTTTCTTCCACTTCCTAAATCTCATTATATATACTAAAGCAAAAACTTAAACCTTATTAATTGGGATCCTTTAATTGCAAAAATACAGACATGTAGTCAACTTATTTTAGACTCTTGTGATAAAAACATGATCATTTGAATGCAGCTTGAAAAAATAATCCATTATAAGGAATACTTTCACTGCAATCAGAATTGAATATCACGTTACCCAGTTGCACTGAGTCAGTCTTTGTTGTAATGACATACTATAGTTTTTATTTCCTATTTTATTTTTGTTTTTCCCTCTTAGGAAGGTTCTGGGTCTCTATAGCACAGAAAGCAAACTAGAAATGCACTGAACCGAACAACACTGAGAGATTAAACGGAACCCATTTTTTTCCAGTGGTTATGGCCAATTCACTGTTCGCTTTTGCCAAAAAAGTGAGTATGAGAAAGAGCCTAGATATTTTCATGAAGAACCAAGTAATAAATTCTTACAGTCACACTGAGGTCAGCGACCTTCAATGTTTATCTTATTAAAAGCAAGACAATCACATCAGCAACAGCTTAAAACTCTATTTTTTTTAGAGAGTAAAAGAAAAGCAAAGAATAGAAAACTGTCGATTTTTAAAACAGATGTTTAAATAAGTAAGAGTTTATCGAAATTGTGAAACTACTTTATGTGTTACAATTTGGGGCAGGGAATTTTATCTTAAAAAGCACAACTCAAAAAAAAATTGTTTTAAAAGCCTGAATTCAATACCCATTCAAAAATTGAATGATGGTCATCCTTTATTTGCTCAGGGACTGACACAAATATTATCTGAATAAATGCTTTGAACAAATAACATTTAACAAATCTATGCTTGCTTTGTTTACATATAAACAGAGGGTTTGGCAACTGAAAATTTTCCAAGTGTACTTATTTTGTAACAATTTTTACTCTATTATCTTTCATGTATGGCTTTTAAGATTTATTTACAAGTTTTCTTTGCTAGAACTAATAATAAAAAAGAAACAAAAGAAAATACACACACATACTCAAACATACCCCAGAAAGATTGTTTTTTCCAATTTTCCAGGCACACTTAATGGGCAGGTTTCGGAAGTGAACAAAATATGATCTACTTACATTTCATTGGATGGAACTTATCACAGAGTTCCAGTTAGATGCAGAAGGGCATGGGTAATTTTTACTCATGCTGCTCATATAAAAGGCAAATATATGAAGAAAATTAACATTTGGTAGAAAAAAATTCTTCCAATGTATTTCCTACCACCCACTACACTGCACCCTAACACAAAGGAAGCCACTCAAAATCTGATTCAGTCCTGTCTCCCATGCAAAAGATAGTAAGTCAACATACGTAGTCTTCTCTGGCAGGTGCAGAGATGACATTTTTATAACTTAAAAGCTGATGAGCTTAAAGGTCACTAGGCATCCACACATGCTACATGTCCATTTTACAAGGTAAATTAAGGCTAAAAGTAAAATCTACATTGAATATGTAAAAGAGTACAATGTATAAAGCAATTACCTATCCATAGCAACCACAGCCTTGACATTGTCAATCATTATGGGAGTCCTCAACTCTGCAGGGAGAGAAGGTTCTTCATTTTTCCAGATTGAGTTACCCGGAAATATTCCATTATTTATCTATTATTTACAAAAGTCACATTCAAGAGGGATTATATAAGTGTAAGCCCTCCTGGATTTTAGTACAGAAGCCTCATTTTCTCATTATTATACGTAAAAAGCTTTATAATTAGGAGTTATTATAAGGCTTACTAGTCAAAGGTTTCTTTGGTTCAGACACACTTGTTTGGAAATACCATGTTTTCAAAAGCAATAGTGTTTAGATGTGACTTCCATCAGTATCACTTGCAGTGACTAATAATTTTCTTTTCTCCCAGACATAATCCTCAAGTATAATTTATTTCATTGCTTCCATAAACTATGTCTCTCCCCATAGCTTACCCATTGAAGTCAGCTTACGCAATACACTAAAAGAAAGGAGGGATTCTCATGTCTTTCCAATCTGAGTTTTTCTGTAGAATGAGGAGCTTTGGTGACTTTCTTTTAGGAACCGCGATGTCATTTTATAATATGTGTCTTACTATTTAACTTTGCTTTGAAATGAGATTTATTTATTTATTTATTTATTTATTTGCTCAAAAGTCATATTTACAGAGAGGAGAGACAGAAAGAGAAAATCTTCCATGCGCTGGTTCACTCCCCAAATGGCTACAAACACCAGGAACCAGGAGCTTCTTCTGAGTCTCCCATGTAGATGTAGGAATTAAGGACTGGAGCCATCCACCGCCATTTTCCCAGGCTATAAGATGGTAGCTGGATCAGTAATGGAGCAGTTGGGATCAGTAGCTTCAACCATATGGGATGGCAGTGCTGCAAGCTGGAGGATTAGTTTGTTGAGCCAATACACTGGACATGTTACCATTTAACTTTCTAAACTACCTTTCTTTATTTTTTCTTGTAAGTCATCTAGTTCTTGCTTAAACTCAGTCTGCAAAACATTTTCCATTGCAGCAGTAACCATCAACCAGTTCATCTCCTTACAATGCTTTCTAGTCTCCTCCAGAGTATCAAACTTTACAGACAATTTTCCTGCCTTCTGATTACCTGCATAAAGTTAGACTCAAAGTGTATGTTAACTTAAAATTGGTGGGTATTATTACTGTCTACATAAAAGGCCTGGGAAGATAAACGATTGAGGTCATTCATTTCCACACAAGTACTTGAGGAATCATATTAATAGTGGTCCTGCCATCTTCAATACATTGACTTTAAAGGCGCCAGGGGATTACTCTAATTCTAGCCATGTGAAAAGCATGGAGACCATGAAACACACACACAAAAGGGGGAAGAACTTGAATTGGTCAGGGCATGTTGGATTATGTTCCCTTCCATAGAACTAGGTAATTGCCTCGAGGTAGTGGGAAAGAAAATACAAAGTTCAATGTTTCCTTTTAATAATTCTAACTTCTGCAAGAGGAGGTTCATTTTTTATCAGTGAATGATGAACCAAATCTGTTACAAATTGTAATTTGATGAGTGAAAAGAAGAGCAAATCAGCAGGAGGAGATTGGTGGCCTTGTTCAAAAGATAAGCAAACTGGAAAAGAAAGGATCCAATATCCCCCAAAACACTACACTTCTCTCTTTTGATTTTTTTTTACCATATTAAATATATATATTTTAATTCAGCATAACCTACACAAAAATTGGGAATTTCTTAGGAAGTTTAGGGGAGTGAACATTATGCTGTCCTATATAGTTTGGTATTAGCAGAAAGTGAAGTTGTGACTTGTGTTGTAAAATGAATCTTGGAAAGTAAATAATAACTGAATAGATATTGAAAGATTTAAGCATTTCTTTTACTATTTGTTTATATATCAAAGGATATAATCAGAGTCAATATTTTTTCTCCAAAATATTTCAACAAATGTCAGGAAACAAAATCATGACTCTGCATCCCTTTGGAAGCAAGAGTTTGCTGTGTAGATTGCATAAAGTTTCACTTGTTTAATATTGGGCTTCCTCTGCTAAAAAGCTAGAAGTCCTTTGCACATCTGATGAAGGTAGAACGAAGGGACCTCAAGAATTCATATATATATAATCTTGTAAATAATTACATTCCGAATCTAACCCAAAGTCCTGGAGCTTAATTCCAGGAGAATATAAACAAATGCTGATATTAGAAACATATCAGGATGACCAAAGGCAATCTTCCAATCTTTTCAAGTAATATTTCGCTCATATGGATTGACAACTAAGGGAGAGTAAATGTACAAAATGATATGTACTTCTAAAAATAACATTAATAGGAATGAAGCTAAGAACAAATTGAAGGTTGTTAAAAACAAAAGGAGGGAATGATACTATGACAAAATGGGTTCTGTCACTCCCTGTAATGGCAGCATCCCATATGAATAGAGTCCAATTAGGACCTGGATGCTACACTTCTGTTCCAGCTCTCTGTTAATATGCCTGGGAAAGCAGGAGATAATAGTCCAAGTGCTTGAGCCCTTGTATCCATGTGGGAGACCTGGAAGAAGCTTGTGGTTCCTGGCTTCTGCCTGGCCCAACCCAGGTCATTGTGGCCATTTGGGGAGTAGAATACTGATAGTAAGACCTCTCTTTGTCTCTCCCAGCCTCCCTGTAATGCAAATAAATAAAATAAATATTTTACAAATTGGGGGAAAATATAAAGGAATTTTTAAATATCCCATAATTAAGGAGGCTATTAAAGAAAAGGGAAAAAATCAACACAAGTAGAAACCATGTACTGGTTCATTAAAGTAACAAACCAGTGGACTTTATGGATTTAATTCAAGCAAAACATTTGGCAACCACAAAGTCCCTGCAGAATTTTAGAAATGAGGTATAGTGTTATTGGGTGCATCTTTTCCAGTCACAAAAGTTTACATTGCATTTGTGATTAGTATTTTGTAGATGAGGAGATTTCTAGCTTTTTATTTGCTACAAAGTTTTATACTATCTCACAGAATATAATGATATGTTCTAAATGCAATATAAAAGACTGCAACATAGATAACCCCTGAATTAATAATATTGTATCTGAGTCTGTAGTTGGAACTGAAACTCTATTTCTGTCATGAAAATTGCCTTCTTAGCTTAAATGTTATGCCATAAGCTTTGGTTTCAGTGCTACAACTAACCAACTGAGAGTTTTTGGAGGAAGTCACGGTTAGTTCAACCTGTCAATTGCTTGGAGAAAGTATGGTTCACATTCAAGACTATTTTAGTGTCTTTTAATATTGTCACTACGGTTCTACAATATTTTATTTGGCTCTACAAGTTTCTTTTTTGAAGAAGCACTGGAAAACAAGAGAATATCCTGAGTACAGTAGTCAGAATATAGCAGAATACAAAATCTACTCAATGCAACACTGCCAAGAACTAAAGACAGCCTAGAACATGGAACACTGGGCTAGGCAAATACAGTGTCTACATAAAGAGATCTGTTTATATTAAAAAAAATCTGCAAATGAGGAAACTTATAGATATAAATGCCAAATTTAAATTGTATGTGGTCATTGAATGCTTTGATTCCTTTTATAAATGTCACAAATTACAAAAAGTCTAAATGTCATAGTGATGTTTCATATCTATTATTTTTTATTGTAAATTTTCTCAAATTAATCATAAATTTTAAATGTTGCCTTATTGGAATGTTTTATAATAGAAGAAAATATTAACACCAACAAGTAAATGCTAGAAACACAAAGGAGTAATTTACAGTAATAAAATAAAAGCCAAATCCCTGAATGTACTCAAACTAAGACCGGAAACTTTCTGTAATCACAGCTGAGATTTCAGTAAGATAGCCCTAAAGAGCTTTTTCTAAATGTAACTCATTTTTTATTCAATAATGCAACTCTTGTGGGAAAAAAAGGTAAAGAATATATTAATGTCCAAATATTACTGAAGTGTCCATAAAGCTTACGAAGTAAGGTCTCAATGTAGAATCTAGAAATCATGTCTGTGTAAATATTTTCAGGAATGTAAGAGTCTGAGTATACTACACTAATTTTGTAGAAAAATTTTGGAAATTGAAAAATGAAAACTGCTTGAAAAGAAAGCAAAATTCTGACTTTATTG
Organism: Ochotona princeps; assembly: GCF_030435755.1. Classification (NCBI taxonomy): domain Eukaryota; kingdom Metazoa; phylum Chordata; class Mammalia; order Lagomorpha; family Ochotonidae; genus Ochotona; species Ochotona princeps. Next base: position 77,155,747 of record NC_080832.1, read on the forward strand.
CTTTTCCAGCATAACTATACCTGATTCAAAATGTTTAAGAGTTTTAAAATATCATCATAAATAATGCACAAATGGAACATAACATGTGTATCTGCCCATATATAGCTTTACATGACAATTTGCAAATACATTAGATTCTCTCAGGCTTAGAGTTTCTCAAGTTTTAAAATTGAGAATCCTTTATAATCACTCAGTAATTAAGTACATGCTGAGTTAAACAGACATTTTCTTGATATTGAATATTTTATTCAATATTCTGTTTAGCTAAAGGCAACATTATTGATTATTTACCTGCTTTCTATAATAGCTATTACTCCGTCGTTTTTCATGTTTTGTGTCATTTGTCTTTATAAAAGTTTTCTATTGGGACAAAGAGAACTATTTTATTTTAGTGTGAGGTTACAGTGAGTTTCATTCATTCATTCATTCATTTAATATGTTTGATGTTAAGCACTAACAGCTTTTCCATAAACTACCTCAGAGCAACTGATTACCGTACTAAAGAGAAGTAGGAATTAATTGGTACGATTGGGAGAGATAGTATGGGTGGACGGAGTAGACACTTGCCCCGATATGGCAGGAACTGGGAAAGGGAGAAGTGATGAAAAAGATGTGTGGTCTCAGCTGGACCTGAGGCTTGAGGAAGGATTATTTAGAATAAACACAGAAAGGCATTTCATCTTAAAACAACCACACACACACACACACACACACACACACACACACCCCTTATGCAAAAATAAAAATTTGAGTAAGAAACAACACACCAACAGAACGTAAAAAACGAGTAGAATTGTGCTGGAACATAGTGGAGAAACTTCATAAGGGTGGGGAACATTAAAGATTGATAGCTGAGTGAGGACTAAATTTTATAAGGCATATCAATATAGTTTATATAAGCCAATAAGCAAAAAGAATTCCAGAATTCCTGAAAGAATAAACAGAACCAAATTTTCAATTTAGAAAAATGGCCCTCATTATACTGTGAGGAATAGATTTAAATAACTAAGTTCAGAACCAAGCTTATCACTTTTGAATCCAGCCAATCTAATGGATGAAGATAAATGCCTGAGCTTGATTATCCTGGGATGAAGGTAAGCACAGATTCGAAATGAATACATCGTGTCAAGCTGATTCTGGGAATCAAAAAAAGGAAAATCAATTAAAAGATTACTGGGGAAGGGATCAAGAATAGCCACCAAGAAATGCCAGAGAAGGTAAGGATAGAGTGTTTAGGAAAAGGTAGTAATCAGAAATTTTATGTTGGATTCAAGGTCTTATTTTTAGCTATCTAGTGATAAAATAACAATATGTAATAGGTTGTCAGAGGAGTTCGGGGTTTGGTTTTACCTTAGTTTATCTTAGTTGTCTCTACTTGGCTTTTAGAAGCCTACCTTTGTCTTCACATTTCCTCTGTACGTAAGATTTCCTGCTATCATATTCTCTTATACAGGCAGTGATTTTTCTAGAACATGTGAAAAAACTTTTGCTTATTCCATTAACTCCTTCCTCCCTGGATGCACAGTAACAGGAAGTTGTAATCTGAAGACCTGGGACTCCAACTCAAGCACTGCATTATGGGATGAACACAGCTCAAGGAGCATCTTAAACACTGTGCCAAATTTCCACACCTGTTATGGGTGTTACAACTGTGTTGACTAGGAGTGCTAACAGTTATGGTGTTCCAGGTCTTGAAGGAAAGGGTTATAATAAACCTAGCAGTAGGTTTATTATACACTATATATCCTTTGTTTTTGTTGAACTGCATTCCTTTTCCATGTATTTCTGTTGAGGATTTCCATCATGAAAGGATATTGTCAAATGGTTTTCTTTATCTAATTGAGTGATCGCATAGTTTTGTCCTTAATTCTGTTCATGAGGTGTAGAACATTTCTTGATTTGTAAATATTAAATCATCCCGCATTCCAGGGATAAATGCCATAAATTATAATGATTGATTCTTTTAATGTGTGATTAAATTTGACTTTCTATTACTTTGCTGTGTATTTTACATCAATATTAATAAAGAATATTGGCTGATAATTTTAAATAGCTTTGATGTCCTTGTTTGGCTTTGGTGTCATGGTAATGCTGGAGTCCCAATTGTTGAATCTCTAGTGGAGGGTATATCGTGAATATAAAATAAACTGAAAGAAAGTTGTAAAAATTAAAAGAAAATATAAGTAGGTTGTGAAATATCATGCTCTTACATCTGTATATATGAACTGCATGAAATTTGTTCACATTTTATAATATTATATCACAATATTTGGAATGCTTTATAGAGAACCAATATTAGTTCTTCTGTAAATGTGTGATAAAATTAAGCAATAAAACCACCAGGACCTGGATTTTTCAGATTTTTAATTTTAGATTAAGACTTTCTGCTTCAGTTTTAGTAGGTTATATCAGATGGGCATTTGAAAGTTTCTTCTATGCTGTGCAAATTTTGACATATAATTCTTAACAATAGTTTCATATGATTCTTTGTATATTAACAGTATCAGTTGCAATTTTCATTCTTTATTTTATATATTTAAGCTGTTTATCCATTTGCTTCCAACAATAACTTTGTTAAGAAATAAAATCAAGGAGCTTAGTGTGTAGATATAAAAGAAATGCAGATTTCTAGTGCACATAGAGAAAAAGGTTGTAGTTATCATGGATGCAAGGTCATTGTAGCAGATAATCATAGAAACCCACATGTACAACACACACCAGGAAATTATTTTCTGCGCTACAATGCTCTGTCATTTTCCTGTTAAGAAACCTGCTCTTTACTAGCCACAGAAAAGATTCTTGCTACTTTTGTTGGCGGGAATGTAGGATACAAATTACACGGGTTCTGTTCCTGAATCTGAGGCTTGAAACTTGGAGAGTAAAAAGGTCATTAGTTTTATCTGGTGTAAAATAATACTTCATAAACAAATTTCAATTGTGAAGCAAAATTATTGGTCTGGGATCTAAAAATCCACAATTGATTAAAATGAACTAATTGATACCTTTCAAAATGTTGAAAAAATATTAGTAGCTTTTAGATAAACCTGTAGCCTCCATGAAAAACAAGACTACATAGAGAAAGTATTATGTTAGGCTTGAGAATAAATTTTAAAAGAAAGCATATTATTTGATAAATGTGACATATTTATCAATAATTTGCCCCTATCTCTAATCTCCCTGCAGACACAAAATTTTAACTTATAAATCAAGTCGCCAAATCTTCAGGAAAAGTGCTGTTGAAACTGTAAAATTCACTTACATCAAATAAAATTATTTCTTGTCCACCTTCTTATTTCCAGCATATTCTAAGATATATGTGGCTATAACTCCTTTACTTTCAAATGACAAGACCAAAACTTGTTTCAAGTTTCTGAATAAGTAAAACATACATGGCTGCTAGTCAGAACATTTTTTACTCATGTATAGTTTATCATATGTGTGCTTGAACTTTTTGCCTTTGAGATATGTGCTGAGAAGACATTTGGAAAATCAAAAAATGACTGAGAGGAGCTCAGTGTTGCAAATAGACAAAGGATTCCTAGTTACTCATGGATCCTCAGATGATCTCCTGTTTTAGGCTACTGAATTGGGGTAAGGCAGCTGTTTCTACTAAAGGGATGTTTACTGTCAAAAGCCTTCAGATAATTGTAGGAATTCTTGTGTAAAAGTAGATTTGTCTTGGGACAAAGTAGCCTGGGTCCTTTTGACTTCTTGATGCATTTGTTTTAAAGGTTTAAAACTTGTTTTAGGGGACTTTATCCTCTGAAGGACACACACAGCAACAAAGAATTTATACAGTGAGTGTTAGCACTCACAGTTTGCTTGTGTTATGCATATGACTTCTGAGTCCAGCTGTGGAGATTGTGTATGTATGAGTGCTTTTTAAGAAGTTTACAAATGGATGTCAGATTATTTGCTCTTCTCCTTTACTGTGGAAAAGATCTAGACAGTTTTTATGATGTAAAGTGAGACATTGTATCCAGCATTTGAGTTCATGCTAAGCTCCATGCAAGCTGCATCAGATCTTAATAATTTCTCCAGTTCAGACTATTTTCTGAGAAGTATGGAAAATCCAAAGTGATCTCATGTGACTGTTGGAAAGATAAAAGGTCATACAAGTCAGGATTACTAAGGACTTGACCGAGTCAAACTTGGTTAGTCTGTTATGTCAAACTTGGTTAGTCTGTTATTCTGCTACTCGTATTGCAGCTTTTGTCATACTTTTCCAGTTATTAACTATGCCACCCAGAAATTGCCAACATACAGACAGCTATGTATGGTGATTGCCTGCATACACCTGCTTACAGAGCAGGCCAGATAGTTGGTCAAGCCCATACTTCTTGCCAAGAACTTTGGCTAAAAATTGTTCTCTACATAACAAAAATATTTTTTGGATTACTGTCTAAGGTTTGTGTTTGTGACTGAAATGTAAGCCAAGAAACAATGTAACCATATATGTGTGCATGTGTGTGTATATGTATCTATATGTCTAAATATTACTTTCTACTATGTATTTTCAGTACATTTGTCCATATGAGACTGAAATCTTGAAGTCAGTGTCCAAGTCCAGTTCTTTCTGATTGTATCTCTATATGACCTAATGTCTAACCTAATTACTTGCACATAGCAAATATCTGATAACAAAGTGTATGGATCAAGCAAGAAGTTAATTGTGGGAATAGAAACCAATGTAAGTCATTTTTCACTTACTGATCTAAAGTATCAGGACATGACCCTCAATGAGGCTTTGATTCATCTTACTCTCTGTTGTGATAGTCTTCTTTGCTTGTTACCTAAAGCTTGGTGATCACTGTTAACTATCTTATTCCATTTCCCCTAGGTCCTAGAACCTAGGGCATCTCTCGTGTTATAGATTCTCAGAAAATGCCTGAGACACAATGTGAACTCATAAATAAGCATTTGAAAGATAAACCCTTGCTCCTCTAACCGGCCTTTTCTGAATTTAATAATCCATACAGATTATTGTTCCTAGTCCCTGGATAGTTTTTTTTTTTGCATTTAACAGGTCAGCATATATGAACAAGGTACACTGTTAACAGTTTCCAGAGTGTGTTGGCATATGTGTGAGAATGTGTTTCTACTTTCTCTGTTAATTAGCTTGTAAATTCCTCAGGAAAGGAACTCATGCATGTATGTGCCAAGCCTAGATGTGTGCTTAGTGAGAATCAATAAATGTTGATTACATTATTCCCACTCTGTACAGGGAAACAAAGTTCTTTTTTCCCCCAAATTTTCCTAGTAGAAGCTTAAGATGCCCCCTTGTGGCCAGCATTGTGGTATGGTGGGTAAAGCCATCACCTGCCTATAGCACTGATATCCTATGTGGGTCCCGGTCCAAGAACCAGCTGTTTACTTTTTTTTTTTTTTTTAAGATTTATTATTATTGGAAAGCCGGATATACAGAGAGGAGGAGAGACAGAGAGGAAGATCTTCCATCTGATGTCCCACTCCCCAAGTGAGGCACAATGGGCCGGTGCTCGCCAATCCGAAGGCGGGAACCAGGAACCTCCCCCGGGTCTCCCACGTGGGCGCAGGATCCCAAGGCCTTGGGCCGTCCTCAACTGCTTTCCCAGGCCACAAGCAGGGAGCTGGATGGGAAGTAGGGAGGTGCCGGGATTAGAACCGGCGCCCATATGGGATCCCGGGGTTTTCAAGGCGAGGACTTTAGCCGCTAGGCCACGCCGCCGGGCCCTGCTGTTTACTTTCAATTCAGCACTCTGTTGATGGCCTGGGAAAATCAACTAAAGCCCGAGTACTTGGCTGCCTGCGCAAAATTGGTAGAACTAGAAGAAGATATGATTGATGACTTCAATGTGACCATGCACAGGCCTTTGTGTCACTGTGGAGGAAACCAGAAGATGGAAGATCTCTCACTTTCTGTTTCCCCCCTTGCTCTGAAATAAATAAGCAAATCTTAAATAAATCCCCTTATGTAGACTCATTGAGTAGCAGATTAAATGTTCTTAGCATGCACCAAGTGTGTGTTATTGGGGCTGCATGGAGGTAAGGGTTGCACAGCTTTACTCTAAGCCCCACCCATCTCTGTATCTCTAAAACCTTAACATGAAAGTAAACAAGGTCTTAATGAATTCAGCAGATGATACTAAAATGGAAAATGCTGGAATAATAAAATAGGTCCTAGCAAGGAAAATGAAATAATGTTCAAGTTGGAAAAATGAACTAACACATCTAAAGGAAAAATAATTCAAAACACAGATCCAGTATGAGGGTCAAACTTGGAAAGCAACACATAAAGCAGGCTATCCTCACATAATCCAAAGTCTGGTTGACATTTAAGTGCACTGACTTGCCTTACTCCTCAATCTCTGCAGGTGTAACACTTTCCTATACTGTGATAATATTAGAAACTGAAATGTTCATTTCCAGGTTTAGGAATGTGAGATACCTTTCCACATAAGCAAATGCAACTAAGATCAGATATTTAGATGCAAACAATGAAATTGACCAAGGAAATTTTTAATATTTACTCAAAACTTAACATGGATAGATTATCAAAGCAGAAAACATGTAGTACAGACAATACATTCTACCAAATAAAAGATGAAGTTAGCACAACGCTACACAGTCAATTTTATTTTATAGCTATAGATCAAGGGCCCTTTGTTTAGAGATAATTTCAGGGTGCTCTTGTGTAGTTCATAATTTGTTACAAGGCTTACACCAAGGCTCAGTGTGTTAAACCACTGTTTGCAGTGCTGTTATTGTATGTGGGTGCCTATTCAAGACCCAGCTGCTGAACTTTCAATCCAGCTCCCTGTTAAGGTGCCTGGGAAATAAGCAGAGGATGACCCAGGTCTTTGGGGCTCTGCCACTCACATGGGAGATCAAGAAGAAACTCCTAGATTCTGTTTTCAGAATGGCCCAACCCTGGCTATTGTGGTCATTTAGGCAGTGAGTCAATAGGTGGATGATTCTCTCTCTCTCTCTCTCTCTCTCTCTCTCTCTCTCTCTCTCTCTCTGTAACCCCTTAGCATTTGACTTCTTTGCCATCTCCACAGTGCGTTTTACTTGTAGTTTCAGCACTGGTTTTTCATGTTGAAAGATGCCTCACTTCTATCAATATGGAAAGAAGGAACTCATATTTCTATGAAATCAGAAGTATATCGGTTTTATTAATAATTAAATTCTGTAGCATAAATTGTTCTATCTCATAAATAGTCTTCACCAATTAATAACAGCTTTAAATCATCTACTTGACACTCATTGGTTTGATCTTTGCAGCTTATATTTTACTAGATACTGCAAACTGACCTGATCCACATCAACAGTTAAAAGTGGATTAAGATCTCTTTGTCCAAGATAGGTTTGGAATCTTGTACTATTTCAAAGAGAAAGAAAAAACATACTAAATGTATTAAGTTTTCATCATTAGCTCATTTCTGATTTACTCCATCCTGATTTCTTTTTGACGAAGAATATGAATCTGCAGTGAAGTTAAAGTTTTCTAAGAAAAAAAAATCACTTGCATGCATTATTTTAATAAGCAAGAAACCTGCCATTTTCTTTGTACAAGTAAATTTCAGGATTATATATATACATATATATATATATGTATATATATAGTCCAGTTTTATTTAATTTCTCTGTTTTAAAAAATTCTACTGATTTTATGGTTTCAGCATGGCCCAATATATATGTATTTATTCTTTATGAAATATTCAGCCTGGACTTATGTGTAAGTCATCAGGTTATCTTGGGTTTTAACATCTAAGCAAGATGACACAACATGTGTGAAACGATCCAAAATAAAACGTGCATTGAACTTTAAAAGACACTGACATCTGAGAGATGTAAAACAAGCAAATAATGCCTCCAAGTAACTTAATATAGTAATTCAGAAAAGTTTCAGATAACAATGGCAGAAGAAAAGAAAAGCAAGAGCACAACATGCAGCTTAAGAATGCAGAGCTGGGACCCGGCGTGATAGTGCAGTGGTTGAAGTCCTCGCCTTGAACAAGCCAGGATCCCATATAGGCGTCGGATCTAATCCCGACATCCCTGCTTCCCATCCAGCGCCCTGCCTGTGGCCTGGAAAATCAGTCGAGAATGGCCCAAAGCTTTGGGACCCTGCCCCCGCCTGGGCAACCCAGAAGAAGCTCCTGGCTCCTGGCTTCAGATTGGCTCAGCTCCAGCCACTATAGCCGCTTGGGAAGCGAATGATTGGACGGAAGATCTTTCTGTCTCTCCTCCTCTCTATATTTTTGATTTTCCAATAAAAATAAACAGTTTTTTTAAAAAGAACACCGGAATGTATACTATTGTCTATACAAACAATGTCATGATACACTTAAACAGCAAAATGATGAAATTTGACTGTTGTCAGTAGATTATACTATTGTAATAATGGTGATGGGGGCAATGGGGGAGTGTAAAGCGAAATCCTTGTACCTATGGAACTGTATCCTGAAAAATTTAAAAAGGAAGATATAGAAAGAGTGGGGAACAAGGTCTAAGTTACATCAGAAATTCAGTTTGGAGATTTTATTATCAAAGATTGACCACATTCCTGGGAAAGCAGTTGAGGACGGCCCAATGCATTGGGACCCTGCACCCGCGTGGGAGACCCGGAAGAGGTTCCAGGTTGCCGGCTTCGGATCAGCACAGCACCGGCCCGTTGCGGCTCATTTGGGGAGTGAATCATCGGACGGAAGATCTTCCTCTCTGTCTCTCCTCCTCTCTGTATATCTGACTTTGTAATAAAAATAAATCTTTAAAAAAAAAAGATTGACCACATTTAATGGACATGTTTGCACAAATTTTATAGGAGGTTATCAAAAAATGAACTAAGATATACTCAATGAAATAAAGCACAGAATACACTTGTAAGGGCAAAATGAACACTTTTTTTTTTGCAACACAGCACTGGAGATAATAAGCTGAGAGCAGTAGCAGATGAAAAAGGTTAACAAAGCCTGATTGTCAGAGGCAAAGGTAATTCTTGAAATTTTGCTCTTTTTGTGTTTTATGAAACGAAAAAAAAATTATATTTGTACTACTCCACCTGTGGTTTCAAGCGGGGAAAGTTAATACCACATAACAAAAAGAAAACATTCACTTTGGTGACTGAAAAGCTAATGATGAGTGGTTTGTGCTTGAGTTTGATCTCCGTTTTGTGTACTCTGGCCTCACAAACATTACAGTAGCATCTCCTGGGTAAAATTAAGAAAATTGATTTAGAGTACACACATTCTCTTCCCCATTAGACACACACTCAATTGCTCCTATGAGGATATTATATGACATCAAGTGTTCTTTGCCACGTTATAAATGGGAGAAAAGTGCAAGATGAAAGCTAAAGTGAGGAATTTTATTTGTGTTTTAAGCACTGCCTTACAACCTTACTTTCTATTGTTTTGGCTTTTTAAAAAAAATATTTATTTGAAGATGCAGAGAGAGAGAAGAGTGCTCCTATCTACTGGTTCACTCCCAAGATGCCTGCAAAGGCCATGCCCCAGAAACAGGAGCCAACAATTCAATCTAATTTCCTGTGTGGATAACAGGGAAGAAATTTATTGATCCATCAACTTCTGAATTTCAGAGTCTTCATTGGCAGGAAGCTGGAAAGAGGATCTGGAACAGGAAAAGAAATCCAGGGACTACACAGACAGGAGAGGCTTAATTGGCTCATTAACAACTAGACTGACTGTCCACCGACATTTCATATATGAAAGCAAATTTTTGACTGATTTGCCTGTGGAGTGGTTGAGGCACTTAGTATATTAAGTAGTCCTTTTATAATCAGTACAAAAAAAAACATTAAGAAACACGCAGATAAAAAAGAGCCAAAAGATGATCCTGTATAAAATACATTCAGACACTAAGTTCTAAAGAGTTTTGATACCATTATGTATCCAAGAGGAGGTATCTCTTTGACAAATCAATGTTTATTTATGTATATTACATGCATAAAAATGGCATGGAAAATTGTTGATGTTAGAAGAACTTTATAACCAGCAGAAGGCAATAATTAGTTTGGCAGATGAAAATGTATTTTTATGGATTGGTATGAGGCATACAGAAACAAATTCATTTTTTTCTAACATGTAGACTCTAGAAACAGATTTACACATTTCAGTTTGGAAAGGAATGCCTTATTCAGTTTCAGGTAAGAAATGTACATTAAAAATATACTCTTATTTTCTAGTCATTTACCTGCCTTGTGTTTGATATTCTGGCATATCTGTTTGGGCATCTTCTGCTTTAGATTTACTATTTTATTTGAAAGGCTGATTTACAGAGAGCAGAGACAGAGAGAAATCTTCCATCCACTGGCTAACTCCTCAAATGGCCACAATGTCCAGAATTGAGCTGGTCAAAACTTTGAGCCAGTAGTCTCTTTTTGAGTCTCCCACACTGGTGCAGACGCCCAAGTACTTGAACCACATTCCAACACTTTCCCAGTTCTTGAGAAGGGAGTTGGATCAGGAGTGGAGCAGCTGAGACACAAAGCTATGCCTATATGGGATGTTGGTGCCACAGGTGGAATATGAAACTGTTACTCCAATGCACCAACCATTGGTTTGAGCATCTTAAGCAACTTGGTTAGGATATCTTGGATTACCCCTGTTAATAAATTTCCTCTTAAGATTCTGTTAAAAGAAATACATCAAAACATTTTTTAAGTTTGAAATGCATGGTATATTGAAATATATGACAACCTATTTTGTTGCTAGGGCTACCATAAACACATCTAAATAGTACACAACAAAAATGTGTTAGCCTACAGTCCAGAGCCCTGAAGCATTCAGGCATTGAGTGGGTTGATTCCTGCTGAGAGCAGCGACATCAGGCCTAGTTTGTCTTGCAATTGCTCTCTTCCGTGTCATCACATAGCCTGCTTCCAGAGGTGTCCCTGCATTCAAATTTCCTTCTTTCAGGACATCATACATACTGGTTAGGTGCACCTTCTACTCCAGTTTGACATCATCTTAATTAATTACATCAACAACAACAAGTCTAATTCCAAATGAGACTCCATTTTGAGGTACTACGCTTAAGAATTTAGCACATCAGTCTGGGGAACATGAGTCAGGGATATAACACAACCCATACGCACAACAATTTTTAGGAAGATGAACACCTCCAAAAACTTCGTAACATTTCTCATTTGAACCTTTTAGACCTGCAACTCCCATAATTAATTGGCTTGTTATTTATATTGAGTATAGATAATAAGTCCCAGAATTTAATCAACATGGAAAATTTTTAAATCTGTAGAAAAATCTGGTAATATTAGCATCATAGGAAAGATGCAGGGGAATCATCAAACTTATTACAAAAAAAATCTGTGTAAGTTTATTATTAGTTTATTATTATTATTATTATTACTTAGTGTCTCCCAAGATCAAATATTTTCAAAGATGTATTTATTCCTCTTGAATGTCAGAATAAAAAAGACTTTTCTGTTCCAGATGGTCTAAAGCGCCACTACTGAGTAAGGCTGAATTCCAGAGTCAGAAGTGTCACCTGCATCTCCTGTGTTGATAGTAAGACCCCACACTTGGCAATCTTCCCATGTTTTAAATGACATTAACAGGGAGCTGAATCATAAGGGAAGCAGTTTATACACAAACCAGTGCCCATAGCGAGGCCCGCACCACAGACAGTAGTTTTATCTGTATGCCATAGTGCTAGACCTTCCCAAGAGTTAGTGAACATCTGTACATTGAAAGCCTTTAGCAGCATTTTAGCATTTAAGAAATCTGCACATAACTAGAGAATGCACACACCTTGGGTTTGGCTTGATTTGATACAGATAATGTGATCATTACCTTTTCAGAAGCCCATATTGCACTTAGTTAATCTCATTGAGTTTTTAGCAATTAACAGGACCATTGTAATTTACTCACATGGATTTGCTTAATGCAACAACTCTAAGAGGAATGGTACCCAACCCCTAATTTAAGACAGCAAGTCCTGAGTACTTTAAGTAACCCTCCCAGAGTCACACACCTTGATCAGGGGACCATCAGACTCTAAATGATTAAAATATCAGTGCATGAAGTATTATAGAAAAAACTAGGAGAGAAATTCTACTTTTCTCTAAAGTATTCTTTCTCTAAAATTGTTCTAGTTGTTCCTTGACTGAAAACATGATGCAACATCAATATTTCAGATTATAATATTGCATTAGTAAATTTTCCAAACATAACAGGCAAAATGTTGAGCAGATCAATTCCCAAAGAGCTGTAAATTTTATTTCTCTTTCAAAGTAAATTATGAAACAACTCAAATCTACATTACTCATCTGGGTAATAAATTAAATTATGTAATCTTCAATATCAAAAGTACTAGAATTTTGAAAGACACTTTTTTAGGCAAAGAAATTTTGGCCGCTGTGGTAAAGACCGCAAGTATCACTGATGTCCAATTCTCCTTTGTCACTTTCTTCTTCCCTCTTGCATTCATATACCAAGTAGCATCTTGTGTCTAGATTTTAAAAAAAATAGTTGGGTGAATCTAGGTAGTATATATCAAAGGGGTATATTAACACCAGAGGGTAGTTTAATCTACCTTTACACCGAAATACCAGATTTCTGATTTTATTTATTTATTTATTTGGCTGCTATTTTTTTAGCTTCTTTTAAAATTTGCTAAAGAATTTAACCATCCCACTTGATCACTTCTCGAAGTCCAACACACAAGTGACTTCTTCTTAGAGAAATCATATTGGCAACACAAAAAAGGAAGGACCTACTTGCATAACACGAAATCCATTCTTCACAACTGTTACAAATGTATGGGACAGATGGAGAAACAAACTGCCATCAAAAAGTTGCCAGCCTTGACATTCCTAGGACAAAAATGCTTCCAAAAAGGCAAAACTCCATAAGCCTTAAAAATCTGGAGTACTAATTCACTTCATCGCTCTCATCAAACTGTTAGGGATAGTACAATGTTCATTGGGAAAAACTAATGGAGAAAACAGGGAATGTTCTGGTGCCGTTGTGCAAATTAGGCATTTTAACTTCAGAATTTTGCACAAAACCACTAAAAACATCCCTGATTTAAGAAACTGAAAGTTGATCAATCCAATTTCTCTAAAATTATTGTGCCTAAGCTATATAACTATCTACATAGGCTATATAATTTCAGGAATTCTAACTGGGAATAATATATTTCTAACAACCTTCTAAACTGAGCTACCAGCTTACGTTGAAAAAGTTGCCATCTCACTGCATTTGGCTCCTCGTTTCCCTGTTTAGTAGGAAGCTTTTTGTTTCAGACAGAAAGGTTTATTTTTTGAAGAATTGTAGACTATTTCCACATTCAACTGAAATGATTAATTTCCACATTATACTGTGGATAGTCTTAAAGGAGACTTAAATATAACAATTCATTACCTAATAGCTTTACAACATATATGCATTATTTTTTAATTAACACTAACGTGAAATAACATCGAAGAAAATTAAAGTTAAAATATATTCATGACAAATGTATAATGTTTATCTACACAATTCTTGCGAATATCTTAGGTTCATGAACTCACTTACTGATTCCTAATCACCATCCTAAAACTTACTCATTATTCATACTTATGTAAATTATTTCATTGTCTTTATCCTTTCCACTATAAACTTGTAGATGATCTGAGAAGACTGAGACCAGAGGTGTGACAACCACGCCGAAAAAGATTGGGACACAGAGGATGCAAGACGAGTGAAGCAATGCACATTTTATTCAACTCAGCACCTATATATTTTGTATCATATGTATTATATACCTAGACAACCACAGAAAACCCATCTAAAGATAGCAAACAGGGAAATGACACAACAATTACCATAGCGGCAAATAGTAAACCTGTTTTTCAGGAACAGATTCTAACAATCAAATCAATTAACTGAGCAAAGAGATATTCGGCTACAAACAACTAATGAGAAAGAAGGCACAGGGAGGCGCTGCTCAATCCAAGCCACGCTTGGCCAGCGAGGTAGCCTCCTGCTAGCACACTCCATCTGCTGAAGGTGTATGAGTTCTGGGGTCGTTGGGCATCAGATGGACGGGTTCAGGGGTGCACTTCCACATAAACTGAGTTGAAAAGTACAATCAATTTTCAGAAAATGTAGTAATTATTAAATATGACTTTACTCTTCATTTTGTCACAAGATTGTGATTTCTTTGTCACAATGTATCTTATTAAACATTTTCTATTTTGTAAATTATTATTACATTTTACTATAAAATGTTCATTCAATCATTGATTAGTTATTTGCAAAGATAAAATGTAGTAAAAGTGTAACATTATTATAGTAAAAGAGGTTTGCACTTTGCTTCTAATAGCTGAAAAATTTTGCATTGACTTAAAAGGCTCATCAAATACATCCTAAGAAAACAATGAAACAAAGTTTTCAAAACTTTCACATAATTCACCATTTTAGTTGATTACTCAATGGGTTTGACAAAAACAGTTATTATGAGATATATTTTAATATGGAGAAGTTTTTATGTTTAAAGAAAATGGCACAGCAGTAGGGCACAATGCAGAAGCAAATGCAATTTATCTTTGCAAGACTTTTCCTTGGCTCAGGCAGGATACTACTAAAGTAGAGCAAAGGTCAGGAAAGCAAATCTGTGCTTGGTTTGTTTCTTGAAATATGTGTACAAGCCACTAGTGGACCAGAAGTATCATTTTAAAAGGTTGTCTATGAACTCAGCTTTTTGTCTTGGTCTATCTGCAGCCCCAGAAGATGATGTAGCATCAGAGAATAGAGTTCCTAAGCGGTATGTCCCTTGAAACCTCCACCATCATTCCCGCTGGAATCATAGATACAATACTATTTTGTCACTGCTGTTTGAAATGTAAATGCCAAGAAAACAAATGGCTTTCCGTTTCCTTAAGTTTCCCATATTTATTTTACTCATTTTCAGGGATCTGCATGCAGTGAGCATGACTGGTTTTCTATAAACCTACAAGTGCAACCCCAGAAAATGAGTAAGAAGTCCATATGTTGTCAGTAAAATTAACCCCCAAACGATGGAGGAAGCAAGTAAAATTAGGTTCAAATCTTTAGACTTCCTACCTCCATCATAGATTATCAGGAGCGAAATCACCCCATACTGGCCAAACTAATCTTAATCTCTATCTCCTAACCCCCCATCAACAGCAATTACAAAGAAATGACACATTCTCATTTTTCTTTGTCCACCACCCAACCTCACCCAACACACAGCTCAGATACTACTGACACTAGTGTTTTTGACATCTGATGTTTTGTGTGTGTGTTTTTTTTAATGTAGTCTCTGTAATAAACCCCAAATGCTGAGGGAAAACTCAATGGCTTATATGGATCTTCCTTCTTCCCCTTATCAATCATCATTTTGCTAAAACCTGGCTGTGCTATCTGGAGCAAACAAAATTATGGGATGTCGCCCCTATCCTTCACCTCCATCTCATTCCAGAATGTTCTCTTGACACTCTGCCTTCTATGAAGATGATTTTTTTCCTAAAAGTCACTAATTCCTTCAACTTTCAGAAGAAGCATTTTTACTGATTGAAGAATTTGTTCCATGAGGAGTCAGGAGCTTCTTGTGACTGCCTTTAGTGGAGCCACTTCTTTCTCCTTAAAATATAGTCCTGCTTCTCTGTTAATACAAAGAGAAGCAGATATTAAGCATTCCACAGGTACAGCTCCAAAAAGACAACCCAATTTCCTCACTTCCCTATTCCCCACACAGTCTCCTTCCTCAATACCCTCCCTCCATTCATTTTGCTATAACATGTTAATCCTCTGTACATTTACAGACTTAATTAGCCAAAAATCACAACCATGAACAAATAAAAAGTAGAAAGACAGGAATATAAATGAGGACTAGAAGTCAAAACCATATCACAAAGTAGTCACAAATTAAATCCCAAGGTAATCAGTTCATTTTTAACATTTTTTGTTCTATCATATCTACCACCTACTTATATATTATTTGTGTTTTTGAAACTGATTTATTTCACAAGCACAATAGTTTCTGGTTATATTCATTCTGTATCAAAAGGCATAATTTCTTTCTTTTTTTGTGGCTGAGTAATATCCTATATTTCTTTATCTAGTCATCAGTTGATGAACATCTGAGTTCTTTCTATTGGCTATTGTGTGTTGAAATGCAATAAAAATGAGGGTATAAATAGTACTTTCATATGATGGCTCCTTCTCATCTCCAAAAGTTCCCATGAGTGGGATGGTTTAAAAGAGTTATTCATTCAATTATTTTAAGGCAGAGAGAGATAAAGAAAGAAAATCTTCTATCTGCTAGAGTACTCCCCAGTTGCCTGCCAACAGCCAGGGCTGTACCAGGCTGAAGCTAGAAGCCAGTAACTCCAGCCTGCTCTCAGCTTGACCCAAATACCTGGGCCATCCTTCTATGCTGTTGTGGGATGTTAGTTAAAGCTAGATCACTTCATGCTTGGAGTGGCGAGATTGGCAGCAATTTATAACTGTTGAACTATCAAAACCACACAAACAAGACCCTAGGAGCATACCCCACATCGGGGACCTGGGAAGGGTGGGAGACTCGGTGGGGCTTCTCCCTTTACTTCCCCCTTTACCCTAGATATAGAAAAAAAACTGTGTGGAAATGATAGTCTGACCCACTTTCCTGTAGCCCTTGAACCTTTATGCCCTAATTAATTATGTGAAGATTGCCAAAAATATAATTTAAAAAATGAAAATAAAAGCTAGATCAGAACTAGATAGCTCTGAATTTGGGATCCTGGAGTTACAAACCATGGTTTAATTTTCAGTATCACAAATTTGTCTCTATAGCATTGCTTTAAATATCATATAATTTACTTACATCCCCTGCAAATCATCAGGATTTTTTTTTTTGCATGTGGCTTTCACTATCATATTTGCTCAGCATTTTACTAGAAGATGTAACCATTCCAATGAAGAATGATTAAATGCAACAAAGAGAATATCTATCTATCTATATATATATAGATAGATGAATTTTGTTGTTTGAAAATATGTTATTGCACATGTAAAAATCAGTAGAATAAAAAAGTAGTTAGATAAGGTATAAGTGAGCAACATGACTTAGGACAGAATTAACATACAGAATCAGCAAAAAGAAAAAAGCACTAAAAGCCCAAGATTCTTTACATTTATGCTTTTTTCTCATGAAGTAAAAAGAATAGGAAACAATGCCCACATTAACACTTATTTTAACAGATACTGAAAACTCTAATCAAAACAATTCATCAAGTAAAAGCAACAAATTATATCCAAATTTTAAAGAATTAAATTGCTCTTTGCATATGATGTTAGTTTAAATAAAAAGCATAAAAACTAATCAAACATATAACTAGTAAACTGAGTCAGTACAGTTTTAGCATACAAAATCAACACTAAAAAAATCAATAACAGGGCCCAGTGTGGTAGCCTAGTGGCTAAAGGCCATGCCTTGCATGCCAGGGATCCTATAGGGGTGCCAGTTTATGTTCTGGCAGCCACACTTCCCATCCAACTCCCTGCCTATGGCCTGGAAAAAAAAAAAAAAAAGGGCAGCCCAAGGGCTTGGGACCCTGCACCTGCGTGGATGACCTGGAAGAAGTTCCTGGCTCCTAGCTTTGGATTGGCTCACCACCAGCTGTTGTGATCACTTAGGGAGTGAATCAGCAGATGGAAGATCTTCCACTCTATTTCTCCTCCCCTCTGTGTATCGGACTTTCCAATAAAAGTAAATAAATCTTTAAAAAAAAAAAAAAGATCAAAAATAATTCTGTAATGGTAATCATTGTGAACAAAAGAGAAATTTCACTTACTTATAAGAGCCAGAAAAATACTTACAATTAAGAAATACTACTGGAGATAGACCACAAACAAACAAAACAGTAAAAAATTTGTCAAACTAGATTGAAAAATATATGATTCACTGAAGATTTTTCATGCATATGGGCCAGAAAAAAAAACATTGTTTAAATAGCCATATTTTTTCAAAACGATGTGCAAGGTCGCCCCCACAGATTGCTCTAGTACCCTGCTGACGGAGGGGGTGAGCCTACTGTGTGTCACCCCGTCCCCCTGCGCACGGGAGAGACAAACAGACGGACAGGGGTTCTGTCTAAGCAGTTCCAACTTACTGGTGAAATTCAGATTCTTATATAGGGTAAGGGATAGCCTCAGGCCAGGAATTTCAGGAATTCTAGGAGGGGAGAAACTAGGAGCCAGTTACTAGGAGCAGGGCTGCGGAAGCCATCTCCTATAGACCAGGGGTAGGTGAGCGGTGAGCGAGATGGCCCTGGCCAGTCGTGACCCCTGCCCTGGTTCACACCCAGGGCTCTATCCTTGGCTGCCACCTTGCCTGTCACCTGTAGCCCAGTGACCTTGACTGTTAGTCACCATCTTATTGACTTAGAGACCCATTTGCCCCTGAGCCCCACAGATTGTACTGCCTCTGTCAAACTCTAACACTATTTTTGACCAAAGTTGTTAAAGAATTCTAAAATTCCTTTGGGACCACAAAAAAATGGTGAAAGAATATTTGCTTCTACTGCAGTTTTTATTTTATTAATAAAAAAGAACAAATTTTATGCACTCTACATGGTTGAAGAAATATCTGCAACAAAGATATCATAGAAATTATTTTATTGAAGAAAGTTTAATATGTGCTAAAATGTAAACCACTGCATCATTTTTGATACTTTCAACATAGAACGCAGTCAGAAGCTCACTTCACTTGTGCTTGCCTTCTCATTTACCCTTCTTGTTCACGTCACATTCCCTTACCTCTGTGGATAGTTCTGTGCAATATTACATTCCATTAAACTCCTTTGTGCTTCAACAAAGGTAAATGCTTTAATATTTGTTTCCAACTCGGTAATTCAAGCAACCCCTCTGAACAGAAAACATAATTTTCATCCAACTGTGATGGTGAATTTGATTAATGCTGTTTGTGCTTATGGATGAAGATATGAAAACTACCCTTACTTAAATAGGGATCTCGTTATTCTCATCTCTTTTTGCCACCTGACGTCTTTTGTTCTCTGCTTGCCTCCCTCCCTCATTCCCTCTCTCTATACATACATACCCTTTCTTCCTTCCTTCTTCCTTCCATCCCTCCCTCTAATAGCCTTTTTTTTTTTAATTTTTTTTTCCTTCTTTTTTTTTTATTATTATTTAACTTCATTAATTACATTGTATTATGTGACACAGTTACATAGATACTTGGGTTCTCCCACCCCTGCCCAAACCCTCCCACCATGGTGGATTCCTCCACCTTGTTGCATAACCACAGCTCAAGTTCAGTTGAGATTCCCCCATTGCAAGCATACACCAAACATAGAGTCCAGCATCTTATTGTCCAGTCAAGTTCAACGTCTTCTTAGGTATACCCTCTCTGGTCTGAAGACAGAGCCAGCAGAGTATTATCCCAGTCAATTGAAAGCTCCATCATACCATCAGCAAAAATTTACATCATTATGGAATTAATTGACATAGTAATGAGTAACCAACATGTTGAAAGTAAATACGAGTTCCCAGCCACCTTCTGTGATCACCTCACCTATACTTCAATTTAGTTTATACACAACATATAACATTCAAAACATAACATGTTATACATAACATCATATCATCTTAAATTAAGGCAAACATGTGGTATTTAACCTTTTGTTGGAAAGGTGGATATACAGAGAGGACGAGAGACAGAGAGAAAGCTCCTCTGTCCAATGGTTCACTCCCCAAGTAGCCGCAATGGCCAGAGCTAAGCCAATCTGAAGCCAGGAGCTAGGAGCCTCCTCTGGGTCTCCCACATTGGTGTAGAGTCCCAAGGCCTTGGCCATCCTTGTCTGTTCTCCCAGGACACAAGCAGGGGACTGGGTAGGAAGCGGGATGGCCAGGACTAGAACCCATATGGGATCCTGGCATGTTCAAGGTGAGGACTTTAGCTGCTAGCCTATTGCATCATACCCACCCGTTTTTTCTGAATAAGAATTCTGCCCTATATCCCATTCCCTGTATATATGACAGTGAGCCATTTATATACTTGGGAAGATATAACAGTTGTACTCAGCCATTGTATGAATGCCAAGCAGTAATAATAGCTGCCTTAGCTACTCAGATGACAAAACACAGTATTTGGACAATTTAATCCACTAAACCAACATGCCTAAGTATTAACATCACCTGCTTTTTAAAGGACATAACAGTTTGGTCTAACAAAATTTCCAAACCATTTTAACATAATCAGCTATGTATCAGAACTTTAGATTTAGGCTAAGCAAAAACTCATATTAATCAGGCTTAGTTTTGTTAATCTAATCATGCATTTGACTACCTGCTTTAGTAAGCATTTATTATGGCTTTTTGCACTACTTTTAGTAATCAGCACGATGTGTTTCTCAGAAAAAAAAATGAAAAATATTATAACAGATTTCTTCTAACACATTGTTTACAAGTATTAGGAAGGCTGTGACAGGTACTTCTTTTTTTTTTTTTTTTCTTTTTAAGATTTTATTATTATTGGAAAGCGGGATATACAGAGAGGAGGAGAGACAGAGAGGAAGATCTTCCATCCGATGATTCACTCCCCAAGTGAGCCGCAACGGGCCGGTATGCGCCGATCCGATGCCGGGACCCTGGAACCTCTTCCGGGTCTCCCACGCGGGTGCAGGGTCCCAAGGCTTTGGGCCGTCCTCAACTGCTTTCCCAGGCCACAAACAGGGAGCTGGATGGGAAGTGGAGCTGCCGGGCTTAGAACCGGGGCCCATATGGGATCCCGGGATGTTCAAGGCGAGGACTTTAGCCGCTAGGCCACGCCGCCGGGCGTGACAGCTTTAACTGTGGTTGTTATTGTGCTTCTCTTTGTGATTGTGGAGTTAATGAACTCCCTGATAAACAGGGAATGCATGCTCTACATAAATCACTCTGAGACAGGCACAATAAATGCATATATTCCTACATATATGCATGCAATTAGGAAAACATGTGTGATGCATCTGTGCATATACTGTATCTACAAATTCGTGAATTTTTTATCCTTTTAATAAAAATGTAATTATGTTATCTTTTTTTTAAGGCATAAATGTTGTTTATTCAGGTTAGCCTAGGTAATTATGCTATCTTAAGGGAACTTATAGCCTATACTCCAGGCCCTCCTTCTGGCTTGACTATCCAATGGTTGTATTAATGATTTGACTGTGATTGAATACCAGAATAATCCTGATGAGACATCACCCAGTATTGTGGATGACAGAGTAAAGCTTATGGATTTATCATCTTCTACTGGAAGACTCTCAGCCATTCTTTGAGGATGCTGTGTAGCATAAAATGAGTTCTATGTTTAGCTACTAAGATTTGGGGCTGCAATTGAGGAGTGATGTGAAAATCCACTGTCTGCCACTCTGGCATTCCATATGGATAGTTGACCATTTGCCAGTTACTCTTCTTTCCATCTGTCTCCTCGCTCGTAGCCGGGGGAAAAGCAACAAAACATGGCCCAAGAGTCTGGACCCCTGCCACACACAAGAAGAGAAAGATAAGGCTCTTGCATCCTGGCCCAGCTCTGGCATTTGCAGCCATCTATGGGTGGGAATCAGCAGATATATTTCTCCATTTCTATAAGTCAAATAAATAAATATTAAGGGGAGAAGCAAATACAACAAATACATTGAAATCAAGAAGAAATAAAATGTAATTTTGCTCTAAAAAATTTAGAGCTTGCATTTATCAGTCATAGTCGATAAAAATCACTGCCTGTAATGCTGGTATTTCAAATGAGCACCGATTCATGTCCCAGGTGTTTCATTTGCAAAGAGCTGGGAGAGGAGCAGAATAAGGACCAAGTGTCTAGGCCATTACGAACCATATGGGATACCCAGAAGATTCTGGCTCCTGGATTTGCCTGACCCAACCTTGGCCATTGTGGTCATGTACGGAATTAACCAGCAGACAGAAGATCTCTTTATGTCTCCCTTGTTCATGTATAACTCTGATTTTCAAAAAAAATCTTAGAAAAAGAAGGTAGATATAGCATTTAAATGAGGGAATTGAGAGGACTCTATAAAGGAGAAAATATTTAAGCTTTGATTGAAGGATGGCTGGATCTGAAGAGGTCTGAGGAAGGAAAACAAGTCATGAATGTTAGTAAATGGATTTATGCAGGTAGATAAATGATGCACTGTATGCATTAGATTACTGTTTGGTGAATGGTAAAGCAAAGTGTTGAGTATGTTAAGGAAGCAGTTACATCTGTTAAGATGATAAAAAGATTGAATATAATGGACTCCAATGCTGTTTAGCAATGCTTACATCTAATAGTATCCAATTTTTCATCTGTCCACACCTCATTTCTCAGCCTATAGACTATTTCTGAATAATGTAACTTAAAGCACATAATAATCCTTTCATAATAAAGCAAAACAAGATGGCGTGGAGGCAGTCTTATGATTTATGTTCCTTTCTTTAATCATCAGCTTTCCTCAATGTTTAATTGTCCAGAGGTGTGTCAATAACTACTCTTTACCAACCTCTGGCAATGGAGAAAGAATCCACTGTGATTCATCCCCTGGCACAGTAGTAGACTTTTCATGGAGGAAATTATGGGTTTTTTTAAATAAGCAGCAAAGGTTGTTTAGTAGGTAAGAAAAAATCCATATCATTGCAAGTACTTCTGGAATATATCATGCATGTAGAAAAGCCATATGACATACAATGGAAAATATTTGATCCAGAAGATGAAGAAAATTGGCTGCCAATTTAAAGGGTTGATTTTCAATTTCATTGCCAATTGGAAGACACAATAAGTTTAAAAATTTATTGGCTTGCTTGTTTTTTTGTTTAGTTTTTTTTTTAATTTGGTTTCATTCCAGTACTAGAAAATGACACTAGCAGTTTTAAGCCAGATGAAAGTGAAATGCTAAAATTGAAAGAAAATTTGGAGATCTTCTGATGACAAGTAGTACGGGCTGCACTTAAAATATGTCCAGCTGAAGATGCAATAAAGACAGGTTGTAGGAAAGAAGGTAATGAGCTTAAAAAATTAGCATTTAAAAAGTAACCATCAGTTTTCAAGATCACATTTCCAAGGAAATAGTATTCCATTAATACAACAAGGAGTTAAGAAAATAAGCCCATGATAATTACAGTGAGAACAGATTTTAGCAAGCTTAAATAACTAGACAGACAAGAATTTTATGCTCTGCAAAACATATCTGAATATACAAATTGTATGATGAAACAGATATTGTTCTGTTTACAGTTTTCACCCCATGAAAAGGTTTACTGTAAAAGCTATGATCCTTGGGTATAACTACAATTGGCTTTACTTGGCTCTAATGTCAATTAAATACTTTAAACAAAAATTTTAAGGAAAGCAAGATAACATTCATCCTAGAAAGTAATGGACTCTCTTTTTTATAAAGATTTATTTATTTTTATTGGAAATTCAGATACACAGAGAGGAGAAAAGACAGAGAGGAAGATCTCTCGTGCACTGATCCACTCCCTAAGTAGCCACAATGGCCGCAACTGTGCCTATCTGAAGCTAGGAGCTCAGAGCCTCTTGCAGGTCTCCCATGCAGATGCAGGGTCCCAAGGCTTTCGGCCATCCTTGACTGCTTTTCCAGGCCACAAGCAGGGACTGGATGGGAAACAGGTTCTAATCCTTAGAACCGGTGCCTATATGGGATCCCGGAGAAGATTTTAGCAACTAGGCTACTGTGCCGGGACCTAGACTATATCTTGACATATTTTGACATATAAACAAATCCATTATTTCAGCGAATATCCCTGGTATTATTTACCACATTATTTTAAATTATTTTTTATAAAGCAAAAATGAATACAACTATTTTCCTTAAGAAAATGTCATCCATGTGGGATCTGCTGTTTAAGAGGAATACATGGGTTTGGCAGTTAAATATTCTTAAGAACTAGGTAAGGGATTTCAGAATCACAGTAAATAGGTCAGAGGATTTCAGGAATTTGTCACCTTTTGCTATCATTTTACTCTGATACTGATGTGAAAGAAATCATAGGTAATGTATACAAGAATGATTATGTCTGATTTACAAACCCGTTTTAAAGAAGTATACGGTGATCTGGATTTTGCCCATAGGCTATAGTGCTTCAACTCGCT
This sequence comes from Ochotona princeps, assembly GCF_030435755.1. Classification (NCBI taxonomy): domain Eukaryota; kingdom Metazoa; phylum Chordata; class Mammalia; order Lagomorpha; family Ochotonidae; genus Ochotona; species Ochotona princeps. Next base: position 77,179,864 of record NC_080832.1, read on the forward strand.
AATTTCATGAAACTGCCTGAAAAAAATGAAACAATATTAATTGAGGAATTTTTATAGAATAATATAAATTATTCCTTTATGCTGATTGGTATACTTAAGATTTGTTTTTATTTGTATTTTACATGTCTCTTTACTTTTACTTATAATCAGTGAAATTAATCGGCCAGACATCACATATTTAGTTTATTCAAAATGCCATATTATTTTACACTTAAATATTTTGATAATGCAGCTTATTATCAACTTCAACTATATCAATTGCTTTTAAGATAAGCAGTTGTGATGGCTTCCTGCTTTACATATATACATTGTATGATGTACAGCTTGTGCTACATGTACGCATCCTTCCAATCATTTAAGTTTATAGTCAAAATATCCCAAAATTATGTGCTCTGGTATTATAACAGAGAAATACACATTGCATTTGCATTATCCATTTTTGCTTTACAGTTAAGGAAACTTCAGAATTTCTTACTGCTATTTGATACAATGGTTTTGTGTTTTAATCACCCAGTGTATATTAGAGTTCTTAAAAAGTGAGTACAGTTCCAATTCTAATCAACCAACACTTCATTGAAGGGAAATGTTTTCACATATTTCAATAACACAATAAAAAAACAGCAGAGCTAATGATCAGACACTAGAAATATGGTGACAAACTGGTTTAGGAAATTGGCAGGCATCATGTGTTTTTGACAGTTCAAATCTGAGACATCATCTAGCCCATAATAATTTCTCTACAAGCCTCGCACATATACAATTTAATGATCTTTCCACACGTGCTCTATTATGTCTTCTTAGTTTAAAAAATGAGTTCTAGTGGAATGAAGCAAAGACAAACTCAGAAGAAACATAAACTGACTATTAGAGAGTTTAATGCCAGACTTCCAATAATTTCTCTGCCCTTTCACAGTTATGCTACAGAAATTCTTTTACCTCTAACAAAAGACTATGACATTAAGAGTAACAATTTGCAGTCTGATATGTAGAACATTTTGTTGTTCTGAACCTTTGGAGGCTTCTAGAATAGTGCAATTAAAAATGGGACAATGTATAATCTTTTAAAAGCTATAGCATTTAAAATTTTAAACAAAAATACATCAGAAACTTTAAAATCTGCAAGAATTCTTCATTTGTTTTCTCCTTTTCCTGACAAATGGAAAATTACTTTGGGTTTGTGGGAAACTTGCAACATGTTATCCAAATGTTAAGATTTACATCACAAAAACAGAAATACAAATGCACAGAAATGCAACATCTTCATGCGTACAAGAGGTGTAGAGATACAGAGACAGAAAGAGAGAGAGAGGTAGGGAACTAACATTCTTGACTCAAAGATGTTTTAATGAATGCTTCCTAAGAGAAACAAAACAACAATATGTACACATTGATTTATGAAGACAATTGGATCGCTTGGTTATAGTTTGAAAATCTTGCAGTAGGTTATCTGAAATGTTAGAAACCTGCGAGGCTGGTACCATGGCTCGGTTAAATCCAGAAACTTTAAAATAAAGGCTATGACATACTGTGTACTCAGAGGACAAAGCCTCAAGATCCAGGAGGTTGTTGGTTGAAGACAGTGTCACAAACATCAGAGAACTTGAAACTGCTGCCCAAGTGAAAAATAGGAATGCTTCAGCTCTTCACTCTGGAATTAAAATCAATGTGTATTATGATTTTGATTTATTTTTTACAGAACACTTAAACAGTTTTTAGGTTGAGTGCTATTCTAAGTGCTTCATTTGTAGTAAGTGATTCCATTTTCAGAATGTTTTAGAGAAATTAAGAACAATGAATCTTAACTTCCCCCAGCTCATGTAGCCAAAAAAGACTAGAATAAGACCAGGGAGATTACATTCAAGAGACTGAACAACTATTGATTATTTTATATTTATGATTATCAGTGTAGATGCATTGAGATATGTAGTTTTAATATAATCTCATATTTATTAAGATGCTGGTATTGCTCTTACAAATCTCTAATAACACTTAATAAGCTATTTTATAGGAAGCAGTAGACAGTATTTGTTTTGAATCACATAGACTTGGTTTTCAGGTTAGTCATTGCACCTATATTTTTGTTATCTTTGGAAAATACTCAACATTACATTTCTGTATTGCAGCATTAATGCACGTCTACTTGAGCTTCTATGAAGATTAATTGAGATAAGACCTTGAAGTATTTATCTACTCAATTATTATTAGCAATTGTACACTACAGTTGCTTTCCTAACATAATACATGTTAAACAGATAGGATTGAATTGATAAATTGTTTTTATTTTTAACAAAAGCTGTGATTGAATATGGTAAATCATTTTCTTTTGATTCTCGTAGAATTGTGGGGGTATTAAATTCAGTAAAATAGTAAAAGAGATCTATGAGCAAGATTATCTTCTTCCTTAATGTGATGAACCTGATTTACTGAGAAGAGAATGTCTATTTCCACACTAGAAAAAAATTCTAATATTATTAATTTGATCTGGAGGATAAATAAAATGAGTGTGGAGAGATGTGAATACCATCATGATACACAATTCAATGATTTTCAGTAGATTCATTAAAAAAAGATTGATTTATTTTTATTGGGAATCCAGATTTACAGGGAGGAGACACAAAGAGGTAAAGATCTTCCATCTACTGGTTCATTCCCCAAATGGCTGCAACAGAGAGAGCTGAGCTGATCTGAAGCCAGGAGCCAGGAGCTTCTTCCAGGTCTCTCACATGGGTGCAGAATATCAAGGATTTAGGCCATCTTCTGCTTTCCCAGGCCACAGGGAATTGAATGGGAAGTGGAGCAGCTGGGACACAAACCGGCACACATTTGGGTTCCTGGTGCTTACAAGGAGGCTTGTTGAGCCAAAGTGCCAGACTCAATCTCAGCAGTTTCATAGCAGGCTGCCTTGAGATACCACTTCAGAGCTGATGCATGCATAAGGCAGATATCAACATTTCAAATACATTTAAATGAATTGTATGTAGTTTCAATGGTTAGTAAAGAGACCACTTTCTCCTTTTCAATCAATAAAGTTCTTGTAAAACTTCAGTTTTAGTAACTAAATATGTTTGGTATTGGAGACCACATAAAATTACTAAATACCATTTTCCCTGATCTTTCCTGAGAAGATGTGACACAAATAATAATTTTTAAAAAATCACTGGCCTAAGCTTACAATTGATAACCAATATTTGTCTCAAAACTTTCTACTTTTCCCATTTGTCATCTAATCTTTCACCTTTCACTCTGGTTTCAAACACTTCTGTGGCCATGATCTCTTCAGGTAACAGCCACAAGAAGGACATTCATACCATGTTTTGGAAATCACCATTACATGCATAAAAGCATCTAACGGAACAAACATCACCTCAAACATACAAACAACCTAATTAAAATGTCACATGAATGCAAAGCCACAGGCAGCTATAAATGAGCTGAGAAAAATAACAAGCTTGAAGCTGTCTTTTTAAAAAAGATTCAAGGGAATTATCAGGATTGAAGACAATGTGCCTCTGCAGAAGAAGTGGAATCATAATTTTTAAATGCTTGAAGAGCAAAGGGCAGGTGTCATCACTCTTACTTAGAGATCTCTCTCTCTCACACACACACACACACACACACCCCAAATGGACATGAAAAAAACAGGGACAGTTCTTTTGTTGTCATATTTAGTTTTCAAATGTGGAAGGACTTACTGAATAGACAAAAATGAGCAATGTAGAGAGCGGAAAGGAGCATAAATTTAATCTGTTTCTGAAGGTAATGGCTCTCTCAGAAACACCTCTTTAAAGTCTCGCATTTAAAAACAGGTCTGGTGGCAACTGAATTTCATCAATAGTTATGCATTTATGGCTAAGCCTTAGCAGGGACCAAATTCAAATGTAACAAATTGTAGTGTTTGTCTCTATGTCTGCCAAAACACACAAGGAAAAAAAAAACCTGTAACACATAACAAGTACTCAACCTCTCAAAAATGAAAGGTGAACTTGGGTGAACCCAGAAAGAATTATTATTTTGGAACGGCTAACATTATTATTTTTTGTGGCTTTTTTTATTGATTACATTGCATTATGTGACACAGTTTTAGAGGCACTGGGATTCCCCCCACCCCTTCCCCAACTCCCCCACCCCTCTCCCAACTCTCCCACCCCTCCCCCAACCCCCCATAGTGGATTCCTCCACCTTATTGCATTACCACAGCAGTTGAGATTCTTTCATTGCAAGCTTCTACCAAGCATAAAGTCCAGCATCTTATTATCTAGATAAGTTCATCAGTTTCTTGGGGAGACCATCTCTGGTCTGAAGGTAGAGCCGGCAGAGTATCATCCCGATCAATCAAAAGCCCCGACATTACATCAGTAACAATTTATAATGTTATAGAATTAGTTGACATGGTATTGAGTAACCAATATGGGGCTAACATTATTTTTATGTGATTATTATTTTTCTCTTACTTTTGAACAAAAGGAAGGATTTGGCTTATGAGACTTTCATGATAGCAATAGACATACGAAATTAAAGGAAGGAGAAAAAGAGAAAGAAAATGAAGTGTAACATATTGAAAATTACCTCCTTCTCCAATTCAAGTCTTCGAGAATAAATACTGTTTTGTTTTTGCTTAATTCTCTCAAATAAAGCTGTGGGAGCAGAGCTGGAGGTTTGTGGACAGTGGTGTTTAACAATGTGATCTCTCAGGCTTTAGTCCCTTATTAGAGTTTAATGTAATCACAATTAATGTGATAATATCCCCTTTAACCTCCTAAGATATTTTTCTATGTGCTTTATCAACTGCTTTATGCCTTGACAAACACTCTTTGGAAGATGACTAAAGGCAAAGTGTAAGAAGGAAAAATTTTCCTCTAAAGTGTCCCACCTTGCCTTAGATATTGAGCCCTAGAACTCCATGCTCCAGCCCTCAAGCAATGTTAGGGGAATTCTGGAGCGCAAGAGATGCTAGAAGCAATAGCTCATAAAAGACATGAGTGGTATGAACACCGAGTCGATTCTTGTGCAAGAAAAATGTATAAAACTGATTTAAAAATTAAATTCAACACATGAAAATATACTACTTTTCATGCTTGGAATCCATTCTTGCGTGCAGCATGATAAGCCTGGATTCAGGAGAAAAAATGTTTATTCATATTCAGGATTTTTGCTTCATAAATTTATGTTTGGGCCCCAAAGAGAAGTTTTGCTGCATATATAATTAAAATTTTATGAAAGAAAATTTTTTTAATTCTAAGCAATGCCTTTTCGTTTCTATCTCACTTTGGAGAACTTGAAAATCTTCTACTAATATTATTTATTTTATTATATAGTGTAAACAGCATATGTTCAAAGATTAATATGTGATATCTAGCCTTAATTAGAAAAGGTCATTCAAAGCCTAAAAGAAGGAATTTTAAAAAGCAGTGATATTGTCTTTGTGTCAAATTATATATGTATACATATATATGTATATATACATAAAAATGATAAAAATCATGTGCAGTATGAGGAAATTTAAAAAATAATACATGTATACCACTTCAGAAAATAACAACAAAAAAAGCAGGATTCCAGCCTTCCCCTATCAAGTCCCACTTCTGATAAGAAACTTCCTTTAGCTGCTTATATGCTTAAATTCCATGATGGATGCTATATCATTTCAAACAAAGCTGTTTTTCACTTGTTTCATGACTTACAAATACTAAAAATCATTTATGTATTTTTGCTATGAAAATCGGGAAATTTAGCTTCTAAGGTTTATAGCTACTTTTCCACTTACATTCTGCTATTTTACTATCGTTACACATTTTTATAATTGCTTATAGCCCTTGTTTATACTCCTGCGGAACTGAGGTTCTCCTACTTTTTATTTATTGAACATGAACGTTAGTGGTTAATTAAGCTGTGATTGCAGATTTGGTTGAAAATATACTTGGCAAAGATTAAAGCAAAGAAAGAAAGGAAAGACGCAGGTGGATTGAGGGAGGGGGAACAGAAAGAAACGATGAAGTGAGGAACCTCAGAATCCTGCTTGGCTAAGGAGCTGTGTGAGCCAGCTCACAGGCCTAGCAGCCTGCGCATGACAAGTCACAATGATAGAGCATTTCTCAAGGAAAAAACCCTGGTATGCCTTTTAAATAAGGCATGCTTACTTAAAGTGTGTCCCTATAATCATTGCCCTATGAATAGGAGGTCGTGAAAAACTAATTCTGATTGGCTGGTTGACTGTATATAAAACCTGTAATTCTCTGTCTCGGGATCTCACTCCGGAATTGCTGCGGTGGTGATGGATGGGTCCTGAGCTCGTATATGCTCAGCTTGAATAAACCGCCCTTGTACATGTGTATCGAGTTTGAGCTCCTGGTGACCCGTTTGGGGAATTCAGGACTGCGGCTGCTGCTGCGGTAAGTACCACTGCCCCAGCACCGGGTTGCTGAGTTTTTAATCAGGCTGCTAAATTCTGAACTTTAAGGTACTGTGTGAGAGCCCCATACCTAATTGAATTACACCTTTGATGGGATTTTTCAAATTCTTAATCTAAATTGGGACTGTGGCGAGGTTGCCCTCCTAAGTTAAATTTTGGTTTCTTTACACCTAAGGAGCGGGTCCCTGCGTTGAGTGACTCTCTGCTTCAGGTGTTTTGGGAGCTCCAAAGTTTTAAGAAGATGTCTCTCTGGCTCTTCTTCTCTCTGTATATATACCTTTCCATTAAAAAAAATACAATAAAATTACATTTATTGAAAAAAAAAGGCCTGGTGGTTCCTCTTAATCTATGCTTCTAGGGGAGTGGGTTAGTCCCCTCTGGTTTAGGTGTTTCTTTTTCGTATGCTTAAGGGAGTGGGTGAGTCCCCTCTGGGTCAGGTGTTTCTCTTTGATAGTCTGTTAGCTTAATGTGGTGATGTTAAATCTATTGTTGCTTTATTGCTGGTGTATTAATGTGTGAAATTAAATGATTATGTCTGTTTGTTCTGAAGTATTTGGTGATTTTTTTAATTGATTGCATGGTTATTATTGTTGCTGCTCTATTGCTCATGTTAGTATTAATGTTGTGTATGGACAAGACTAAAAACCTCCTCTTAAATCTCTTTTCCCCAGTTCTGTTTTTGTCTTGAGCTGTTTTGTTGCTGTTGTCTTGCTTTGAGCTGGGTACGTGTATGACTGACAGCTGAGATGGGACAATCTGTGACTATGCCCTTTTCTCTCCTGATAAACAGTTTGGGAGATGTAAAGACCAGGGCACATAGCCTGAGCCAGGTCAATAAAAAAGAAAAATTGGTGGTTTTGTTTTTGTTCAGGAGTGGGTGAGTCCCCTCCAATTCAGGGGTTTCTTCTTCCTAATGTCATGTGGGTATACCTAGAGCAGTGCTATAAAGAGGAATAAATTCTGCATGCTAATTTGTATGTTCTGTTGAAGTGAGTATTGGCATGGTTTCAAAGATTCTTGGTGAAGTTTCAAAAGTGGCTGATATATACTTGTGCTAATGTTTATTGGTCAAGATGTCTTCTAATTATGAAATTGTCCCAAGTTGTAAGATTACTTGTGTTCTTAGTACCCATTTAACAGTCCTTTAAAAGTTCAAATGTTTCAAATTTGCTGATTTTGGTATTCCCAGTAAGTCCTCATAGGAATGTCAAAGAACGTATCTCTCATTTTGTACAGATGACCACTGATTAGGCTATTTGGATTCTATTAAAAGGTACTGTCAAGAAGTGGTATAAACTTTGTTGTAATAATGAAGTGGTAACATAATCAATCGCTCTTGGTACAAATGTCAAAGCATCACTAGAGCCTGGCGGCATGGCCTAGTGGCTGAAGTCCTCGCCTTGAACACCCCTGGATCCCAAATGGGCACCGGTCCCAATCACAACAGCTCCACTTCCCATCCAACTCCCTGCTTGTGGCCTGGGAAAGCAGTTGAGGACAGCCCAAAGCTTTGGGACCCTGCATCCGTGTGGGAGACCTGGAGGAGGTTCCTGGTTCTCGGCTTTGGATCGGCACAGCACTAGCTGTTGCGCTCAATTGGGGAGTGAATCATGGGATGGAAGATCTTCTCTCTGTCTCTCCTCCTCTCTGTATATCTGACTTTGTAATAAAAATAAATAAATCTTTTTTAAAAAGCATCACTAAAGTCTAGTGATCTTATTGCATTATTAATCACAATTGTTACCCTAATGAACAAGGCCTGGAGGCCTAAACAGTACAAGTGTGTGTAAGGTCCTACAGGTGGTTCCAGTGTGCTGTGTGAAGTAAATAGATATTTATATCTTTTGATTGATATTTTATAATTCTAAAAATGAATGCTTCAACTTCTAAGTTCCACTGCAGATAGAGCTAAGAGTTGAACATTAAGCCACAGTTTCCAATTGAAAACATCTTTAACTCAGATTACTAAAAACAAGATGTAATTCTAAATAACTGATAACTTTAAAACACTTAAGAGATTTTTCAGAAAGGTGTTACAAAAGCTGTTTTGTTTTTTAATGTTATCTGGTAGGCATATACATGTTTATGTGACAAGCTATGTAGTTTATGTTAATTGGCTTATAGAAAAAATGTTCATGAAAAATTGCTAAGCTAAATCCTTTTGATTTTGATTTAAATGAATCCCTGAGAATAGGGTCACAGAGAAATCCCCCACCTTCTTAAACTGCTTAAGGATCACTTTGAGTATATTCCATTAGATCCTGTGTAGAGAAGAATAGGTAATGTATAGATATATGATTAGGCTCTTGAAGAGTCCACGTCTGTTTCTGTTTTATCAGGTCCCATGAAGTCTGTTCAGCTGTATAGTTCTACGTGTATTCAGATGGATTTACTGCCAATGGTACAGTTTTAAATCTGGCCATGGGGCCCCAAAACCCCATGAGCTAGATGGTAAAATATGTGGGTATCTGTATGTAAATGTTCAATGATAATTTGGATGTCAGGGAATGTTAAAGTGTTCTAACACGGGAAGCAATTCTTCCTGCAGACTCATAGACTGACAATCTTGAGTCACACTCAGTGGCCTCAGAATCAACCCAAAAGGCATTCTGGTCTGACAGGAAAGCCAACAAGAGAACATATCAGGTGTGGAAAGCTAGGATACTGTTGTGAAGAGTGTTCCTCCATAAAGGACCTCAGTGGTCCACACCCCAGTACAAAGAAGCAACCATCAAAGATGGTTGGACTCTTCTCTCAATGGAGGAATGGGTGTGTGGCTTTTTCTAATGATTTGTGGGGTCATTGTGGATTCAAGAGGCTTTGACAGCTTAAGCATCACATGTCAAGAGCCTCAGGTGATCACTGACATCACGCATAGAGTGCTAATTTGTTAAATTCACTAGAGTCACTGTGTACTGATTTCCCATGCAGGACCTGTATCTTCAGAGTTGTGTTAGAATTAATAGTAACTCTTGCTGTATTTTAGTATAATCATCGCAATTTGATTATGTCTGAATATTTAGCTCCTTTGCTTAGAGACAATTGTTTAGAAGTTTTGTACACTTCCTCAGTCAGTAGTCTAACTGGCTAGATTTAGTTATGTGTATCTTCTAAATATCTATTTTGACATAGGAAAAACTTTGGCTATTCAAAATGGATAAAATGTCTGCTTAGGTATTTACATTAAGGGATTAGACACTGATACAAATTCTCAATAACAATGCAGTTGAACAGTAGAGTGCAGTATATTTTATTAGTAAGAAGAGCTTAGAAAATAGTGGCTACTGGCGGTCTGTAAGTTGGCTAGCCTATAACTACTCAACCAGTACCACTGACTAGGCTCCTTACAGGGATGTTTGCCATCTCCCTCTTCAGTTTTGCTAGGCTTGACACCCTGAATACTCTGAAGCAGAGCTCATGCCTTCCTCACTTGCCGAATTATTTGGGATTTCTCTGATCATCTACTACTATTCTTGTGTTCAATTGCCAGTACATGCTTGTTAGACTATAAACTAGTAGATCGCTTACATGACCAATTTGTTTCCACATAGTTGTATAGTATGTGAACAAGTATCGAGTTTTTCTAGGAAAAAAATGCTTATTTCCAACATGTTTACTCTTGCTGGCCCAAGTACTTCCTGCCACCATTGTAGATGTTTCAATCAAAGGAATTTTATTTGAGAAAGACAAACATGTAGGCTTTTTTCTATTTTAAGACTCTAAGCTTGAATGTATGACTCCACTATACACCTTTTTATTTTCAAGTTGAGGGCCGAAGAAGACAAATAATCTTACAAATAGTCTGAGAAAATTCCCACTGAAATTGCTTTCACATAGTTTTTATAAAATGTCTTAATTCTTTCTGTTTCTTCAATTCCAATAAATTCTTTCTAAGACATAGGCTAGCTTATTTTATGATATATTGGAGGTTGCATACGAAGACTTAAAGGATGGGACTAGAAGTAAAAAAAAATACCCAATATCACTCTCCATCAGGAAAATGCAAATCAAAACCACACTGAGATATGAATGCATCTCTACCAGAATGCCTAAAATAGAAAACATAGAAGGCAACAAATGTCAGTGTGGATGCAGGGCAGGAGAAAACGAATAGTTTTGGTGGGAATGTAAATTAGTGCAGCCACTGTGGAAATTTCTTTTAAAATTACAAGCAAGCTTGTCATACAATCCAGTAATTATGCTACTGAGTATATACACAAGACTTTTACACAATATACAAATGAGATACCCTCCCCACTGTTTACATCAACACTGTTCATAATTGCCAAAATTTAAAATTAAGCATTGGTATCCATCATTAGAAGAATGGATAAAGAAAATGTGGGCTTTATACACAGAAAAATTTTATTCAGCTAAAAAGGATTAATTCTACCATTTTCAATAAAATGTACTCACTTGAGGACACCAAATTGAAGTAAGCTAGACTCAGAAAGACAAATATGACAGTTCCCCTTTATATAGCTTTTTGTGATTGCCTAAAAATTCACTGTATATTAGAGAAATGGTTATTTTCTTTTTTTTTTTTTTGGTTTTTAAAATTAGTGTTCTAGTTGTTTTTAACTTTATTTATTTTATACATTTCTTTTTATTTTTTAAACACATTTTATTGTTGTTGTTATTATTTTATAATACAGTTTCATATTCCCTTATCACATCCCCAGTACCCTCCCCCCCCAGTTCCTCTATATCATTACTAACATATAGTTCTTCACACTCAGTCTTATGTCCATCATTGTGGGTATAGACAATGGCGGAGAGCCCAGAATCCTATTGTCAAGATATAATAAACAGTTTCATTGTAAGTCCATCTTTGTCTGGAAGTAGAAATGCATACCACACTGCTTCCTCACATTTGGATGTTAGTCTCCATTTCACAGCTACTGTACATCTCCTTAAATGAAAGGTCATGATTCAAAATCAACAATAGAAAGAAAAGAAATTTACAATGCCATGAAGTTAAATGACATGTTACTAGATATGATAGTCTCCATTACACAACTACAGTACATCCGCTTAAATGAAAAGTCATAATACAAAATCAACAATAAAAAGAAAAATGAAAAATAGAAATTTACAATGCCTGATGTTAAATGACATGTTACTAGATATTACAGTATCCATTACACAGCTACTATACATCCCCTTAAATGAAGAGCCACAAAACAAAATCAACATCCAGGAGAAAAAAGAAATTAACAACATCAAGAAGTTAAATAACATGCTACTAAATGACTAATGTGTACCTGAAGAAATGAAAATCAAGAACCTTCTTGAAGAAAATGATGCCACTGCATGATCTACGAGTCATTGAATGATTTAATCAGAAGAAAGTGTTTTGAAGAGATGAAAACAACAAAACCCATGTGACATAATTTCTGCTGACCTTTGTTGAAGTGTGTCTTCTCCAGCCAATAAGCAGATGGGTTTTGTTTTTTAATCCAGTGTACTAATCTATGATGTTTGATATGCCATGTTACCTGCAGAGATGATTTATTTTTTGCTATTTGAATGTCTTTTCCCTCTCTGTATTATTTGCCATGACAAAGTTTCATAGGCAGATATTCCCCTGTGTAACCCCCATTACCAACAATGTGCTTTTCTCATATATAATTAAATTATTATAGTCCTTCAAAAACAGTCAAAAGTCCAACATTCTACTATATAGTGTACTGTGGCATTGTCAGGTACAGACAATAGTAGATAGTCCAGTATGCTGTTAAGGTATATTAACAATTTCATCCTTTTATTTGAGAGATGCATACTGAAACATATTTTCACTCTTCATTGTATGTATTAGAATATATGTGTATACATACTTATCTGAATACCCATTAATCTTGTGTTTCAAATAAATTTGCATTACTGGAGAGAATATATGGTATTTGCTTTTTAGGATTGAATTATTTCACTGAACAAAATGTTCTCTAGTTGGGACCATTTTGTTACAAATGGTAGAATTTCATTCTTTTTTAACGAGTGAGTACTATTTCTCAGAATAGATGTAGCAGATCTTCTTTATTCATTTCTCTTTTCATGGGTATCTGGGTTGTTTCCATGTCTTTGTTATTGTATATTGTGCTGCTGTAAATACAGGATTACAGGTCACGTTGCTATATGCAAATATCACTTCCTTTGGATACATTCCCTGGAGTAGGATAGCTGGGTCATTTGATAGAGCCACTTTTTGTTGTCTTAGCACTATCCATACTGACTTCTATAGTGCTCATACTATCTTATACTCCCACCAACAGTGGAGTAAGTCACCTTTCTCTCCACATCCATGCCAATAGATGTTAGTATATTTCTGCATATAAGCAAATTTCGCTGGAATTTGGTGGAACCTCAATATGTATTTTTTCCATAATGATTAAGGAGCCTGAGCATTTTTTCATATGTTCTTATCCTTTTGAATCTGTCCTTTTGAAAAATGCTTGCTCATTTCCTTTGCCCATTTCTTAACAGGGTTTGTTTTGCTGTCAATAAGTTTCTGAAGCTTTCTGTAAGTTCTGGATATTAGTCCCCTATCTGTTTTGCAGTGTGCAAAACTTTTTTTGCCATTGTGTTCACAATTTCTCACTTTATTGATTTGATTTATCTTTGCTGAACAGAAGCTTCTGACTTTGATGTGGTCGCATTTGTTTATTTAGGCTTTGCCTGACTGTACTTTTGGTGGCTTTTCTCTGAATTCTTTAATTTCTTTATCTTGCCCATTTGCTCTGACTAGGACTTCCTGCAATATGTTAGAATTGACAAGAGTGGGTATCTTTCTTGTATTCTATCTCAGATGGTAGAATTAGTGCATCACCATTAAGTAAATGTTGGCTCTGGGCTTGTCAAATATTTTCTTTATTATATTTGATACATTCATATATTTAGATGCATTGCATATAACAAACTCCTTATTTGTTGATAGTTTTATTATTAAAGGGTGCTAAGATTCGCCAATTTTTTTTTGGTGTCTGTTACAATCATCATATGGCTTTTGCCTGCCATTCTTTTAGTCTCCTGTTTATAAATTTATACATGTGAAACATTCTTGAAACTGGGAACAATTCTGGTTTATTGTGATATGTGACCCTTTCCAGATGCTATTAACATCTCTGAATATTTGTTGATAATTTTAAACCTGTGTGTATCAAACAGCTTGTGATATTTTTTCTTGTGCTATCTGTCAGAAAAATATAGCCTTTTAAAAATATTTGTTAAATTTGGAAATGAAACTAAATAATCTTAAACATTTATGGGAGATTTTTATTGTTGAATTAATTTTTTGCTTGTTATTTTCAGAATTTCCATTTCTGTAATTTATTCTTAGTAGATTCTACATGTATAGTTGTTCTTCAAGATTAACTCATGTGTTAATTGTTAGTCACTTACAAGCCCTTGGATTGTGGCTTCTGCTGTAAGATATCTTCTTTCAGTTTGATTTAAATTTTAGTGTATGTGCTACTGAAGTGAGCACTCAATTCTGATTTCAAAATCAGAAATAATTTATCTTTTTAACTAGATAGTCTCCCTCCCTCCCTCCCCCCGTCTCTCTCAAAACAAATGCATAGCTTCCTTTTATTTCTCTATTGGTTTCCTAGTAACTATCTCACTTATTTCTACTCTAATATTTTCTGGCAGCTTTCTCCTGCTGACTTCATGTGGAGGTTATTTTCTCAGTTCCTTAAGGAACTGCATAGTTTGAGACTTTTTGTCTCTTTACCATAGCCCTTTATACCTATAACGTTCATTTCAGAACCATTTGTTTTACATTTAATAAGTTTGGGTATTTTTGTTTTTATTTATGTCATTCTTGGGATGCTTTCATCATTTTAAGTTCCTCATTGATCCATTTTTTTAGGGGTGTGGATTTTCAAAATTCTGCCTGGTATTTAATCTTATTTATGACTTTGTGATCATGAATACACTTGGTATGATGTCAATAATTTTTTATTTGTTCAGACTTGTTTTGTTTCTCAAAATATGCTCTAGGCTGACAATGTTCCATGTGCAATTAAGAAGAATGTGCATTCTTGTATTGTTGAATGGAATGTTCAGAATCTGTCTGTTAGGTCCATTTGGTATATATTGTTATTCAATCCCAGGGACTCTAACAGGCACAGATATTTTCTGATCTCCAAATACAATGGACTGTCTCCAAGACCTTGATCAATGTGACTGGCATTTGAATAAAAGAGTACTTTATACTTGACAGGAGGCAAGTTTGTTACCAGGTGCACAGATGCAGTTTGACTTCCACCAAGTCGCTGAGCTGGCATCTGTTGGGTTATGTGACAGTTCCCTTGGAAGGTAACAATGGCCCTCAACCGGCTAAATAGAACTAAATCCCATTCCAGTGCTACTTCACAGTCTACTGCTAAGACTGATGTCTGCAGGTTTGCCTCTCAGATCAAAAGGGAATGTGCTTACACAAAGATTTTATGGTGGGTAGCAGGAATCATCTCAAGACCATGGATAGGGAGAGGATGGAACAAATTCTAGAGCCATTTCAAGGTCTGAAGCAGGACCAAGAACAGTGGTCTTCTGAACAACAGACACACATTTGTTTTTCCAGATCATTGTTCAGGTGGAACTTTATTTTGATAACAGTTGACACAGGCTAGAGTGAGGTTACAGAAGCATTTCAGATCTTCTAGAAGATCAGATAAGTAATCATGCCCCAGAGTCACAGGTGCATGTGGTTCAATTTGGTCCCTCTATAAGAAAAATTTGACCTCAGACCACAGCTGAGAAGGGTTGGAGCTGAGTTTACAGGGGTGTTTCAGGGATCACAGCTGGTACTAAAATCTCCTAGCTTGGCACGAGTATACATTCTTTTCTTCAAGTTCCTGGGCAGATGATTTTGGTTGTAGTATCAAAATCAAGAGGACCGAGGATCATAGGGGGATTATTCCATTTGCTGTTCTGGAGCTGGTAAAAATGTCATTGAGTCTGCCGCTAGGTCGTGGGTATGTTCCTTATTATTGAGCTACCTTCTGGTTTCACCACCTGTTGCCTGACTCCTTGAATTCTCACGGATACTTTTAAGCATGGTTGCAAGATTATGGCTGTTGTGGGTGAATACAAATTAAGGACCTTTTGTTTTACCATCTTGGTGATGCTACTGCCCAAAGAGATTTTAAAGCATTTAGCAATCCTCTGCTGCATAGGCAAAATATTTTGCAACACAGTTCTATTTATATAAATAAAACTATTTATATAAATAAATATATAATTATGTAATATATATATAATAATGTACAATTACATAAATATAACAAATTTATTTAAATAATTCTGTTTATATAACCATCCATACAGAATGAGCAGTAATGCAGAATCCACAATTAAGTTCTTGTCAGCTATTTTTGTTACTGTTTATTATCTCTATTTCATGTAAATTTTTTTCCTTCTAAGTATTTAGGTGACTGAAGGACTACTTTTGGAAATTACTTGTCCCATACCATTTTAAAGCCAAATTTCTATAAACTTCTCAATGCTTCTTTTTAGATATTTCTCATTTTATTTTTATATTGATGTCAGATTTTTTAACTTATTTTAATGACATCTGCAGTTAGCATTCATTGATTTAAAATGTACTTTCAATTTCACTTTTAATAATAGTATTTCATGAGAATTTTATTTTTACAAGGGGTTTATTTTAGACATTTTAATTTCAGTCTCAAAATATTTCTCTTAATTTCCACTAAAATTAAACATTGCTTTAATATTTCTCTGTTAAACTACCTTTTATTCTTTATTCGGCACTCTGTAATTTTTAATTCCATTTTTTTTGTTGCAGAAAATAATACCCATAATTTCTTTCTTTTCTTCTGTGCTGAAAAAGTTAACAGTGTTGAGAAAATATAGCATCTTCTAAATAATTTTTGTCAGTATTTCACATAAAAGCATTGGAGTGTCACTCCACATATTTTCCATCACTGTAGATTTCACATAGTGACTACTGCATGTGTAGCATAAGTAGCATAAAAAAATAGTGTAACTTCAGCATATTCAGTGATAGATTATATTCACAATGTGTATCCTTGATATGCAGTTAAGATGACTTTTTCATCATTCAGCATCCTATACCGTTAACCTAATTATGTGAAAAGCAGCAGAGAAATTACAGTACAGAAATATTTTTCAAAATATGCAACCCATGCTCTTCAAAGCCATGAAGGACAGTTTTTACAAGGAAGAAAAGAGAAAACCAAGAGTAGCACAAAAAGACATGAGTGAATGTATTGTGGTAACCTGGATGAAATCCTAGAGCAGGAAAAGGATTTTAGGTAAATATATTTAGGTATTTTAGGTTAATCTATATATTAACCTAAATATATAAGTATATAAATATTTATGAATATATTAACCTAAATATATGAATATTCATACATATTATATATGCATATATTTATATGTAAACATAAGCGTATATTTATATGATAAATATTTGAATTTATAAATTTATAAATATATGTCTATATAATATAAATATAAACATGTTAGATAAAATATGTATTGTATATTATATATATGTTCATACTTATATGAACTTAATTTGATAGCACTATATCAATGCTGGTTTTTTAACTATCACAAATACATCTTAAAATCACAAGCTCTTTCTTTTATGTCTGGAAATTTTCACTTATTTAAGTTTTAATTATTCAAATTCCAATCATAAGCTAAATACAATTCAAAACTGGCTAGCATTAGTTTTACTCCAAAGGGGTAGGATCAGTAAGATTTACTCTAATAAAAGTGCGCAACCGCTAAGCAACTCTTTTCCTCATGAAAAAGAAAAACTATACGATAGTCTTTGCTTAGGTTCATTGCATAAAATAAGTTCTGCTTATAAAACTTCAACACTCAAGGGTTATTATTTTATGATTTAAGATCCCAACCTTTATAACTTTTTCCACTCCAAATTTTTTAAAAATGATGTAGGAACCAGTCATTCTGCACAATCACTGCATTTTTGCCATTATAATCTCAGAGCAAAGTCCTCTCCCTATCATGGTTTTTGCAGCTATGAAAGTATTTCTCACAGTAAGGCATATGTGTTGTGTGAGAGGTCTGCCACTTTCACAATTGTGTAAATATAAAGCAATATAAAATTAAATGTTTTTTAAAAAATAGAAATGGGTAAACAGTTGTGTGAGTATTGGAAAATCAACCAAAGATGTACAGATCAATTGTATACATGCTATAAAGTGTTCATTTTGTTGTAAAATGTAAACAAATATCTTGAAGCATTCTATCACAGCAAGAACTTCAACCAGTACATCCAAAACTTAGGATTTGCCAGCATTGATTTTTTTTTTAACTCATTTCTGTTAGCAAAGCAAATACCAAAGTAACAGAGAACCAGGGATTCTTGAAGTTTCCTTATGGCTTATTTTTTAACCTTTTAAAAATAAATCCACACCACAATAAGGAAGATGCTGCTAAATGGAAGTTTCATTATCTCAAACACAGAACTAGCTACAACACACATATTAGGTTACAAATGATTGTTCATTATTTAATTTCTATTCAATGAAATGCAGACATTATTATGCATAATTGAGCTTTGTATGCTAAAATAAGCACATATGCAACTTTACTAATTATAGAGGTTAATTGTATCATAATATAATAGTAATAAATACATTTTAAAATTATCATTTAAAAAATAAAATGCAGACGAATCCTCTGGCTATTATAAATTCAAACAGAAAATCTGATTATGTTTGCACTGATATTATTAATATGTCACCAATTTTTTCTTGACAACAATGTTTTTACAAATTGGAATAATATAGAGAAAATAAAAACTTTTTTTTCTTATTTAGGAATTTAAGATTTTGTCTTATGTCACTGAAAGCAACATGGTCAATGCTGCCAAACTACTGATGTCTCTTTCATACTTAAGAATTTCATTCTTGTTCAATGTAACCTTCAGTCTACCTAAAACAATTACTTTACAGTGTTTCATGGAAGAATGTTGATGCTGGCTTCCATAATGCACTCCTCTCAGTTCAAAGCAGTGGCCTTAGCCAGCTATTTCTTTTTTCTTTCTTTTTTTTTTTGAATTCTTTTGTTATTATTAATTACATTGCATATGTGACATAGTTTTAGAGGCACTGGGATTCCCCCCACCTCTCCGGACGCCCCCTACCCCATGGTGGATTCCTCCTCCTTGTTGCATTACCACAGTTCAAGTTCAGTTGAGATTCTTTCATTGCAAGCATCTACCAGGCATTAAAGTCCAGCATCTTAATGTCCAGATAAGTTCATCAGTTTCTTGGGGAGACCATCTCTGGTCTGAGATAGAGTGGCAGAGTGATTTTGATACTTCAACAGATCTGAATTGCTGCCACTCTCACATCTCCAAGCACGATGAAGTCGTTGAAGAATCCACTGATTGACATAGTCCATCATGTACTCTCCATTTGCCCAGTATTTTCATTGCCAAACATATAGCTGAGGTGGTTGATTGACTTGTTCTGTCCTGTCATTTGATGGTTAGCGTTCTGAGTCTGAAAGCTCGATGGGGGGATCCCCAAAGAAACTTTGAGGTGTTCCCAGAACAGATTCTTGTAGGCACTAGCAAGCACAGCATCTGGCACAGTCCATCACCCCGATCTGCTGGTGGTTGCAATTGCTGGGTTGGTTCTGTTTTCAGCCCTGA
Organism: Ochotona princeps; assembly: GCF_030435755.1. Classification (NCBI taxonomy): domain Eukaryota; kingdom Metazoa; phylum Chordata; class Mammalia; order Lagomorpha; family Ochotonidae; genus Ochotona; species Ochotona princeps. Next base: position 77,198,955 of record NC_080832.1, read on the forward strand.
CTTCCACTGGAACTAATGGGTGTTGCAGTCCAGCCTGGTTCTGCCCAGCACACACTCAGCCCTCAGATAATCCAATGGGGGCTGCAGCCCAGCCAGAGCGACCCACAATAACCCCCACCAGGCCCGCCCTCTACCCTGGTTTGCCAGTATGTGTGGCAGACTAGTCCAGTCTGTCCCACATCCCATTTGGCTCTCGTACATGTCAATGGGTATTAAAACCTTGTTCCATCTAACCAGCTCCATTATCCAGCCCTCATGGGTGTTGTTGAGTGCCTCTCTGTCTAGCCACCCCCAGCCCCTGTCCTGGTTTTGGTGCCCTCCCATGGGGGGAGTGGTGACCCAAGAGGGAGCAGCCCCCTATTTCCCTCAAGGTTGCTCTCACTCCCAGATTATGCACTCTGCAGGTGGTTCTGTGATTTGACTTGACAGAATTAGCCCCCAGTGCCAGCTTCTGCCAGCTGATGTTGTGGCTAAGCCCCAGCAACCCTCACCCACTCAGATTGTAGGTTGCACCAGTAGGAATAATCAGCGCAGCCTGGCTTTTCCCTGATCTGGTCCACATGAGACCCACAGGTGTTGTAGCCCTGCCTGGTCTGGTCTACCCCCATCCCAGCTCATGCTTTCCAGTGGGAGTAGCTGTCCAGCAAGGGAACCACCTCTTATTCCCCTGCCGGTTCTGCCCCTTCCCTTCCTGGTTCACACGTGTGCTGGTTGGGTGCTGCGGTCACATCTGGCACAGCAACCTCACATTGGCATTCTGTATTGCGCAGTGGTTTTGTCATGACCGAACCTGGCTCGACCCACACTCTGTTCTGGTGCTAGGATTCACCAGTGGATGACGTGAACTGATTCAGCCTAGTCTGCCCCGACCCATGCCAAATGTATGCCAGTAGGACATTTTCCATGGCTTATTCTGGGCTGTTTCCTTCTATGCTTCTTGCGCTAACCTGCAGGAACTGTGTCCTGCCAGAGGAGTTGCCCAGGCTCCTGCATCAGAATGCCTCCCAAGTGCCAGATTTTGCGCATACCAGTGGGTCCATGAGCCAGACCTACTCAGCCCACCTCCTGTCCTAGCAGGAACAGTGTCTTTTCTTGACTGGCCTTCAACCCAATCTGGCTCTTTCTGTTGGATGTTTCAGCCCAGTCACGGCTCACCCATACCCACGCATAGCTCATATATGCCTCAGTAGGGGTTGAGGCCTAGCCTAGTCCATCTCACATCTCCCCTGGTTCTCCAGGACTCCAGACAGTGTTGGGGTCTGACCCGGCCTGGTGCATCCAGTCCCAGTCCACACTTGTGCCAAGGGAGACTACAACCATTTCCTGACCAGAACACAGCCCCATTCCAGCTCATGTGCCTCTTGGTGGGAACCTCCAGCCAGCTAAGGAGTCCCCTTAGCCCCACAACCGGGCCTGTTCCCAGCCATAGATCGCACACACACCAGCAGTTGCTCTGACTCAGCTTGGCTCAGCCCCTCACCTGTCGCGTCCCCTGCTTTAGACGCTGTGGCTCAGCATCTGTCGCTCACGCAGACCAATTGGTGCAAAAACCTAGCTGGGCATGTCCTGTGCTCCATCCTGGTTTCCAATCTTACTTGTGGGCTAAGGTTTGCTCAGTCCTGCCCAGTGCGCCCATTCCATCACCTTTTCATACATTGATGAGCCATTGGTGCAACTTTGCCCAGGCTGTCTGACCCCCAGGTCCGGACCACCTGTTCACCAGCAGGAGCTATAACTCACCAGGGGAGCTTCCCAAGTTTCTTCCCCTGATCCCCTCCCAGATCTGGTTCTCCTACATGCCACTGGGCTTTAGGCCAGTGCCCAGCGCAGTCCGGCACTCCCCCTGACTCTGCTTGAGCTGGTGAGCACTGTAGTCCGGCCCACCCCACACTCCACTCAGGATGCACACTCAAGTGCCACTGCCCCGACTAGTCCAGACTGCTGTTAGTTCTCCAATCTGTGATCAATGGCAGGCTCCCCAGTCACTCCTAGCTTAGTCCACCACCACTCCATGTCTTGAAGTAACCTGTGGAGCTAGAATTTCCATAGGGTTTTGTTCATACCTCCCCCACAGAATCTTCCCCCGGATATGGTTTTCTAGCGTGTTTGTTAATGTCATGGCCCTGCTTAGTGTGACCAGTCTCTGCTGGGCCAGTTCTATTTCCAACCCTGTCATCCACTTGGACCAATGGGTATTGCGGTCCAGCTCGATCCTACCCACTTCACATTCAGTCCTCACACAAACCAGTGGGAGCTGCTGCCCGGCTGGGGCAACTCCCCATAACCCCACCGGGCCTACTCCCTCCGTAGTTCCCATGCATGTGAGCATGCACCGTAGGCTCGTTCAGTCTGTCCCACCTCCCATTAAGCTCTGGAACTTATCAATGGGAATTGAAGCCTAGTTCCCTACCAACACTTGTCCACTCTAAGGCCAGCTATTTCTTAACTGGATCATTGCTTGCTGAATTTGTAAAGTACTTTATTAATTTGGAATATATTTATATGTTTTACACAATGAGTATTTTTTCAGCATTTTCTACCATTATGTTGTTTATCACTGTACTGAATTGACTGTTTCTTTTACTATGTCCAAGTTTCTTAGTTTATTATAATTTCTTTTATGGGATTTTGTTTTCAGTTGCTTATGCTTTGGAATCATCAGTGTCCTTGTATGAGAGTGTTTATCTTATGTTTTCCCTGGCACTTCCATACCTTCAGTTCTTACTTAGGATCCACTTTAAGCTGATTTATTTTTATCAGTTATATAGTGTGAATCTTGTTTCAAACTTTTGAACATGAATATTAAATTTTCCTAACAGCATTTACTGAAGAGATTGTCCATCTTTCAAGATGTGTTTTTGGTTCATTTGTCAAAGGTAAGTTGATTGAAATTGATTTATTTTTGGGATTATAATGAGTCGCTTGGTGTTTGTATTTGTTTTTATGTCACAGTCATGGAGTTTTACTTTCAAAAGTTCTGTACATGGTGTCTTGAAGCTGGGTAGTGTGATGTCTCTGTCCTGCTTTATGTGGGTCAAGACTGATTTAACTATTTGGGAAATTACATTATTCTGTCTGAATTTTAATACTGATTTTTTTAAGTCTGAGAAAAATGTCATTGGTGATTTGGTGAGATTGCTTAATCAATTATAAAGACTTAATGCGAACAAATTAAAAATGATAATTGTCACAAGATATCAGGAAATATACACAGAGCTTTAATGAAATATCATTTAATTCCATTTAGAATGGCTATTATCAACGACGTAAAAAACAAAAAATAAGCTATCAGAATGTATGTTATTTGTGAAAGTGCAAGTTATTAGCCATTGAGAGAAACAGCAGAGATCTCTCAAGAAACTGACAATTGATATTTTCATGATGAACTATGTCACCTCTATGTGTGTGTATATACACACACTCACAAAGGATGACAGGCAATACAGGAAAAATACTTGCACTGTCATTTTCAGTGCTATTTTAATTATAAATGATATAGAATAAGCCTAGAAGTCCATCATTAAATGGATTGATGAAGAAAATTGATATATATTCATAATGGAATATTACTAGACCATTAAAAGAAAGGAATTGTAATGTTTGTGACAAAAATGAATGGAAGTGGAGGTCATTGTGCTAAGTAAAATAAGTCATACGCAAAAAAGTAAAAAGTCATATAATTTGACATACAATTATCAATATACCCTTACATAATAATATACCCCTTCTTTCCTCATTTTATTGCTGAATTTTCAAATACCTTCAATAACCAGGTTTGGGTTGGAACCAGTAAGATTGGAACACAATAACGGGCCAGAATATTTGAGCCATAACGCTTGCCTCCCAAGATCTCTGTGCCAGACTGGAAGTCAAGAGCCACAGAAGAGAAGAAAGTCAGGGTCTCAGGTGATACAGTCACATTAGCCAACAAGTCATGTGTTTCTGATAATACTTGTTTTCCATGACTGCTTACACTTCCTGTATGTTTTCCATTAGTTTATTCTTTATGTGTTTTTCCCTGACTTAATAATATATTCTTCAGATTATCTGTCTCTCATGTCATTGCCCATTAATTTAATATCAACCATTTTATTTTCAAATATTCAGCTTCTTGGTTCTTCTCATATATTTGTTCTTTGAATAAAAAAAAAATGCTTATTAAGAGCCTGGCGCAATAGCGTAGCAGTTCAAGTCCTCGCTTTGAATGTGCCAGGATCCCATATGGCCGAGGCAGTTTTTGCAATTTGTGATTCTGAGAATGAACCTAACTAGACTGAAGCATCTAAAACTTTCAAATTATTTGGCAATATCAAGTGTATTTTGCACCTATAATTGAAATCTAACAGAAAATGGTATACTTACCTTGGCTTCCTCTCTGGATGTCAGAAAAAGAAAAAAAATATATCCACAACTTTATATCTGATTTCTGATTTAAGGTTTTCATGGATTTATTAATTTGTGTGAATATATAGGTCCATATATGATTGAATGGTCTATTGCATGTGTAACTCTAAAATTCTTTAGTTAACATATATACCCTAGTTTTATTATTGTCTACAATATTAAATCAATTTGGCTTTAATAACTACATATCTTGGGTTTAAAAAAAGCCTATGTTGAAGTTTCTCAAATGTGTTGAATTAGTATTACCTTTTAACTTGTGTAATAAGCACATTACCAATATCTGTTATACATAATTTGTTGCTATGTACAGAAGACATTTTTAAGGACTTCCCCGAACTCCAAGTCAGCACTGACTATACATTGATATTTACCTTTTTAAAAATTTTCTGTGCTAATTCTACAATAAATTCTATTATAGATAAGGAAAATATCATTGAAGGCTTAAAATACATTTCTTAGGTTGTGTAGTTATAAATGACACAGCATTGAGAAGTCTGTCTGATTCTAAAACTTAACTCCAAATATGTCATTGTTAAATTTAATGTATAACCAGTTAGATAAAGAATTATTTCTTTCATGGTTTTATACCACAATTTCCATTTGTTTAAGAATAATTATAAGTCTCTTACCTAATAGCATAGTAATAAGTATGAAAAGAGTTACAGAACACTACTAATTTTAATGACCCACCTAAATTCTCTACAGCTTTTAATGTATTTTCCAACATAAGGAATATTACTGCAAATATTTTTACTGTTTCTGAATCTCAAATATTAAATTTTATTGAAAAATATGAGCTCTGATTCTATGACAAATATTATTTATTAGCATTCTAATATATATTTTTTCATGATGAAGCTCTCATTTATCTTAGTGATAAAATAATATTGTAATTTCAAAATTTAGCTGATACAGAATTAAATTATTTTTTCCCTAAATATTTTCCACTATTTGCAGCACTATGTCTGTCAAGGTCAGTCCTGATGAGCTCCATGAAAAGTCACATCAAAGAGGCATCTAATATCCACAGACCAATCACTTCACAATGGTCAACATCTGTGAGGATGACATCATCCCAGGGAATGCCACACTTTTTCCTTTGTTTTCTTTGCTAAAAAAGGTTCATCCACTTAATAGTTTGGCGTGTCCTATTATCATTATCACATAGAATTTCTTAAAATAATAGCCACCATGTCAAACCTTAAATAAGGAAAGCAATTATACCCAACCTTGGACATCATTGTTCAACAACCCTGAATATTCTTTATTATAAATTACGTATATATTTTTTTTGTTGAAGTCTTCTAAGGTTTACTTTTTCTGCCTGTTCATATTTAGGCTGTGGTATGGAAAGCTCAGGAAAATATTTTGCAATTGATTGCTTTCATCAAAAGTAAAATATTTCTTATGGTTCACAGTTGCTTCATTGTCTGAAAAATCAGAGCACTGTCGTATACCAAAATATTGTCTTCTTTGTTGAAAAGTAAATTACCTCAGAGAACACCCAGCAGTAAATTGCTTTTCTTGTTACCTGATAGGATCTGAATGAGTCTTTTTCCATATAAGTGGTTTAAATTTTCAATTCTAAGGTAAGTAGATTAAAAATGATAGTGCTCTCATTTCATAGCATACTTTTCCCCCATCTGACTCTCCCCATAGAAATGAATGTCTACCAAACTACTCAGAGTAATACATTTACAAGCTGTAAGTTGTAGAAAAAAAAAATAATTGCTTAGCATACAACATATTTGATAACAGAATTCACTAGTTCAAATAGCTACAAATTCATCTAATTTTACTCAGTCATAAGATTATTTTAAAAATGGAATATCTTGAACAAATTCTTCATAATATGCTATAGAAACTGGTAGTTTTTTCTCACTTACGTGCTTTAGTACATTATTTTTTTTTTCTGTGACACCTTTATCTCTTGTTCATTTCTTATTGAACCTTAATCCTCAACTCAGGTTTTCTTTTGCAGGACATTTTCCTTACCACTCTTCACAACTTTGGTTAGATGCCTGCCGTTTTGCTCCTTCATGACTCTTTTTTTTTAATTTGATTTTGTATTATATTTCTGGCAATCTTTACATAGTTAATTAGGGAAAAAAGGTTCAAGGGCTATAGGGAAGGGGTAAGAGTATTATTTCCATATTGTTGCTTTTATGTATCTGAGGTAAAGGGGAAAGTAAAGGGAGAAGCCCCACCCAGTTTCCCACCAACCCCAAGTTCCAGATGTGGGGCATGCTCCGAGGTTCTTGCTTGTGTGGTTTTGATAGTTCATCAGTTATGAATCGCTGCCAATCTCACATCTCCAAGCACGATGAGGTCGTTGAAGAATCCACTGATTGACATAGTCCATCATGTACTCTCCATTTGCCCAGTATTTTCATTGCCAAACATATAGCTGAGGTGGTTGATTGACTTGTTCTGTCCTGTCATTTGATGGTTAGCGTTCTGAGTCTGAAAGCTCGATGGGGGGATCCCCAAAGAAACTTTGAGGTGTTCCCAGAACAGATTCTTGTAGGCACTAGCAAGCACAGCGTCTGGCACAGTCCATCACCCCGATCTGCTGGTGGTTGCAATTGCTGGGTTGGTTCTGTTTTCAGCCCTGACTTCCACTGGAACTAATGGGTGTTGCAGTCCAGCCTGGTTCTGCCCAGCACACACTCAGCCCTCAGATAATCCAATGGGGGCTGCAGCCCAGCCAGAGCGACCCACAATAACCCCCACCAGGCCCGCCCTCTACCCTGGTTTGCCAGTATGTGTGGCAGACTAGTCCAGTCTGTCCCACATCCCATTTGGCTCTCGTACATGTCAATGGGTATTAAAACCTTGTTCCATCTAACCAGCTCCATTATCCAGCCCTCATGGGTGTTGTTGAGTGCCTCTCTGTCTAGCCACCCCCAGCCCCTGTCCTGGTTTTGGTGCCCTCCCATGGGGGGAGTGGTGACCCAAGAGGGAGCAGCCCCCTATTTCCCTCAAGGTTGCTCTCACTCCCAGATTATGCACTCTGCAGGTGGTTCTGTGATTTGACTTGACAGAATTAGCCCCCAGTGCCAGCTTCTGCCAGCTGATGTTGTGGCTAAGCCCCAGCAACCCTCACCCACTCTAATTTTTGCTTGCACCAGTGGAAACAATCAGCGCAGCCTGGCTTTTCCCTGATCTGGTCCACATGAGACCCACAGGTGTTGTAGCCCTGCCTAGTCTGGTCTAACCCCATCCCAGCCACGCTCTCCAGTGAGAGTAGCTGTTTGGCAGGGGGAACCCCCCCCAATTCCCCTGCTGGCTCTGCCCCCTCCCTTCCTGGTTCTCATGCGTGTACCAGTTGGGTGCTGCGGTCATATCTGGTACAGGCAATCTCACCTTGGCATTCCATATTGTGCACTGGTTTTTGTCACGACCAATCCTGGCTCGACCCACACTCTGTTCTGGTGCTAGGATTCACCAGTGGATGACATGAACTGATTCAGCCTGGTCTTTTCTTGACTGGCCTTCAACCCAGTCTGGCTCTTTCTGTTGGATGTTTCAGCCCAGTCACAGCTCACCCATACCCACGTATAGCTCATATGTGGCTCAGTAGGGGTTGAGACCTAGCCTAGTCCGTCCCACATCTCCCCTGGTCTTCTAGGACTCCAGACAGGGTTGGGGTCTGACCCGGCCTGGTGCATCCCGTCCCAGTCCACACTTGTGCCAAGGGAGACTACAACCGTTTCCTGACCAGAACACAGCCCCATTCCAGCTCATGTGCCCATTGGTGGGAACCTCAACCCAGTTAGGGAGTCCCCATAGCTCCCCAACTGGGTCTGTTCCCAGCCATAGATCACACGCATGCCAGTAGTTGCTCTGTCTCACCTTGGCTCAGTTCCTCACCTGTCCTGGCCTCTGCCTTAGACATTGTAGATTAGCGTCCCTGGCTCACGCAGACCAGTAGGTGCAAAAGCCTAGCTGGGCATGTCCTGTGCTCCATCCTGGTTTATAGTTTTGCTTGTGGGCTAAGGTTTGCTCAGTCCTGCCAGGTACACTCCATTCCATTACCAATTCACACATTAGCCAGCTGTTGAAGCTACTTTGCCCAGCTTGTCTGACCCCCAGGTCTGGATCGCATGTTCACCAGTGGGAGCTATGACTCGCCAAGGGCGTTTCCCAAGTTCCTCCACTTGATCCACTCCCTGACCCAGTTCTCATACATGCCAATAGGTTTTAGACCAGTGCCTGGCTCAGTCTGGCCTTCTATTCGACCGTGTATGAGCTGGTAAACGTTGCAGCCCAGCCCACACCACACCCTATTCAGGATGCACACTCGGGTGTTGCTGTTTGACCAGTCCAGACTGTTGTGGGTTCCTTTACCTGTGATTGATGGCAAACTCCTTGGTTACACCTAGCTTAGTCCATCACCACGCAAACTCTTGAGCTAACCAGTGGGGCTAGAATTTCCACAGGTTGTGGCTCACACATCCCCCACAGAATCTACCCCCGGATATGGTCCTCGAGTGCTAGTTAGTGTCATGGCCCTGCCTAATGTGACCTGTCTGCTGATTCATCATCATGTCAGGTAATAGGATATCCTGCTGGACAATCCCTGAGCCTTGGCTGTTGCATTGTTAAGTGATTACAAGTTCTTCAAAGGAAGAATTACTGTCATTGGGAATCTTTAGGATTGAATAACATCCCAGAAGCACAGTGGGTTCAACCTGGAACTACCTAAGCAGCAATTCAAAGACCCAAACCCCCAGAGCTCCCCATCTGGGCGGCCAGCAGGCGGAGCCGCGTGCCAAATGGTGCACTGGCCCAGGGATAGCTCACCACGTGCACATGGTAGCTGGCATGTGGGATCCAGGCATGAGACGCCACGTCCTGAGGCCCACCAGCAGCTGGGAGGCTGCTGGAAGTTTAAACTCCCATGCTCAAAGTCGCGCCCCTCCCCAATCCCATTCACTGCCCAATGAGGGCAGTGTGTGGGCCCTGGACCTACCCAGTCATGGAGACTTCCCCCCTCGGTGTACTCACCCCAAAGGGAGCAGCCCCCGGAGCCCAGGCAGGCCTGGGGACAGCTCACCACGTGCACATGGTGGCTGGCGTGTGGGATCCAGGCACGAGACGCCCCGTCCTGAGGCTCACCACTCCTTGATGACTCTTACATTAATTCTTACTAGTGTTATATTGCATTTTAGTTGCTAGCTAATCTATCATAATAAATCACATCTCTTGAGCGTAAATCCTAGATATTCTTTTCTCCATAAAATTAACTCTTTTAAAAAATTATCAATTTATTATTGGAAAATCAGATTTACAGAGAAAAGGAGAGACAGAAAAATCTTCCATCTGCTGGCTCAAGTCCCAAATGACTGCAGTGGCTGGAGCTGAGATAATCCAAAGCCAGGAATCAGGATCCTCCTCCAGGCTTCCCAAGTGGGTGCAAAGTCTTAAGGACTGTGCCATCCTCCACTGCCTTCCAAGTCCACAAGCAGGGAGCTGAATTGGAAGTGGAAAAGCTGCCACACTAACTGGTACCCATATAGAATCCTGGTGCCACAGGGTGTCAGATAAGCTATTGAGCTACAGTGTTGACCCCCTACAGTAAGCCCTTAACAGAGAAGTTAGCACATTTTATAGCCAATGCATTTTTGTACATGAGCAATCAGGAATAATTTAGGCATGAATAATTTAAATGAAGTAATTATTTACTCCAGGTTAAGTAGTCATTTCTGGTGAACTCCATAACATTGATTCTTTACATTAACTACCTTAGTACATATTTATCAGAACAACAGATTTTCATTGGAGAATTAACTTCCACATTTTCTTATGCTTCAGCCTCCTGATTTTGGAAACTGATTCTCTGGCCCTTTGAAAACATGCTTAGATTTATCTGCATATTCTGAATCCCAATCAAAGAAGCTTCTCTGTGTACATCCATGCAGCCTTACAAGATCTAGTACGAATTTGCAGTGCTTCAGGAAAAAAGAGGACACTACCCTTTAGCATGTTATAGTGAAAGAGTTCTTCTGTGATCCGATGTACATAGTCAGGGAGAGTGAAAGTGGGCTCAAAAGTAGCCCACTTTTGAATGAATGAATGAATGAAGAAATGAATGAGAATGGACTATAGAAGGAGAAACACAAGTGAAATTTTTTCAAGAATCCTAAGTTGTTCACATTAGTTCAGTTTTGTAAAGAAAGCTCCCCAAATTTAATCCCCAGGCTATCAAGTTAAGACAGTTAATTATTTTTAATGAAGTCTTCTGTTTTCTGCAGTAGTGCTTTTAAGTGTCACACTTTTTTCATCTTCATCTTATCTTGGCTTAATTTGACATTTGATACATATCATCAATGGCTTCAGTTGCCTTCTTATGGTAGACAAAAATATAAATACTTAATCTCAATTACATGTACTTGTAACACAGAATTCATAGAGGCTAATAAAGTGATTACCAGGATCAGTGCAGGTAGAGTGGGAAGATATTTATCAAATGATTCATTGTTTCACTTAATAGAATGAATGAATGCTGGGAATATGATGCCCAACATGGCAATTATAGTTAATCAAATTGTATTGTCATTTGATAAAACAGAGCTTAAGTGTTCTTGCCATGACCAAAAGGCAATGACATATACATGTGGAAAATTAGTTTTACTATTTTAATTGATACATAAGGTACCCAAATAGTAAATAGTTACATTATATACATGCTAGCCTTAATTTTAATTAAACATTTTCAAATGCATATATATGTAAACTAACAATTGCCATTAAGTGTGAGATTGTTGATGGGTCATGTCGGGTTGTTTCAAAGCACCTGTTAGTACTCTGAAGGGCTGGGGCTGGAAACAGGCCTGGTGGAGGAAACATGGACACTACCCTACTGGGTTGCAGCTCCCACTCATGAGTGTGATAGCTTAGGCCATGGATGAACCAGGCTGGGAATGCTGTGGTACCCATCAGCATGTGTATCAGCAGGGTCTGGGGTCGGGCCATATTGGGCTAGGCTCCAGCAGCTGGTGGCTCTCAACAGAATCAAAATGAGTGTGGCAAAGACCAAACTAGGCTGAGGCACCCAACAGATCACATGAGAGCCAGGTGTTGGCTTGGGCCAATCATGTTGGGATCCAGTACCCATTGGTGGGTGGCCAACCATATCAGGTTGGCCCACAGCACCCAACAAAGTACTCAAGATCTGGAGCTGGGAGCAAGCTTATTAGGGAAACTTGGGGAAATCTGCTGCTAGGCTGCACCTCCTGCTGGTGATACAAAAGCTGAGACTGGGGGCAGCCCATTTCAGGCTGGGCTAGGCTGGGTTAGGCTGCTGCACCTGCCAGTGAGAGCTGGGCCTGGGGCAGGCCACAGTGAGCCAGTCTGTAGCACCTGCTGGAAAATGCCAAGGCTGTGGTGGGCCTTCTCAGACTGGGCCACAACACTCACTGAAACATGAAAGACCTGGGCTTAAGGGAGGGCAGGGTAGATGAGAATCAGAGACTCCCTTGCCAGGCCACTGCTCCATGGCTGGGACTAACTTCAGGATACTCTGCAGGTGGGCCAGACTGGGCTAGGCTGCTACATACATTGGTGTGCATGAGAACGAGATTGGGTGTGGGTCAGCAGGTTAGGCTGAAACACCAGCTGTCAAGTGCCAGGACTTGGTGTGAGTTATGTCAAGCTGAATCACAGTGCTCTCTGGCAAGCACAGGATACAAGACTTGGAGCATGCCTGGCAAGGTAACTGTGGAAACTCTTATTAGGCTATCCATCCCATTGTTGAGGACAAGAACCAGGGCTGGAGGTGGGACGGGCTGGAGCTGTTGGCATACATGTGAGCCCGTGCTGGGATGGGTTGGACTAAGCTAAGCCACAGTACCCAGGGATGTTCACCAGAGTTGGATAAGATACAGGCTGAGATGGGCTAAGCCATAGCAGAGACTGGCACATGCAGAAACCAGGGCTAGGGTGGGCAGAGTGTGGGTTATTGAGGGTTACCCCACTTTGGCAGCAACACCTGCTGGCATGTGTGAGGACTGGGTCTGTCGCATGCTGCCTGGATTGGGCCATAACTCCCATAGGTGCACATGAGACATGGGGCTGAGACCGAACTCACTAGGCAGCTGTGTGCGTAGGTGTATGTTCATTGACTGGTGCATGTGACAGACCGTAAGCCAGCACTGAGTGGCACACAGAAGAGTAAAACTTGAGGTGACCCCAGGCAAGGTTTCTTGAGGGACTCAGACTCTGGTCACTTCAGAAAATTCCAGGACATATTCAGAAGCATGCAGGGTATATGACAGCTAGTTCGTCTAGGCCAGCAAGGAACTTCATCACTGTATGGAAAACAGAACAGGTGGGAAATTCTCCTGGCCAAGCCAGCAGTGTGTTCTTGGGTCTTTGGAGGCACTAAGGCAGACTTTGTCAACCAATAGACACCAGAAAGATTTTCTCAACTCTGGAACAGCAAAATCAAGGACTTCTCAAAATTATCAAAACCACCGAACTAACACCCTCAGAGCACTAATTGTCTGGGTCTCTAAGATGTCAACTGACCGTCCGCCATCCCTGGATGCTGATGTGTTTTGACAGTAAGGAGTGTCCTTCACCCCTACAGACACATGAGAAGAAGAAAAAGAACATTTTCTTATCCACCTTTCTCCATACTTGACCCTCCCCACCCTAATTGCAGACCAACTTGGGCATGCACCCCTCTCAACAATAACATTAAAAAGGAAATTAAAAATTAATATTAAAAAGAAAATTAAAATTAAAAAAGAGAAACAAAAGGAACTGGGCATAGACATAGATAGCCAAGTGGCAGGAAACACATGAAGATACATATAACGTGTATATATGCTTATCCACATAAATGTGGATACATACATACACACATACATGCATATACATATCTGTTTTATTCATATAGGAATACGTTAGGTTCATAATCAACTAGTGAGAAGAACGATAATATTTGGGAGTCCTCTGTATATGGATGGAATTTAATATTAGTACAGTTGAGTACATTGCAAAGGTAGTAAATGAAAACTGAAAATAAGTTCGAAGACTGCGATCTCAAAGTTAAAAAGCTGAGGGAAAAGTATGGATGCAGGCAAAATAACTGGAGCAGTGTGCACCTAACTTAAATGATAAATCATGAAAATATCAATTTTCTTATCTTTTCATGTGTATCAATAGTGAAGAATTACTGTTTCTGCAACAAGTGCTGTTACATTTTTAGTTGTGATTGTTATTTATAACCTTGATCTATACTATTGAGAAACATTTGCTTTTTACTTACTACTTGTTGAAATATTTTCTGAGTTGTTTTAAACCTGTGATTATAAAGAAATTTTGAAAGTATGTAATTGCAAAATAGAAGAAAACTAAGACAGGGTGGAATGGTGGAAATTAAGTTTTGATGGGAGGTATCAGTATCCTTTTAAAACTAAGTATCAAAATGCAAGCATAAGTATGCTCTAAAACTAAAGAACAATATTTTATTATTGAAACTTAGGTTTTATTTCTTTGAAGTGTCTTGTAGTAATTCTTAATACTTAAATTGGTTCATGAGACAGATGGTTCCCAAACTCTGTAGCCCTTCTTATCTGCACCACAAGATTGCTGCCCCAGTTTCCCAGGATTGGTTTGGAAATGATTCTGGTATTATTTGAACAAACTCAGCTCCAAAAAACAAAAATGTATCATAAGTTACCCTAATGGGATAATCAGAGTTCTATTCCATGCCAAGAAATAATCACAACTATATACCCTAGTGGATAACAAAAAAAATTTTACTCCTACTTGTTATAGATTTACTTTTCTAAATCATCTGATACTAAGACACCCTTGTAGGTTTTTTTGTTTGTTTTTATTCCCAAAATAAAATAGACTATACAGGAAAGCTACTGTTTTTTTCCTGATGAACTATTCTGTTAAATATCTCTTTCATTATTGGCAAAGCAGTATTTTCTAACTTTTGTAAATTCTTGTGGTAAGTTTTACATCCTAAGTTCTAGAGGAAATATTTCCAAGCTGAGAATACAGCAAAAGCACCAGAGCTGAATTAATGTGAAGTGTTTAAAAGACACCAGAAAACAGAGGTGCTAATGCAAAGTTAACAATGGTGACACAGCAGACCATATGGCAGATTCAGACTTGTGATGAGCTCTGTGAACTGAAATGATGTTCTTGGGTTTCCTTTAAGTGAGCTGGAAAATATGTGGGCAGTTTTGAGTATGAGCATTACACAATTTGACACAAATGAAACTCAGAGAATCTCTTGTGTGAAATAGGGTTTAAGCCTAACAATTAAGGCACCTTTTTCCTGGCTACTATTCCTGACTACAGGTTCTTGCTTGTATAAACCTTGATAGCCAAAAGCAATGACCTAATTAATTGTGGGGTTCCCTCCTATTCGAGAAACTTGGATTAATATCTCAGTTCTCAGAATTGGTTGGGCTGAGTGCTAATCATTGCAAATATTTGGAGAGTTAACCAGTACATAAAAGAAAAGTTAAAATATGAACACCGTGTCACTCTGACTCGAGAGGGTAGCTTCTTCACCAAGTCAGTAATTTGTTAACTTAAGGAAAGGTGGATATTTAACAGCAGTGAAGATGCCTATATCCCATGTCAGAATGCCTGAGATTGATACCTGGATCCAGCAATACTTGGAACTTGGGACTAATGCTATATGACTACATTATTGTAATAATATGGGCAAAGGAGTTGAGACAAGGAGGAGAGAGGGTAGAAAGGGAAACTCTTGTGCTTAGAGAACCATATCATGAACATTTAAAATAAATGAGTAAATAAATAAATAAGTAAACAAACAAACAAACAAATAAATAAATAAAATTCTTCCTGGTTAAGGTGTTGAGAAAAGGCAAAGAAAAAAAAAAGGTCATGAAAGCCAGAGGCCAGCCTGGAGACTGCTAAAATCGATTATACACCAAAGAAATAGCAGGGATGTGATAAAACTTATCAGTTTCTCAGAATATTTTGGATAACTTTGGCAGGATTTTATTACAGATAAACTATAGGGGTTGAAAAAATTAGAAATAATTACTTTTAAGATTTGTGGAGAGAAACATGATGGCGGGACAGAGTGAGGACACATTTAAACAGATGGAGAAACATTAGCCAGGGTGAAGCAGAGAGGATACATTCCAAGAAATAGCAAAAGACAGACTGATGGACACAGGAAAATAGCAGAAACATTGAGGTGATATTGCAGTGACCAGAAATTCCAGCAGCATTCAGCCAGAAGCAATCTGAGCTGCACCAGTGGCTGGAACTGCAAGAGCAAAGAGGTTGGAATGGTTGTTTACTAGGAGCTCAGGAGGTGAATCTAAAGAATTGCCCATCGTACAGTTTGTTTCATTTGACCAGGAGAAGAGACAGAGCAGCAGATTTCAAACAGGTGGTGAAGAAACAGAATTTCAGAGCACAAACTCCTAGCAAAGCTGCAATGGGTACCATTTCATGTAGAGAGGTAAAAGCTATGGGACAGGACTGTGCATGCACTAAGCTGGAAGCAAACATATTTCAGGCTCAGTGAATTGCAATGATGGGGCATCCTACAGGCTCCACCCAAAATAGGTCTGGGTAGCAACCAGACCTAACAGCCAGTAGATCAAGAACTCCACCAGTGGTACATCAGGTGCCGTTTTTACAGTGTGGCAAAGGCTTTAAGACTGCAGGGACAACAGTGAGTTGTGTATGCACAGTGCTAGAAGCAAACTCACCAAGCTCAGTGCATTCCACCGGTCCCACATCAAAAATAATATAGTCTCTGGCATCTTACAACTCAAAATAGGTCCAGTGGCCATTAGACCTAATGGGGAGCAGGTTCCAGAAAGGCCAGCACCACCAACAACCCAGCTATATGGGACACCTGGTGTCTCCCTAATCCTGGAAACTGCTCCAACCAGAAGTGGGAAAAAGGATGTACACACAATGGTGCAACAACAGCATAGACTCATAGGATTGGAACTGGTGCTTATTCGGGATTCCAGTGCATTCAAGGTGAGGACTTTAGCTGCTGGGCCACCGCTCCGGGCCACAACTTAGCTGGTTTTGAATGTCAGAGTTTGGCTGTAGCTCATCACTCCAATTTCCTGTTAATGAGGACTCTAGGAAATAGAAGTGATACATGAAATAATTGGGTTCCCACCTTAGTGGGAGATGGGACTGAATTTTTGGTGGTGGCTTTAATCCCATTCCAGTATTGACCATTTGCACTTTGTAGGAACAAAGCAACTGATGCACATACTCTCTTCCTCTCAAACTTTTTTTAAACTAAAAAAAAAAAAAAGGCTTAGGCAAAGAGTTGGAAATTGCAAACCCATCATGCTTTTTTTGGCATACTAAAAATGTTACAATCAGTCAATCATGGAAAAAGGAATGAGAAATGCTTAGTTGCATTTTCTATTTTCTGGCAGTACTCCATGTTTATGTACACACGCTGGGCTGAGAAGAAGCAACACCTTCATTCTTCCTACAAATCATCATGTTTGGGTGGCATATTACAGATATGAGACACATGGCTATAATAAAAGCACACTGAGATGTGAATAAGAATCAGAAATGAGACTGTGAATATTGTGTAGTCATTGCTGACATCTTGAGCAAATCATCTTGCCTCTGGGAGCCTCTTCTGCTGAAAATGTAAGAGGAGTTGCTCTAGAGAATTAGCTTAAAAATACTGCCTATAATTTTACCAGTCTCCCTAAAATGTCTATTAGTTTTAGGCAGTGAAAACAATCATACTCCAGGTTAAAATATGTTTACTAGGCCCTATAATGTAAAGTTTTCTGTGTGACATTTCTGAGTTTTTGTGTAAGATCATGACTACTATCTATTTAAAAAAAAAACTTTCACACACAAGAGTATTTATTGTGTAAAAAGGTTAAATGTAGCCATAATACATATTTTAAAAAAATATTTATTTCTATTATAAAGGCAGGTTTACAGATCAAAGAGCGACAGGAAGATCTTCCTTGCACTAGTTTGTTCTCCAAATGGCCGCAATGGCTGGAGCTGAGCCAATTTGAAACCAGGAGTTTTTTCTGGGTCTCCCACATGGGTGCAGAGTCCCAAGGCTTTGGGCTATCCTTAATTGCTTTTCCATGCCATATGCAGGGACTGGATTGGAAGTCGAGCAGCCAGACATGAACCACTGCCCATGTGGGATTCCAGTAATTGAAAGGTGAGGATTTAACCATTGTGTTGTCATGCCAAGTCCCCTATAAAACATTTAGAACACATAATATAAAAAAAATTCTGAGAAAAACATATGAAGATTAATTTAACTCAAAACAGCAAATATTTTTCACTTTATTGTGATATTTAATTCTTCTCCTGATATTACCATCTTTTTATCATTAAATTTTTTGGACTATAGACATAAGTTTGTTTCAAAAACAATAGAATGTTTTCATGCTGCTTAATTATACTTAGATTGCATTTACATATAATTATTCATTTATAATAGTAAATACAATTCTCATAATGCTAACTGTGTGCAAGTTATTGTCCTAGACATATCCACTTACTTATTTCATTATTATCAAGCCGTGTGTTTAAGTGCAGTTTATTAAAAACAGATCTGTGCTTGCCGTGGGTAATATGAATCTTTGTAATTTAACCCAGAAATAAAATTATAGAGGCCACAGTTCCAGTTGCTGTGATTGTTCGGGGTATCTCTAAGGATTTATTCAGTAGCTGGAGTACAGATATTTTTCATTAACTTCATACTGTTAAAAGCATTGTTTAATTTCTTTAAAACTAACAAGTCACAAAAGAATTAAAATAATTCATACAGAAAAAATTCTCTCATAAATAAAATTAGGCAACATTCTAGGAGAGAAAATAGAATAATCCCAGCTCCACTGGGTATTGGGGCCAGTTCAGGAAAGGCCATCATTAGTAAACATTTTTCTCTCAGTGGGAAGTCACCCATTCCAGGCTTTGAGCTCACTTTCTATTCCATTTCAACACTTCTGTTTTATAACTGAAGCATCTTCCTGAAATGTTTTCCCTTCATTTGCCAGCCATTATCATATCTTGAAACTATTAAGTACAACATTTATAAATTGCTTCACAACTCTGTCACTCTTAACAGATGACTCATGTGTTCAATGGAAAGCTGACACAGGTATAAACACAAGGAGGTGAGACAGAGGTAAGGAATGTTAATGGTTTGGCAGTCCAACTAGGATCCCTGCTAGAGTAGTCCACTGCAGTCAACAGCAGTATGGCCCACAACAAATTTCATATTATGTGTTGGAAACTGACTAGAAATCAAAAACACATATTAAGAAACAATGATCTGGGGACCAGTACTGCAAACTAATCCTCTGCCTTTGGTGTCAGCAAACAATATGGGTGCCACTGTGTATACTGGCTGCTTCATTTCTGATCCAGCCACATGCCTATGGCCTGGATGGCATTGAGATGATTCAAGTAATTGGTTCCCTATACCCACATGGGAGATGCAGAAGAAGCTCTTGGTTTTCTGGTTTCAAACCAGCTCAGCTCTGGCATTGTGGCCATTTGGTAAAGAACCAGTGGATGGAAGATTCTCTCTCTCTCTTTCTCTCTCTGTCTCAATCTTTTTTTTTAAATATTGATTAATTAAGAAACAGTGACAAATGGGAAAGTGCTTAGGTTCAAACATCACATGTCTTACGAAATGTGCCTTACACAATATGTCCATTTTTGTTCCATCCACTGTGTGGAGAGAAGGTGCACACTAAGACTAACATGATACATACCAGAAAACTTGGAGCTGGATTATAGTGTAATAAATTAAGCTGCTGCCTGTAACTCCAACATAATATATTGAAGTAAGAGTTCAAGTCCCTGCTTATCTGCTGCTAATCGTCTAATGTATCCAACTTTCCATCTAATGCACCTGAGAAAGCAGCAGAATGGCCCAGGTGCAACACCCTTGCTATCCAGGTATAAGGCCTGAACAGTGTTTCTGGCTTCAGGTGATTCAGACCCAGTGACTGATTTGGGGAGTGTACCACCAGATGTAGAATCACTGTTTTTCTCTGCATCATTTCTTTCATTCTGTCTTCTAAAAAACAGAAATAAATTCAATAAATAATAAAAAGATATCATTCCACCTTCAATATTCTTCCTCTTACTACCAAAATTAGAAATGTGTAATTGAAAAGTATTTGTGTCCCTTCATTCAGCTAGACAGAAATACTTTGAACAATGTGATTTCAAAAGCATTTAACAGCAAGGACAAAGAAAAATAGACAAACCACTTCAGACATTTAGGAAATGTTGATAGAGGGAGCACTCAAAAATGGAAGAACAGCCAAAAGCATGATCAGTAAAGAAAAATAAATAACCAAAACGTTATTGAAATAAAAAATTGCCTATTAAAGCTATTATTAAAGGCTGAAATGGTAAGTCAGATTGGAATAAAAACTTTATATGCAAATGCATGTTGGTGAGGGGCTAATATGTGAAATAGTTAAGTAACTGAAAATACAAAAATGAAAAAAAGAAACAACAACAACAACAAAAATGCTTGCTACCAGACAACTGACCAAGATACAGGAATGTCAAAGAGGTATTTGTAACAGGAATTGTCATGAAAATTATAAACTGAAACAGCAGTGAGATCCTATTATGAATTTGCTAGAAGCTCAAATTATGAAGACTGGATGGCATCAAATATTGGCAACAATACAGAGTAACATGAACCTTTTATCACTGCTGCTGGAAAAACCTAGTACACACATTTGCCAGTTTAAAAAAAAAAGATGAAGAATATATTTTTACCATAAAATTCAGCCATTACACTACTTTGTATTATCATGATACTCACCTATAGGTGACTGGAAAAAAATGTGGTAACTCTACACTCTACACTTTATTTAGTGGTAAAATTAAATGGGCTAAAAATCTACAAAACTGCTTTGTGCTGATTTAAATACATATAGCTAAGTAAAATAAGCCAATAAGACTAGGCTGCACAGTACATAAATCCAACAATATGACATTCGGGAAAAAGAAAAACTATGAAGACAGTGAAAAGATTAATAGTAGCTACAGTGTAGCTAGGAGTATAGTGATAAAATTGTAAAACAAAAGTGAGTTTTAGGGCAGTAAAATTATTCCATATGATACAGTAATGATAGATACACATAAACAAAACTTACACAAACACAAAATATTCAACAGGAGATTCCAATTGTGAATTGTAATGTACACAATTATAATACATCATATAAGTTGACTCTTAAGTTGTAACAAAGGTAGCACACTATTGCAATACACTAGTAAAGATAAAATCAGAAAATGAGGAGGAAGAGTTACATGGAAATGGTCTGTAATTTCTTCAATTTCTCTGTAAACCTGAAGGTGCTCTAAAATGATGTGTATCTTAACTGAAGGAATGGCCAGAATGACCACAGTTCTTCAGAACAAATAAATCCAGAAAACTGAGATTGATGCCCTTTTGGTTTACCTATAAAATGTTTTTATTAAGAGACAAGAAAATTAAGCAAGCAAGCTGATGAATACACAAATAATAAAGTGAATCTTACAACGTGTGAAACCTGAAAGATGGAAGAATTCAGAAGCTTTCCTCAGATGTGTTTCATATGTCTGTGGGGGTAAATATATATTTTAATAAATATTTATTAAGTAATTTGCCCAAGCAAAATAAATATACTAACCAAAGTGAGTAATAAAATTTAAAAGATAAAATAAGCAGAAAGAGCAGCTATTTGATACTACAGAGGTTTTGCAGCTATAATTTATATTAATGTTAGAGTTTTTAATTAGTTGGTTTCCTAAGCTTAGGAATATAGAAACAGTTAAAACTAACATCATTGCTCATACTGTAATGTTGACTTCACTGTAGATTTAACACTGAGTTTAGGTTGAACATTGTCTATGGTAAATATAATTTGTTCACATTTCTCATATTGTCTGAAAATGAGTGAGAAAAGCATGACCTTGTTCCTCTCATCAGTTTGATTCAGTATTATAAAACCAATACAAGACAGACTTCATCACTTTCCCCAGCATGTGATACCAGTATAAAGTGAAGAGAAATTACAGATTTAAAATCCCATGTAATTTTCACCCATTGAAATGGGAACAAAAATGATCTAGAAGTTCATTTGTTTACAAGTGAAGTATATTCATCAGTTTACAATTTTCTTCTGTTTGATAGTACTTCAAAAGTCAGTGTATCAGAAAGACCTTAATCAATTCAGACCAGTATTTCCAGTATACCCAAAAGGTAAGATAACTGGAAAAAAATTTTTGATCATATAGTCTTACCAATTAGGTTAAAAACTTAAGAATGATTTGCGGCTCAAATAGATGACACGGGTTTGTTTTAGTGAATCATGTCATCTAGCCAATTTTTATGATACCTTATTTGTATAATTCACATCAAAGGAGCAAATAGAAGCACTGATCCAATGATGTTGATTTTCAAAATAATGTTGCAGGTCTGGGATAGTAGCCAATGGCTAAAATCTCACCTTGCACATGCCGGGATCCCATATGGACACTGGTTCTAATCCCAGTAGCCCTGCTTCCCATCCAACTCACTGCTTGTGTCTTGTGAAAGCAGTCATGGATGGCCCAAAGCCTTGGGATGCTGCACCTGCATGGGAGACCCAGAAGAAGTTCCTGGCTCTTGGTTTTGGATTGGCTCAGCTCTGGCTGCTGCAGCCACTTGGGGAGTGAATCAGCAGAAGGAACATCTTCTTCTCTGTTGTCTCTTTACCTCTCTGTATATCCTACTTTACAATAAAAATATTTTTAAATCTTTAAGATAAAAAAAGAAAATATTGTTACTAGTTTTGTTTTGTGTTCTGTGGTAAAGACATAAACAGCTTAGTACGGTCCCCGATTTTAGTGATTCAGTGGTTGATGGTATTGTGATGATAACCTCTTGAGGGAAAAGTAGTGATTCCTTTAGCCTCCTGGTAAGATTCTTGAATTTCAGAGAATAGGCCATGTGACTAAAATTCAGAGGTCGCCTAATGCAGTGAAACATTCCGAGGATCCAGATGTGTGAGACAAGTTGAGATGTCCTAAGGTGAAGAATTGGTAGTTGTATTTAATTCTTCCTACAACCAAGAAAGCGACACAATGGCTACTGGCTTATTTGAAGTTTGGATACAACATTTCTCATTCGGGTGTCTTACTCAATGCCCACTTTCTGAGTGATCTGAAAAAGTGTTAGTTTCAAGCAGAACCTAGAACAGGAAGAGTCTAAAGTTTTTCAGAGTTCTGTGCAGACCACCCTGTTATTTTGGTCTTGTATTCCAGCAGTAAAAGTAGTGTCTGGATTGTCAGTAGCAGATAAAGACGTTGGTATACTCTCATGGGAAATCACAACTCAGGTTCTTGAGAGTTGGAGCCAGACTTCATCACTAAACATTATTAACCCATCTCTGAATATTCTTGGCCTACAACTGGGCTTTAGTGTAAGTAAACTTGGGCCACAAGTTACCATGTGACCTAAGCTGTCTATTATGAACTGGATGCTATCCGACTACCAAGTACAAAGTACTTGTCAAAGTACTTTGTCAAAGTGGTGTTATATGATTGGATCTGAAAATACTGCAAAGGCACAAATAAGTTACATGAAGATACGAACCAAATGTCCATGGTTCCTAATCATATTACACTCCTTTTCTTAAAGCCTGTCCCTATTGCCTCACAAAAGGTACTGAATGATAAGTTGACAGGGCAATAAAGGAATGAAGTCTGTTTACACATGGTTCTGCTTGATTTGAAAAGCTACAGAACTAGTCATTCCTTGGCATATCACCAAATTATAACATTTAAAAGAAATTGTTTTATGAGCCTGAAATTTGGACGAAGAACTTAGTAGTGAATTTTGCTTGACAGAAATCATGATTTCCGTATTGATGATAAATAAGGTGATGAAGAGCTACAAAATTTACTCCTATATATAATTCTGAATGAGAAAAATAAATGAATACATTTATATTCCATGAGAATGCTCACCAAAAAAATGAGTTAAAGAATCAAATTGATAAGATTACATGATCTGTGGATTTTAACTGGTCTTTTTCCTTGTCTGCACTGTCAATGCCTAACGAGCTCATGCACAAAGTGACCATGGTAGTAGAAGCACGGGAATTTGGATTCTACACACTAAGGTCCACCTGGCCACAGAAGCTACTTGGTACACAGGATGCCAGCAGTAAACCTAAACACTGAGTCCCTATTGATGGTCAGTCAACTAACTGGTAGAAAGTTATTGCACACAACAGATTCCATCTTGAATGGAGGTATCATTTTGTTCTTACTGAAATAGATTTTTTTTTTAAAGATTTATGTATTTTTGTTGGAAAGGCAGATATACAGAGAGGAGGAGAGACAGAGGTGAAGATCCTCCATCCAATGGTTCACTCCCCAAGTGGCTGCAAAGGCTGAAGCTGAACCAATCCAAAGCCAGGAGCCAGGAGCTTTTCCGGGTCTCCGATGCAGGTGCAGGGTCACAAGGCTTTGGACCGTCCTCAACTGCTTTCCCAGGCCACAAGCCAGGAGCTGGGTGGGAAGCAGGGCCGCTGGGATTAGAACTGGCGCCCATATGGGATCCTGGCATGTGCAAGGCAAGGACTTTAACCACTATGCTATTGCACCGGGCCCTGAAAGAGATTCTTGGGTTTTCTTCCCTGTATGCAGTGCTTGTGCCAAAACTAATACTCACTGATCTATAAACTGTCTTATCTACCATTAACATTGTTTTTTTTTTTTTAAATCTATTATGTTGTTGACAATCTTTACATAGTTAATTACAGTTAAAGAAAGAAAAAGAAAAAAAAAGGTTCAGGGGGATAGGGAAGTGGGTAATACTATTATGTCCATATTGTTTCCATTTTGTATCTGAGGTAAAGGGGGATATTAAGGGAGAAGCCCCACCCGGTTTCCCGCCCACCCTGAGTCCCGGATGTGGGCATGCTCTGAGATATGTGCTCGAGTGGTGTTAATAGTTCTCCAGTTATGAATCGCTGCCAGTTTCGCTCGATGAGGTCGTCCACTGATTGGTATGGTCCATCATAAAGTCTCCGTTTGCCCCATTTTTTGCTGCCACTATTAACATTGTTTTATGATCATGAAATTTACATCAAAGTCAAAGAAGTGGGGTAATGAGCCCGTGATCATGAAATTCAGTAATCTTCACACGTTTGCCATCACTCCAAGGCAGACAGCTTGACTGAATAGTAGATTGACCTTCTGAAGGTTCAGTTACAGCACCACATAAATGTTTTGCAGTCCTAGGGCAAGTTTCCTCATATGGATATGAAGTAGTATATTCTGAATACAAGTGTATAGTATGATATGTAGTATAGAATATAATACCATATCTGAGAGCCAAAATGCCCAGGAACAGGAATGAAGACAAGAAAATTAGCAGAAATCACTGTTAATAAATCCTAATAACCCACTAGCCATATTGTTATTTCCTTTGAATGTGTGTCATGATTACTTAAATGTCTCAATTACAGAGGAGGATGCTTCCACCAGGAAAAAATAACACCATTGAACTGGAAAGACTGAATGCTGCCCTGCCACTCTGAGTTCCTGGTGGTGGCAGAAAGAATCGATCCTGGCTCCTGAGGAGAAGCTGGACTACTCTTCCACACTGAACGAAAAATAAAGAACATGTTTAAAATAAGGGAGATTCTTAGGGTATTTATTATTACTTTGCCCATTTATTAAAGCCATTCAAAAACTATAGCAGTTCCCAATCTAGACAGGAATACAAATAAAAATCTGGATTACTCAGCTGTGTAAATAACCATGATCACCAAAGTGGTGGACATCGTCCAATAGACTGAAAGCCCAAATACATCAGCTCTTGTACTGAGACACTGGATCACTTGATTCGGCGACTTTCAAGCCACAGCACATATATGGGAAGCCCCAAATTGCCTCTCCCCATTTCTGAACCTTTGGCTTCAGAATAATGCATTTGGATTCCCTGTTTCTAAGGCTTTTGGAAATAAACTGAATGAGAACATTAAATTTTCTGCTTTTCTAATCTGCAGAAAGCACATTAGGGGACTTCTTAATCTCTAATTACATGTGCTTAGTTGCATAGAGAATATAGACAGATATGTCTAGATATATACCATTAGTTTCTCTTCTTGTGAAAACCTTGAGTATTTCAGAATCCATGCCCAGATACTTTGCCTTTTTGTCTTGAATTTCCTGTTGGTTTAGACTTAATTTGTAATATTTCAAAAATGGCCCACAACAAAAAGTGACCCCTTGCACTTGACATAATTATTTTGGGCATTTTTTTTTATTCTAGGTGGTATCCAGATGACAGCATAAATAATTAGCATGAAAAGTCTTTTTTTTTTAGATTTCATTTTGAAGGGATGATTTGTGCATTGCCACAACATGTCACCTTCCATAGAGGAGATTAAAGAATATTTTGTCTTATTTATAATATATATGAATCTCAAAGATTATTCTTTCAGTCACATACATTGAGACTCAATCTGATGGTTTATTGTAATGTAACCAGTTAGCAACAAGTTAAATATGAGTTAATAAATAAAATGGGTAGATAAATAAATGTAATTTTAAGTAGTTTAGTAAAATTCTATGTATATCTCCATATAAGCTGTCTCTCCCCCAATAATGTCATTATATGTTTTAAAATGTTTAGAAATGCAGTTAGAAAAAAAGAAATCAGATAGTGTTTGTTATATCATTACCAACTGAATTTGAAAAACATAGGAGAATCATTTCCTAATTAGAGGTATCATTTCCAAAATATAAGCACATCCATGATATGGTGTTACGTATACAAACAAAATTTTTTATGCTGCTTCCCAAAGCAGACACAGGGAGGCAGGAGTGATGGTTCAAGTGGTTGAATTTCTGCCACACTCATGAAATACAGAGACGGAGTATCCATCTCCTGACGCTGGCCTTAGCTCATTCCTGGTGGTTGTGGAAATTTAAACAATTTGGAAACTGAAGATGAATGAGATCATGCTCTCTCTCCCTTTCAAATAATTTAAAAGCCAGATGAGCTATTTGAAATATCTGATTCATAATAATTTTATTAAGCCATTCAAGATTACAAGCTAAGAATAAAGAAAAGATTCCTGAGCTGGAGTCTGTAATATGGATGGAGAATAGAATTTATGACACATTACAGGAGTGGAGGAGCATTACAGAAAATTAGGAGAGCAATGATATCTATACCAAATCAGGTAACTAATGGACACTGCCTGAAAGGAGAAATAAGATATACTGAAACTTCTCAAGTATTAGAAGTGGAAGAGGAATATAAGAAACACATTTGTTACCCATGATTACTTCTCATCAGCTTACCATTCAACTATTTTATGAAAGATTTATTTATTTATTTTCATTGGAAAGTCAGATATACTAGAGGAGGAGAGACAGAAAGGAAGATCTTCCATCCGTCGATTCACTCCCCAAGCGGCCGCAATGGCTGGAGCTGCACCAATCCAAAGCCAGGAGCCAGGATCCTCCTCAGGGTCTCCCACGTGGGTACAGAGTCCCAAAGTTTTGAGTAGTACTCGACTGCTTTCCCAAGCTAAAAGCAGGGAGCTGGATGGGAAACAGGGCTGCCAGGATTAGAACCGGCGCCCATATGGGGTCCCAGTGAGCGGAAGGTGAGGACTTTAGGTGCTAGGCTACCGCGCTGGGCCATTACCTTTACTTTAAGGTTAAACAACGAAATTCAGCCAAGAAACTATTCCAAAGGGCTGTGATCTCACCAGAGTTTTGAAAGAAGTTACTGGTACATGAAGACCTTATTTCTTGTGACTCACTATTATATTTAAATGACCATTATCATAGAGGACCTTAAGTTAATCAAAACTGAGAAGTAGAATGAACAAAGAAACGAGTGAAGATAGTTTTACGGTTAATGAAAAAAACCTTGAAAAGTATCAGTGTAGCATTTTCTCAGTATAAAAATAACTTTAACTCAGTAATTAAGTTGAAATTTAACTAGCTTACAAAGAATGTGTTCTTCTGGCAGAAATTTCTTATTAGATTTATATAATATCTGATTAATGGATGACATTTTCCATTACAGAGTTTGAGCTGTACATGATTCTATCTCTAATATGTTTACAATTAAAAGGATAAAAAGGAAAAAGAAAAAGAGGATAGAACTGGAGAAAAATGTGATCTGTAGTTTGATTAATGAGATAAGACCACAGTTTTAAATTAAATAGTGGAAAGTTTACTTGATTCTATTGAAATGTCTTCAGGGATTATTGGTTTAGTTTTTCTCAAAATAGTAAGTCTTTCTATAATCAGTCCTATGATTAGAAAACTCACTTCAGTTTATAATCTTATAATCTTCAACAAAACTGAATATGGGGACCTGGCGGATGGCTCAGTAGCTAAATCCTCACATTGTAACTGCTGGGATTCCATTGGGGCACCGGTTCATGTCCTGGCTGCTCCACTTCCCTCCCAGCTCCCTGCCTGTGGCCCAGGAGAGCAGTAGAGGACGGGCCAAAGCTTTGGAAGCCTACACTCATGTGGGATACCTGCAGGAAGCTCCTGGTGCATGGCCTCAAATCGACTCAGTTCCGACCATGGCAGCCACTTGGGGAGTGACTCAGTGGACTGAAGATCTTTCTGTGTCTCTGTCTCTCTCTCTGTAAATCTGCCTTTCCAATAAAAATCAATAAATCTTAAAAAAAACTAAATTAGAAAGGTTGCTATATTTTGATCCACTGTTCTCACACCCTGCCTCTCTTTCTCTTTCCCCCTACATCTCTATCTGACTTTTGAGTAAAAAAAAACTTTAAAAAAATTATGAATAACTATGATGCATACCTTAAATGATTTGCAGACCTTTTTTTTAGCTGTAAGATTCCTTTTTGGTCCTGGGCCCAAACCAGGATCTCATATATTTCTCTTAATTATTTTTCTCCTTTTCTCCTTAATATTTTAGAGGTCTCCGTTTTTTCATTTTTTATGATATTGGCACTTGTATGACAATTATCTATTTAGAGAATTTGTTTTAAATTGGGTACATTAATTTTTATCTTATAATTAGGTTTCTTCACAGTTTGTTAGAAATCTTTTGATTGTTTTATGGCTTTTCTTCTATTTATGTCTTCAAAGTTATTAATATTTTTATTGATCCTGGATATTGAATCATGTTTCTATTTTACCTACTTCAAGTATAAAGAATTCATACTTGTTTTCATCTAATGCTTGTATGATTTATTCTTACATATGGAGTCTATTTGTGAGATGGTGTGAGATCTATAATCTCTTAAACAATCATGCAACTGTACTAACAGCATTTAGTGAAAAATCCATTTTTACTTTATTTATTTGACTTATCCTTTTATCATATTAGAATACCAAGTTTCTAAACATATTTCATTATCGTCTATATCTGCTCTTTCTGTTACATTTCCCCTGGCATGTCTGTGAGCCAAAAAAATTTCCTTATAGAAACTTTTCATATCTGAACATCTAATATTCCTTGTTAGCTTTTATATGACTATGTTTTCTTGACTATGTTTTGTTTCTTTATATAAACTTTATACAAACTTGTCTAACTTCATCTAAAGCTTTCTGATGTTTTATTTTCAGGGAGTTTATAAATTAAAAATTATTATAAAAGTAGCAAGTGTTTTTCTCATTGTCAACTTTACTTTTGTGTTTTTCATAAAAGTTTCAAGGGGTTTCATGAAATATTGCACAGGGAGTTGGGTAGAGTACTGACAGCGGGATCTTCTATCTGCTGGTTCACTCCTGAGATGACCACAAAAAAACTGATTTGGCCCAGAAGCCTGAAGCTTTATTCAGATTTCCCAAAATTATTGAAACATCTTTCGTTTATTCTCCCTTGCCACTAGTAGGGCATGGATAGGAAATGAATCATTTAGAACGTGAACCATTGCCCATATGAGATACCTACATTGCAGCTTAATCTGCTATACCACTCCAGTACATGTGACTGTTAACATAGATATTTTGATGGAATCTTTTACCAGGTCCTAAATGAAGAAAGTGAATCCCAGGAAAGAGAATTTTTTTTATTGGTAAATAGGAGAATAGAATTACACACAGTGCAAGGACTCTTGGCTTGCAGGTCCTTCAACTCCGTAGATCCTAAACTCACCATCTGCCAAATCATTGTCACTTTCACTAGTGATAATATTAACATTCAATTATAATCAAGTTCATCTGCTTATTTTCAGTTATATGACTCTTGAAATTAAAAACAGCTGGAGGCCTGATTAAGTGAACTAGACTTGTTGCTAATCACTTCAAAATAGGCATAACATCTGAGTTTCCTAATCACAATCATCTTTTCTCCTGAGACCCCAGAGGGGCATAAAATGTCAGCAATCTTAGAAGCGGAATGTCTTTGAGGTTAACACTTGCCTGCATAGAGTCAATACTGAGGAGTGAAGAATTACAAAAAGTAGTCACGCGCCTGAATTTCCAGATATCTGAACATCTTTACATAAATCAAAAATATTGAGATTGACAAAAATATATAGAGAAAATAGATCCAAAAATAGGTATGAAGAAGAGGAAAATAATAAATGGGAATGAAGAAAGTGGTGAAAGAAAAAGGAGATAAAAGATGATAGATGGACAAGGGAAATAAGAATCTTCCCACAAGCACTATCATTCACAAGATACCTTGCTGACATATGTGGGTAAATTAATGCCAAAATGTGATATACAGTAAGGACACATCAGGAAATGTTTGTTTCTGGCAGTAATGAGGCAGTATTTTGTCTTTTCTTGAAAACTGAATGAACGGTATGGAAACACAATCTCTTTCAGTGCAGTACTGAGCAACTCTAAGTCAGAAGAAACACAGTACCATCCAGTAGTTTTTCGAAAGCCAAAGCTTTGAGGCAAGGTAATTAGCAGCAAGCTAATCCTCTATTTGCAGTGCCAGCATCCCACATGGGCACCAGTTCATTTCCTGGCTGCTCTACTTCCGATCCAACTGCCTGTTTATGGTTAGAGAAAGCAGTAGAGATGATTCTAGCCCTTGGGCCCTGCATGCACGTGGGAGACCCAGAAGAAACTCCTGGCTTCAGATTGGCATAATTCTGTCCATTGCAGCTGCTTGGGGAATAAATAGATCACTGATGGAAGAACTTTCTCTGTGTCTCTTTAGCACTTTGAAAGTCTTTCAATTAAATCTAAATAAATCTTAAATAAATATCCTATTACTTAAAAAAAAACCCTTTTATCTGTGCTTACATTTGAAACAGATGTACATTCATGTCTTGCTTCAACCAACAGTTTTGTTTTTGGCTGTGCCAATCTCAATTATTCCTATCTCTTTTACCATTTTCAAAAACTTCTGTTTTGGGCTGTTTTATTTTTATTTATTTATTTATTTATTTATTTATTTTGCCAATTTGCCTAAATTCCTGGCAAATCACAGAAATACATTGAGATGAATTTTATACTTCCTACTTAAAGGAAATTCTGTATTCACAGATATTAATAAAATTAGCTCAGTAAATTTGGGCTTGTATAGTGGCTAAACAATACGGAAAACATTTTAAAAATTACATAGGAGATCATAGATCACAAGGCTTGGGTTCTATTCCCAGCTCTAGGTATGGACTCCAGTTTTCTGCTAATGCAGATACTGGAAGCAGTGTGGTAATGGCTCAAATGACCAGGCTCCTCCCACCCCTGTGAAAGACCTGTATTGATACCCCAAATCCCAGTTTTTATCTCAGCAGAGCCCCAGATATCATGGACATTTTGAGGAGTAAATCAGTGCATGGGAAGGGCTCTCTCTCTCTCAATTTCTGCCTCTCAAAAAAATTTTAAGAATATGGCATAGTTACTGTTCAGCATAAGTTTAGAAAGTGCAAGACACAGTATCACTGAAAATACTTAAAATTCCAGGTTATTACAGAATCATTCATGTGATGAAAGAGATATAAAAGAGATACATGACTGAACAGAAGAGAAGAAGCTAATTAAGCTTTGTATGGTGAAAACAGCAAGGTGTCATGAAATGGGTAAATATGTGGGGTGAAATTGAAGCAGAATCCGAAACAAGGAAAATCAAAACTTCATCATTGTTTCAATTCCTTAACTCCTTAATAAAACCTGAAAATGTTGCTCTGAGAAATAGCATGGTCCATGCATCTCTGATTATGAGTCTAGAAATACACATAATATTCTATAATAGGACCCATATGGATTTTATTAAATAACTATATCGCAGAAACTTTCTTTAACAATTTGCTATAGAGGGTTTTTAAAGAACTATATTGCACAAATCTTCTGTAATAATTTGCTATAGAGGGTCAAGCACAATGGCTCAATAGCTAAATGCTAGCTTTGGATGTGTTAGGATACCATATGGCTGCCGATTCATGTCCTGATTGCTCCATTTCCGATCTAGCTCCCTATTTGTAGCTAGACGATGGCCCAAAGCCTTGGGACCATGCACATAAGTGAGAGACCTGGAAGAAGCTCCAGGTTTCTGATTTCAGATTGACTCAGCTCCATCCATTGTGGCCACATGGGGAGTGAACCAGCAGACGGAAGATCTTTGTCTCTCCTCTCTGCAAATATGCCTTTTCAATAAAAATAAATAAATATTTTTAAAAACTGAAAAAAATTGTTACAGATATGCAAAAGAAGCAAACATATTGCAATACTTAGTAATATTAAGAGTTCAATGATTGCTGCTTATAAAATAGTATATTTTTTGCTGAAATTACCAGTTTTAATCTTCAAGGAAATTCTGCCAGTAGACAAAACTATTGAAAAAAGATCTTTTTGCCCAAGGTAAGGGATAGGATATATGCTATGGAGTTTGTTGTGCAACAATGAATCTATTTTGAATCTGCTTTTGTAGCCTTATTCATTCATTCATTCATTCATTCATTTCAGAGGCGGAAGGACAGATAGACCAAACTTTCACCTCCAGTTACTCTGCCAAGTATCTGATGCAGCAGTATGGGTTCAGTCAGTTTACAAACAACAGCTTAGGACTCAATCCAAGACTCCCAGGTGATGGAAGAGGCCTCTTGGTATACCTTGCAAGTATCCCCTGGGAGTTTGAAATCACATAGAATATACATGTCCAAAATAGATTCTGGAGTATCACTTTAAGCAACAATCATAATAATACACTTTGATTTTAATTCTGCAATGTTTTGACTTCACATTTTGATCATGCTGAAATTTAGTCATTATTTTACATAATTGAAATTTAGGTAGAAAATAAAACCATTAATCTATCAGAGTATCAAAGATTTAATTGTTAATCTGTTCTTTAAATTCTATTAAATGTGTCTTAAATATTTTTCAAAGTTGTTTCTTTTTTTAAAAGATTTGTTTTATTTTTATTGGAAAGGCAGATATACAGAGAGAAAGAAAGACAGAGAAGAAGATCCTCAGTCCAATGGTTCACTCCCCAAGCAGCTGCAATGACTGGAGCTGAGCCAATCCAAAGCCAGGAGCCTGGAACCTCTTCCGGTTCTCCCACGCGGGTGCAGGGTCCCAACTGCTTTCCCAGGCCAAAAGCAGGGATCTAGATGCAAAGTAGGGCCGCTGGGATTAGAACCGGCCACCATATGGGATCCTGGGTGTGCAAGACAAGGACTTTAACCACTATGCTATCGCACTGGGCCCCAAAGTTATTTCTAATCATAGAATTTCTTAAATAGATTTAGTTTCTAATGTGAAGATAATCTTTAATTTTCCACTTATTAAATCATTGTTGGTTATAAATGACATTAGGATGTTAATAAGCAAATATTTGCAATGGGTTTTCCCCAGTTCTGTTTTAGAGTACACTTTTTTGTATGTTCTTATCAACTCGAGTTTTTCAATTACTGTCTAAATTTTCCCATTGTTATTAACTCAGTCTTGTTTCCTAAGCAAAATATAATCTTAAACAGTATTATTTAGAATATAGTCTTCAAATTAGCACTGATTTTTTGTTTGCAATTTTTAAATGTTTTGAATTTCACTGGGCATAATAGCCTCTAGTTGGGACCATTTGGTTGCAAATGGTGGAATTTCTTTTTTTTTTTTTTTTTTTAATGGCTGAGTCGTATTGCTGGGAGTAGATATTCCATGGTTTCTTTATTCATTCCTCTTTTGATGGGCATCTAGATTGTTTCCATGTTTTTGCTATTGTGGAATGTGCTGCTATAAATACAGCATTGCAGGACACCTTCTAATATGCTAATTTTGCTTCCTTTGGATATATTCACAGAAGTGAGATCGCTGGATCATGAGACAGATCAAATTTCCATAGACTCAGCAGTTTCCACACTGACTTCCATAGTGGCTGCACTAGCTGACACTCCCATCAGTGATGGAGTAGGATACCTTTTCTCCCACATCTATGACAGGAGGTATTATTAGTAGCTTTCTGAATGTAGATCAATCTCCCTGGAATTAGGAGGAAACTCAATGTGATCTTTTTATTTGCCTCAATGTGATTTTTATTTGTATCTCCCTAATAGCTAGAGAGCCTGAACATTTTTTCATATGTCAATTAGACAATTGAATTTATTCTTTTGAAAAAATGCCTGCTCATTTACTTTGCCCATGTTTTAACAAGGTTGTTGACTGAGGAAGCCCAATCCTGATATATGTACTCCAAGGTCAGACCAGACATCCTGTGATTTTTTCCAAGGTGGCCATGCTCTGAGTACAGTGGTCTAGTTGGGGAGTCTTCCAAAAAACTTTGCCTGAGTTGACCTCAGATTTGACTTATTTGTAGCAGTCAGGGCAGGGGCAGGTGCAGCACATGCACCAGCCAGCACATATATCCATGGATGCTGCTGCCTGCTCAGTTATACCACAGCCTCATAACTCACACAAGCTGACAGGTGCTGTGTCCCAGCCCAGCCAGTCTGCCACAGACCCAGTCCTTATATATATCAGCGGATGCCAGGCCCACACTCAGCCCCAGTTTTGATATGTGTCAGCCTCTTGTACAGCACAGCACAGCCCAATCTATATCCCATCCAACTCTTGTGTACACCTATGAGTGTTGAAGCTTAGCTCAGTCTACTTCTTCCCCAAACTCAACCCTCATATAGGCCACAAGCACTGCCACCTTTCCAGCCTGATCCAGCCCCAGCCCTGGCTCTTTTGCTTACCAATGGGAGGTACAGCCTAGTAACAGAGAGGCCACAGTTTCCCTGCCAAGCATGTTGCCAGCCTAAATCCTGTATCTTCTAAAGAGTGCTGTGGTCCATCCTGACATGACTGGTACTCAGTCCTGGAACCTGCCAGCTGAGGGTGAGGCTTACCCCACTGGCCCACACCCGTTCTTTCTTGCAGGCATGTCAGTGGTTGCAGCTCAGGCCAACCTGGCCCATTCCCAGATTGGAGTGCTGCAGACTTTCTCAGTCTGGGCTACCCCACCCATGGCTTTTGTGCTGCCCAGGGAGGAGCAGCAGCCTAGAAAATGAGGTGAGTTCTCCAAGTTCCCCTACCAGGCCTATTTCCAGCCTGGTTTCACAAATGTCAGTGCAGGCAGTGTTCCTGCTTGGCATGGTCTGTTCTCAGTCTCAAAGCTTGCAAATGCCACCAGGTACTACAGCCTAGCCCAGCCTGGCATCCTCCCAGGCCCAGCTCATGAGTGTTAGGTGGGTTCCTGTCAGGTGAGTTCTGTGGTCCAGGCTGGCTTAACCTGTCACCACTCCACATGAACTGGCAGCTGCTGGAGGCCCATAGAGGTGAACCACAAGTGCCCTACAAAATTTACTCCCAGATCTGATTCTTTTGCATTCTGGTGGGTGCTGCCACCCAGCTTGATGTGTCCCACCCCTGTTCTGACACACACTAGGAGGTACTGCAGTCTAGGACAACTAGGCATACTCCCAGCCCCAGCTTTTGTGTGTACCAGCAGATGGTGGGCCGCGCTATTTTGCCAGCCCAGCTCTTCCACATGGGTGGGTGCCTAGGCCGGACCCAAGTATACACAAGCAGCAGCAGCAACTATGCTAACACACTGATATAATTAACACAAATTCGCCATTAAGCAGTCCCAGAATGCCTGCCAGCTACTAACAGTGTAACATTGGCCTAGGTGCAAGGCAATCTAGACACTTGCCTACAGCTGGAGGCATTTTTATATTTGAAATTATGCTATGACCAATTTAAAAATCATAATAAGTTACCCTTTTATCTATTGCATTGCATTCTATTGGCTGGAATGAATCGTTTTGACACAGTACTTAGTTAAATTAAACCAGAAAAAGATAGGGGACTGCATAAAAAAGATAGTAATATAGCACAGTAAGTGTCAATACAAAGGGAAAGACTGATTTTTTTTTCTCTGTCTCTTTTTATTTATTTTTTTAATGACTATAGGTTTGAGATCAAGGATAAGCATGGTGTATTTGGTAGTATTTGATACCTGGAACATATTGTTTGTAAATGCCACCATCTTCTACAAAAGAGAATATTTTCATTGATGAATCACAACAAATAAAATAAAATAAAATAAATAAAAATGCAGCAATTATATTTGTTTTAGCTTTGTATATCTGTATCTATTTCTACTGTAAATATAGATGCATTATACTCATGCAAAATTATCTCAGCTAAAGTATTTAAAATTTATTGTAAATAAGTCTGGCATTGTGATACAGCCAATTACAATTTGGCCTACAACGCCAGTATTTTCTGGGCTCCAGTTCAAGTTCTGGCTGTTTCACATCCAATCCAGCTCCCTGGCTTGGGAAAAACAACAGATGATAGTCCAAGTGTATGGGCCCTTGTATCCATATGGGAAACCCAGATAGAATTTCTAGCATCTGACTTTGGCCTGTCTTGCCTCGATCCCAACCTTAGCAGCCATGTGAGGAATGAACCAATGGATAGAAGATCATTCTCACTCTCTGCCTCTTTTGTTATTCTTTATTCTTCTTTATTTCTTATTCTGACACTCAAATAAAATTTGTAATTTTTAAAATAAATGTAGTAATATTAATTAATACTCTTGCCAAAA
This sequence comes from Ochotona princeps, assembly GCF_030435755.1. Taxonomy (NCBI): domain Eukaryota; kingdom Metazoa; phylum Chordata; class Mammalia; order Lagomorpha; family Ochotonidae; genus Ochotona; species Ochotona princeps. Next base: position 77,235,364 of record NC_080832.1, read on the forward strand.
TAGAGAAAATCTTATGTTTGTGTATTAATTTGTGTCTTAATTCCATTTCCTTGCTTTGAAAAAAGATCAGATCGGACTGGTATTATAGTGTAGCATATTAATCCTTTGTCTATGACACCAGCATCTCATGTAGGTTACAATTCATGTGCCAGCTGTTTCATTTCCCACCCAGCTTCCTGATAGCTGTTTGGGAAAACCAGCAAAAGATGCCCTTAGTGTTTGAATCCCTGGAGCCATGTGGGTGTCCCAGGAGAAATTCCTAGATACTGGTTTTGGCCTAGCCCAGCCCTAGCCATTGTTGACATTTGGTGAGTAAACCAACAATTAGAAGATTTTTTATCTCTGTTTCTCTTGTATCTCTGTAGCATTGTCTTTCTAAAAGTGGTCCTTCAATCAGTTGCACCACAGCATTGCCCCATTTCAAACCCAAAATACAGTTTTAAAAGAAAGTAGATAGATTGATTTATTTTGATAGTATTGTTGTGGGGTCTTCCCCCACAGATTCCTCTAGTACCCCATTGTTGGAGGGGGTGCGCCTGCTGCCTGTCCCTCAGCCTCCTGGTGCGGGAGAGACAAACAGACACGGCAGGGGTTCAGTCTAAGTAATTGCATTTATTTGGGAAACACACTATTTTATGGAACAGCAAACAGCCTCAGACCAGGAATTCCAGGAGAGGAGGACTAGGAGCCAATTGTCATCAGCACCACTGAGGAAGCTACCTCCCATAGGCCAGGGGCAGGTCAGTAAAATGGCCCTGGCCAATCAGTCTTTCTTTAAAGCAACTTGCTCACCGCCCGGGTTCATACCCAGGGCTCTTCTGTTGGCCGCCATCTTGCTTGCCACTTGTAACCCAGTGATCTTGACTGTTAGTTGTCGTCTTGTTGACTTAGTGACCTATTCACCCCTGAGCCCCACATATTGTAACAGTGAGACATTTAGGAGCAGACCTTTAAAGGATGACTTAGGTAGTGATCTTTGTCTTATAGTCCTCATTTTTACAAAAGAGACTTGTGTATTTATTAACTGAAAGGCAGATTTACAAAGAAGGAGAGACGCAGAGAAAGAGATCTTCCATTTATGGTCAATCCCCAAATGGCCACAATAGCCAGGACTGATCTGTTTTGAAGCTAGAAGCCTATATCTTTTCCATGTTTTTCACAAGAGTGTAGGGAACCCATGGACCGGGATCATCTTTCACTGTTTTCCCAGGCATGTTAGCGAAGGGCTAAATCAGAAGTAGAGCAGCTGAGACTGTGTCCATAAGGATTGCTGGCATGACAGCCTGAAGCTTAATCAACTATGGAATGGTGCCAGTTCCACCCTCTATCTCTTTTAGCCTATAATAATCCATATTTGCCCATTTTTAAGTAAACATTCATCATTAGGATTCAGAGTGTTAGGCTATACCAATAATCCAACATATTTTGCCAATATGTTAAATTAACTCTCTAACAGACAGATTTATATTAACATACTTTTCAAATTATTTGCATATAGAGTAAAACCAAAGGTGAGTTTGCACACACTTCACGTACATTTCAAAATATGTAGTGTAATGGAGACACCCCATCCTATACCAAAGTACAAATCTGAATCCTGGCTACTCCTCTCTGACTTACCTTGTTGCTAATGCATCCTGGAAAACAGCAGACAACGGCTCAAGTATGTGGGCACTGCCACCCACATGGGATTCTCAGAGATCTGATCTTGATCTGGGCTGATTCTGTCCCACCTCTTACAAGCATTTGGGGAGTGAACCAGAAAAACAAAGGTTTTTGGTTTGTTTTTGTTTTTTTTTTCTCTCATCCTCTCTGTCTCTTTTTGCTTCTCAAATAGACAATAGTAAATAAGTAAATACTTTTAAATAAATTAAGTATATGATTTAAACTGTACAGAACATAAATCTACAAAGTTAAAATGTAGAATGTCCCACAATATGCAAGAAAAATTGGAGACTTGATATAACTCAGTCCTGATCTTTTTGTTTCAGTTGGTAATTACCCTAAGTAAGTTGGGAAAGATTCAGCCTAGAGCCAGATAAGACCATCCTGTTTCAGGAAATTAAGATTTGGAGATTGCAGTTCATTTATTTTTGGGTCGTCTCTGGATGCTATCAGCTACACAGCAGAGCTAAGTAGATGTTAGAGACCTTATGGTCTGAAAGGCCTAAGATATTTAATATCTGGACATTTACAGAAAAAGTTTCCTGATGGTTGGCTTATGCTAAAAAACACAAGCATAATAAAATAAATGCATTATAATTGCAAAAATGAGAGGGATACATTACTACATAATTTTTAATCTTTAAACTATAAATACCATCCAGGCCTGACACATGTATTCTCAGTCAAAGTGATATTAAAGTAAACTGGGCTCTGAATTTGTATGTAGCTATGGTTCCCATTTAGTTAGTTAGTTGTTACTTGTTTTGATCCTTAGGTTCCATCTGTTCTGTTTACCACTAACAGTTTGCTTTTCCAGTAGAACTTAATCAGTGCTTCAGACCCAACTCTATTTTAAATTGTAACCTTTCCAGTAAAATTAGTTATGACATGGTATCTAGGTTTTCCATTCCTTACAACACTGGAAATTTCTTAATTCTGAAGCTCCTTTGCTGTGGTGAATCATAATAATAACATGCTTTGAATAATTTGTTTGCTGCAGTATAGCAATGTGGTAGCCAGGGTCTAAAATGTTCCAAAGAGTTGAGAAAATAAAACCCAAGTCTGGGTATACCCAAAGGGATAGCTATGCTAGCTACAGCTGTCTTCAAAACAATTGAGAGATATAATTTTGATTTTATAAGGTAAGTAAATATGACTAATAGAGTTTGGTGTGTTGCATAAGATCTTACTTTATAGTTATAAGCACCCTCTTGGGGTACTTTTAGGCAAAATTCTGCCAAAAGTGTTGGACATTAAGAAACCTTACTCATAACATTATTTTGCTATTCATATTGCATCCGGATCTCACCAAAAAGATATTTTCTCCTGGTTGTGAATTCTATTGAGATTTATTTTTGTCCATGTATATTACTTATTCAGACTGAAAACCAAAGAGACTAGGTTAAAAGGCCAACTGACTTGGCCACTTTTGGATTTCATGACTATTAAATGATAACAAGTAACCAGAAAGCAGGGAGTGACTAAAGTCTGGCCAAACCAATCAGTTTCCTAGTTTTGTCATAAATTTAGTAAGAACAATAAATCATAAATGACAGCAAAGAGATATCACGGGAGAACATGACCGATTTTATTGGATGTGAATGGAAGTAACATTAATTTTCAGCTTGCACAAGAAAATAACATAAGCTAATATTGTCTGTGAAAATGGTAACAAATGCATTGAGACTAGGTAATCAACTTCACTTTCTCAAGGACATACAGTCTTCTTTATTTCCTTGTGCTCATCAAGCATCTCTCAGTTTCAAGCAGTAAATAGAAATATGCTAGGCCTCAACAACCATACACTCCTTTTTCTAAGCTCTAATTATGAATATTTTCACCCTATATTACCTTCTTTATTCTTCATTTTAAAATATTTAGTATTAGAGAAGCTTCTTAGAAAAAGAACAAATAAGTCTGATGGAATCATTTTTCCTACGATTTCATATTTTCATATTGCAATTATTGACACTAAAATTGTTTTGTTACTGTTTTGCTCTTTTGATATCTTGAATTTTGAATAAAAAGTTCAGTAGTATTCTTGTTATTATGCAAGTGGGAGATGCTGTGACATTTAATACTTTTAGAGAAAAGTAGAAATTACCTGAAATTATTCCACCTTATTACCTAGACATAGCTACTATTTAGACATGTCCTTTTAATTATGTATGTCCTTGTTTTACACTGATTAGTCCATTTTTCACCTTAATGTGATATTTATAAAAAGAGAACAAATTCAACTTCATTTAGATACAACATCAATATAGTTATATGACAATCCTGCATTCCCATTTTTCTTCTAGCTTCTTTTCTTCCTATTTTCCTTCCTTCCCATTCATTTGCTTGCTTGCTTTTTTTTCCCATCCTTTTTCTCTTCTTTTCTTCCTTCTTTCCTTTCTTAGTGTTTTAGAAAACAGATTCTCAGTTCATATTATAGGAAAAGGCTCAATGCTCAACTGAAGAGTTCAAGTAAAAAATAAGATCCTAATTCTGTGAAATATAGGCACGGGCAAAAACAATAAGCAAATGAAAATGTGAATCTTCACTTATACACAGTAAATTTTAAAGTGACTGTGGGCCATTGAAATAATATATCATTATCCTAAGCATTGGTTTGAAACAGATCAAATAGCATTTTACAAAGCTATCTAAGCAATGGTTCAAGCTTAGGTTAACGTTTGTCCCTGGAAGAGGGCAGCTGATGTTTCAGTGCCCACACATCACATAACAGTGTTACAGGCATGGCCCAGCTTCAATTCCTGCAAACATCTGGGGAGGCAGTCAGTGAACAGGAAGTTTCTTTTTCTCTGTCTTTCCATTTCTATGTTTCAGATATATAACATAGGTAAAAACAAAATAAGTAATGGTCGAACCAAAATCATTCTATTGACCTGGTAGGCAATTAAATGTTGTTTCTTCTTTAATTGGGGATGAGAATGGAACATCTTACTAAATTACTTCTCAACTCTCTTCCACTCTAACTTTTGTAAGTATTTCATAAAAAGGATGGAAAACAATTCAAAATACATAATAAAGCTGAAACACAAATTTCCTCCAATACCAAAATACGAGCTAATCAATAGACAAATTAAAGTCATAAACTTTCACTTTGTAAAGATAACTGAGTTTTGAAAATTAATTCAGCTAAAATGCACCTTTTGAATAAGATACAAATTTGCAGAATGGAATATGTCACGAAGTGATATTTCAAGAGAGATCCACTGAGATCTCTCTTACAGTATTATATTCTATTTGGTAATATTGATGAATAACCTTTCACACTGATTGAAGCACCCTAGAAATCTACCTATCTTATCATATATATATACATATGTGTGCATATATATACATATATATTCATATATGATGAATGATTGCTATCCTGAAAAATATGACACCAGAAGACGGAACAATGCACTTTGATTGGCATCAGGGACATTGTTTTCCCTAAGGAAAAAGAAAATTATAAAGTTTTAAAAAAAGAAATGCATATTTATTTCATAATGACTGTGAATTATTGTATTTTTCTTGGAAACATATTTTAATCAGTATTTTTAACCTAACTTGTACTGATATAATTTTAATGCACTAACATCTTTTTTTTATAAATTCAATGAGGTGATCTCTCCATATTAACCTAAGTTAGAAAGACTTTCTAGTGTCAGTCATTTTATATTAAAATCTGATTATATTTAAGATTACACAATTGAATCTACCTCAGACACTTGAATAGTTTTAGACATTTTGTTATTCTGTTTTGCCTTATAATTCAATTCATATTTTTCTATTCCATACATTAAAAATACAAACTATGGGTCAGCATAATAGCCTAGTGGCTAAATCCCTCCCTTGTATCCATTCAGATCCCTTTTGGGCACAAATTAGCATCCCAGCTGCTCTACTTCCCATCCAGTTCTCTGCTTGTGGCTAGGGAAATTAGTGAAAGATTGCACAAAGTCTTGGGTTCCTGCATCCACATAGGAGACTCGGAAGAAACTCCTGTCTCCTGGCTATATATCGGCTTAGTTCTGGCCATTGCAGTCACTTGGGGAGTGAACCAGCAAATGGAAGATCATTCTGTCTGTAACGCTTTCTCTCTGTATATCTGCCTTTCCAATAAATCCTTTAAATTACAAATCATTTCAGGTTGCATTAAATATACCAGTGAAATAGAAACATTTTTGGGGAAAATCAGCCATGATACTGGCTCTTCACCTGCTTTCAGTGATATGCTTATTTGCTAGTATCAAATATACTTATATATTACACCAATAATACCTACTCTTTCAAGAATCAAATTAAGTACTGCAAATTTGTTGCATTAGCCCTGTCACTCAACTGTATTTAAAATCCTGAGTTGAAAATCAAGATATGCTGTATTACTCAAAACATATGGACTTTTTATTTTTACCTAAAATGCTGTCTCATGAGATTCTTGTCTGTTGAGGCCATTTGATTCTCTGGCTTCAGAGCTGTCTCTTGGAATTACTTCCAGAATATGACAAGAAATAGGCTGAAAAAATTGCTGCCAGGATTACAGAACAGAACAAAGCCTCTGATGAGTAGAACACAACTGTTTTAACAGTGTGATCCAAATGGCACACATTAGTTATAACTTATTACATGCCTTATACCTTCTTCTTTCTGGATCTGGAACTGTGGTATTATAAGTATTGAGAGCTTCCATGGGGCCTGGCGCAGAGGCGTAGCAGCTAAATTCCTCACCTTGCACACGCCGAGATCCCACATGGGCACTGGTTGTAATCTTAGTGGCCCAGCTTCCCATCCAGCTCCCTGCTTATGTCCTGTGAAAGCCTTGGGACCCTGCACCAATGTGGGAGACCCAGAAGAGGCTCCTGGCTTCTGACTTTGGATCAGTGCAGCTCCAGCTATTGTGGCTGCTTGGGGAGTGAATCATCAGACAGATCTTCCTCCTTGTCTCTCCTCCTCTCTGTATATCTGACTTTCCAATAAAAGCAAAATAAATAATTTTTGTTAGAAAAGCTTCCATGGTTATTAAATCATTGTATAATATTTTACTAAATAAATGTCTTACAATTGGTGAGATTTTTATTGGAGGGAAAGGGATATTAGAGAATAATGAGAAGGCATCCTCATTATATATACTATCTTATATGGTTCCATACATCAGATTACACCATAGTGTTTTCCAAATAACATTAAAGAAACATTGACAATGATTTACTAGTCAAGCCACTTTAATGTTCCAAGCTCACTGAAAGGAAAAAACGTAAATACCAACAGATAGCTGGACTGCTTTGAAAGCAAAACACCCAAAGATGCTTTGGATAGTATCTGGTAAGTGTGCCCTGGGAGCTATCCAAGGTACTAGCTAGTCGCAGTTTAAATATTGTTATTCTGATTGCTTTATTCTTAGGAAACAGGAAAGATAAAACATTGTATTTACTACAAATGCAAATCCTGCATTGCAAATCCTGAAAATCATTTTATATCTAAATCTCAGTGTTTTATTTGGAACTGAATAAGCCAATAGCTCAAAAAATCATAAAACAATGTAATGATTAAATTGATTAACAGAAGTAAGGCACTTGACACATTGCAGAGAATATTCAACTAACTTATTACTTATTCAAATCTTCAAAATATGAAACAACAAGCAAACTTGTTAGCCCACACCCAAATGAATGTTATATTTTATCACATCAGCCTCAGACTTAACTCTTCTACTGAATTTATACTCCACAATGACATCACTCATTATCGATCACATGTCCAATCACTGGTAGAAAGCAGACTGTATACATAAATGCTTGAATTAATAAAGGAAGAAAGAAAATAGTAGAACATCCAAGAAAGGGAACAAAATACATCAAAAAATACTAGAAAGAAGGAAAAAATTGTTCAGCATATTTGTTGAATTGTTCGTATATTTATTTCTGCCTATTAAATATCTTATGCAGGCACCTCAGAAGTATAAAATAATACTACAAAGGACCTCTTCCAGTCTTCACAATGGTGTATTCTGGAATGAAGATAGTTTTAGATTGTCTGATCTAAACATTTTATTTTACCACTGAGCAAATAGCATAAAGGATCACTACTTATGTCATCCCATTGTTTATATTCAAACTCTTATTGTAACCTCAGTTGCATTTAACGTACACATTTCTCTTATGCCTCGCTGTATTCTGGTATCATTAACCAGCTCCAGTAGAATACTGCATATTCTATTTCTAATGTCCACTACACTTCCAATCTCTGTCATCGATTTGCCTTTCTGGTGACTGTTTTCTCATGTGCTGTCCTATTTAAGACAATCCAGAAAAGCATGAGAAACATGGCTTTCATTCAACAGCAAATCAATGCAACTTCAGAAAATAGGTGTCTGAAAGAAGTGCAGTGCTCGACCAGGGTGACTTCTAACATTTATAACATTTTAACAATCTCATCAAATACCAAAGAAGCAAAGTTTTAGAAGAATATAAATTTACAAAATTGTATCTGCATTTTTCTAAAGGTTTATTATCCTTCCTTCATTCAAGTATCAAACTTTAAGAACAATAAACATAATCTTAAACTTTATCTTTATATAAGACATTCTTATGGAACACATGACAGAATAATTATTGTACAGGGAAAAACACTGAATATAGAGTAATCCTCTAAAATTAGAGTGATGAGAAAGGTGAACATACTATGCTTTTCTCCTTTTCCATCAGATGACTCATTCCCTATGTGACTACAACGGCTGGTGCTGCACCAATCCAAAACCAGGAGCCAGGAATTTCCTCCTAGGTCTCCCACGCTGGTGCAGGGTCCCGGGGCTCTCGGCCATCCTCAACTGCTTCCCAGGCCACAGGACAGGAGCTGGATGGGAAGTGGAATTGCTGGGATTAGAACTGGCACCCATATGCAATTCTGTCGCATCCAAGGCGAGGACTTTAACCGCTATGCTATGGTGCTGGGCCCGAGTATAGATTTCAAAACAGAAATTATATACAGCACCCAAAATGAGCAGCTTAATTCATACTACATTGCAAACATGTGGAGAGAATACATTCCAAGGGAAACAGCCAAAGCAACATTCTAAAAGTGATTTCAGAAATCAATTTTACTTCTGTTAAATTCTGTCGGTTTTTTTTTTTTAAGATTTATTTACTTTTATTGTGAAGTCAGATATATAGAGAGAGGAGGAGACACAGAGAGGAAGATCTTCCGTCTGATGATTCACTCCCCAAGTGACTGCAATGGCCGGTGCTGCACCAATCTGAAGCCAGGAGCCAGGAACCTCCTCTAGGTCACCCACGTGGGTGCAGGGTCCCAAGGCTTTGGGCCATCTTCAACTTCTTTCCCAGGCCACAAGCAGGGAGCTGAACAGGAACTGGGGCTGCCGGGATTAGAACCAGCACCCATATGGGATCCTGGCATGTTCAAGGCAAGGACTTTAGCCACTAGGCCACCGCCCCGGGCCCCTGTTGTTTCTAAAAGCACCACTAAGATTAATTCAAAATTTTATATTTTTCTCCATGTCACTGCATCAATGGTATTACTTAAATTTTTATTGTATGTCCTTCTACAATAAAATGCATGTTTATCTGAATAGGAATTTTATTGATACTGTTCCTTTTTCATTGATATATTTTCAATACTTAGCACCATCTTGTCGCATAATAAGTGCTAATAAGCTTAACTAAATTAATTAATCGATTTTAGCATTTCCCTTATAAGTGTAAAAGTAAAAGACATTTACAAAGCACAGACAGCAAATTTTCAAAAATTTTATTTATAATAAGCTTGAATTCTATGACTAAAAGTATGTTTTATACATTACTAGGTCAATGCCGTATCACTCCAGACAGGTTTTGTAGTAAATTATGCTTGCAAAATTAATGGAAAACCACTCCTATATGTAACACACTAAAAGTTCCTTGAAGTCTTAAAAACAAATTTAATTTTGTGCAAAACTTTTCTTGACTTAATAAAAAACACCGCTATAACAGAGTAGTTATTGTCAAGGAACTTAATTTTCAACATAACATATTTTTGTTTAACAATATCGTTTAGGTTAGAGTTGACCTCAATACAAGTATTAAAAAGACTTAAAATAAGAGACACTGTTTCAGTATCACAGCCTGTTGAAATTGGGCAAGTCACTGGAGATTTGAGAATTAAAACCTAGTTGTGGGCCTGGAGGCGTGGCCTAGCAGCTAAAAGTCCTCTCCTTGAAAGCCCCGGGATCCCATATGGGCGCTAGTTCTAATCCCGGCAGATCCACTTCCCATCCAGCTCCCTGCTTGTGGCCCGGGAATGCAGTCGAGGATGGCCCAAAGCTTTGGGACGCCGCACCCATGTGGGAGACCCAGAAGAGGTTCCTGGTTCCCGGCTTAGGATCGGCTCAGCACCGGCTGTTGCGCTCACTTGGGGAGTGAATCATTGGACGGAAGATCTTCCTTTCTGTCTCTCCTCCTCTCTGTATATCTGACTTTGTAATAAAATAAATAAATCTTTGAAAAGCAAAATAAAATAAAACCCAGTTGTTAGGAAAAAGCTTTATCCCATAAACTTAGGCTTCCGGGACTCACAGACTCAACCCTACCTTGGATTTGTCCTGGACAGATGGTTATTGTCTTCTTATAACCCCCTAAAAGATATAGTCTGTAATCTCCCTCAGTAGCCTGTCCCGTAATTTATCAAGTCAAATTCAGATTGCAACAGGGTGGGATTCCACTCCAGAGGGAAAGCATTTTCTTAAACTGGTTTCAAACATTCTGTTTAAAAAAATAACTTGCAATAAATTCACAAGCACACTTTGCTCTTGTGCCTTGTCCAGCAGGGTGGTGGATCTTGGAGCAGTGTCTTGAGCATACACTCAGTCCTTGGCTCCAGCCCTCCTTGAAATGATAGTCTGAGTCCTCACACTCACAGGCCCCACCCAGTGAGGTTGCCAAGTTTTGGTCATAGTCATGCATCGCAGTCAGTCACAGGAACGGAATGTGAAATGGTCGGAAGTGCAGTAGGACCTAAGACAAAGGGGTTTCCAGCTCTAAAGTGCTGAATAGTTAATAAAACTTCATCTATTCGAGCTAAATAAGAAAGTCCTATTTTCATTAATACAGTCAAAAATATTAGTGACTGTACACATGCAGAGACTTCATTTATAAAAATACCCTTATATGGTGGGTATGTATATAACGCTTGCATTATGTTTTGAATTAAGCATAATCTTTGGAAGATGGAGATAAATTACAGTGCAAGAAAGGACATCAATTTTGCATAACCAGCAATACTGCTAGTTAATGTTTACCATGTTCCATTTCAAAACTCAGATTTTCAAATCTTAAAGTAGGAACTGTAAGCACTGTTTCCATTCATATTGAACAGAACTAAATAACAAAAAATATTTCCCATACTGTCTGATCTGAAATGCAGTGTAGCTTTCAAAATTTTTCTTGTCTATTTTATTAAGGATGGCTATATTCTAAATCTACTTGCAGGATTTAGTAATTAAAAGAATTTGAAGCTTGATTCTTTTTAAAGCAAAATGGTATTTTCATGTGAATTAATGTCTTCCTATTGTTTTTGAAGTGTCATATTTTAGTAACATTATATTACATAAAAACTGCTTTTCTATCATTTGTGGGTAAAAGCTTAAGAGTAAAGGAAATTATTGCATAGAATTAAAGAGCTAACTTGTTTATATTTGTACATTAAAATTATATTTGTTATCCTTCAGAGTTAGTATTAAGGCAATTATATATGTCCATACACAGTAGAGGAATGAAGTACACAATTAAATATGCATATGTAAGAATTTTAACAAAAATTACATGAATAAAATTCATCTAGAACAAGGAAAAAATAAATCTGTGATATAGTTGTGGTTATAAGAAACTTTTGTGACTGACTAACCGATACAAACTAAAACTTCAACTGGCAACTTGAAAAATTTTCCTGAGGACTTAGTTTGTGATTTAGTGTATTAACCCACTTTTGTCAAAGCTAGCAACCCATACTGGCATCAGTTTCATTTCCACCTGCTCCACTTTCAATTCAGCTTCCTACTAATGTGCCTGGGAAAGCAGTAGACAATTCTTGGGCTGCTTTCACCCATGTGGGAGACCATGATGGAGGCCTGAGTTATCATCTTATACTTGCCCCAGCTCTGGCCATTGCAGTCATTTGGGAACGAACCAGTAGATGAATAATCTCATTTATTCATTAATTCATTCTCTCTGTCTCTGTCTCTGTCTCTCTGTCTCTCCTTTCTACCCCACTTGCTTTCTTTCTCCCCCTCTCTCTCATAAACTATAGGTAAACTCATGCAAAATGCAACAACAGTAGTAATACTGATAATCATTGACGTTTGGCTTCAGATTTAAACAAATAATACTGAACCACTTTAAATTACTTTAAATCTTAGTAAGTCAGAGGCAATATGAATATTCTAAATAAAAAATTAAAAAGCTTGAAAAACTAACTGGAAAATGGAGACATTGATTACAGATGTACATTGCAACTCCCATTTTATATAAACATCTATAATCAATTCAAGGTTAAAATTGAAATATACTTGCACATGGAGATTATTTTATATACAGTGCCAACAAAACCTACAAGTTATTTTATGTAACAAAGACAAAATAAGTTTATTATGACACACAAAAATACTTTTTTGGGGAAATTTTAAAACCAAAATATTTTTACATTTATTATTATTATTATTTTTAAAGATTTATTCATTTTATTACAGCCAGATATACACAGAGGAGGAGAGGCAGAGAGGAAGATCTTCCGTCTGATAATTCACTCCCCAAGTGAGCCGCAACTGGCCGGTGCGCGCCGACCCGAAGCCGGGAGCCTGGAACCTCTTCCGGGTCTCCCACGCGGGTGCAGTGTCCCAATGCATTGGGCCGTCCTCAACTGCTTTCCCAGGCCATAAGCAGGGAGCTGGATGGGAAGTGGAGCTGCCGGGATTAGAACCGGCGCCCATATGGGATCCCGGTGCGTTCAAGGCGAGGACTTTAGCCGCTAGGCCATGCCTCCGGGCCCAACATTTTTTATTATTTTTTAAGTTTTGTTTTTCATGATATAGTTCCTAAGGCTCAAGGATATCCTCGTCCACTCTCCCCATCTTCACTCCTCCACAATGTTTTCCCCTATATAACAACAGTATAGTCCTCCAGCAGCCGTCACAAATCCCTCATTCTGCTATTTAAGTGTGTCATAAGATAGTAGGTATGAACAATGGTAAAAAGTCCAGCATCTTATTGTCAAGATATATTTTAACAGTGTTATTGGGAGTCCTCTTTTTCACAAGTAGAGATACCTACTGTAATGTACCTTCACTTTATGATATATAACATAGTTTGTCTAGATAAATATATGTATATATACTGGTTTAACCATGTATCTATTGATCTTGTATGTTGCAGGAATATTGCCTTATATCAGAGAGAACATATGGTATTTGTGCTTTTGGAATTGAATTATTTCATTAAGCATCATGGTCTCTAATTGGAACCATTTAATTGTAAATGGTAAAATTTTCATTCTTTTTAATGGCTGAATAGTATTCAACAGAAAAAATGTACCACAGCTTCTGTATCCATTAATTCCTCAACAGGTATCAGGGTTACTTCCATTTCATGAATGAGTGGTTGAGTTAATCAAACTTAGTATCTATTTACCATGAGTAGTATTGTTTGGCAAGAAGATCATGTGACCATAAGATAAACTTGATAAGGTGTTCTGTCAAGAGAAAGAAATCAGGGGGAAGACAACAGTGAGATGAACATTGTTTCTCTAGCAAGTTTTAAGGAAAATTGCATGCCTTTGTTAGAATTGCAAATATCAGCTATTGGCATACTCAGTCATATCTTTTTCAGATACATTCTGCCTAATGGATAGCCTCAACAATAAGAGGGGTGACTCCAAACTGTAATATTCATGTCTCTCTTCTGCCACATTATTTGAACCACACTAGTAATGGTTTAGATTATTTTTAAATAATAGGACATATTTCCCTGATGGATTTATAGAAATCATCATCAATACATAATTTCAAGACTCCAGAGACACTTTCAACACCTTCATCTTGGATTATTCATGCTCCAGAATTATGAGCAAAAGGTTTTCATCATTCATAAATAACCAATTTGGGGAATTTTATCATAGAAACATACAGTAAAACATTGATCTAAAACTAAGACCTGTAATCCAGCATAATGCCTTGGCACCTTTTCTAATGTTTTCTCCATTTCACCCCCTTTTTTTATTATTTTAATCAAAGATTTATGATGGGGTGCTCTTCATCTAATTCTTAAGGAAATTCACCTCCCATTTTCAAAAATGTAATATTATAAACTCTACTTCCACAAGCATCCATTAGCAGGAAAAGAAATGGAATTTAGAGCTAGAGCTGAACATAGAACAGCAGCATTTTGATGGACAGACATCTTAACTGGGATCTTCACTACTGGACTAAAACACTATCCCAACATGCTGTTGTGATATTATTACATGGTACAGAATGACCAAATACAAATAATTTTCTGATTGAGTTCTTTCCCTAATTTCTATCTTTCCTATCACATGTGTTTATGTATTAAAGATATTTTAATTGGTTATTTCCTTTTTAAAAATTTTATTCTCTTCTGTTGGTTTCAACAATATGTTTTTGCAGGTTTAGTGGTCTGTCCCTCCCTCTTCCTTTCCTCTCTCCCCATTTTTCTTGCCTGCCCCTTTTCCCCAAGTTATTACAATAGTGTAGTCATTTAGTACAAGTTATAAGTTTAACTTTCTGACATTTAAATGTATCATGACTTGAGTACAGGTAGAGGAAGAAAAACAAATATCATGTTTTAGAGATATGTTTACAATTTTCTTTGGACATATTACTATTACTCAGAAAGAGAGATACATGCTACATCACACTTTTACTTCTCAGTGTGCTGGTTTCTTTTTTACAGTTTGTGTGTGTATATATATGAGTATATATATTATATATATATATGGAGAGATATGTGCAGATATACATATATGTTCATACATATATACATATATGCATATATATAGATACGTTTGTTTACATATTTGCTTACAGTCCCTTTGGGGCTGCCTTATTTCTACAAAAATAATGGTTTACAGTTAAGTTCATTCTGCTGCAAGCAACACGATTTAATTACTCTTTATGGCAGGGTAGTTGATGTACCATTGAGTAGATGTACCACAGTTTTTTTATTTGTTTCTCTATTAACAGCCATCCAGATTGATCCTATGTCTTTGCTATTGTGAATTGTGCTACTCTAAATATAATATTGTAGGTCACAATATCAAATTCATGCTTCTTTTCTTTTGGATGATTCCCGGGAGTGGGTTGGCTGGGTCTAACAGTAGATTTAGATTAATTCTAACCTGTCTGAGCACACTCCATATTGGGTTCCAAAGTATTTATATTAGCTTACATTCCCATCAATAGTTAACAAAGTTACCTTTTTACCCACATCCTCACTAATAACTTGTGTTGAGATCTCTGTATTTAGGCCATACTCAGTGGAGTTAGGTGGTACCTCATTGTCATTTTAGAAGTGGTACATCAGCATATTTCCCCTATATGCTTTTATAACAATATCACCACAACCAACTGTTTCCTATACCTCATCTTAACACAACCTGAGCATTTGGCACAAATTTGAGTTGAAATATGGGAGCAGTAAGCTCAGAATATGTACTGATGATTACATAATACTTAATTAATCCCTTAGTTTGTTTAAAACTATGTGTTGAATATTTACTGTTGGCCAGATAAGATGCTAGTCCAATTAATGCAATAGTAATTAAAACTAGTACATTTCATAATTAGGACAAAGAGTATGCTAAGCATATCAAAAACATATAGAAAGCATTTGGGTTATTCATTTTCTAAAGTACTTAAATTATCTGCTGTGATCAGTGGAGTGCCCTTAGTGCCGGGAACATGAAAATGATAAGGACATGTTAGGGACATGCTTCCACATGCTTTTTTGCATCTTTTGAGTGAAATGGAGGTAGAGAGAAGGCAAATATGTGCACACCATAAGAAAATGAGAGTAGTCTGTAAAATTGTAAGAAAATATACTTTGTTTTAAAATATAGACTTTGTTTTAAAATATAGACTTTGTTTTAAAATGAAAAAGGCTGAATGTTGTGCGAAGCAAATGGAGAAGAGGGTAACTTTCTGGGGCAAAGGAAGGCCTCCTTTGAAGAGTGAATTGATTTTAGTATTTCCAAAAGCTTTCCTAAGTAAGACCCAAAGATAAATATTCTGGAAAAATGTAATTTTTTAATAAATTTAATAGAAATGAAATATAAACACAGAGAACTCTGTAATGTTTTGTTGCATGTACACATTTTGTGAACTTCAATCAGAACAACTATATTTAATGTGTCAGAATTAAACATTGCTATAAGTGAAAATACTAAGACACCACATTTTCCAGTTTTCGGGTAGAAAAATTAATACTATCTACTTAAATTAATACTATCTACTTAAATGTACAGTGCAATAAAACCTCAGAAATTCTTATTCCTATGTATTTAGTTCCTATGCCTATCAATTAACCCTTGTGAACTCCTCCATTCTTATTCATTTCCCTTCTACTTGGCCTCTGGTAATGAGGTAGCTTCTAGGAAATCACCTGTTTTTTCAGACATCAAAGATGAATGGTCAGGGCCCAGAGCGATAGTGTAGTGGGAGTGGTTAAAGTCCTCACTTTGCACACCCAGGGTCCCATATGGGTGCCGGTTCTAATCCCGGAGGCTCTGCTTCCCATCCAGCTCCCTTCTCGTGGCCTGGGAAAGCAGTTGAGGACGGGCCAAAGCCTTGGGACCCTACTCCCGTGTGGGAGGCCTAGAGGAGGTTCCTGGCTCCTGGCTTCGGATTGGCTCAGCTCCAGCCGCTGCGGTCATTTGGGAGTGAACCATCGGACGGATGATCTTCCTCTCTGTCTCTCCTCTCTGCATGTTTGCCTTTCAATAAAAATAAATAAATCTTTAGAAAAAAATGAATGGTCAATACATGTTAGCACAATGTACAAGATTTCAACATTTATTATGGTTGAGAAATGTTCCATTGTGTATATGTAACACATTTTCTTTGCCTGTTCATTTATGGAGGTACATTTACAGGTTTTTCATTTCTTGTTGTTGTGGATACTGCTTCTGTCTCATCAGCAGGTGGAGTTCACATAGCTAACACATATATATATGTAACTGGGATTACTGGATCATGTAGCGGTTACATTTTTAGGTTTTAGAGTGACCTCCATACTGTTTTCTACAACAATTCTATTAATTTTTATTTCCACTAATAGTGTTCATAGATTCCATTTTCTCCACATCAACATCAGAACTTGTTATCTTTTGACTAATTTGATAGTAGCCAAACATACTTGAGTAAGATGTTACCTCTCTGTTGTTTTAATTTCATTTTCCCAATGATCACTGACATTGATAATTTTTCCATGTTACCTGTTGACCATTTGAATGTGCTCCACTAACGAGTGTCTTTGTAGATCTAGTATCCATTTTTAATTAGATTTTTAACTTTGCTATTGAATTGCCTGTTTTATATCTGTATAAATTTTGTATACTAATGCCTTGTCAGACATGTATAGTTTCCAAATGTTTCCTACCATTCTGTAGATTTCCTTTTCACTTTCTTGTCTGATTACTTTACTGTGGGAAAGTCCCAGGTTTTGATGAAAATCATTTGCCTTTTTATTATTTCCTTGACTTTAAAGCATTCCCTACTGCCACACTGTGAAATATATTTCTTATGTTTTCTTTTAATACCCTCAAAATTTCAAATCTCGCACTTGGATTTTTATCAACATTGAACTGATTCATAGGAATGGTTAAAGGCAGGAGTCTAGTTTCACTCTCAACATATTGATATCTAATCCTGCCAACATCATTTTTGTAAAATATGCTTCTTTCCAATTCACATTACTAGCACTTTTGAGAAAGAAAACTGGACTGCTTTCTGTTCTTTCGTCTATGGATTGACTTTGGGATAATGCCATGCTGTTTTAGTTATTGCTGTTTTGTTATGCTTTTTAAAGCAAGATAGTGTAATTCCTCCTGATTTGTGCTTTTTGCTCAAGACTACTTTGACTATTCAGGTACTATTGCCTCCGTTTGTATTTCTAATTCTATGTATCAGATAATTCTCCCACTTTTTTAATACTAGCTAGCTAAAAATTTTATACTCTTTTTTGTCATAACAACTAACTAGTTATTTATTCTGTTGATTTTTGTGTTTTTACTCTATGATCTGATTTTTAAAATCCTATTTAATACTCTAAAAGAACCTCAAAAATATATTCTATCCTAATCAAGTGGAATTTATCCCAGGAATATAGATATGGCTCATCTTATTGAAATCAATAAGCACGATACATTACATTATCTTTTGCTTGTGCTTTCTAACTCTCTGGCATTCTTATGTACCTCAAATATCTGCTATCTTCATGTTATCCTGTATTGACTGCTAGCTCTTCTCATATTTCTTGATTTTTCCTCTCCCTTTCCAACTGTATATTTTCAAATAGCCTATCTTCAAGCGCACTGGTTTACTCCTATGTTTCATCTCCTGTATTACTGATGCTTCCTCTTATATTTTTATCTACACAATGTGCTTTTCAGTGGAGGCATATTTTTGTTGATTTTATGCAGTCATTTACATTTCATTATTGAATCCTCTATTAGAGAATTGAATGATTTCTTCATGTTCTTTTCCATTTTACTGGATTTCCTTAAAACAGCTCTCTTGACATTTTTATCCAAACAATTGGAAATTTCAATTCCTAAATGCTTTGTTTTTGTTGTCTTATTTTACCATTAAGGAGAGATTGTGGTGCCCTGGAAGTTTATGATACTTGTTGGAGTACGACATTATCTGTGCACCAAGGATTAGTTTTGCAAATCTGCCTTTCCAGAAATTCTAGGAGATCTGTTCTGCCCCTGAGATTACCTTAGGCCTGACTACTGCTGAGTTGGGCTTATTGCCCAAAACTGAATTTATCAGATACTGATGATACTGCCTGGAGTGTAGAGTTGCTCAACTGGGACCTTAATTCAGTTCTAGAGATTCAATTCAAGTTTCAGGAAGTGACCTAGGGGCAGTCACCAATCAGATCAGCTCAGTGCTGGGTTATATGAGTCTAACACTGAGCTGTAAACATCTTGTGATTCCTTAAGGTCTACCCAAGATTATAGGAATAAAAGCAGCAGCTACGTCATTACTAAGGCAGGCCTTTTGGTCTTACGTTCGTGATGCCCTATGTAATTTTGAAAGTGTGTACCAGATTCCTGAATGGATGGTGATGACATGTCAAAACAAATGTGTCTCACCAGCATACAGCTTTCTATAAGATTTTGGAGGAAATCCAGAGCCTCTGTCCACAGACAATGGTCTAGGGAAGGAAATCATTGCAATCAGATCAGTACCAATTTCTAAATTACCGTTCCCTGGTCCTTGCTGTCATCTTATTTATTCAAAACTGGTAAAAAAAAAAAACAGTGTTGAAGGCAGCTCCCTGGATACTCAGATTAGTCCCTGGTTTATCGTATCTAGGTACCATAGCCCGTTGACCTCTCCAAACGCAGGGAGGGGGGTGGTCAATATTCTCCAGGCCCACCTGAGGTGTTAACATAAGTGCCACCTACCAGAGCACAGATACTCATCTGATGCTGGACCAGTATAGAGGTCCCTTCTTTGTGCACTGGTTTGTTGATACAGGTCTTTATTCTTTTTATCACATGGTGGATCTTGAAGCCCTAACTCAGGTTTTGAATACCAACGCATGATAATAAGCTCCTTCTCCCAATCTCCCTGAGCTTCTTCACAGTATGCTTTATGCAATAGTTGGGGAAGGGTGATGGAGTGCACTTGGCTGTGGATACTCCAAATGTTTACTCCACAGATCAGGACCCGGATGTAGGATCTGATAAACACAAGGTGATTTAATATTGTCACACTCATCCTGATACTCTGTTGCCCCTCGCTTAAGCAGAAAGTGGTTCTCCAAGCAAAATTCCTTTGAGAGGGTTGGAGGGTGATACAAGCAACTCTTTCTTGCTTGTTTTCTTCAATGTCAGTTTTTAATAAACATAATAATACCGAGTACTATGTGTTTCACCTGGTTTCCATAGCTCAAGTAAAACTGATTTGGTGTGTGTATTGTTGGTCCCATAGGTGTCTCAGTGATCCTGGGAGTTCCTTACTCAGCTGCCATCTTGGCTCTGCTTTTCTGAGAATGCATTGTAGATAAAAGAAACAGCAAGGTAAAGTCTCAGAGACAAGAAAGATATGTGGTCAGTCATGATAAAAACAAAACTGAGAATACTTGGAGAACAGTAAATAAAGCAGACTGGTAAAGGATATAATTTGTGGTGGTAGATCAAGATAAATGTAAGTCATAATAAGAAACATGTATTTTTATGCCAGATGAAATTAGAGAACCATAGCACTAGTCACTTCCATTTCTGCTAACATGAATTTTAACTCACGCTGAACTTTTTGACATAAGATAATTTTGTTTGTTGTTTGCTTCTTGAAGGAGTTACAACTTCAAAGTTTACTTAGCCTTTAATCTTCATGCTCTGTATCTGCAGTGCTGGCCTCTGTTCCTGTATATGAGTGGTGCTTTTATTGGATGTACTTCCCTAAGGGTCATTATAAATTCTGCCATGGATTCTCTTTACTAAATGGTTAGAACAAGCATTTTTAAATGCAAAGGTTTGAGGAGAATTTACAATACAATTAAATTATAAAGATTAAGGGATAGTAAGGCTGAATTGCAGAAAACCATTAAAAAGTCATTCTTATTTGTAAGAATTTATGTAGGAGAACAAAAATCCTGGTCCCATAAAATCCTATTAATGCAGTTTTTATGGAGCAGATATAAGTTTATCTGATGTAATCATATTAGACTAGATTACATGAGAAAGAACCCAGCAAGGCACTTCCAGATGTTTTCAAATTCCCAAATAATGGGTAGCAAATGCATCTCCTCTCTCTCTGAAGACCTTGGCCCCGATAATCTTCAGAAGCAGCCATCTTAAGTGATGTAGTAAAGTTTCTGTCCTGTCAATCTTCTCTCAACTCACAAAAGAGCATATTATTTTCCTGCAGTTTTCAATGGACCTTGAAGCTCTCAACTTCATAAAGTTACTAACAAGACTATGAATGTATTAATAAACTTTAAATTTAAGAATTCTGATTAATAGGGCCCGGCGGTGTGGCCTAGCGGCTAAAGTCCTCGCCTTGAATGTCCCAGGATCCCATATGGGAGCCAGTTTTAATCCCGGCAGCTCCACCTCCCATCCAGCTCCCTGCTCGTGGCCTGGGAAAGCAGTTGAGGACGGCCCAATGCATTGGGACACTGCACCCGCGTGGGAGACCCGGAAGAGGTTCCAGGCTTCGGATCGGCGCGCACCGGCCAGTTGCGGCTCACTTGGGGAGTGAATCATCGGATGGAAGATCTTCCTCTCTGTCTCTCCTCCTCTGTGTATATCTGGCTGTAATAAAATGAATAAATCTTTAAAAAAATAATTCTAATTAATAAGTACACTAAATGATATAAAACAATGCCACCACACATATTCCACACAATTGCAAAGACAACATTAGTTAATTTGATGACTCAGTTTAATGATGGTCATTCCAGCTTTTCTGTATGCTGCCAAACGGCCACCATTTTTCTACCCGTGTGGTGGCAGTGTTAACACAAGTTAGTATTAAAGTTATCTCAATGACAGTTTCTTATTCCACAAGCATGTATATATGAAAGGAACATTCCCAGGCCATTTTAAATCCATGGCCTTCATCTTTTTTGTTTTTTTCTGTGTAAAATGAAGAAAATAAGGCATGCTACACTGGGATAAAGGAATTAAATCATAAATGATTTACAGATATTAGGTTGCTGGTGTATGCTTAATCACTGATAAATATTAATTCCTTCCCTTCCACTCGAAACAATACTGCAAATATGATGCAGCTGAGTATTTAGCATCCCACAAGCAACTATGTAAAGCAAATGAGTCCCAACTCATATCCCTTGTCTCAATTCATAATACCAACCATTTAATCATTTCAACCAATGTGTGATTGCTTCCAAACATTAGCACTACATATGATAATAACTCCTTGTTAAACACTTCACCCATAATCCCAGTTAGTACTCAGAAAACAAATTGGGGATTAGAGCTGGCGAGATTGGTGTTCATGCAATCAATGGTGAAAGCTCAGTAAGGTGTTTATGATTGTGTTAGTAGCGCCATCTATGTGCAAGAAAAATAACATACGTTTCTTGAAGACATCTGTTTCAATAATGTGACTATTATGGTATTAGAAAGAACATAGAAGCAGTCTACTGCTTATATTCTGAGCCATGTAGTTCCTGAAGGGCCCCCAGTTTATCTCCTGAGTCAATTGTTAAGATTAAAATTATGGATCATTAGTCTGTACAAGCGGAAAAAGCTAAGACGATTCACCCGTGCCACACTAAAACTATTTTAGAAGAATAAAACTCTTTACATATTGGTAGACATCCACATGATTTTATGCTTCATCTAAAATGCTAATAAACCATGCCTACATAGAAATAAAATATAAATATTTTAATTTTATAACAGTAGAAAAGGGTTTCAACATCTACTTTGTGTCATAGTTAGCAACATAGCAAGAAAAAATACAACATGAGATCTGTCCTCAATAAATAATTAAGTATATGTGCACTACTTTTACTGGAGGTATAATGTTTTACAGAAGAACTTCGGAGTTACTAACTTGCTTAACTAAATGTGTTTGCCTCTGGACTGATATCCACCTTTCCCCCACACATAGGACTCACCATTTCACCTTTTGTTACTCTTCTTGACTATTTTCTGCACTCATCTAAGGGGAATTGGGCAAAAAGCCTTAGCAGAGCATTTTAAAAAAGAACAAATACAACTGGCTGCCAAATACATGAAAAAATGCACATCGTGAACCATCAAGAAAAGGCAAATCAATCCACAATAAAGTATGCTTTCACCCTTATCAGAAAGGGTATTATCCGACTGATAGAGATTAACAAATGCTAATGAAGATGTGAAGAAACAGGAGCTCTTTTACATTTTTTGTGGCCATTTAAACCAATGCAGCCACAATGGAAAACAATGTGGACATTTCTTTAAAAAACTAGAACTAGACATGCCACATAACCCAGCAGTCCCATTTCTGCATATGTATTCAAAGGAAACAAATGCATCGTATATCATATAAAAGATACTTTTACCAACATACTCCTAGCAGCACAGTTCACAACAGCCAAAATGTGAATCAATCAATATGTTCATCACTAGACAAACAGATAAAGAAAATGTCACACACACACATACACACACACACACTGGAAAATGTATACTGCTTTAGGAAAATCGAATTCAAACCAGTGGCTAAATCCACTGTACCACAATGTCAACCCCATAAAATTTAATTAGGTAAATTTATATCAGTTTATTACTTTCAAATATTTATTTTTACTTCTTAGTAATAATTAAAGGAAGTGTGCACAGACATTTTATATCTCATTTCCAAACTACAGGAAGACATAAATGAAACTCTTTGAGGCCCCATTACACTTTTCCATGTCTAGCGCTGAAACAGCAGATCCAAGGAAGCCGTAATAGAGAAACTGGACTACCTGATCACACTTACATAGGAAACAAGACAAACCTACCAGACTGTTTTATTTTGATGGTCATCTGAATTTCTCTGTCTGTGTTCTTGCACGATTGATATTTAATCCTAGAAGTCAAGTATTAGGCAGATAGGTTCCTGACCATTCTCCGACCAAATGTAACATCCATGCTCCCATGCTGAATTGTGGAAGAGGTTTATAGAAGCAGAAAGTCTCCTATGTTAAAGTTTTCATCTTTAAGAAATCAGCCCTTCATGTATAAAACTAACTGGATAATTTGATGATCTCTAAAACAATTTGTTAATCATCAGTAATAAAGAATCTGGCATGGATAGCAAAAGAGGCATAAACCCAAACTGTAACCATGGTATTAGTGAAGTAGTGATTTTTAGAATCGGTTAATCAGTGCACATCTCTGCAGTTTTAAAGTAAAAATGTTGAATATGTTTGGCATAAAATTCTACATTTAAAGCTTTTTTCAAATCAATAATATCTTGCAGTTCTGGAAATTCATTATTATTTTTTGTTGAATTGATGAAAAAAGAAAATGTGTAAGTAGCATTATTAACCAATAAATTTCCACAGCCAAACCCAGAACATGTGAGCAAAGAGACCTTGTGAACAAGAGAAGAATGCGGACCTAGGTAAACATGAATGGCCTTTAAACTGTCACTGAGTACATAAGGTAGAAGCTCTGGGAACTCACTAAAAGTTCGTAACAGATCCTGCAGACAAAGGAAGACAAACCAGATACAGGAAATAAAATAAGGTTTTTTTCCAGAGGTATTGGAGTTACTATCAAGATAATAATAGTCCTAAATATAGATTTTGTCTCTAATTTACACAAGGACAGAAAGTCAAACATACAGAAAAAAAACCAAACAGCAAATTGAAGTGAGAGGATGAGAGTATATATCTGCTGTTAACTTGGTAACATGTACTTGCTCTGAACAGGTTTTCAAAAATAAAGTGAGACGAACCTGATGCTTTGGAAAAGCTGTCATGTTGCCATTATAATGGCAAACATCTAACATTGTCATGTTACACATCTTCATGGGAGTACTTACTGAGTAATAGTAAAATTAAATGAATGTTTTTTAAATTTACACGAAATTTACATTTTATGAATGCCAACTGTGAGAAAGGAAATTCTTATCTTTTTCATTGCAATGAGCTTTTCAAAAGGTTCACTGTGTTACCTTCATCAAGTGTTTATTAAGAAATATATTGACCAGGGAGGGGTAAATACTTCAGAAAAATGTCAAGGTTCAACTTCAGAAATGATATTATTTGTTCATGATCAAAGTTTGCCAATGAATACAGTAAATACTAATACATTTGTGAGCCAAAAGATATAAACAGTGTTCATTGATAAAGTTATCAGGAGGTATATAATTTGTGCCTTTGGGTTTAACATGTATGACATTTCCATTTTATCAATTTTCGTAGATTAAAGAGAACTGAAATTCCTCATCAGTGGCTTTTTTGTTTGCCTTATTTTGGTTTGATATGTTGGTTAAATTGCTATGATAAAGTAACAGGGTCTTAAGTCATTTAGCCTTCTTGATAATTCTACAACTTGTCAACAGAGATTGAGTAATGC
This sequence comes from Ochotona princeps, assembly GCF_030435755.1. Taxonomy (NCBI): domain Eukaryota; kingdom Metazoa; phylum Chordata; class Mammalia; order Lagomorpha; family Ochotonidae; genus Ochotona; species Ochotona princeps. Next base: position 77,260,339 of record NC_080832.1, read on the forward strand.
TACTAACCTTCCTCTACACTTCAACTTTTATTAAAAATATGTGGATCAAAATATGCTTACTAGAGGAAAAATCATAGTTATTGTGAAGTTATTAAGAAAATAGTGTCAAAATTACCTCACCAACTTACATTTAAACTACCAAATATAAAATACCATATAATGGAGACTAGCACACTAAGAAGTGAAGATACATTGCAGTACGCATCTCTACTCCCAAATAAAAGATGGACTCCCTGACCAAGCACAATGGCTCAATGCTCATCTTGCACATGACAGGATCTCATATGGGCACTGGTTCATGTCTGGGCTGCTCCACCTCCCATCTACCTCCTTGCTCACAGCCTGGGAAAGCAGTGAAGGATGGTCCAGGGCCTTGGGACCCTTACACCAGCTTGAGAGACCCAGAAGAGGCTCCTGGCTCCTAGTTTTGGATCATCTTACCTATGGCCCTGGGAACCATCTGGGATGTGAACCAGTGGACAGAAGATTTTTTGTCTGTCTCTCCTTCTCTTTGTAAATCTGTCCTTCCAATAAAAATAAATCTTAAAAAAAAGATGGAATTCAAATAAAACTGTTAAATACATCTTGACAATAGGATGCTGAATTTTCTACCATTGTCTGTACCTACAGTGTCAAGATTTACTTAAATAGCAAAATAATTGACTTGTGACTATTGCTGAAGGACTGTACTATTGTAATAATAAAGGGAAATCAGTGGAGCGAGGGGAAGGTTAGGGGAGGGTGGGAGTGGAAAATTCTGAGCCTATTAAACTGTATCATAATTTTTTTTAAAAAATACATGAATGGAAAAATGAACTCATTAGAACAATCATCCTTATTGACTGCTTTTTGCTGAAAGGAACAACTTAAACTGATAAATAATAGAACCATTACTGTTTATCTTTGTAATATTTTTATACGAAAAGGGAAATTCGGTATAATTTAGGGTTTATTTTCACCCAGATACAAAATATTTACAGAATATGTTTACAGAGTGAAAGCTAAATTGCAGATATAAAAAGGAGGATTATACCCTGTGTAATCTCCAACATCCTTTAAACAAATGTCTCAGCACTTCTTAGAATGATATTCACTTGTCCATTGCCCTGCCTCTAACAGATCCTTGCTACCACTGGCTAAAAATATTTCAGGAATTCCTACATGTGAATGCCTTCAGTATTTGCCAAGTCAAATATGCTCTGATAACTACTAAAAATGCTATTTGTAAAAAAACTACTAAAATGTTATTTATAAAAAAACTTTGATTTTTTTTGGCACTTCATTTAAATAATACTAGTGATATACTGACTAGAAAATCCAGGACCAATCTGTCTTTTAGTAGAGGTCTCATATCTTGCAACACTTTGTTTCTTCTGATGTCACTTAGAGTACAGGGCCAGTATTGTCAGTGTTCACTGTAAGAAAATGAGATGATCACAGTGTTTTTGAAACTTCTGCATCTTAATGAAAATGCCTTGTCCAGTGTCACCTAGGACTTCCCAAAGAAAATGACCGTTTATCCTGAGTGAGGGAAATACTACAACATAATAATGCTATACTATGTGCTTCATTGCACCTCTGAAAAAAAAGATTGTTATCATTTGAACTATATATGTATCTTCTCATTTTTGCCATCCTTCAGTACGATACAAAATGTCCATTACAAAACCTATGGGAAACTTAAGTTTTGTCTTAGGACACTTCTCCTACGTTATTTTGGCTCACAAACCATCTCAAGTAAATGATTATGAATAATTAAGACCATGTTTTTTTTAAAATGACATCTTAAAACAATTTGAAAAGTGATACCAAATGTCAGCATACCATAGGGCTTAGCATATGAAGACAGTGGAAAGAGGGTACGTCACAGGAAAACAATAAAAAATCCCTAAAATGTCAGATTTTTGTGTAATTAAATCAATGATTTTGGAAAGAATTTTGTCTCTCATCCTCATATGCCATGTGTTGAGAGACATTCTCTGAAAAAGAATGTATCTCCACTAGTCTTCTAAGAGTGAGATTCAAGCAAACCTGAAATATCTTTATATAAATTACTTTATAAAATTCATGACTACCAAATCTGCTTGGGTTGAACATCAGGCTTATTTGATTGATTTATCAATATGCCATAGAAATAATCCCCTTTGTGATTTTTCCAGTCACCCAGGATGCCTTCAATATCACTTTGGGAAACTCAGTTGTTCACCATGCAAACAACAATAGCTGTTACCGCGCTCAAATAGAGCATTTCAGAATACCAGCAAGTAAAATTACTGTTTCTGCTACCTCTTGTCAATATCTGATTCGCCTGGATTTTACCTGGTTAGACATGGAAAAGGCTTAAGAAAACTTTACTTGCATTTAAAAAATCTATTTCTCTCCCTGAAGCAACATCCATGAGGTAACAGCAACTCACTTTCTAATGTTCTCTAAAACACCTGATAACAATAGACATTCATTTCCATTCATTGCTACAGTCATCCGTTGCATTTTTTGCATCTTTTCCAGACCAGGAAGAAATATGGACCTACGCAAACACCACGCCAAGAAAAATGTTAGGCCAGCGCCCACTGAAATACCCACTCTGTCCAGAGCTAAACTTTCTGGCTTAGAATTGTGAGGGGAATACCCATCATAGTGCTTTGGATGCCACGGTAGATGATTTCAGCTATCTTCATGCTATTTAAACTGTGAAGAATAAAATACAATCTTCTGGAATGTATTCATTACCTTGAAAATGCTTGAAGTGCTGCTCATGTTTAAATAAATGCAATTGTAGCTTTTGTGGTACAAACACTTTTACCTCATTATAATCTCAGGATACTTTACATTATAATTGTTCTGCCAATTTTCACTGAACAACTTCTATGCTATGGGAACACTGTTAAATTTACCCTTTGCACTTAAAACATACGGAAAAATTCTTATCGTGAGAAAAAATAAATAAATAAATGTTTTTTAAATAAAATTAAAATAGAGTATTAAAAAAACAATAAATAAAGGAATGGATAAATAGTTATCAAACTCTTTAAGGGGAAAAATCTAACACTGTTTTATGTAACTAGTAACATTTGAAACTGGTTGAACTACAAGCAAAGAATGAACATAGTGGAATTTTCTAATGATAGAAAAAAATTGCTATTCTTTTTCTGCATCATCGTATTTTCTCTGGTCTCTTCTTCCTGGTGATGAATCTCTGCCATATATGATGAGATTACATCTAATCCCTTCTTTGACAATCATGGCCTCAGCCTAACTCTCCAACCCACTCTCCTATTGCCTATGATTATGCTCACTCTGGTGATTTGTCTCTAATGAACTTTCCTCCATTGTGCACAACCCTGGATTGCCTATGAGCCTAAAGACATTTGAAAGCTCACATATTACCATCTTTATTTAAAACTTTCCTGATGTTATCACACCCTGAGAAGGATTCATCTTTTTTTTTTTTAATTTAGGAAATTTGGCACTTCTTTTACATGTATTACATTATATTCCACTCATCAGAAAATCCCACCAGGTGGTCACAGAAGGTGACTGGGAACTCGCATTTACTTTTAACATATTGGTTACTCATTACTATGTCAATTAATTCCATAATGATGTAAATTTTTACTGATGGTATGTTGGAGCTTTCAATTGACTGGGATGATACTCTGCTGGCTCTGTCTTCAGATCAGAGAGGGTATACCTAAGAAGCCGTTGAACTTGACTGGACAATAAGATGCTGGACTCTATGTTTGGTATAAGCTTGCAATGGGGGAATCTCAACTGAACTTGAGCTGTGGTTATGCAACAAGGTGGAGGAATCCACCATGGTGGGAGGGTTTGGGGAGGGGTGGGGAGAACCCAAGTATCTATGTAATTGTGTCACATAATACAATGTAATTACTGAAGTTAAATAATAAATAAAAAAAAATGCAAAAATAAAAAATAAAAAAATAATAATAAAAAAAATAAAATACTTCTTAAATTCTTTCCCTATTCTCAACTGCTTTACAACTACTCATTTCAATCCAATCCAAGATTATTTCTTCTCTGATCCAATGTATTTACCTCCTAATTTGTCTACTTTCTTTCACCTTGGATCCTTACATACATATATTTCAGATAACACCCAGAGTGACATTTTCAAAATACCATCAGGTTTGATCACTTACCTGTTTTAAGGCCTTTAATAGGCTCCTGTTGCTTTAAGATGCAAACCAAAATTTCCTCCGTTACTTGCAAGACCCCATTACCTGCAGAACTCCATACAATCTGGCTCCCCAGCTTCTCTAGCCTCATCTCAGATCATTTGCATGCCCCAACTGCTAACCATTTTCCCATGTTGCCTAGATCTTTCTTTAACCAATCCCAAACCTTCCTTATGCCAGAGCCTTCCTTCTTAGGGAAGGAACTTTCCCTTCTGTAACTTTCTCTAATTTCTACATGGCATTCCCAGTCATTTGTAAGGTCTCTGCTCACATGTCACCTCTAGAACCTGCCTATATAGTGTTTATAAAGTAACTCCACCTTCAGTTAGTTCACATCACATTAACCCATTTTCTGTGTGCACCAAATTCTGTGTGTTGATTTACTTACTTGATCATTCTCTGTTTTCTTTCCTTAGAACATATGGGTTTTATGAAAGCAAGTCCCTTGTCCAAACAGCAGCTACAAAATCTGTCCTTTCAGACCTGCTCTCTGATCTTGGTTGAGTCAATGATAAATATTTGTTCCATTATTAATTGATTACCATAATTTTTCCCCTTATTTTATTTCTTAATTCATTTAAATTAGTGTTCAGATTTCATTTAACTTTATAATTTGGAATCTAGAAAATTACTAAGCATAGTTTAAATTTTCTATGAATAACTGTGGAAAATCTAAATGAAGGAATTTATTTGTACATGAGGTTTTTACGTGGATTATATAAATCTGGGTCATAGAAGTACGTAGGTCATAGAAGGCATTCAGGAAGTGTTTGTTAACTAAATAGTCAAAATGTACATAGAGTTTATTTGTTCCTCATGCTTCAGTTGCATCTTAAACTTTCCACGAAAAAAAAAAATGGGACTTAAAAGCTCAATTCCTAACGAAAGCAGAACACGTCAAGACTTAGTTTTACCTTTGTGCGAGTGCTTATAATCTTTCATTTAAAACACAATGTGTTTCAGGTGTTCATGCTTATCCTCAGTTATGACAGAATCAGAAAGCACCTGGAATTTTATTTGGGTTTGATCTGTTAGTTGGGCAATAAAGCTGGTTTTGAAAACACTACTTAAAGTAAAGCAGAATAGTTTGGTAAGTACTCTGCTAAAGAGTGCATGTTCTTTAAACATGAAAACTTCAGAAATATTTTAGTTGTCACTAAGAACAATGAAAAGAATTTCTTTGAACCATTTTTTTGATAAGATTATGGTTGCAAAGTAAAACCTTTATAACAGTTTTTTAAAAATAAAGCATATGGTTGGAATAAAAGCACGCACCCTTTTATGCTTATATTTTGGAAAGGAATCATAAGTCACAATTTTAAAATTAAAACCATAAATGGTAGGTTTTAAAAAGATCGATTCATAAAAGGACAAAGAAAACAATTGCAATTAAGTATCATATTTGCACATTAGCCTTAACCCTCCTTGCTAAGCATTCTTTTTTTTTTTTTCTTGACTGGTTTTAGAGAGAAGTTGGTCATTTATCATTTTTTGTTTGTTTATATTCAACAATAATTGTACATATATTAACCTTAGGGTAGAGAATTTAAGCCCTAAAATAAATAATATTCTGTGATGGTTTTTTAAATTTAATTTAAAATTCTCAAAAGAAACACAAAGAAGACTGTCTATCATGTAAAGTCCAGCGCTATGGCTCAGTGGCTAAACCCTCACCATACAAGCACTGGGACACCATGTGGTGCTGGTTCGTGTCTCAGCTGCTCCACTTCTCATCCAGCTCCTACTTATGACCTGCTAAATTAGCAGAGGATGGTCCAAAATCTTGGGACCCTGCCTTCGTGTGGGAGGGCCAGAAGAAGCTCCTGGCTCTTGGCTTTGGCATAGCTCAGCTTCAGCCTTGGCAGCCATTTTGTAAGTAAACCAGCAGATGGAAGACTTTTTCTCTGTCTTTCCTTTTCTGTGTAAATCCGATCTGCCTTTCCAATAAAGGAAGGAAGGAGGGAGGGAAGGAAGGAAGGAAAGAAGAAAGGAAAGAAGGAAGGAAGAAAGGAAGCAAACTATCATGTAGTTTAAACTTTTATAACTCTCTCAGAGTTGTTTAAAATTCTAGTATTACAAATGAGCCTCTAATTCACCTCCTCTATTTATGTCATTCTTTTCACCATTCATTGCTACCATTTCTTTATTCCTCATATAAACCAAGCACTGCATCAGCACTTGATATTATTACTAATCCTTACTGTAAACATTGAAGGTAGAATTTCTCCTCTTTGTACGTCAGGAAAGTGAAGCTCAGAAAACTTGAGTTACTTTCCAGGAAGGATTTACTGCCCCCAAAATCTCCATCAAACTCTATAAACACCCTCAGGTAAACGTATTCTCCTTCTCCTTAGTAGTAGTTCTGCAATCAGGAAAAAAAAAAAAAAACCTTACTTAAGGTCTTGAGAGTAAACACAACTCTCATCATGCTGCTCTGGACTTCCTGAGTTAAACGCAGCAATGTTGGAGGTGTAAATCAGCAGCTTGCATTTTCACAGGCCAGTGGCATGGTTTCGTTGCATGCCTGAGATTTGGATTCATTCTCTAGTTAAGCTAGTTTGCTCTGAAATGTAACTTGAAGGGCTGGCTCCTGCCGGCCTACACTCAGGCTGCTGCTGAAGAGCTCTACAAAACGTTCCCTTTCCCTCACACTCTGTGTGTCCTGGTTTGCTCTGTATCTCTTTGCCTTCACTTTGCTTGGAACACTTTGTTTATGTTTTTATCCTGTGAATATCCACCTTGCTATCTTGAATTAGTCATTGCTACCATCCAGATTTGTGATCACTCAACTATGCCCTTAGGCTCCTTTACTTAGGAGAATCTAATTAAGAGCACGATCCCCTAAATCAAAACACAGACTCTTGACTACAAGAGGAATGGAAAGGTTGGGAGGAGAGAAAGTTTACATAATGGATATCTACTTAGAGTAAAACAGAACAAATATGTCCCCGGTGTTTTTCAGCCTAGAGGATTTCTACTGTTCATAATAACCCAGTATGTATTTTATGAACAAAACAAAGCTCCACGACTCCAATCATAAAATAACATTAAGGAAGGAAAAAGGTTTATTGTTCTGTTCTGCTCAGAATACATTGAATGCATGTACTGAAATGACTCGCTATAACTTGTAACTGTGAATAATCATTGAAATCCTACAAATTTCACCCCATAAAATTATAAGAATATCCTTTCCAATAAATACTCTTCTTCCGAGTCCACTCTGATGACTACCCAGTAATCTAATCCTGAAATCCTTTCCCTGTAGTCTCAATAACCATATTTACCAGGGAATGCAATGTCCAAGGTCAGATCAGACCTGGAAGTCACAGCACACTAATATCAAGGATTGTGTAGAGATTTTGATGTAGCATTTATCATATTCTACGAAAATTGATCAGTTATGACTGTGTAAAGTCATGTTTTACACAGCAATGTTTGGTTGACATCAAACTGCATATATAACAGGGATCCCATATGGTTATAAAGAAAGTGAAAAAACCCTATTCCCTAGTAATGCATTGCTGTTGTAAGATCCTGTTACAAGGCATTACTCTTGTTTGTCATGATTCTGGTGTAATGTTTTATACTGACAGTTGTCCCGACGCTCAAACCCTGAGGGTGGACTGGGAATGCCGGGCTGCTAGCCCCGGCTGCTGACCCAAGAAACACAGGGACACACATACTTGGTGGAAAAGAGTGCCTCCCTCTTTATTTTACTCCTCATATATATACCTTCTTCTCTAGGGGAGGAGGGGAAGGGGAGGGATTTCCTGGAGGTAATTATCTTCATTGAAACAGGGAAGGAACTAATCATCTATATTGAAACTGGGGAGAAATTAATTATTTGAACAGGATTGAGGGTGGAGAGTCTATTCCACTTGCTCTACACAGGATGTTCTGGCCTAATATCCTGCTTGCTGTGGCCCTGTTTGCCCAAGGTAGGTTTTGCAATGCAACAGGTTGTCAGACATGCCAAGTCTAAGGCCCATAATTATAAGTTTAGTAGTTCATTTATGTATACATCATCTTTGCTAATGATAGTAAACGATAGATACTGATTGGCAACTTAGTATACTATACTTTTCTTGTTATTCTGGAATGTAGTCCTTCTATTTGTCAAAAAATTTACAACAAAACAATATGCTGTTATGCTCGAAGTAGCTCCACACATTTCAGCATCTCAGAGAGATTTAGCACTTTTCTTGCTTGCAACATCTCTCTCTCTCTCTCTCTCTCTTTCTCTGTTTTAAGGGATGTTTACAGAGAGAGAGGAGTGGCAGAAACATTGCCCATTTGCTAATTCATTCATTCCCCAATGGCCACAACAGCACATCCAAACTGATTCGAAGTCAGGAACCAGAAAACTTTTCCTTTGTTGCTGGTCTCCCACAAGCATGCAAGTTCCCAAGCACTTTGGCCATCTTCCACTGCTTTCACAGTCCACAGGCAGGGAGTTAGATGGGAAGTGGAGCAGCCAGGACAGGAACTGGAGTCCATATGGGATGCCAGGTTTGGAGGTGGAGGCTTGGTGATCTGAACCATTGTGTTGGCCCCTTGCAACATTTCACTTGTGACTGATTTATCTCTTGCTGTTGTTGTTGTTTGTTTGTTTTTATTCTTCACAGCCCTTAAGAGTACAAAATCCATGGTTAATTTTGCAAGTAAGAGACCATATCAAGTGAATGATCTGGAAGTAAAATCAAATTGACTGAGAACTATAAAAATAGAAAACAAGTCATAACTATGCCACACAGGTACACCCAGTTCCACCACAGATACAATCATAAAATTCAAGAACGAGGGCCCGGCGTCATGGCCTAGTGGCTAAAGTTCTCGCCTTGAACACACCAGGATCCTATATGGGTGCCGGTTCTAATCCCGGCAGCTCCACATCCCATCCAGCTCCCTGCTTGTGGCCTGGAAAGCAGTTGAGGATGGCCCAAAGCCTTGGGACCCTGCACCCGTGTGGGAGACCCGGAAGAGGTTCCAGGCTCCTGGCTTTGGATCAGCGCAGCACCGGCCGTTGCAGTCACTTAGGGAGTGAATCATCAGAGGGAAGATCTTCCTTTCTGTCTCTCCTCTCTGTATATCTGCCTTTCCAATAAAAATAAATAATTTTTAAAAAATAAAAAAAGAACGAAGTGATGGAAAGTTAAAATATCTTCACTTAAATATCAATCCAATAAGGACTCATATCTGATATGGAGAAGTGACCCGGGTTAAAGACCAGATAAGCAGCATATGGCTCTCAACACTATGGTAATCACAACCAAAACATAAGTTTGTAATATTGAAATAAATGTCTGTACCTAAGTTCAACAATAATTTACTACTATCTCTGGGTGGCTCAAAATATGCACAGATTGCTATTCATTGCATAATGTGAAAATGAGTTGTGAATTTGTGAGTGCTGATGTGAAAGCAGCTCCATAACTTTTGGAAATTTTAGATAAACTGATTGTGGAAAAAATTACTTTGCCAGAACAAATTTTTAGTACATATCAGAACTCCATTCTGGAAACAGATGTCTGAAAGGATTTTTGTCCATAAGGAGGCCAAAATAATGCCAAATTTCAAGATTTTTAAGGACGGCATAACATTCTAACTTGGTAGCAATGTCACAGCTGAAAATTGAAATGTTGTGATCTGGCACAGGGAGAACCACAGAGTCTTCAAGAATGTCAACAGGCACTCATAGCCAGTGTGCTATGGGAGCAACAACATGTGCTGGCTGATGCAATTTCTCCTGCAAGATGACTTTATGGATTTGCTATGCCAATGAAATGAAGAAACATTATTTAAAGAAGAACTTGTCTCTCAAATTTTTTCTTATTGCTGCCAACATTTCTGCAAATTTTCCTCTTATTGATGATATGCACCTCAATATTGAAAGGGTGCTGCTAACTGCCATTGAGTCAATCAGAGCACTAAGGACTTAATCAACATTTAAGGTCCACTACCTGAGAAGGACCTTTGGACAAAGTATTGCTGTGGCTGAGAACGATGCTGAGAAGAGAATGTTTAAATTCCTGAAGTATTATACTGCATTTAATGACATTAAGAACTTACTTGGGCTTGGTGTGATGTAGCGAAGAATTGTATAAATAGCATCTAGAAAAGAAATCCAAGAAATTCATCCATCACTTCAGAAGAGTTTCCCTGGAAGAGGAGGTTGCAGAGGGTATTTTAGATGGCTAACAACTTTGCCCTGTGTGTGCATAGTGGTGATATTAAGGAATTTTAAGAGTTGGTTCCTGAGGAATAAGTGAATGAAGACTTGTTGGAACTGAAACAGGGACAACAAACTGAAGAAGCAAGAGAAAAGTAAGCTGCCTGGCACAGCACACTACCAAGTGCCCTATTGGCGCCAGTTCATGCCCAAAGACTGACTCCCAATGAAACTGTTAAATATATCTTGACAATGTCACAATACAGATAAATAGAATGATGGATGACTGATTATTAAGGACTATACTATTCTAATGATATTGAGGAAATCAGTGAGGAAATGAAGATTTGGGAAGGGGAGAAGGGAAATCCCAGAGCCTATGGAACTGTATCGTAAAATAATAAAATAAAGAAATATAATGTTAATTAAATGAATAAATAAGGTTTAAAAAAGATGGAAATTTTCTCTACATCTCCTTCTCTCTGTAAAGATAAATAGGTAGATAGATAGATAGATAAATAAATAATTAAATACATAAATAAAATAAATCTGCAGAAGAAAGAGAACTTCCAAGAAGATTCACTGAAAATGTTTATTGGGAACGTTTTTAATTTTCAATAAGCTCCTCAAAATCTTTGGATGCCAAAACCAAGGAATATTTGTTAATAGCCAAGAATGTTCTGGTTACAATAATTACTCATACTCCAATGTGTGCAAAAAAAATTGTAAACTTGCAGCATGCTACCTTGAACATATTCTTGAAAAGAGTGATGTTTTCTCAAGAGCCTCAGGCATCTTCTTCAAGAACATTCCGGGAAGAATGCATTGTTTGCAAGGGAGATGGCATCATGACTGGTGTGTCTCTCGAAGAGTGGGAAGACAATGACATTGATTATTTTGATTCTGTATGGGCTTCAGCTAATGTTAACATTTCTGTCTAAGCTCTTAACAAAAAAGCTTACAAAACAAAAATAAATTTTAAAGTTAGAAAAGCTATAGGATAGAAATCTAAGGACACATTTAGTTCAGTTGTACAGTGCTTATGATTTAAGCTAAATGTGACTATAAAGTATTCAAAATACCTAAAATTTGTATTTTACAGAGTAAAATTTAAAGTAAGCCAGGTTTTATTTATTATTTGAAAAGCAAATGTCCCTACATATAAACTTAGTGTAGCTTAAGTTTTACAGTGTTTATGAAGACCAAGAGTAGTGTGTCCTTTGCACTGGAATCACCCATAATATTGAATATAGCAACATACTTAGCAAGTGTGTAGCCTAGGATTGGTAGGCTACAAAAAAAAAAAAATCCTAGGTATATAGTAAGCTATATCATGTAGTTAAGTGTAATCTCTATTATGTCTTTAAAATAATAAAACTTCCTAAGGACATATTTCTCAGAATGTATTTGCATTTTAAGTGACATTGAATATATTTTAGGTAGATTTATCCAAATCATGAATAATCCTTTAACAGTTTTATAATCAAAATCAATGATTCCTTAATAATAAATATTAAAAAAAAGAAAATGAAGAGTTTCAGTTTTGTTAGCCCAACACTTAACCAGCCAGAATTGTCATTCATCAAACTACACATTTGGACGTTCAGTGGGATAAAATAAATTGATTGATAATTGATTAACTGTTTCTCAGATTAATTATACTGTTGAAATCCACGCAATTTTTGTAGTATAAATACAAAGTAATCAGATTATCTGAGATGATATTCAGGTTGTAAGTACCTAATTTATAAAAATTTAAAGAGAAATATACTTAATCAATGAAATCTTACAAAATGGGTCTTTTACAGTCTTTCCAAGCTCTATGACAACATGAAGTATTTATGAATTCCAATGCATGATCATGGTTTTTAAGGGGATAGAAGTTGAATGAACATAATTGACTTTCCCCAACTGCAATAAGGAAAGTTGTTAATGACAAAAGCCCTAAATCAAGGAGTCTTGTAGATCATACAGCATTTTAGAAGCAACAAAGAAAAGATGAAGGAATGTTCACTGTTCCTCAAAATTCTATCAAAATGAAAAAATGCATCATTTTATGGTGTACTCTACATTATTTTGTCTTGAGATACCTACAACAAAACATTGTAACTAAAATTTTAAGTTGTATGATTACTGTTGTTTAAAGGCAAAGTCACATTCAAACTTTGGGATAGGAACAGTGCAGCTTTGCCACAGCCTGGTTTTGACATCCTCTTTGTCATTGCATGATGAGATCTTTATGAGGCAGTAAGTACCCACAATAATTTACAAATATTTTCACAATACTTCATGACAATATTAAATTTTCCATGCCAGGTCTTACGCTAGATCATTAAAGAAAACAATAAGTGAATGTCTAGGATAATTAGCAGCAATAACAATGTTAGCAACTAGTTTTCATGTAACTCCCTAGAGAAAACAGGAATAGAATAATAATAAAAAGAGTTCATTGCCAAACTGTTAGCAAAAGAAGAGTTTAAAAGAGCCATCAAATTTTATTTTCAATATGAGACACAAAACTCGAGTAAATCTCAACCTCCGAAAACTTAGAGAAGGAAGTTGTTATATTTTTTTATTTGCAATTATTTACAGTTACTTAGCTCTTGGCAAAAAGATTGAAAACCTGAGAATGTGTTACATAAGTTTAGTAGAAAAAATATCCATTGGCAAAAGGAATTGCCAATTCTGCAAAAGGAATTATCAACCCTCTATCATCTAATAAATTGAATTAAGTATTCATCTAAAATATATGTGAAACCAAGGCTAGCATGTGCTATTTAGATAGCTTATTCATGAAATAATAAAACCAACAATCAAATTAATAATAATCTTAAGGTGTCTACTGTTGTTTGTCCTACTACATTTCATTTAAATAAAATAATATATATTATTGCCATACTAATTTTTAGAAAGTAATGTTTTCAAAAGATCATATCTCAAACATGTTTTCAGTGTTCATAAGTTCTATGAAGAAGCAGGGTACATAAAATGTCCTTTCAGTAAATGAATCTTGCCTCTTAAATGGGCACAGTATGTTTCCCCAAACCACTCAGTTACTAAATGCAAATGTTTATTATTTACTTATCACAGTTCTAATTCAACATCTTTTTTAATTATGCTGAAAACCATTTTCTCTTCCTGTAGTTATATGTGTCAGACATAGTTAGCTTAAAAGACGTAAACTTAAAAATATCTAAAAAATTAGAAGAGGGTAATGATTTAAGTTATGCTTAAACTTTTCAACTTAGTCTTTCAGGCTGTTAGAAAGGCTGACAAGAACCAATGCTCTAAGAGTGACTAGAAATTATTATGATAGGTGGACTCTGAATTTGAGAATTGGTACAGACCCAAGTGGTCATTTATTCCATACATAGAAACTTAAGTTCAAAAGGGCTACATTAGCTATCTGGTATTACACAACTAACATATGGTGGAACTATATTTGAATTCCAGATTTCCGGCCTTGTTCAGTTCAATTCTTACCTACCAAGAAACATGGAAACAGAATGAAATATCTTTGATGCTCTTTAACTTAGAAAGCAGTGTTAAAATTGCAAAGAATTTATCATATAACAATCCCAGATTTTGAACGGACACTGTAATACATGAGCAATTGAAGTGGTGAAAACTGCCTGCTTGCAAGCAACAGCTGTCCATATATCAACAGTTTCATCTAGTTTATCATCTGTTTGTGCTCCCAACTCCCTCCTCTGAAACTTCTGCCTTACTTATTTTCCTTACAAGATTACATTTCACATGTGCAGGAACTCATTTCTGCTATAACAGCAGAACCCATGGGCAGTGCAAGAATAGTACACTGTATTTCTGCTACCAATGTGGAGCCTGCCAGGCGGCTGGCTTCACGTGCTGTTGGAGGAAGGTGATTGAAGCCATGTGTCAAATTGTCTCCTGTAGAAGCAGCTCATACACAAGCCCTACTGTTACCAGAAGACTGGCTCCAAAACATTGAGTCAGCAGTGTCATGTGCAAGCATGAAACAAGGCAAGAGTAAATGGTGAGCAATGTGCTAAGTTGTTTAAGAAAAACCTGCATGAGCAGCAGGTTATTAAATATGAGTAATTTTAAATTGAAATGAGTAATCACTACTTTGCAACAGACTTCGGAGTGAAACTATCACACCAAAGTTCAGTACAATGAACAAAATATATTCAAGTAGTTCCATTGTGTCCTCCTGGAACATGTTATTGTCCAAAGCACTGATCCAAATGAAATTCGGGGTATATTCTCTGCTTGCTTTCTGAGATCCTTTCAATCATGTCATTACTACAAGAATGCAGACCACACACAAAGTCCGTTCTTCCTACCACCACCCCCAGAAATGTTCAAGAACTGAGAATTGGACTCAAAATACTTCACCCAAAATAGATGCCTATTTGTTCAGTGGAAAGCTTTTTGGGTGGCTGTAAGGTTGTGGTTCCCCTAAACCACAAGAAAATTTCTACTTTAAGGATTGTTATAGTCAAGTTTAGGAGCATTTTCTTAAACTTACAACTAAATCTGTACTCACTCTACATCAATCATGAAAGAGTAAGAAGTGTTCAAGTTCTGCTTTAGACACAAGTTACACTGACTGTTACCTGACATTATTTTTACTTTTTAAAATTATTTTCCAAAAATAAAATAAAATAATTTTGCAAATAATCAAGATAAGTCTTGGAAGATTTTAAATTTTGAATTTGTTCTTTTAGTTCTTTTACATACAAGCTATCAAATTCTAGTTAATGAATAATTTTATGGCCAAGAAATCTCAACATTCAAGAGACACCTTTGAAACAGGTTCTTAAAAGTTGAAGTTCAATGTTGGACAAGATTAAATAAACTCAAATGTAGATAAATTTTCAAATTCAGTATTTTATGTGAGGTTTTGACTTTAAAAAATTAGGTTCTTTCATGTTAAGTCAAGCTGTACTTTGTTAAGTCAATCAGCAAATAGTTTGAATAGGTATTCCTACTCACTACCAGTACTCTTATTTACATTTCTGGGTTACAGTTCTATAATTTCAGTTTAACACTTAATAATTATCTATTTTTGAATCTCAAAGGTAATACATGGTATATGTAGATAACTGGGGGAAAAGCAGAGGGAAAATTTAACTCATATGCAATCTTACCCCCCATAACTGCTAACATTGTGGTTCATAAGTATTCCAATTTTTCTATGGTTATTGATATGTGCACTATTGTAAAAATGAAGGGTGTGTGTTTTGTAACTGATTTTTTAAAATAATTTTTACGAATATTTTCCAGAATCATTTAAAAAATAGTGCTAATATCTGAATAATATTCTATTATATAAAATTTATATTTAATTTTCTGCTAATTATTATGTTTCCAATAGCTGTTTGTAACAATGCTTTAGGAATATTTTGTCTCATATTTTTGTCTATCTTATGATTATGTTTTCAATTTAATTTTTTAAATAAATGGAAGATTCTAGTCTGATGAGCATAATTGTTATAATCTGCTTAACTGAATTTACCAAAATGACCTCCAGAAAGTCAGCTGTCCTGTTGCAAGAAGAAGAGAGGGAGGAACACATAGTTTTGGAATGCTATTCTTTTCTTGAATTCCTCTGGTTGACCTTGCACTTGCATAAATATGTTGAGCATGTCTTTGATTCAAACAGAATGGGCCCAGTAGGACCTAATATAATAACATTTCCTTCTCTTCTTAGGAGCGATGCATTTCTCATTGAACTATAAAGAAAGCTATTGATATTTTGATGAATTTAAAAAATCTTGGTTGGTAAAACTCAGGTGCTTCTATTGAGACACATTCCAAATCCCAGTTTATGTCATCTGATGTCTAACAAGATAGAGTCTAATAAGGAATGGAGGATGAAAAGGAAGGTATGTCAATCCAAGTTCTGTCTCCTGTGTTCTTTCAAATCACTCTTTTTTTTCATTTTTTTCATTTTATTTAGTTACATTGTATTATGTGACACAGTTTCATAGCTACTGGGATACCTCCACCCCTCCCCACACCCTCCCCCCATGTTGGATTACTCCACCTTGTTACATAACCACAGTTCAAGCTCAGTTGAGATTCCCTCACTGCAAGCATATACCAAACATAGAGTCCAGCATCTTGCTGTCCGGCCTAGTTCAACGGCTTCTTAGGGAGACCCTTCCCATATACCATCAGCAAAAATTTACATCATTATGGGATTAGTTGGTATAGTAATGAGTAACCAATATGTTAAAAGTAAATGCGAGTTCTTAACCACATTCTGTGACCACCTCATTGACATTTCAATTTTAGTTTATACACAACTTATAACATAACATACATAGCATAAGATTGGCCCACATGAAAAAAAGCACCAACAACACATGTTGGCGAGGTTGTGGAGAAAAGGGAACCTTACTCCACTGCTGGTGGGAATGCAGGTTGGTACAGCCTCTATGGAAATCAGTATGGAGAATATTCAAACAACTCAAATTCAACATACTGTATGATCCAGCAATAGCACTCCTACGAATGTATCCAAATCACCTGTTTTATGAGAAACCAACATGTATCCCAATGTTCATAGCAGCACAATCAGTAATTGCAAAAACATGGAAGCAACCAAAATGCCCATCAGCAGAGGATTGGATAAGAAAGCTATGGTTCATCTACTCCGTGGAATACTACTCAGCTATTAAAAAAAACAAAATGCAGTTCTTTGTGGCCAAATGGGCCAAACTGGAAACCATAATACTAAAGGAAATGAGCCAATCCCAAAAGGTTAGATACCACGTTTGCCTTAATTTAATATGATGTTATGTAAAACATGTAATGCTATGTATGTTATGTTATAAGTTGTGTATAAACCAAATCACTCTTTTTAGGAAGGAGATTGTCAGATTTTAACAGGGAGTTCTAATTTAATCCGCAACAATTTGTGGCCAGGTGAAACAGTTGTCCATTAATTACTTCCAACCAGATGTGCTGCCAGTATTTTAAACTGGTTCTGACTCTAGGTTTTCTGTTTGCCTTTATCACACAGCCATTTTTTTGATAGCACAAAAAATGATATTTTTAAATTATTCTTGTATCCTGACTATTTCAATTTAGTACCTAAAGTATTTGTTTCTTCTTTTCCATTTTTTTTTTTTTTTTTGCACAAACGTTTAGGTCAGGAGTTCATCCCCTTTCACTGTGACAAAGGACTTCTAAAGTACATTTAGGAGTCCATAAGTGACAGGAAGAATTAGATGTGGACAAAGGAGGGCCACTGTGACCAGAACACTGAGAGCCTTCTCTGCTTCAGTATGATACAACTGGTGGAGCAAATAGAGCAAATTACATACAGAGCACATTTTTACATTTGAATTTCACCTAAACAATGAATAATTTTGCACATGATATACTTATATCAGAAGTCATCAGGTTCTTAATGAAATCTCAAATTGAACACTTTATATCTTATCTGGCATCTTGGTTAGGTGCTAATATTACTGGCACAAAAATTTCAGGTGTCCTCTCTGCATTCCAAAAATCTAGTGTATGGTCTTCTTTCATACATCAATGGAATTATTTTTTTATTCATTTATTCATTAATTACAGTGTATTACATGACACAATTTCATAGGTACGGGGATTCTCCCCCCTTCACCCCAAACCCCTCCCCCATGGTGAGTCCCCCCACCTTGATGCATAACCACAGCCCAAGTTCCACCGAGACTCCCTAATTAAAAGCTCACTCCATACAGAGTCCAGCATCCCACTTGTCCAGTCAAGTTCAACGGCCTCTTAGGGAGGCCCTCTCAGGTTTGAGGGCAGAGCCAGCAGAGTGTCACCTCGATCAATTAGATCAGCAACAATCCAGGTACGATGAGACTGGTGCAGAGTCCACTTATTGACATAGTCCATCTTAGAGTTTCCCTTTGTCCAGTTTTTCACTGCAAACATATAGCTGAGGTGGTTGATTGATCTACTCCATCTTCTATCTTTTCTTGGTTAATGTTTTGATTCCTCCATTTTGTTCAGGGGAATCCCCAAAGAAACTTTGAGGTGTTCCCAGTCCAGGCTCCTAAATACACTACTAGTAAGCACAGTGCCCGCCACAGTCCATCACTCCGATCAGCTGGTGGTTGTAATCCCTGGGTTGGTTCTATTCTGAGCCCCGACCTCCATTGGAACCGATGAGTATTGCAGCTCTTCCCGGCTCTGCCCATCACACACTCGTCCCTCACCTAAATCAGTGGGAGGTGTGCTGGTTGGGTGCTGCATTTCCTATTGGCACAGGCCATTTCACCTTGGCATTTGGTGTTTTGTACTGTTGTTATCGCAACCAAACCTGGCCAGGCCCACTCACAGTTCCAGCACTCGGATTTGCCAGTGGATGACGTGAACTGACTCAGCCTGGTCTGCCCCCAACCTGAGCCAAATGTATGTCAGTGGGTCACTTTCCAAAGCCTCTACTGGGTTGTTTACCTCCATACTTCCTGCGTTTATTTCTAGGGTCATTGTCCTGTCAGAGGAACTGTTCAGATTCCTCCATCAGACCCCTTCCTGGTGTCAGGTTTCACGCATACCAGCAGGTCCTTTGGCCAGCACTGCTCTTCAACCCATTCTGGTTCCTGCTGTTGAGAGTTTCAGTCCAGCCACAGCTCATCCATACCCACATATAGCTCATATATGGCTCAGTTGGGGTTGAAACCTAGCCGAGTCCGTCCCACATCTACCCTGGTCCTCCAGAGCACCAAACTGTGTTGCGGTCTAACCCAGCATGGTGCGTCAAGTCCGAATACATGTTTGTGCCAAGGGAGTACAACTGTGACCCGACCAGAACTCAGCCCCCTTCCAGTTCCTGCACCCCTTACTGGTAACCTCCACCCAGCCAAGGCCTCCCCCAAGCTCACCAACCAGACCTGTTCCCAGCCAGTGTTAAGTATGCCAGAGGTTGCTCTGGGTCAGGCCAGCGTGCCCCATAGACTGTCATGCTCCTGCATAGACTCCTCCGGCCCTTCTAAACCACCCAGTGGGGTCAGAGTTTGCACAGGGATTGGTCCACCCATACCTGACACATTCTAGCCCCGAGTATGGTTCTCAAATGCCAGACAAGGTCATAGTCTTGCCTTCTGTGACCACTCTGCTGATCCCTCCTCCTATCAGGTAATGGGGTATCCTGCTGGACAAGCCCAGAATTTTGCTTTTGAAGGGACTGGTTTTGGTAATCTGCACTATAAAGTGACTATAGGTTCTACAGAGGAAGATTTACTGCCATTGAGACTCTTTTTTTTTTTTTTTAAGATTTTATTCATTTTATTACAGCCAGATATACACAGAGGAGGAGAGACAGAGAGGAAGATCTTCCATCCGATGATTCACTCCCCAAGTGAGCCGCAACGGGCCAGTACGCGCCGATCCGAAGCCGGGAACCTGGAACCTCTTCCGGGTCTCCCACACGGGTGCAGTGTCCTCAACTGCTTTCCCAGGCCACAAGCAGGGAGATGGATGGGAAGTGGAGCTGCCGGGATTAGAACCGGCGCCCATATGGGATCCCGGGGCTTTCAAGGCGAGGACTTTAGCCGCTAGGCCACGCTGCCGGGCCCTGCCATTGAGACTCTTAAGGACTAATACACATTCTCAGAGAACTGTGGGTTCTGCATGGAGTGACTCCTGTAGCATATCAAAGGAATCAAATTCCAGAATTTCCTGGACGGGTGGCCAGCAGGCGCAGCCTGGCGCCAAATGGCACGCTGGCCGCCCATGAGCGGCTCACCCCATGTACTTACGTACGTGGTGGTAAGCCTGGCTGTGCTAGGCTGGACTCGTGGCAGGGCACCCGAGCACCCCGGGCAGCATGGCTGCCCAAGGTTTGAGACGCTCAGGCCTCCGCCCGGATCCTCCTAGCTCCTCCCCCACTCCAGCCGCATGGCGCGCTGAGGAGGCCCAGATCCGCTTCTCAGGCCCTGGGACCACCCTCCCACTCCTAAAAGAGGGCCATCAAACCAGGATTCCTGCAATCTGGAAACCGCGCGGGAGCTCCTCCCCCACTCCAGCCGCATGGCGCGTTGAGGAGGTCCAGATCTGCTTCTCAGAGCCCTGGGACAACCCCCTCCCAATCCCAAAAGAGGGCCATCAAACCAGGATTCTGGCAGATCAGGAAGCTGCCCGCGAGCGGCTCACCCCATGTACTTACATACGTGGTGGTAAGCCTGGCTGTGCTAAGCTGGACTCGTGGCAGGGCACCCAAGCACCCCGGGCAGCATGGCTGCCCGAGGTTTGAGACGTTCAGCCAATGGAATTATTTTTATAAATTCCTATTTTGTTAAGGGCAAGAATCTCTTGTACCTACCCACTCTAAGTAATTTGTATTCCATGCAGTAAAAATGAATCATTGAGCTTGAGTTACAAGACTGCAGATTATCTCCATTACTATAACTCTTAATCACAATAACAAGGTATCTCATATTTCTTTAAAGACTCATGAAAATCAGAGGTGTGCAGAGAGAGGAAGACAATGAACATATGTGCACACACACACACACACACACACAAAATCTTCCATTTGTTGGTTCACTCACCAAATAGCCACAATGGCCAGGGCTGGACCAAGCCAAAAGCAGAATTTGGTGTTCTTTCTGGTTCTTTCATGCAGGTGCAAGAGGCCCACGTACCTCAGCCACCCTCATTATTTGTCCATATACATGAGCCTGTATTAGAAATAGAGAAGCCAGGACTCAAACCGGCACTCATATTGGATGCTGGCCCCACAGGTCAGCATCCATTTTAAGGTCTTTTAAGCTCACCTTCAAAAACCGGTTTTTAAAAACAAATAAAATATTGGAATAGGCAATAAGGTGGAATAGGATAAGGACATGCTGAAATAGACAGAGGAGAATTAGCAAAGAGGAGAGAGGGGTCTGATCCAGGGAAATAGGAATGAGAAGATCGGTAGCAAAAAGACTCCAGGGAATCCCTGAAAATGAGAAGCAGTAAAGACCATGGAAAGGAACTGCAGTGAGCAGATATCACAAAGGTGATTGGAGCACAACCGATAAGCAGGTGGGAGGGGAGACTTACAGGGACACATGAGGTGAATCAAGCCATAGATTTACACTGCCCTACTGACTTTTTTATTTCAATTTAGAACTGAAACAAAGTAGCAGAGCCCTTGTAGATAAGTGCAAAAGCAGGGATTGAGTTTGCAACCCAGCCTCCCATCTCCGCCATTGTGGCACATCGAGTATTCTTTTGAGTACAGTGGCAAAGCCCCTGGGGGATAACAGCTACACATGGACTAAGCTTACAGAGGACCCACATACAACTCTCCAAGGGTCTTCTACCCAAACAAATACCATGAACTCATTAGGCTGGTTCCATTAGGAAAATAATACCAACTTCATATAACATTGGTTCTTTCCAAAAGGTTTGACTTGCCCCATGACCTAGCTGCTAGAAGGTTCTGGCAAGAAGGAAAAAAAAAGTGTGCTGCAAGTAGTGAGTCCAGAGAAAAGTGCTAATACAGGGAAAAGAGCACCACAAATAGCCCTGTGATCCAGACACTGCATCTCCCCACTGTTGGAACCACAGGCAACATAAAGGATGAATGGACAATGGCCACGGTCTAGAATAACAGGAGGCAGAGAGAATTGACCCAGGTAGCATTGCTGTGGAGCACAATGACAGGAGTATGGGAGCCCCAAACTGAAACTTGCTGGAGGGGTGTGACTGTCACAAAGAACCACGGCCAGTAAAGTTGACCAGCAGTTGTATGGACATCTTAGCTTCAAGATAAAATTGATCCAAGCAGAAGAATCCACTATTCTGAATTGCAGTCCCCTAGGACAGAAGAGCAAGGATGGCACCATGAATGACATTACCAATGCCTTGCCTGCCAAGGATCAAAATGATGTTTCATTCTCACAACTGGATTATGAATACCTTGAGGAACTGCTGAAAAAAATAGAATAAAAAAAACACTATAAAGCTCTTTTAAAAAGCAGGAAGCAGATACAAGGCTTAAAGAAATTTAAGAATATGTTACACAGAGAATAGCAGTGTGAAACAAAATCAAACGTAAATATTGTAAATGAGGAATACAATAGAGCAACTTAAAATGCAATGGAAAGTCTCAATGATAGAATGGGTGAGCGAAAAGAATTTCAGAGCTGAAAGACACCATTTGTGAAGAATGAAAAATCAGAAACATGGAAGAGGAACTGAATAAAGCTAAGCAAACCACCCAATAATTAAGTAACCCTATCAAAATGCTAAATATAAGGGTCGTAGGAATTCCTGAAGGCATGGAAAGAGAGTTGAATTGAAAGATGTATTCAATGAAGTAATGAGAACTCTTCTAACATGGAGAAACAAAAGGGAAAACAAACACAGGAAGGGCAGAGATCCCCAAATAAATGGCAAACAGAAGCAGTCATCATATCACCTCATTATCAAACTCTCTTCAGGTGAACATAAATAAAAGATGATTAAATATGCATGTGAGATTTATTAGACCAAATAACTTATAGAGAAACACTATTAAGACTCACAGCTGACCTCTCAGAGGAAATCTTACAGGCCATAAGAGAAGGGAGTAACATATTCCAGATTTAAAAAGAAAATAAAAAGGAGTCCCGGCATAACATACCCAGCAAAGCTTTCATTTGCATTCGAAAACGGAATAACTCCCGAAGCAAACAAAAACTAAAAGATTTTGCTTTTCTACCCAAGTGGCCTTACAAATGCTGCTTAAAGATGTGCAATAGACAGGGGGAAAATGACATACTACAGCCAACATAGAAGCATGATAAAAGTGGAAAACATCTTAGTAATACCACAAAGGAAAGCTAAACCAAACAGTGAAAAACCCAATGTTAAAATGACAGGACTAAATCTGTCAGTATTGACCCCTGAATACAAATGGCTTAAATTCATCAATCACAAAATTGGAAGAAAAAAAAAAAAGACCAATCCATCTGTTTCTATAAGAAACACGTTTCAACATCACAGATATGTGAAAACTTAATGAGGAAGGATGGAAAAGGACATTTTAGGCTTATGGAAAAGAAAAATGGGCTAGTATAGACATTCTAATACCAGATAATATAGATTTCAACATGAAAAGCATTAGAAGAGGTGAGGAAGGACAACATGCAATAATTAACAGACCCATTCAGTTACAGGAAATCATGATAATTATAAATGTATACACACCGAATACCAGAGCACACTCCAGATTCAAAGCTGAAACAAAAATTGACAATAAAAATATACTTGCATCAGGCCTCTAATATGTGTGTGTGTGTTAATAACAACAAATGGATGCTTTCATGTGAAAATACGAATGAAAGTCACTCATGGGAGCACAGAGACAAGCTGGCCAGGAAAATATCACACTTTGTGTGGTCCTGAAAGTGACTTTGAATGAGTGCTTTATCTTGAAATGCTTCTTTTGCTTATTCATGAATGTCATCAATTGCATAATTAATACAACTGGTGGAGTTAAGTCAATTGTCAACCAACAAAGGAAGTGATCAAAATGATGGTTGAAACTGTACTTAGTTATACTTTCAGGAAAAAAAATTCATAATTTTGAAAGTATTTGAAAATCTAGTTAGCCCTATAAATAACTCCATTGAAGCAAAAAAATATTTTACCATAGTAATAGCAATCAGCCAACACATAAATAGCTTCAGTTGAATTTCAGAGAATTTCAGTGTATAATTAAAGGGCATGGTTTGGCTCACATCTCTGGGTTGTTCTACCACAGATGTGAGCAGACCATATGAACTGAGAAGCACATTTATCGAAAGTGAAATGTTCAATGACTCCTTTTACTATGTACTGAGCACACCATGTACCTATTATGGCTTTAGGTTTATGGCTGAAAGTTCAGCCTCCTGTTTGAGTGTAAGTGAAAGTGTTCATTTATATGCCAGATATTTTTCAAGTGATATATAAGCTTTCCCCAAGCTAAGTAATTGAGAACATAGAGTAACCTGTATACAGATACTAGATGAATAGTGATACCAATTCCAATGGATTATTGGCAAAAATCCAGTTTTATAGAAACTGAAGGGAGGTTACAAATTTATTAAGTAACACTCTAGAGATGTATGGATCACAACTAAAGTAATCCTCATTCGTCATTACCATGAGTATTTTTTCTGTGGTTAAAAACACCAGACCCATCGGGGAATACCTGGGCTAACTCACTTCCTTATACTAATGTTTAATGCATCATATGAGTAAATTGCTTTTTCAATAGCAAAAGCATAATGGTAGCACATTGCACCATTCCTTCATAACGTTTGTCATTTCTTAAATAACATTTGTGTGAAGATTTCATTAAAGCATATATATCTTCACTAAAGCATAGAATATTCTATGAGAACAAAATCCAGGTGTTTGATTTGTTTAGCATTGCCTGCCAAAACCTAAAAGAGTTTTAAGCTGATGAATAGCAAGCTGATCTAAAGATGAGGCTTAAGAGAGGTCTTCAGTACAGTGAGCAAGAGAAATGTAATAGTGTCCCCTTGTCCTTGGTGGAAGTGACCATCAGAGCCAAAGAAACCAAAGCAAGGACTGTGGTTTCACAGTGCTTTAGCCTCACGGGTTACGGTTCAACCTTCTTTTCTCATGGCCACATTTTTATTTCAAATAATTTGCAGATAACCTCTATTTCTGAACGTCTATAACTGTCAGTGGGAAAGGTAAAGTTAAGGTAAACTGCAGTCATACTGATGGAAGAAGAGTAATTTGGGACTTCATGGGAATAAAGAAACGAATGGGTCAACAGAGTCCTGCAGCTGACAAAACAGGGTGAGGTTTTGAGAAAGAACTGAAGCCCTGTGTGGAGAATAAAAGGAAGTCCAGTGCATACTGTACCTAAAACTGACAGAAGTGGTTTCTGGTCGGTGCCTCCTGTGTCTCATAAAGCACAAACCCCACAAAAGGGGAAATCTGGTTTCCATATACTTCAGTCCCATAAGAACGGACTTGCAGAAAGGATGTGCTGTGCTCTTTTATAGGAGCAGGCATTCTGTTGTTCTAAGGTGAGTTGTTAGTTCACCATTTAAAAAGCCTCAGTGTTGCACACCATCAGGACTCCTGCTGGACTGTTCTTACTCTCCATTCACAAAGGCTTCTTCAATGCAGTGAGTCTCGCAGTTTCACCAGGGCAGTCGCTCATGCTCATGTCCAGAGTTCCTAGCCCCGTGGCTTTTTCCACTCAAAATTAACTCCTAAACTGCCCCAGAATCACAGAGGACTCAGAGCTGGGCTTGCATATTTCTTGAGAGACCTTTCTGTGTTGAGACACACAATTATTTCCTTATTACTTTTTATTTTTTTGTATGAGTTTTCGTTTCTGCAGTGGTTATTGTATACAAGGTCTCTTCAGTAGAAAACAATTGAGATAAAAAATATAACAGAAATAAGGCTCTACTTAACAAGAACACTAGGCATTACCTGAAGCCAAACCTCAAAATCCACTCTTTCTTCTACATGCATGATCATGATATACCCTCATCTACAGGACATGTCTTTCACAATAAACATGACCTAAAAAGTGATATATCTGTGACAGAAGACACACTTGAGATGTCTCGATCCTAAAATTTTGCTCAATTAAAAAATACAAAATAGAATTATTATCAGTTCCAAATCCAGCATCTTCCAATGGAGGTTAAAAACAACAAAAAGAAGAAGGAGGAGGAGGAGGAGGAGAAGAAGAAGAAGAAGAAGAAGAAGAAGAAGAAGAAGAAGAAGAAGAAGAAGAAGAAGAAGAAGAAGAAGAAGAAGAAGAAGAAGAAGAAGAAAGAAAGAAAGAAAGAAAGAAAGAAAAACGGAAACTGGAATTTGCAATTCCTATCCCTGTACATAAACTGACAACATGTATCCAGAAAAATTCTTTGTAGTGGAAGGTGGCAGAAAAACACTGCATGTGCTCTCCTCTCAAATGTCAAGACTGAAACAAGTTTTCTTTTTTAATTCAAAGTTGTCTTTTTCAAGATTCTTAACTGAACAGTTCTGCATCTCTCTGAAAAATACATGGCAATACATGCTTACATCTGAGTCCCTGGAGAAAGACTCATCAGGAGTCTCATATTGAATCAATTTGCTCATGGGTGTTTAGTTATAGATTTCATATTATACTGGAAAAAGCTTCACAGTACCTCCATGTTACACAGTCTGCTGTGTGTAATTTACACTTTGACATATGCTGCATTCTACTTATGGTAAAACAGAATTTGTCACATGCTTGAACAATGCCGCTTGACAGGTTTTGCTGCCTTTTAAGGTTATTGGAACCCAATCACCTGAGATAGAAATCTGGAACTCATTCTCTTGCCTTTTTCTCAGCATCCATTTCACATGGATCATGAAGCTCCGGTGACTCCTCTTCCTTTTTTAAATATATATATATATATATATATATATATATATATATATATATATATGTATTATTAATTACATTGCATTATGTAACACAGTTTCATAGGCTCTGGGGGATCCCCCAACCCCTCCCCGTACCTTCCCCCCACGGTGGATTCCTCCACCTTGTTGCTGTATGACATTTCAAATTCAGTCAAGATTCTTTCATTGCAAGAGTATACCAAGCATAGAGTCCAGCATCTTATTGTCCAGGTAAATTCAACAGTTTCTTGGGGAGACCATCTCTGGTCTGAAGGCAGAGCTGGCAGAATATCATCCTGATCAATTTAAAGCCACAACATAACATCAACGACAATTTACAACATTATGGAATTAATTTACATGGTATTGAGTAACCAATATGTTAAAAAAAAATGAAAATTCTTAACCACATCCTGTGACTACTTCATTGACATTTCAATTTTAGTTTATACATGGAACTGACTGCTATACACCTTAAAATGGTTATAGGGTACTATTCAGCTGTCTCATGTCTATTTTCATTATAGTATTTAGCAGTTTATAGTGTTGAAGCATAATTTCACTGAACTTGGCAGATTTTAGGATAGTCTAAACTGGGTTATAACTCTAACAAGACATATGTCAACAATTGAGGTACAGAACAGTTTTAGGAGGGGTGTGCAGAGAAATCTTCAATACCTTAGTGAGGAGTAATTAATCTTTGTGTCCTACCTAGTAAGGTATGTGTGAGTCCATGCCGACAATTTCCTGTCTGGTTCTAAGCTTTCCTTGTTGTTCTCTGCCTATCTAGTCTAATGTGTGTGTGTGGGGGGGGGGGGGGGATGGGGCTCTGGAGCGACCCTGATGGTCATTGCCAGAGAGGGTGGGGAGCCAAAGTTGGAACTAAGTAAGGACCAGAGAAAGCTCCTCTCCCTAGTCCCGAAGGAAGTTTACTGTTCTGTTTCTGTGGACCCCTCAGGGCTCCTGGCTGTTGTTCCAATGACCTTGGATCATGCGAGGAAGGATTTGGGCTTCTTCCATCCCGTGTAGTAGATCCAAAAGGGGGTAGATGACCTCAGAGTTCTTGGCCTCCAAAGGCACTCCAGTTCCCCGTGATCTCTTTGGCAGTTGGGATGTAGTCCTTGGTGCCCATACTGATAGTCCTTGGTGAGGATCCGGGCAACTCCTCTTCCTTAACAACTCCCAAATCTCAGCTTTTGTTCTCCATCCTTGCAGCTCAAACTGACATCCCTATACCCTTGGAAACATTAACTAGCATCTTGAGCCTCTCTCCTGCATCCATGTGTGCTTTTCCCTGTCACTGTCTTCAATGAAAGGGCTCTAAACTTTGAATAGGCTTTTTTATTCCCCTCAGTGTGCATTGATTCTAAGTTTTCATCCCTGTTTTCTCACCCTGTGTGTACTAAATCCACAATCCTCAGAAATTTCTATCGTACATGACATGTGCTCTGTTCTATCACAACTTGCTATTCTAGTCTAGTAATCACAACTTTACATCCAGATCAGCACTATTTTAAACCTTCACAACTGAAACAGAATATGTGGCATTTGTCTTCCTGTGGCTGACTTATTTCACTTAACGTAAATTCGATAGTTTTATCCATCTTAGTGAAACCTATATAATATTATTTTGTGACTGAATAATATTCCATTGTGTGTATATAATACATCTTCAAATATTCATCTACTGGTGAGCATTTAAATTGAGTTAATATTTCTGCTCTTCTGAATACTACTGTAAACAGGGGAATGTACATTTTATTTTGTTTATTCCCACTTACTTTGAGGGGGTCAGGTTCATGTCTATGAAAGGGATGGCTAGATCAAACGGTGTGAATCCCGTTTTAATGGTTTTTAGAAGTTTTTTTCAGTAAACAAAAAAGTTTTAGTCTTTATTGATTCTATATTTTCTGTATTTTCTTTTTGTAGTTTCACAGTCTCAGATTGTATGTTTAGCTCTTTAATCCATTTTTATTTGATTCTTGCCTGAAGTGACATTGAGATATATTCATTTATCATGTATTTTTTCCAGTTTTTTCAACAATTGGTGCTGAATTTCATCTAATGTGTTTTTTACACTATTGAAATAACCATGATTTTTAGTTTTCACGTTGTTGATGTGATGTATTATGCCCATGTTTTCCAAATATTAACAAAACCTAGAAAGCCTAGGATAAATGCCAGGTGATCACAACCAATTACATTTCTACTTTGCTAGTATTTCATTAATTTTTAATTACATCCTGGACATTACTTTACTTCTGCTATAAAAACTTTGGCAAACTTCTTAGGGAGGGAGTTTCTCTAGGAACAATACCTCCCAGCTCTGTCTGCTTCATTTGGCACAGGTAAACACAGCTTACGCTAGAACAAGTCCCCTTAATATTGACTATTTGATGATACCCCTCACATGGCAGACCACTCCTTTTCACTTTTACAATGTTAGTAAAAAAAATGAGATGCCAAAAAGAGCAACAAGAAAGTAGAGCCTGCTGGTTTAGGATAAGATGTATTGGGTTTCACTACAGCTATATGTTATAAGGATATTTATTTACAAAAGCAGAATTTTCTACTTTGTTCTTCTTCAATTATTCTTCCAATGATTCCTTTCTCCACACAGCAATCATTACAATTCAGTTTTCTAAGCAATAGCCATTAAGGAATACATTATATAAGTGGTTTGGTTTCAGCCTTGAAAAGGCACAAAAACACTGACACACTATGGACTCAATTCAACTGCATATTGTTTTAAGTATAAAAGATTGAATAAAAAGTCTGTTTCAAAACAGACAATTATACCTGTAGTGAAGTGTCAGTATGTGCTTAAATTACATATAGGAAATACATGAAACCAGCTCCATTCATATCATTTCAAAGACATTACCTATTATAGTGAAAAAAATAAACCTATTTGTCAACAATTAGATATTGCACATTCAACAGATAATCACATAAGCTGTATTGACAAAAGGAAACTGAACAGCAGCGTAGTTTGGGTACACTGAGTGATCATCTAGAGGAGACTGTAGTGCAATAAGCAAAGGCATTCACTGAAGATTCGAATAACTATGTACTGCTAACTCTCAAAAGGCTCATCTGCTGCAATGAACTTGCAAATACAAGATTAAAATCGTGCAGACAAAAATATTCAGATGGAGGTCTCTGTTGTACTGTGTGAGTACAGAGGCATTTAAATGGCATGATCTTCAGTCTTCATTCTTTCCCCTATGTACAATTAAAATCAAAATAGAAGTTCATTTTATTTATTTTCCTAATTCATTATTCAGGTTTCATTAAAAATGCCCATATCTCGGTGATCCCATTCCAGTGTTCAAACAGCCATATTCACCTCATTCTCTAGTAGAATTTGCATCATTAAAATGAATGACAGGGCAAATATTATTTAGCGTTTATGTCACTTAAGCCTAGTGTTTTAGTTCACCTATACCTGAGTTTCTTCGCAGGAAAATTTGTTATCTCACAGAATTATGGTTTATGTAATGTAGATACAATAAGTTATAAAGTGTTACATGTATATTAAGCATCAAATAAAATACTTACTGACCTTATTTTGATACCTTTTTATTTTCCATTTTATTTTTATAAAAGGAATGATTACACATGAGCAAATATTCTCTGAAAACCACTCCTTGTTATCTGCCAACCAGTTGTTCTTAAAACAGTGATGGAGGTCTCAAGTTCTTGGGCTTCTGCACGTGATAGGAGACCTGGAGGAGGCTCCTGGTTACTGAATTCAGATCAGTCAGCTCCAGCTATTGAGATAATTTAGGGAATAATCCAGCAGATCCCTTTTACCTCCGTTACTATCTCTTTTTCTTACTTTTTGTTAACTTTGTACAGTCTCGTTGAACAGCTAAACTTTATTCAGTATTTTCTTATAATGCTCTATATAATCACTACTTTGATTTTCAAGCAAAAATGAAACCAACAATTTATCCTTAATCAAAATTGTAGACCACCACATAGGAAATATTCAGAGTACAGTCCAATGCCTCTAAAAACCTCATTTTGTGTATGTATAATTAGTTCTGACAATATTAAATAGGCCAGTTTCATAGTGAGGAATATGTAATCCTTTTGGATTCAGAATTAATAAAATATCTTGGCCTATGATTACTTTTCAAAATATTATTTTGTATAATTGCATGAAAATAGTATAAGTCATTTTTCTATTAGTTTTATTGTGCTATGTCGAAAGAAAAATAACAAAAATAAACATATCCAACAGATGAAAAATTATTTCTCAATTTCTATAATTCCATGTTTCAAATAAATCTTTTAATAATTTATTAAAAGTGATTTTCTCTTCATAGCACTAAAAATTACGAATCAAGATTTGTATGAGCTGGTCTTTAAAAATTATTAATATAAAATAAAGAAACAGGGCCTCGCATGGTAGCTGAGTGGTAAAAAGTCCTTGCCTTGCATTTGCTGGGATCCCATATGGGCACTGGTTCATATCCCAGCTCCCTGCTTGCGGTGTGGAAAAGCAGCTGAGGATGAACCAAAGCCTTGGGATGCTGCACCCAACTGGGAGACAAGGAAGAAGCTCCTGGCTCCTGGCTTCAGACTGGCTCAGTTCTGCCATTGAGACCGCTTGAACAAAACAGAATGGAAAATCTTTGTCTCTCCTTCTCTCTGTAAATCTAACTTTCTGATAAAAATAAATTTTAAAAAAAATTTAAAAAGGAGCAAAGACATTTTAGTTACCAAAAAAGATAGGTTATCCAGTTATATTTCAAAATTTCAAAAAATAAATAATACTTCAAATATTCCCATGGAACAATGGCTCAGTGGCCAAGTCCTTGCCTTGCATGTGCCATTATCTTATAGAGTCACTGATTTATGTCCTTTCTGCTCCACTTCTCATCTAGCTCCTTGCTTGTGGCCTGGGAAAGCACTAGGGGATGGCTCAAAGCTTTAGGATCCTGCACCTGCAAGGGAGACCCAGAAGAAATTCCTGGTTCCTGGCTTCTGATTGAGTCAGTTTCAACCATTGCAGCCACTTGGACAGTGAATCATCAGATTGAAGATGTTTTTATCTCTCCTTCTGTTTATAAATCTGTTTTTCTAATAAAGATAAATAAATCTTTAAAATAAATACATACCCAACTTTACAAGGAACATACATTTACCAGTAAAATAGTGTTTACTGTTTATTTTAAATATACATATGTAGGGCCCGGCGGCATGGCCTAGCGGCTAAAGTTCTCTCCTTGAAAGCCCCAGGATCCCATATGGGCGCCGGTTCTAATCCCGGCAGCTCCACTTCCCATCCAGCTCCCTGCTTGTGGCCTGGGAAGGCAGTCGAGGATGGCCCAAAGCCTTGGGACTCTGCACCCACGTGGGAGACCTGGAAGAGGTTCCTGGTTCCCTGCTTCGGACTGGCGCGCAGTACCGGTCCGTTGCGGCTCACTTGGGGAGTGAAACATCGGATGGAAGATCTTCCTCTCTGTCTTTCCTCCTCTCTGTATATCCAGCTTTCCAATAATAATAAAAAAATCTTTAAAAAATATATATATATGTATATATAATATGAAGCTCTGTGTTCTATTTGATCAAACAATAAAATATTTTATTATTTTGTTGGTCACAACCTATTAAGTCAGTTTTCTTTAAGCAACTAAAAGTACAAGCTTTCTTTGAGGATAAATTGGGCTCAAGAAGAAAAAATTTTAAAGAAAAAATTCTTAAAAATTCTTTTAAAAATTTATAAATTATAAAGGTAAAAATTTTGATTGTTTTGATAAGATGCAAAGAATTAAGAAAATATACAAGATTTTGATTAATATTTTTCATACTGATGAATAGTTAGTCATTATAGCTTTAATAATCTGGCTGAATTCATTTATTGATAGTGTGGAAAGTAAGTTGATTGGTTTCTCCTTAAATTTACAACTTTAAATATAACATCTTCAAAAAATTACCAAAAGGGCTGCTGCTCACTCACCTCTTTTACACACATTTCATGGCCAAAATATTTTAAAATGGCTACCTTCCAAAATGCCTTTGAAGTCTGAGTTCAAAAGATTAGTTTGAGTTACTCAACCTGTTGCTTAAGTTTTTAATTCAAAATGGTTGAGTTCACTTTTGCTTCCTTAGTTCCTCACATGCAACTTGGAATTGTGGATTTGGTCAGTATCAATCACACATCAAAGTTTCCTATAAAGAGAAGGATGCTACCATTCTTATCACTGTATCCCCAAATCGAGTTTCAAAGTTATACAATGAAATGGTAGAAGTAACATTTTGCAATTCTCAATGATCATTCGTTCATAAAGTAGAGCTGCATAATGTGTGCTATTTTATTTTTCAAATACTTATTTGCTTATTTGAAAGATAGTTACAGGGAGACAGAGACACAAACAGATCATGCATCTGCCAAATCTCCTCTACTGGATCACAATGGCCAGCACTGGAATAGGCCAAACTGGAATAGGCCAAAGTCAAGGTCTCCCGCAGCAGCACAAACAATTGTGTGCTTGTCTGCTGCTTTACCCAGTCCATTAGCAAGTAGCACTGAAACTGGAGCAGCCAAAATTGAAACAGCCCTCTGTAAGGGTTGCCAGTGCCACAGACAGTGGTTTGAAGTCCTGAGCCACAGCATTGGTCTCACTTATTTTATTTTATTTTATTTTATTTTATTTTATTTTATTTTATCTTATTTTATTTTATTTTATTTTATTTTTGCCTCATTTTCTTACAAAATTTCCTAGTTTCACATTGTTTTAGTTTCATATAAAATGTGTCTCTTTAAGGACACCACAGATTTCTTATTTAAAATAAGTTAATATGAGACCACTTATTTAAAACCTATAAATAATCCAACAATACGAAAATCATGTTCGAACACAGTTCTTTATATATTTTATTCCTTGTGTCTTAAAACATGAATTTCAATGTGCTACTAGATAGAAAACAGAATCAATATAAAACAACACTATGTAAAGAGATAGCCAAAATTTGAGTTATCACTTTAACACATTTCTATAAGTAATTAAGCTTTATAAAGACAGAATATTCCATCAGGCTATTCTTACAAATATTTTATGAAAAAAAAGATTAGAATATTTAATGAATGGCCAGCTATTCAATTCTTAGATATTTAAAGCAATAAAGTATGTTCACACAAAGTTGCATGTGAATATTTACAGGAATTATATTCATAATCTCTCAAG
Organism: Ochotona princeps; assembly: GCF_030435755.1. Lineage (NCBI taxonomy): Eukaryota > Metazoa > Chordata > Mammalia > Lagomorpha > Ochotonidae > Ochotona > Ochotona princeps. Next base: position 77,294,277 of record NC_080832.1, read on the forward strand.
TCTGGATTAAAAAACTCCAGCTTTCCTTAAAGGGTAACTAGGCAAAAAAATGTTGCTAAATCATTACAACATCATTGATTGCCATGAGTATGGATAGTGAAAGGATTCAACTCTCATATGCTCAACCAACTTAATCACTCTCAGGTGAATTAAGATATTCATCTGCTGTATGATTCCATTTCTTCAAACCAGAAGCCTATTGTGATAAATAGTTGTTAGGAGGTAGGAGTTTGAGAACTCAACTAACTTAAAATTATACACCTTAAGGATGTTTTGTGGGTTTAAAAAATAATTGTATCCTAAATTTTAATGCTGGTATGATATTAATATCTATGATAAACTTTGTAGAACAAAAGTGACTAAATTATCATATGCTAATTTGTGAGTAGTCCAAACATGAATACATGTTACAATAAAAGACAAAGGTAATAAAACATTATAAATATGATTAAATTAATTAACAAATAAATGCGGTTGGATTGGAAAAGCTAAGATTATCAATGTCAATTTTCCCTTGATTTTCTTTAGGTTCAAAACAATATAATTCAGAATTCAAGAAAGCATTGTTCGATAAAATCACAAAAATATGATTATATAAAAATATAAATAAATTTAATATCCAAATGATTTTTAAAGAACAAATCTGAAAAACATGATACCTGATATACCTATAGTGTATTAATAATATGATAAGTCAATGAGTCAGAGTGGACATTTAAACGTAGACATGGACATTCATAATCAATGATTTTTCAACCAAAGATTCAAATTAATTTAAAGAAACATGATAATATTTTTAAAAATTGTGCTAGAAAATCAGATATGCCAATATGGAAAAAAGCAAAACCAATCTATTCCTTCCAACACACACAACTAATATGAATAAAAAATAATCTAACAAAACCTAAAGATAAAGCTATGAAAACACTGGGACTAAGCATTTGCAATGTGTGTGTCCGTATACTTGTATCGAAAGTAGAACTGTTGTCACTTAACAGTAAGAACAACATGGATTGTACAAAAAATTAAAGCTAAATATGCACCTGAAAAAAAAATTCTCAACATCATCAGTCCTCAAAAAACCCAAACGTAAAGCATGATGAAATATCTCTGTCCATTACTAAGATTAAAATATCAAAGCCTGGTAAATGCAGATTCACATGTGAAGCAATGAAGCTCTACTACATTAGATGGTGTTACTAATGTGGAAATTGCATGCAAGGGTTTTAAAAGAAATCATTAAATATCAATTTATGATATATCTCCAGATGGGACTATTAGCCTTGGTAGGCATTATTCAAGAGAAATGAAGACGCATGTGCACACACAGATTCTGTTCAGAAGTTTCCGGCATTTGAACAATGTCCAGTTGTCCCAATATTAAGCAAAATGTAAATGCAATGAAAAGATTCAATAGACAAAATATGGCACTGATCATTTTTACTCTCTTTACAAGCTTCTCCAAGAAATAACACTTACTGACTAGTTTTGCGAAAAAAAAAATCACCACTCAAAAATAGACTGCTAGCAGTAGGCTATGCAATGAAATGGTATCTATGAGTTCAAGTACAAATAATAGTGGTTCAATAATTAAAGTCCTAAAGTTCAAATGTGTGAGCCAAATGTATCAATAACCAATACAGAGAAAAATGCCAGAATTTATGATCAATAAAGATTTAAAGGTTAGTGAAGCTGAAGTTTTGACAGATCTGTGGATTTCCAGAAATAGTCAATAAACATGACACAATCTAATACACAGCTTTGTACAAATTTGATCACAGTTAGGCACATTTACTGTTAATTCGCAATGATCTTTATTTAATGTGTCCAGAAATACATCACTTCATGACAAAAAGGAAGGAAAATGTTCAAAATGTTTTGTGTTTCATTGAGGAGTAGCAAAATATTTCACTCTTTTGTACTCAAAATATGAGCTGTTCTCTCCTTAGAAATATGCAGATAATTTCAATTTGTTCAAAACAGTACATTTCATTCATTTTCTAACACTGTTATTTTTACTAATTAATATTCTCATATGCATAGTGCTAATTTCCAGCAAATTTCCCTGATCCCAGAAACAGAGAGAAATATTTTCAAGTAAAAGAATTCAAGTAATTTGGATTATTTTATTCTGTTGAGCTACACTCAAACCTATCAATCCATGCTTGTGCATTAAAGTCATAATGAACTAGCTTACCTAACACCGAACTGTTAAATAACGCTCCATTAAAGTGAACTTGTCAGGCACAACCCAGCATGGTGTCTCAAATTAGAAAAGGAGAAGCTGATGCGAAATTCACTGGTAGGATAAACATAGTCAGACAGCATGTTGCAGGCCCTTTGCCCTACCAGTCCTGGTGATTAATGAGGAAGGGAACTAAGCATTACCAAAGCACCTTTTTTTCTGCAATGCATTTTGTAAAGGTTAACCTGCATGCGTCACAATGAGAAAATGGATGCAACTTCAAACAAAGGAATGCTCAGGAAAGTAATAGGATAAGCATGAGGACTTGCCTGCCACTGCTAAGATTTAACATCCCAGCAGCCTAGGAAGTCTAGCCAAAGGATGTAGTCTTTCTTCGGTCTCTGTGACAAGATCGCAAGCTGCCCCAAACACAGCCTACACTACACAGCCAATGTGTAGAATTGTATCTTGGCACTACATCATCATGTGAAGTGTTACAACTTCAGTATAGCAGCTAAGAAAAACACAAAATTAAACTAGATGTATAAAAACAAATTTGCGTTAGCATTTTTTTTTTTATTCCATAACCTGCTTCAGCCAAGAAAGAGTTGGAGGTTAGTTCCATTGAGACCACAATTGCAAAGACAATACCACTGAGAAAATTACCTAATTGTTCCCCTACCCCTACTCCCGCACTTTCCCATTCTTGTCTGATAAAAGATGTAGGGACAATATTGTTAGGATGATCTTGATTCTTTTCAGGGTAAATAAATTTGATGGCATTTTTCTCTTTATAATTAAACATAACCTTGCTAATTCAACAGAGTTTGAATAAATGTGAATATTGTTTGAGGTCCTCATCACTTGAATGCCCATCATTGATGATATAAGTACTACATTTTATGAATGGAATTGTGCCTAGTCATGTTGTTCTACATGTCAATACTCATCTGAAGAGGCCTTGAAATCTAATCAAGATCTATGTTGCCTAGTGGCTTCCCAAGAAGAAGAGCCATCACCTGTTAATTTGACCCCCAAATTGTGACACCTACATGTTTTGCTGAGAAAATATATATTTTCCTAATTCACAGAAAAATATGTATATGCAAATATCAATACACATATGAAAATAATTTAATTAAATACAATGCAAAAACAAACCAAGCAAAAAAAAAACTTAACCTATGTAATAAAGACCAAGGAAATAAGGAACTGAAATGCAGAGCAAAAATTATGTAAAATATCCAGAAAGACCTTGAAGAAAGGACTGAATCAAACATTTGGAGAGAAGGCTGTGAGTAGCATGGGCATTGGAGTTAGATGGGATTGTAATTAGCATATTCTTCAGAGTAACATCATTCATTTAAAATCGTGTAAGGGGGCATGCATCAGTCTAATGGTTAACACATTGAATATGTTGCCTTTATCTCATATTAAAGTATCTGGGCTCAAACCCAGCTCTGGCTCTTTATCGTTATGCTAAAGCAAGTCTTACAGGGGAGTGATGATGGCTCAAGTAATTGGTCTCCAATCACCCATGCAGGCAAGGATCAAATTCTGGAATGCTGGTTATAGATAAACTCATTCTCTCTCTCTCTCTCTCTCTCTCTCTCTCTCTCTCTCTCTCTCTTCTCTGCTCCTTGCTTCCTGTCTGACTCGCTAATACATACACAGATGTACATACACAGAAATTTTAAAAACATTGGGTGAAATTAGATCTGTCTATAATTGGAAAGATACAATATGTTTTTATTCCCATACTTTTATCATTATGGGAAGCATTTTTATCTTTTAAGAGGGAATATAGCGCAAATATACTTTTAAATTTTGCTTCAGAATAGACTCCTCTACCTTTTTCTCATGCCATGTATCTGAGAGTGTGTTTGTGTTTGGGGAATGATGGTCCAAGGTTGAGATCTCGTTACCCCAAGCTCGGAACCCTCCTGTCTGCCAGTCCTCTGGCTGGTTCCCCAGTTTTGGATATTTCCTCGCAACTATTAATATTTGATTTGGTGTTCTGAGAAATTGTGTCTTTATGTTGTGGTGTCTGTATGTTGTGACAACTTATGAGAAAGTAAAAAATACCCATCCCTCAGTAAAAGGAATAACCTGAAGAATTAGAGAAGAGTCCGAAGCTAAGGACTCGTTGAAAGAAAGGAAAAGGAATGTTGGGGAATTTTTGTCACCACTGATTCAGTCAAGCAGCAATTGGCTGCCAGGGAGTGTGAATGAAGGGTCTACAACAGGGGACCCGGAGGATGCCTTTAGAAAAACCCCAGGGATGTGACCTGGAAGGAAAGAATCTGACTTTGGGTTCAAGGAACAATCCATTTAGGATTATGGGGGAAGAAAAAGCTCTGATATCGTGGAGAGAAATGAGGAAGGCAACAAGAAGCCTCAACTCTACAGGAGAAAAGGACAGTGTGAGTGCCAACTGCCACTCATTGGAGAATGAACACTGGGAGTCACTACAGCTGGGTTGGAATACTGGGCTGGCCTCACAGACTGTGTAGCTTGGAGGGTGTGTTCAAGCATTCTTTGCCCATTTAAGAAATGGTATGAGTTTCTATACAGATCAGAAACTCTATAGCCATGGAAAAGTGGACTTCTGTGGTTGGAAAGTACTTTCAGGACTGGTGGTCCTACGGAACAGTTAAGATGTAGTTTAAGGAAGATAGCCTTCTCTGTGTCACTATGCTTGGATTGACTAACACCAAGCCTCCTGATAGTGAGGATCCTGGGAGGGAGTGGCAATGGCTCCAGTCACAGGAAGGGACCTGGACTGAGTTCCCTGCTCCTGGATTGGCTCCACAGCAGCCCCAGCCATGGGGGCGACTGGGGAAGGAACCCGAGGAAGGGAGTTCACTCATCCTGCTCCTCAAATGAATAAATGAATATAGAAAGAAAGAACTGTGTGTCTTAGAGTGACTGTTGAATTCAGTGCTCAAGAGTTAAGTGCCTCTCTTGAGGAGGACACGGGGGTGTGGCTGTTTAGCACCTCAGCACATCTCTGAGTGCAAATACTCACTGGAAACTCATCTAGGGAGTTGTCCAGCACCTGAGCATTTCCCTTCAGCGGCAGCAGCAGCAGCCGCCACAGTGTATATGCTCTCTAAGGACCAGTACACTCTGAAAATAGGCCAGCAATGTGTCCATGGCTAAACCCCAGGAATGGCATCTCAGAATGCTGTCAACACCACTGCATTGCACGACAGCCACAGGCACGCCCCCTAATTATGCTGCTAACACCCCATGTCACTGTATGCACATGCCCCATAATTACATTCTTCAGGTCACTGTATAGGCATGGACTGCACAGGAATGCCATTTAATACTGCCAGTACTAACATAAAATTGCTTTGTACCCTTGTACAGAAATGCCATTTTTATCATTTTGACAAGTGAGAGGTTTGTTATTTTTCACCTTCTTACCTCAAGCACCCACCCAATCTGTATACAAGATGAAACTCCAGGTGTTACTTTGACATCAGTTGGTCAGAGACTAGTGTATTTCCTAGAAGGCATGATGAAATTTAATCTTGGAATTGTGTCCATGATTTTTGATGTTGACAACTTCATTGATCATTTTGATGAAACTTGAAACAAGTGGTTTATTTTTAGAACATTATTTCATAATGAGCATGATGGTGGCAGTCAGTATTGAAAGATGACTGTAACAGTTTAGAGTGTTTAATATAGGCAAAGACTACTAGGAAAGTACATTTAGGGAAAAGGTTTTGTCAGCAGTGATCAGTTTTTAGGTAAATGATCTGGCATATCCGACTTGCGGGAGAGGCCTTGTGACCCACATCAGGAGTTCTGAGTTGCTGTGATGCAGTTTCAGGCTGTGTACAAGGCAGCTTCACGGGGGATGCAGTGCCCGTGTGACACGCTGAGACCAGGTATGGCTGTGGCTGTCAGTTGTTGACTAGCAACCAGCATTCCAGGTCCTCCCTGGACACTCACCTGCCTTCTAAATGTTGATTGGTAACCAGGATCCCTAAGCCCTCATAGACGTGTTTGTGACACCATAAGGTTATGCATTATCACTCATGTGCAGAAAAGAGAAATCTGCATGTTTATGTGTATTTTTTACAATAAAAATGATTTACGTATCCCAAGCAAATATTATCATATGTTTATCTAACATATTTATCATATATGTGAGTTTTGTTGCTTTTGTGTGTTATATATGTGTATATGTATTTTGTAGGACATGTGTGTTAAGGCATATATAGGTACATATATACTTCTATATTTATAGTGAATCTTCTGTGTTCCTCATGGTACAATCACAATCACACAAACATATGTTGGACTTTCTCTCCATTAGAAATATGCTTTTATCAAACACTTACAGGAGTTATGATTTTATGAAGAATATATCAAATGTGGTTAAAAACTATTGACTATAATTACTTCGGACATGAAGGTTGCTCATTCATTTTCTCTAATTCCTCTAACAATGTTAAAAGAGAAGCCATTCAATCCCACTTATATGAATATCGAAAGAGAAATCATCAAAGGATAGCATAGCTTATTCATTGGCAATGTTTTACATCGACTAAGCAGTTTATTGTCCTTCACATAGAGCTTGCGTTTCCTATAAATGGTGATAAATAAGAAAGCAGGTTCCTTTTAAATGTTTCCCTTCTAGAGACCAATAAATATGTTTCTGTTTCCTTCCGGGAATTATGAAAGCAATCATCATACAGCCACAAATGGCTGCATTTATCCCTCTGAGTGAGCACTTCTGGATCAGTGCAGAAAGCTCAAGAGATGACAAAAAGCAGTGACTAAAAGCATTCTTTTCAATCTAGCTCCATATCCTAGAAAATAACCTCAAGATTAAGCCTCTGAGGAAGCTTCAAAAACACCACTCATCCCCCCTCCACTCAGCCCTCCATCGCCACGAAGTTGTGCATTTTAGAGGGAATGGAAACCAAGGTCATCGTCTGCTGGTCTGGTTCAATCAGGATTCCCTCTGTGGCAACAGCAGGAGTTTGGCAAGAAGTTAGAACCACCGAGTGTCATTTATTCCAGAACTGAGTGCAAACGAGATTGAAAGTCATGCTCCGCCAAGGCAGTGACTGCAGCTAGCAGGCTCCTCCTGCTTGACACACACACCACCTGAACGCCAACAGAGTTGTGGTGCAGACAGACACAGAATGCCAAGCAGAGCACAGATGAAGAGCAGAGGCCTCCCCCAGGCAGAGGGCCGGGTGTGTGTTGGTGCCACCACTGCATGTGATTGAGGACAAGGTATTTGTGCCTTTTACACAAAATGGAGAGGAAAATAGTGCCCATCTCATCCAAAACGCTGAGAACTAAGTGAGAACATCAGTGTCTCAGGGTTTATTGGTCAAGACCTGGAGCCTAGCAATCACTCAATAAGTGATGGTTGAGGTAGAGGGGGTGGAGTTAGTATTGGTGGAGGAAACACTGGTTGTCACTGTCTTTACATAGTTAGGTAGAGCTTGTAGCATTCTTGTAGCTTCTGAATATCAGAACTATTGAAAATGGTGACTATTTCACATTAAAAATCACTTGTGCTTAAGGAGGACTTCTGCCCACCTCCTGTGGATGCCTGATTGGCATACATTGTTTAGCAGAATCACTTACATTTACATAGATGATTGAAAAGTTTTTTTTTAAATGCGTTCTCTTTGAAAGTCAGAGACACAAAGAAGCAAGGGACAGAGAGCAAGATTTTTCATCTGGTGGTTCACATCCTATATAGCTGTCCATGATTGGATTTGGACCCTACCCAAGGAAGGAGAATTAAATTTCTCTCAGATTATTCTACATGGAAAAAGAGAGAAAAGAGACAGAGAGAGAGAGGAGAGAGAGAGAGAGAGAGAGAGGGAGAGAGACAGAGAGAGAATGATAGAGATCTTCAACTTGCTTGTTCATTCTAAAAATGAATACAACACCTAGGGCAGGCCAGGCAGTTACCAGGAGGGTAAACACAGAGTTAGCAAGCTTGCAAGGGGAGCAGTAGCCTCCACAAGTGCTTATTGTGATGCTGATGATACATCAACTCCTGATCCCTGAACATCTGAACCTCTGAACCCCTGAATCACAACATTGACACCAGGCTTGAAAGGGTGAGCTCTTTCTTATCAACAGTTGAGGACACAACCTTAGCTTTTGTAAAAAGATCTGAGAATGCCTTGATTTGTCCCTACTGTCTTCAATAGTCTTGGAGGATATTGTATCTCACCTGACGCTTCCTTAGCCTTTGGACCAGGACTCTATCATCCCCATTACCTTCTGGTCCTCTGCAGGTTCTGCTGAGCAAAAAGATGATGAATTTATGGGGAAATGCTCATGAAAGATGCGTTCCTATCAGCTCTGTAGAGGTAAATAATGTACCTGATGGTGTCTTGGGTAACAGAACGCTGTGTCACATTATCATGATGCCAGAGAAGGTGTGCCATCAATTGGAGACCTATCTTCAGAAGTGAAAGGAATGTATACTGCAAGTGTGGACATTGACAAGGACTTCAACAGCCAGGAATTACTGTCACTGCTCCAAGCAGAAATTAAAAGGCCTTTGAAGAATTGTTGAGTTGTTATTTGCTCAATCAATAAACATCAAGCTATCACCAATCTAAGCACAAATTTGAAGGGATCCACATTTTCATTCACACAGAAGGCTCCTGAGAAACCCTCCCCCACCACAAGAATATCTGCAGCTGTGATTGGTCCCTACCTTGCTCTGACTTCACAAAGACCCAGGACTGTACAAGTGCCTGCTGCACACTCATTGGTCCATTTCTTGCACTGACTTCATAAGCAGTGCTATGATGACAGAACTTCTGCAGCCTATATAAGCCACGCTGGGCCAGGTTTTTTGTCCGCTTGACCAGGGAGCTATTTTGGTGACCTGGGCGACCTTGGACCCATCTTACCTAGCGTTTGCGATTGTTGGTGGTGGTGTGTGCTGTTTTGTTTGTTTGTTTGTTTCTTGTTCTATTTGGTTTATTCATTTTCCCAGTTTGTTTTAGTTTGTTTTTTTCTTACCTAGTTATTGTTTTGCCCCTTTTGTATTCTTTTGCAGTTTTATTCATTTCTTGCTCCCCCACTTCTAGCTAGTTAGCGTGCTTAGATTGATCAGTGTCAGTGCAGTTATACAGTGGTTGTTATTTTGTGTGGTTTTCCTGTTTGTTGTTTCCACTTTTCATTAGATAGCCTTTAGTCTTACCATTCCGCATTGTTAGTGTAGTCACTTTAGAAGTACCGTGCCTTAGTTATCTCAGCTGCTAGTCCCTTTGTAGCCCCCTTTTTTCTTTCCTAGATAGCACAGTTAGGGTTCGTATTAGTTAGAGTTTGTGCATCCCTTTAGAGAGAGCAGTTGAGAGAGAGTAGTCAGGGAACCCCCAATGGAAGGACACGTGGACTTGGAGGCTGTAGCCTGCAAGCCCCTGCAGGTGGAGATCGTGTCCGTACTCGGTGAGGGCACATTTGGCGTGGTGTTGCTGGCCCGCACGCCATCGGGGACGCAGGTGGCTGTGAAGGTAGCCCAGGAAGAGGACAGTCCCCACGGCTCAAGCAACCTGAGGCATGAAGCAGGCATCCTCCGCAGGCTGAAGCATGATCACATCATCCGGTTGCTGCAGGTGGGCCAAATAGGAGGGCGCCTGTGCCTCCTCATGGAGCTGGCGAACGGTGGTAACCTCAAGAGCTATGTGATGAGCCGTGGTGGTCTGGAAGAGGACGAGGCCAGGGACTTGTTGGGTCAGGTGCTGGGGGCCGTGGAGTACTGCCACGGACAGCGCATAGCGCACAGGGACCTCAAGCCAAGGAACGTCCTGCTGGACTCGAGCATGCACGTCAAGCTGGCAGATTTTGGCCTCAGCTGCCTGCTACCTGAGGGCGAGCTGGTGATAGGCTCCTGCGGGACCCTCAAGTACAGTGCCCCAGAGGGCTTTTTGCACCAGCCCTATGATGCTTTTAGGGCCGACATGTGGAGTATTGGTGTCATCCTGTTTTGGTTGTTGACTGCGGACTTGCCCTTCAAAGGGGCAGACAAGGCGGAGCTGCAGCGCTCCGTGCTGTGTGGGGGCTACGCACTGCCCTTCGAGGTGAGCCCCGCCCTGGAGGACCTCCAGGGCTGGCTTCTGTCGTGGAACCCCAAAGAGAGGCCCACGGCAGCACAAGCTAGGCAGCATGCTTGGTTTGCGCCCTGCCCAGAGAAAGCAGAGGACCAGAATATCACCCTGGTGCAGCCGCTGGGGGCTCCTGAAGACCCAGAAGCCCGGAAGTACCTGGCAAGCCTGGGGTTCCTGCCAACCCCTGAGGAGGCCATGTTCTCAGGCACTGGTGGCCACAGCCTGGAACAGAATACACACACAAAGGAGTGTGCCTTGCCCCTTGAAATGAGCTCCAGGCACAGCCTGCCCGAGCTACACAGGGTGTCTTCACTGGCAAATAGCAGGAAGGTACACAGCGAGCCTGGCCTGCCCAGCCATGAGCCCCTGTCACCTCAGAGTCAAGAGGAGTCCACGTCATCCAGTTCAGGTACTTTATTCCCTGGCCAGGTACAGGAGGAGAGGGCCCCCAGCCTCAGCCTCAGTGCAGCCCCATGCCCTGGCCCTGTGGACTTCCAGTCCAGTGCCAGCCCCAGTCTTGACACCAGCACAAGCAGCAGCGAGGCCCAGGTGGAGATGGAAGGGCCAGCAGCTGTGCTGGTGGAGGCTGTGACCCCAGCAGCACCAGTCGCAGCAGAGCCCGTGGAGCCCTTCCCCTCTACCTGTATCAGCAGAAGCATTGAAGACCAGGTGGTGGCATCAGAGATTCCTGTATCTGAGCCCGAGGAGCCTGGGGGCTCACCTGCCACGTGTGTCCAGAGGAGACCTGGCCGCAAGGGACTGTGCAGAAGAATTAGCAGGGCGATCATCAAGTTTCTGAGGCAAGCCTGCTGTATGGGACCAGCTCCAGATATCAGCTCCGGCAGGCTTGGCATCCATAGCAGGAAGGTGGCCCCCAGCTAGTCTAACTTGGGGCAACCCCAGAGCAGGGGTCTCCACAATCAACCCAATGAGCCCGATGCTTTTCTTTCCACTGAGCCTTGACTGGGATTCTCATGAATAAACATCATAACTGCATTATTGGAATGTGTGCTGTGTGATGTTTCATTTCCTGTTTGCACTTGGTAATGATCAAGCAAGCTGATTTTCAAGGGGATCACCATGGAAAGATGGATGCCTTCTACTTCCCTGCTATGGGGATGCCCAAAGCCTGACTTCTTAGAGAACAAGAGAATGGTACCCAGAGGCTGGTGGTAGGGGAGGGGAGCAGGGGAGGAGGTGGTAGGAGAGTTCCAGGGTGGGGGGAGAAGAAGGCAAGATTGGGCTAAGGAAGTGTAGGGGAGGGGGTTCCAGGAATGAAGGGAGAGGGGAAGAAGAGGTGGAAGGAGGGAAGAGGAGAAAAGGAAACAGGGGAAGGAGAAGGGGCAAATGTGAAGGGAATGAAGGCAGAAAGAGGGGTGAAAGGCCGGGAAAGAAGAAGAAAGAGAAGAGGAAAGGGGGAGAAGGGAAGGGGAAAGTAGGGAGAGGATGGAGTCAAACAGGGAAAAGAATGGGAGATGGTGGGGGGAAGGACAGCACAGAGCAGGAAGGACAGAGAGGAGGGTGGTGGAGGGCTGTGCAAGCACTAGCACTGCTCTCTGCTGTCTTCTAGGGGCATCAGCAGGGAACTGATGGGAACCAGAGCTGGCTCCAGTCATGATTTTCAATGCCCATCATTCATGTACTGATCTGTGTTCATTGGCTCTTATTTGCTGTGCTAATATTGCCTGAAATCTTTCAATCCTCTCTGTTCTTCATTTTCATTCGTGGTTAACATCCTAGGAATTGGAAATGTGGGACTGAAGCCCATCAAAGTTTAGTCAGGGGAATTTGACTGAGTGCAATGATGTATAGAAATGTGTTACAGCATGCTCAGTTCCTTACTTTCATTCCTCTGTCTACATCTCTGCAGATGGCTTTGCTCTGCAGTCTTCCCTTCCCATTTCTAGTTTCTGCCGCTTCTGCATCATCCTTGCAAAACACAGGCATTAGAGCTTGTCCAGTTCCATTTGTTCAAAATGCACTTGTTAATTTATGAAAAACAAGTATGTGATTACATGGATAGGTGGTTAAGTACTTTAAGAAAATATTTGTTGCATGATCTTTAGCTTCCTTGACATGGAGGTTAAACATGAAGCCAGCAGAAGCAAGCTGGACAGCAGCAGAAGTCTCCTCAGGCAAGGGAGCAGGGAGTCTTGGCTGTGAGACACCCACAGGGTCTCTTGTCATCGTGGGAGCAATGGCAGAGAGAGTGAGGTCTGTTTTCACATGGCAGAGGGAAAAGAGGTCCAGATGCAAGGAATTTAAAGACTGCTCATTAAAAATTTTACCCAGTGATGGCCCTGCATCTTCTCAACCACACACCTAACAAGTCTTATGTCATCTGAAATGGTAGATTTTCCCAATTTTTTATTTCTGATACCCAAGATGGCACCTGCAGGTTCATGCATAAAACACTGAGTACAAGTGTTTTGGCACAAGACTGTCCTCCTGTGGGATTCACTGAGGGTCTGCCCAGACTGCATGTTGGGCTTTTTGTAATGGCTCTAGGGTTTCTAAGAGTCCCATATTCTTCTGCCTCATTGATTTCTGCTCTCTCTTGCTATGCTAGTAATAATTGGAATTTCTTCCTGGGCACCTGCTGATGCTTTCACAGTTAATGTAGATTCTTGTTTGCACTCATGCTGCCCAAGGCCCTCTTCCTTGTTCGTTATGGTGCTCTTCTTCCAAAATGTCATTGCTAATGTACCCAACTGATGACTTAACATCAAAGAACTCTGTTCATCTCTTGTCCTTTGTCTCCTGATGACACCATCAAATCTAACTTCCCAGAGCTGGATACTGTCCTTCCTTTTCACCCAACACTGACTGTGTCTGCAGCTGAGCTTCATGGGCTACTATCTCTGTTAGTGACCCTGGCAGTTGTATCTGCATGTGTCCACAGAAGCAGAGCTTGACAGCAACAGCACAGAATTTCCCCAACTTCCTGCCATGCTTGCTTTTCACGTCATCATGACTAATCATGACACGAAACAAAGGAAGCTACTACCATGTCCTTTGGAGCTGAGCTGAGTAGCAGTGAGCAAGCAATGTACTCTGGCCTGATTACTGGGACAGATGGAGAGCTCATGTGGTAGTGCATCATGAAGAGATAATCCCAAACAGTGGCCAACGCAGGGGACAGAGGAGCAGAACACTGCCTTTGCTACTGTTGACACTCCCCTGCTGACCTGGCTGAAGACTTTGGTACCTCTAGTTGTCATACACAAGCAGACATCCTCCCTCCCTGTCGCATCTTTACAAACATCTGGCTGAGTTCTACACCTCAGAGAGCCCGGCACTAGATCCTCTGTGTATTGCATCTGTCGTCTCCTGATCAGTGGGGATGGCACTGTGATGGTGCATGGGTGTGTTTTCATGTGCATTTAAGAGTCCCCAGTACATTGCGCAGACCAGAGAACTATTTATAAAACAACTTCCCTGGATTCCAGTTCCAGATGATGTGAAGAACAGACAGCTTAAAAGGTCACCACTATTTTTTCACTCCAAAAATTGTTGAAGGGCATGAGCATTCTTTTCCTCTTTTGGGGTCTACCACAATTTGCTGAGGAGCAAGATTGATATCATGCAGATGAATTGCGAAAATAATATGTATTTATTACTAGTATTCTCTTTTTAATAATTTTATTGGAAAATTAGATTTACAGAGATAGGGAAAGACAGAGTGTAAGAACTTTCACCTATTAGGTTAACTCCCCCAGTGGCCCCAATTGCCAGATCTGAACTCTTCTGAGGCTGGAACCAGGAGCTTCTTCTGGGTCTCCCACATGGGTGCAGTGTCCCATGGTTATGGGCCATACTCTACTGCTTTCCATGGCCACAAGAAGGAAGTTGGAAAGGAAGTGGAGCAGTCAGGATATGAATTGGCAACCATATTTGATCCTGGGATATGCAAGGTGAGGATTTAACTAATAATCTACCACCAGATCAATTCATATCTTCATCCTTTGACTGAATGAATCATCCTATCCTAGGGATAAGGACAATGAGTTGATTCTTTTCTTGATTTGCTTAACCTTTCCTTCTCTTTTGTGTGTGGTGTAAAACAGAGAGACAGAGAGAGAGTGTGTGAATGACAATAATTTCAGGATACTTGCTTTCAACAGTGTCCCTGTTAGGAAAAAAAAAGATGTTTATACTTAATTTTTTTTTCTTTTTTTTTTTATTATAATCTATTTTATTGTGTTGTTGACAATCTTTACATAGTTAATTACAGTTAAAGAAAGAAAAAGAAAAGAAAAAAAAAAGGTTCAGGGGGATAGGGAAGTGGGTAATACTATTATGTCCACATTGTTTCCATCTTGTATCTGAGGTAAAGGGGGATATTGAGGGGGAAGCCCCACCCGGTTTCCCGCCCACCCCGAGTCCCGGATGTGGGGCATGCTCTGAGATATGTGCTCGAGTGGTGTTAATAGTTCTCCGGTTATGAATCGCTGCCAGTTTCGCTCGATGAGGTCGTCCAAGACTGTGTGCAATGTGAGCTCATCCAGTGTTGAAATTCTCCACTATTTAGGTAATATTTGTGAAAAAGCATGAATCGATGATGGAAGGGGATAGAGAGGAGGAGGGACAGGGACCAAGAGGAAAGTAAAAGAAAGAGAAGAAAAAAAGGAGGAAGAGGAAAAGGAGGGGAAGGAGTTGGGGGTAGGGAAAAGGGAAAATGGGGAGGGGGCATTTAAGTATGTTAATTAAAAATATTGGCAGAGGCTGACATTGTGGCACAGCTGGTTAATCCAGTTCTTGAGATGTAGGTAACCCATATATGAGTGCCACTTGAAGTTTTTGCCTTTCTGCTTCCTGGAATGCTTGGTCCCTGCTACATATGTGGGGGATGAGCATGGATTTCCCATTTTTCTGTCTGTGGCCTATCTCAGATCTGACCATTGTTGTAGCTAGTCATTTGGGAAATGAATCAATATATACAATGATTTTCTCTCTCTCTCTCCCTCTCTCCTCCTGGCACTCTGCAATTATCTCCCCTCCTCACTGCTTTTCCAATATAAATTTTCTCAGATAATCTAAAGAAAATGAAACCTAATTGTAAAGATTTATTCAATTGTAATAGAAGATTATAAAGAGAAGGAGAGACAGATTCCCCCCCTCCCGTTGGGTCACACCACCTTCCAAGAAGTTGCAGTTGCCAGATCTGAGCTGATACCAACCAGGAGCCAGGAGTTTCTTCTGGGTCTCCTACATGGATGCAAAGTCTCAAGCTTTTGGAGTGTTATAGAATATTTTAGTAATAGTTTCATTTTAGTCTATCTGGTTTTCTATCTTATAAACTTATAATTTATGCCATTAAATTGACCTAAGTTTAAATTTAACTTATTTAAGTATAAATATTTTCACCTCATTTTCATTTTAAAGATTTATTTTGTGTTGGAAAGGCAGATCAAAAAGATAGAGAGGGAAACATTTCTTCTGCTACTTCTCTCCTAAACAGCCACAGCAGCTGGAGCTGGGTTGATCCAAAGCCAGGAGTCAAGAGACTTGGGCCTTCTCCAAGTCTTCCACATTGCTGCAGGGTCCCAAAACTTTGGACTGTCCTCCACTGCTTTTCCAGGTCCTTATCAGGGTACCGGATGGGAAATGGAGCAGCCATGACAGGAGCCTGTGTCAATACAGGATTTTAGCACTTTCAAGCAGAGGATTAATCAATTGATTCTTTACACTGGCCCATCCCCCAAACTTTCTAAAGATAAATACATGCACATAAACATTATATATCACTAGAAATATGTCATTGCTCCTCTTACAAATTCATAGCAGTAATCATCACAAAAGACATTAAATATTTGAATGTAAAAGCAAGACTTTAAAAGCTTGCAATGGTCATCTGTGAGTAATTTGATTAGTGTGTTAATGATTATGCTGTGGTTGCAAGTTTAGTTGCTCAAAAATATTAAAAATAAAGCAGCAAAACAGATGAACATCAGAGAACATACCAGTTTTTGTTTCATATGAGTCAGTCATTTCTGTAACTTTCTCCTGCTAAAACAACTAGGGAGATCCAATTGGTGAATGAATCACAAATAAGGATGGAAAAAGAAAAAAACGTCAACAACTTACATAAAAATACATATATGCGGTCTTTAGCAAGCAAAAATCACACTTTTTTAATTCTGTGAAAAAGAATAATGAGCTTTTATTCTACATGAAGGTAGAACTCATTTGCTTCTAGAGGGTGTGGAATATGGTAGAAGGAGTGCTTACATATTACAAAATGTTGATTATTCTCAATTTCCTCCAGTTCTGGGTGTAGTGACAAACTGCCACTTGACATTGACCATGGTGGGAGTGTTTGCAGCCAGGAGATCAGCAAACAGTGGATATCAGGGCCTTGCTTCTCCCTCACCCCTCCACCTCAGGGATAGCTGTTAAACATTTACCAGTATAGCACTGAGTGCTTGGATCCCTAATGAGGACACGGTATTCTAAAATTCTCTCTAGTGATTCTAAAAGTAGTAGTAGAGGTAACTGTACTCTCTTTGCCTTGGCTTTGCCACCTAGTTCTCAGTATTTAGTGTATGAATAAAAGTGTATCTTAGAAGGAATTTATTCAGTTCTAAGAATATGAACTTCACCAGTGAATGTGTAATCAGACCACCCCAAACACCATCTCCACCAGTGTGGGAAGGCTTTGTTGAGAATAGAGCACTCATTGGATTTTCATTTCTGTTTTTCACTAGACATTTACAAAAAAAATTACTTCCTGTAGAGTATCCATTAGCCTCCAGCACTGATGATTATGAGGCAACTGTGAGTAAGCTGGCAGAAAATGGATGTGAGTCACCAAATACATTTAGTGAGCACTTCCGGTTTCACACTCTGCATGGATACTCGTTTCTTAGCAGCCCGGAGAGAAGTCACATTCACAAATTTACACAATTGGGCATTGCTGGGAAGGCTGCTGATCTAATATAGCTCTCTGAAAAGCACTCACTGATTTGAGCTCAGACATTTGCTTGCTCATATCCATCTATCTCAGTTTTGATTCCAGGTAGAAGTGCTTTAAATGAATAATATTAAGCTAAGGGCATCTCTTAAAATGCATTGCTATATCAGGAGCAGAAAATCAAATACATGGATTGAGAGAGCATGCTTTTTGAGTAAAAATAAAAAGGTACCTGTCATTGAGAAACCCATAATAACAAGAATCACTAAGTAATTATCGGTAGAGACCAGTTTTTTCTGCTCCATGGAAGCTCTGCTCTGTAGAGTTTTGCTTGTTAGTTTATTTTTGATGTTTGCCTTTTTAATCAGCAATATTGCAATTGCGATAGGAGCTTGTGATGCCATGGTTTTTTGAATTCTCCACATTATTAAATATTCAACAAAGAGCATATGGAAGAAGATTAGCTTCTGAGAAGTAAATGACACACTTTGTGTATGTGGGACACTAATGGGAACAAAGAGTAATTTTACATTTATGTCACTAGATAAATGCTGCTATGAGGCTAGAATTTTCATGAGTAGTTAAGCATTCACTAACGAACAGTTCTATTTTTAAGAATTGTTTTTGTCAGCCAGTAGAGGATGAGCATTGATGAGACAAAATTTGATTCAGAAGAAAACATTGCAATTCTTGAATTCAATTTATTTATTAGTAATCTGCTTGGTTCCCTAAAAACTTGAGACACTTTATAAAAGAATAGGTCTAGAGCCAAATGAGTAAAGTGAAAATACAGGAAGAAAACTGACAAGTAATGTAATCAAGAATATAGGATTTAGATGAGAGGGACTATGGGAAACAGGTTGAAAATTTGGAGCAGTTTACTGTTTCAAACTAGTTCAATAATGTCTTTGAAAGTATAGTGTATGGAGATGTGTATTGCAAGCAGGAAGGGACCTTCTGCTTTTGCTTTTCTAGTTCCTAGATACTGATGTAACTTTTGTTATTAAAATCCTTGCAAGAACTTCTCTGTCGGAACACAGCCCCTACAGGTGAGTGCAAGAACCACAATATGGAGTAACCCAGACCAGGCCAGAGGAAGACAACCACCATCATACATATGGCATAGGTGGGGGCAGACCAGGCTGAACCCCTTCACATCAACCACTGGTGAATCCAAGCACCAGCATAGAGTGTGGGTCAGGCCAGCTTCAGTCGCAACACACACCAGTGCGCATTAAGTAATGCCAAGGTGAGGTGAGCCATACCAGATGTTGTTGCAACGCCCAAACAGCACACGTAAAAACCAGGGGTGGGGGGAGAGGAGGCAAAGTTGGCAGGGGAATATGGGCTCCACTGCGGGACGACCACTCCCACTGGAGAGTACAAACACCAGGACAGGGGCAGGGGTGGCTGTACAGAAGGGCACCTGCCAGTATGTGTGTGGGCTGGATAGTGCGTTGGTTGGGATGAACTAGGCTTCAATGCCCATTGACACGTGCAAGAACTAAATGGGATGTGAGACAGACTCAACAAACCTGCGGTACATACTGGCAGCCTGGGAACCAGGGTAGGGGGCAGAACTGGTGGGGGTTATGGGGAGCTGCCCCAACTAGGCTGCAGCTCCAACTGGTTTATGTGAGGGCCGAGTATGAAGTGGGCAGGATTGAACTGGACTACAACACCCGTTGGTTCAAGAGGAAGACAGGGCTGGAAACAGAACGGACCCAGCAATCCCAACAACCAGCATAGGCATAAGCTGATTGGACCGATGGACTGTGCCAGACCCTATACTGCAAACTCACACAAGAATCAGGTTTGGGATTATCTCAGATGGGGTTTCTTTGGAGATCCCTCCAACTGAACTGCTGGTCTCAGAACCCCAACCATGAAGAGACTATGTCAGCCAGTGGATTCTGAATAGGGTTCATTGCGATTGGACCTGAGAGATTAGCAGCAATCCAGAACTGATGAACTATCAAAACTGCTTGAGCAGGACCCTCAGAGTGCACCTCCCGTTGGGGACCTGGGATAGGTGGGAGGCTGGGTGGGGCTTTTCCCTCTGTTTCTTCCCTGAGCCCAGATACAGGGAACAAAATGATATTAGTGTGGAAACAATGGTATTACCCATTTTCCTGTAGCCCTTGACCCTTTGTACCCTAATCAACTAAGTAAGATTATTTTAAAAAATAAATTAAAAAATAAAATTCTTGCAAGATTCTCCAGGAGGGATTTTTCTTTGGGAAACACCTTCCCAATGTCTCCTTTGCTTTTTTTTTTTAAGATTTATTTATTTATATGAAGGGAGGAGACATACCTTTCAACCACCGCACCATTGCCCAAATGCCGACAATGACTGGGGCTGCTCAAGCTAATGCCAGCAGCCCAGTTGGGTCTCCCACATGGGTGGCAGGGTCTAAAGTACTTGGCCCACCATCTGTTGCTCTCCCAGGCCATTAACAGGCAGCTGGATCAAAAGCAGAGCAGCCATTCCAGCCTATACAAAATTGTATCAGATAATTTAAAATTCAAAATAAAAATATATTTTAAACAAAAAGCACAGCAGCCTGGCCTTGTACTGGTGTTTTGGTGTAGAACACCTTAGTCGCAAGTGGCAGCTTAATGTGTTGTTCCACAATGCTGCCAGTCTGTTTTTACAACACTTTTGGATGCTCTAAAAATAAAGTAGGATGAAAGATAAAGTAATTTTGGAGCTTGCATTCAGTTCTGCTTGAAATGCAAATCTTATGTGATTGGGTTCTCTGCTTTTCCACATCTCTCATAATGAAGCTGTAGTTATTCCTTCAAGTCCTATAAGTTGTTCCACACTGGGAAGACATTTTTCTACACACATACTTCTTAAATTTATCTGTAAAAATAAACCAACTTCCAAATGGGTTTTGAATTCAAAAAAGCAACTAGATTTTAATTTACTTCACCTGATGCCAAAACACATTTTGATTAAAATGTTCACTTTTCACCTTATTGTTTTAATACCTTTTAAGTGTGGCTAGCAGATAGCAGTTGTTAACACTTTTTGAATGAAATAATGTTATTCAAAGTTTTCAAACTCTGTCCAAATACATAGGACATGACTCTTGAGAAACATGTAACACACTAAACAAAACAGTGTGTATGTGTGTGTGTGTGTGTGTGTGTGTGTGCGTGTGTGTTTGTGTGAAAGCACTCTGTTTCAGTAAACCAACATAAACAATGCAGGATTAAATTCACATGTGACTCCAGAAAGACAAATTAGTTTCTGGGGGGTTCAGTGGAGCATTTTCAAAGTAAATACTACTTTCATATTTCTCTAAGGCTTTCAATTTTTTTAAAATTAACTGAAATATAGCAGTTGTACCATGTAGGGAAAAAAATTCATGGTTTATTACACAGTGTCTCAATACATGCATACAATATATAATACTCAGGATAAGCATATCCTTTTTCTCAACCATTTAAGATTTCGTTATCACAGCTGACGCCATGGCTCAGCAGACTAGTCCTCAGCCTCCATGACATATGGGTGCCAGTTCATGTCCAAGCTGCTCCGCTTCTGACCCAGTTGTTTGCTTAGGAGCTAGGAAAACAGTTGAGGATGGCCAAACGTTTTGGGGCATTGCACTAATGTGAGAGTCCTGGAAGAGTCTCTTGGCTCCTGGCTTCAGATGTGTCAGCTTTAGTTGTTGCTGCTGTATGGGGAGTGAAAATGAGAATGAAACATTCTTTCTCAATCTCTCTCTCTCTGTTTCTCCATCTCTCTCTCCTTCTCTCCCTTCCCCATTCAACTAAACAAAATTAATTCTTTAGGATCTTTCAAAGATAAATATACATCACATTGTTGTTGCTTATACAAGGCGTGACTCAGGATTTCTAATGTGTTAATTATACTTCTAGCAACTTAGTGCATGAAAATATATCACTACTAATTTAATTGAAAAAGTGAAAGCTCAATAGAGTCACATTCTTATTAAAGTAGAATAGAATTTTTTGATTATTTTTTAATAATCTTACTTAGTTGATTAGGGAACAAAGTGTCAAGGGCTACAGGGTGAAAGTGGGTAATACCATTGTTTCCACAGCTATATCATTTTACCCTGTATCTGGGGTCAGGGAAAAAAACAAAGGGAAAAGCCCCACCCAACCTCCCACCCATCCCAGATCCCCAACGGGAGGTACACTCTGAGGGTCCTGCTCAAGCAGTTTTGATAGTTCATCAGTTCTGGATTGCTGCCAATCTCTCAGGTCCAATCGCAATGAACCCTATTCAGAATCCACTGGCTGACATAGTCTCTTCATGGTTGGGGTTCTGAGACCAGCAGTTCAGTTGGAGGGATCTCTAAAGAAACTTCATCTGAGATAATCCCAGGCCTGATTCTTGCGCGAGTTTGCTAGTACAGAGTCCGACACTGTCAGTCACACCAACCAGCTTATGCTCATGCTGGTCACTGGGATTACTGGGTCCGTTCTGTTTCCAGCCCTGTCTTCCTCTTGAACCAACGGGTGTTGTAGTCCAGTTCAATCCTGCCCACTTCGTACTCGGTTCTCACGCAAACCAGTTGGAGCTGCAGCCTAGTTGGGGCAGCTCCCCATAACCCCCACCAGTTCTGCCCCCTACCCTGGTTCCCATGCTAGCCAGTACGCACTACAGGCTTGTCAAGTCTGTCCCACATCCTGTTTAGCTCTTGCACGTGTCAATGGGCATTGAAACCCAGCTCAACCCAACCAACCTACTATCCAGCCCACACACATACTGGCAGGTGCCCTTCTGTACAGCCACCCCTGCCCCTGTCCTGGTGTTTGTACTCTCCAGTGGGAGTGGTAGCCCCGAAGGAGGTGCCCACTATTTCCCTTCTAGGCCACACTCACTCCCAGATTATGCACTTTCAAGGTAGTTCTGGCATTTGACTTGACAGAATTAGCTCCAAGTGCCAGCCTCTGCCAGCTAGTACTGCAGCTAGCCCAACGAACCCTCACCCATTCTAGTTTTTGCTTGCACCAGTCAGAACAGTCAGCCCACCGTAGCCCTTCCCTTATCTAGCCCACATGAGGCCCACAGGTATAACAGCCCTGCCTATTCTGATCTGCTCCCTTCCCGACTCACGCTTTCCAATGGAAGTAGTTGTCCAGCAGGGGAGCCCACATTCCTCTGTCAGCTTTGCCTCCTCCCCCTGATTGTCACATGTGCTGTTTGGGCGCTGCAACCACATCTAGTACGGCTCATCTCACCTTGGCATTCCTTATTGTGTACTAGTATGTGTCGAAACCGAACCTGGCTCGACCCACACTCTGTTCTGGCTCTCGGACTCACCAGCGGGTGATGTGAACAGGTTCAGCCTGGTCTGCGCCCAATCCATGCCATGTGTATACCAGTGGGAAACTTTCCATAGCCTGTTCTGGGCTGTTTCCTATTGTGCTTCTTGCGCTTACCTGCAGGGACTGTGTCGTGCCAGAGAAGTTGCCCAGGCTCCTCCATCAGAAACTCTCCCAGTGCCAGGTTTCGCGCATACCCGTGGGTCCATGAGCCAGTCCTGTTCAGTTCACCTCCTGTCCTAGCAGGAACAGTGGTATTTCCTGACTGTTCTTCAACCCAATCTGGTTCTTATTGTTGGATGTTTCAACCCAGCCATGGCTCTTCCATACCCCCATACAGCTTACACATGGTTCAGTCAGGGCTGAGACCTAGCCTAGTCTGTCATACATTTCCCCTGGTCCTGCAGAGCACCAGATGGTGTTGGAGTCTGGCGCGGCTTGGTGCTTCCATTTCCAGTCCACACTTGTGCCATGTGGGATTACACTTGTATCCTGATCGGAATGCAGCCCCATTTACAGCCCATGTGTTCATTGGTGGGAAACTCAGCCCAGCTAGAGTATCCCCTTAGCTGCCCAACCGGGCCTATTCCCAGCCTTAGATCTCGTGAAGGCCAGTGGTTGCTCTGATTCTACTTGGTAGATCCCCTCTCTTGTCCTGTTCCCTTAGATGCTGTGGCTTAGCATCCCTGTCTTATGCAGATCAGTAGGTGCAAGGACCTACTTGGCATGACCTGTGCTCCAACCTGATTTCTGTTTTTTCTTGTGAGTTAAGGTTTGTTCAGCCCTGCCCATTCTGTCCCCTTCCAGTGGCAGCACGGCCCACCCCACATCCTGTTAAAGGATGCACTTTCAGGTGCTGCTGCCTTGACCTGCGTTGACTGTTTTGGGTTTCTGCACCCGTGTGTGATGGCAGGTGGCATGGTCACATCTAGCTTAGTCCATCCCAACCCCAGCTTGCGAGCTAACCAGGGGAACTTGTATTTCCACAGGGTTGGGCCCAGACAACCCCATAGGGTCTACCCCCAGACCAAGTTCTCTCACATGCTGGACAGAGTCTTGACCCTGCCAAATGTGACCAGTCCACCACTCCACCAAACAGTTGGGTAATGGTACCCATCACTGCCAAAGAGTCCCCATCCATAGCATTGGTGTGGGCTGGTGTGTGACTATCAGTGATGTTCTAGGCAAACAGGCCATTTCTGTTTTCCGAATTGGGTTTGTGTATCTGACTAACCGTAATAGTCTCCTGGGTACTTCCCTCCAACCCACCAGGTCTCAGTCCCCACGCATGCCTAAAACTTCCCTGACCCTATCACTGGGAATCACCCAAGATTCACTACTCACCTACACTAAAATTGGACTTATTTATGGGTGTACCAAGGCAGCAAACATAAAACCCCAGAGTTTGCCGCCGGGCGGCCAGCAGGCAAAGCCTGGCACCACATGGTGCTCTGGCCGCCCTGGGGGAGGCCGAGGACTCCTTCACTGCCTTGCAGCAGTGTCTTTGGTCTGAGCCTCCAGCATTGGGTCCGACCCAGCAGGGGCACCCCCCCACAGCCGCCACACTGTGAGGAGCGGCACTTGCCCCCAAACCCAAGGCCCGAACCTCTCCCAAACTCACCCAGCCACAAGACATTAGCAGCTGGGCAGAGCTAGAAATTTTAACCCAGTTCCCAAGTTCCCTCATGGCGCACTTACGCTAAGGAAAGAGCTCTCTTGGGTCCTGGGGGAGGCCGAGGACTCCTTCACTGCCTTGTGGCAGTGTCTTTGGTCTGAGCCTCCAGCATTGGGTCCGACCCGGCAGGGGCACCCCCCA
Organism: Ochotona princeps; assembly: GCF_030435755.1. Taxonomy (NCBI): domain Eukaryota; kingdom Metazoa; phylum Chordata; class Mammalia; order Lagomorpha; family Ochotonidae; genus Ochotona; species Ochotona princeps. The sequence goes on from NC_080832.1 coordinate 77,318,612, forward strand.
CAGCCACCACACTGTGAGGAGCAGCACTTGCCCCCAAACCCAAGGCCCGAACCTAGAATAGAATTAATCATAGCAGTTTCTATTTTAGCCAATCATGATTTGTTTTCTATCTGGCATTAACCGTTCCCTTATCAAAATATTCCACTTATGCCTCAAAACCAAATTCTAGTCTTACTGCCTCCCAGAATCACTTTGTAATCACATTGATTTTTCATTTCTCCTAGTTCTTTTATGCATGTGATGTGATTCACATTAAAATGTTACTGCACAGTAATTTGAAACTGTTTCTTTTGCCTAACTTCTGCCATACCCCATTATAATCCTTTGGGATGAATCTTGTGTTTGAACAATTTTAGGTTTCTAATACTTTCTTAAGGGTCCAGATGTATTAGGTACCTAGTAACAGCCATTAATGAAGTCAATTTATTCCATTGTAATGCATTGAAATCCAAGAGTTTTATTTTTCTTGGGAACATAGAATTAAAGGATTCATTAAATCTTTGCAAGAGGTTATGGAAAAATAGAAGTAAAAGATGGTAATGGAAAGAGCTGGGAGTGTTTATGGCAAACTTCATGAGCTTTGCAGAATTGCCTAAAGCTAAACCTTGATGCCAGCTCTACCTAAATTTGCCAAGGTGAAGATTTGTGAAGGATGAGCGAATGAGGTAACGAGAGTTTAGACAAAGCTCTGCTACAACTCTCTCACTTCATGTTTCTGGCAAGAACACTCTCTGTATTGCAGCACTAATCACAGAACAATTACTACAGACCATGGTATATCACTCTTTTCCCAACTAAAGCTTTAATTGCTCTTCTGTGACCTGGGAATAGTCAAGTTTGCCTTAGATTAGTTCAGCTAATCTGTTCTAAAGGAGCTCAGATACATTCTCACTTTGTAGAACATTCTTCTAATCCCCAGAAGTCCATGTGATTGGGTGAATCACACTCAGTTATATTGTGGAATTTCATGGAGCCATTTCATTTACAGGTGTATGAGCATCAGTGTGACCCTAAGCAGGATGGATAATCTGCTCAGATCCTTGTGGCTTTGAGTAGGGGACTTAAGGAGTTCTACTTGTTCATGTCTCTTATGTCACTGGTTGCCCTTGCTAGTCATGACATAGCAGTTTCCGCTGGCATTCAGAAAATTTGGTGTTTATCAGAGAGAAGGTCTAGTTTTTCTATGTTCATAATCTTTAAAGCCTGCCTAGAAACAAATACAAGCTTAAATTACTTCACTTATTTTATGAACTACCAGAAAACTGTCAAATGTATGCTTTAAGAGTTGGTACTTATAGCTTATTTGTCATGTTTCATTTTCTATATCCATGTTGATATACAAGTGCTAATAATTAGCTTAATGAGAGACTATCAGAGAATTGATGGGAAATGGGTACATTTAAGAAAGAATATGCATAAATTTAAAGACAATTTTGGCACTAAAATGAGTTTTATCTTTTAATTTAATTTTTCAGTTTTTGAAATTCCCCTCTGGCTTTGTCTTAAAGTGCACACTTGTCCATTTGGGCATTTAAAAATATTTTTGAAAGAAATACAGATTTTCTCACTTATATATAGATCCTATGTGAGATCTCACACTAAAAATAACAGACCTGAATGATTACTACTTTTCTTAAAGTTTTTATTTTCAGTTTTTTTTGGGGGGAGGGGAGTGGGGAAGGCAGAGTTAAAGAAAGAAAGGGAGGGACAAGGGAAGAGAAAGAGAGAAAACTCCATCCACTGCCCCAAATGGCCAAAACCGCCTGATCTGGCTTGTCTAGAATTAATAACCAAGAGCTTCTTCTCCCACGCGAGCACAGAAGCCTAAGTATTGCGCCATATTGTACTGCTTTCCTGTGCACATTACACAGGAACTGGAACAGAAATGCAGCAGCAGGGACTCAAACTGGTGTCCATATAGGATGCAGGTGGGAGCTTTACCCATCATTCATGAGTACTCAATTTTTAAGGTCATACAGATAATTATCCAATCAATATTGAGACTAATGGTGGTTCAATACCTGCAGCACAAAAATATGTTCTAGTTGGTGGCTATTTACTCCAGGAGCAAAACATTCTTTTGATTCCATATGTTCCTAAATCATTTGGATTGTCAGTGTTAGTTGTCATTTCACTTCCTTGTTAATAATCTTGCAGAAGTAAAACCTCCGTCTTTTCAATTTTCGCTTCTGAAATCTAGCAAAGCATCTGGGTTATTGGGAAAAACATAATTACATGTTTAAAATGACCATTCTGTGACATATTGGATTGGCATCATGAAAACACAGTGATATGCTGTAATTTTCGAGTGAGTAACCAGAATATTTATTTGGAAATGCAGATATAAAGATGGATAATCTTTTTCAACATCTTATGTGGATCAAGTATTGTACTAGAAGTATTATCCCTAGAATTTTGCACAGTCTTCACTCTAAGGTATTTTAAAAATTAAAAGCAAAAAGAAACGGCTCTTACATAAAGTTTTCCTATTACAATCATCTAGTCAGTATGAGCTGAAACGAAGAAAAATCAGAAAGCTGCTCACTCTCCAATATGCCTATGATGTAGTCAAGCCTTAGGAAACTGGGTCTTGGAACGCCCTACAGCCCAGGTCTTAATGTGTGACATTCACACTCACGTTGTCTGTGTTTGTGAAGGACAATCTAAACAAGCTCAACCCCTTTCAAGAGGAATTTCTGATTAAAACTCAATTGAAGAAAAATGAAATTTACAATTAGATTTCTGTAGCACATAAAATACATACACTTGCCAACTCTCACCTGCTTTGAAAATATTTTTAAAAGGATAGATTCTGCAAAGGATAATTTTTCTTGGAATTGAAGAACTAATGATAAAGTGAGGAGATGTGATCCAGGCGTCACTATACTGATGCTGTCGCTAGAACTGAGGAGGGAAAGGGATGGAAGTGGAGGTGACAGCACAGCCAGAGGCCTGCTGAGACAGATAGGACTCATTAGAGATGAACTGTTACCACTTTGTGACTCCCAGTGAATTTGCTTCTCACAGGACACAGTACTTAATTAGGAAAAAGTGTTGGCATGTTTGCTAAAGGAACTCCAAATACAGTGCAAATCGTTAATGTTAGAACTCTGCATCGATTAGATACTTGCTGCTAATGATTTACAAAATTTTGGCAAGCTCTTTAGTTCTTTTGAAATTGAGACAAATCCATGTATTCAGGCTGTGTGTTGTGAATATTTGCACAAATTCTATGACTGTATAATCTATATTCAGTAAATGTTGGTTCTATTTACTCAATCATACAGAATTGTTAGAAGTCCTTGATTTTTTTTTAGTTTTTACTTTCATTATACAGTTCCGTAAGCTCAAGTATTTTCCTTCCACCCTCCCAATTCACCCTCCTGCCCCCTGTTTATTCTGATATTATTAAAATAGTATAGTTGTTCAATAAACATCACAAATCCATCATTCATCTACTTAAGTATATCATGACATTGTAAGTGTAGACAATGATAGAAAGGCCATCGTCACTGTCAAGATGTATTTAGAAGTTTCATTGGAAGTCCATCTTTTATGCAGAAGTGGAGATGCATAATGCAATGTATCTTCATTTCTCAGTATGATAGTCTCCATTATACAGTTCCTCTAGATGAATGCATATTTATGTTGTATTTTGTGTGAAGAAAGCCTTATATCAGACAGAATATATGATGTGGGTGATCACCCCGGAATCTGTGCCAGCTTGGCCTATGTGGTAGGTCATAGGCACATGGCATATAATGTCCCCGGGGGAACACCCGTGACAATGCTCTTGGCTCACCAAGACCTCAACCTGGCCTGACCACTGGCTATGCAGGCAAGAGTGGTGGCTACACTCCAGTTTCGCTTCTCTGTCCTTGGAAAGCTATTCTGGGACTTCCTTGATAAGCAAGTTAAATGAGACCCACAGCCTCCCTGCCAGCCACACAAGGTGAACGTAACCTGAAGCATACTTTCCAGCCTGTGTGTTGTACATGAACCATGGCTTACCTGCCTGTGATCTAGGGCATACCTGCCAGCCATGCAGGTAGTACATGATGTACTACAATACTTAAGGGTCCAGAGAGATACATGCCTTCTTGGCAATTAAAGCATCATTATTGGGTGGGAGGATTGTTGGGCAATGCCCTTGTGCTTTTCCCCATTCTTGGTCTAATTAAGTGTGTGCTTGCTTTACAATAAATGAACATGCTTAATCAGATTGTCTCTGGTGGTTCTTGTGGCTGCAAAACACCATTGCCTCAACTCTCAGTGGTTTCAGGGACCTACTGGCAGGAAAAGCACAGAGAACATGATATTTGTTCTTTTTGGATTGGCTTATTTCACTGAACATAATGATCTCTAGTTGGGTCTTAGTGTTGTAAATGATAGAATGGTAAAATTTGTAAATGGCAGAATTTCATTTTAATAGCTGAGTCATATTCCAAGGAGTAGATATACTACAGTTTCTTTATCCATTCCTCTTTTGATGAACATCTGAATTATTTGCATGTCTTCACTATTATAGATCATGCTGCTGCAAATATAGGATAACAGAAGCCTTTCACATATGCACATTTTGCTTCCTTTGCATACATTTCCAGGAGTAGGATACCTGGGTCATGTGGTAGATGCATTCAGTTGCCTTAGCACTCTCCATACTGACTCCCATAGTGTTTGTATTAGCTTAAATTCCCATCCACAGTGAAGGAAGGTACCTTTTCCCCCCACATCCTTGCCAGCAGGTGTTGTTGCTAGAGTTCTGACTGTAGGCCAACCTAACTGGAGTTAGATGGAGCCGCAATGTGGTTTTCATTTGATTCATTATGGTTTGTTTCTCGAGTACAACATTTAAAAATGTTAGTTTTTGAGTCACAAAGTTTTTATAAAAGTATCACAATTAAGTTTCAAACTTATTTTATTTCTTGCTTTTTTTTTAGGTGAAGAATTTCTTATGTTTCAGGGAATAAACTGTGGAAAATCTCAGTTCCTTGAGGAAATTAAATTATTCTTTTAGCTAAATACATTTTCTTCGACAGAACTCTTCAAAAAAATAAAAAGTCATCCAACATGTTATAAATACAGCAGGAATGGACAATTTAGCATTCTGATCTGCAGGTCATTATAACATTTCGAGCAGAATTTTTAAAAAAGAAGCATCAGTGAAGAACATGAGGATATCAGAAAAATTATCATATATAGGAGCTGTCAAAATGTGCATATTATAAATAGTCACATTCTGTAACTGAATCTAATTATGGTGTAATGAGACTCGTCCTGATTGGATGCTGTTCTTACACTAATGAATGGTAGTCTGACATAGTAGGAACAGTGGGGAGGCTTAAAATTAACCATCTGACCTACAGTGTTTTCATTCTTTGTAGCTGAGTGCCTTTGTTAATCATGGTTCATCAGCCATGAATCAGTGATGAATAGAATTCTGAGTTGTACAGCTCACTTAAGTAACAAACTGCTTACATAGAAGGTTTAATATTAATTAATGTCATTTTATCTAACCTAATGATCAAGCTTATCATGGGCATGGTGGTAGCATGAAGTAGGATTGTGAAAATAATCCAAAGTAGATTTTAAAGCAACGGTCAATTCTGAATACTTCTTTCTGACAGAGGACTTCTTTGAACTACAAAGCTGAATATCATAGATGGTAGAAAGAGCCAGACCTTGGGATTGGAATAATGAGGAGACTACTCAATTTATTTTCCCCTCTCCTACCTCCATGTAATAAGGACTTCTGTGCCCATTGCGCAGGACTTCTCAGGAGACTTACATAATATAATCTGTTAACTAGCCCAACACCTTGTTACGAGGTAAGATTTGGAAGGTAAGTAATCCTAGGTTCCTAAACTGGTTTACTATTAGTCCAAAACAGTAAGGGTGGCTAACTAATGGTCAGCTGAGTCTTCTAAATGCAAAACAGACCACAGCTTTTATGGAAACCTCAGATCAAATAATAGCATGCATACCATTTTCACATACAACCATAAACGCCATTTGGAAATTTTAGCTTCCTCTGCCTGCCCACAGAGAATGTGCACTAAGAAGACGGGTTTCTAACAATAATGACACAAGAACTTGATGGAAAGCCTAGTATTCATAGGTTCAACTACCCTCATCTCATTATTAGTGAAAATTGCTCTAAAAGGACAGTTATGTGAAAAGGTTTTGAAGGTACAATCACAGTTGCTGATGAAAGTACATGAAGCTATGAACAAGATTTATGAAGACTCGGAATCAAATAGTGTTATGAGACACTTTTGGAATTTCACAGCGTAGCTGAGGTCAGGAAAGAAAAGGGTAGGGTGCTGAATATTGTTTGGCAGCAGGCACATTAGGCCCTACAGCTCAGATCTCAGCTGTAAAAGTCACTGTTCCCTGGACATACTGGTTGCAGCAAATGTCTGTGCTTTCCCAGCTTGCCTTTCTCAGCAGGCTTTGAGTGCAAATAGTCCCAAAGGTGATAAGAAAACAATAGGAAAGCAAACAGTAAAAGCTAACAATTGAAACAACTGTGAAGTGTTAATTGAAATTTTAAAGTATTCTGTGATTCATCTTAAATTGATACTTGTCTATTAAGAGAAGAGACGTTGTGTATGTATCTGTTGAATGCCAAGAGTCTCCCATTCATAGAGGAGGAGTAAGCCTATGTCGCCCTTGTAGAGACAAGGGCTACTTTAACGGCAATATGTTTGTTCTGGTAGGAGCCAGAAACTTCTGCCTTTTAAACCTAAACATCCATTCTAGACTTTATCATTTTACTGAAGTTCTAGATTTTGTCACCCAACAACAGCTTTGTATGGATTTTCATGCACTATAATTCTTACTTCAGATAGAATTTCATCAATATCATTTATAAAGGATCAAAGTGAAAACAAATTTGAATGATTATTAGTTTTTAATCATGTTAAGATTTAATAGCAGATTCTAAAATTTTAATAGCGCAGAATGTTATTGAAAATAATGATTTGTATCTGTGCTTAAATGTTAAATAAATGCACAAAATAAAAATTCAGAGTATGTGTTCCTAGTTACTTCAAGAAAGGTGATATGGAAATGGTTATACCGCACTGCAGAGAAGGCAAGTGGGCATGTGGAATCCATTATATTTGGTTTAAGTTACTAACCTAGTACTGTCAAGCAAATTATTCAATTCCTCTGTGTTATGTTCCTCATCTGTGAATTAAGGATGACACCATTCTCACTCAGCTTTAATAAGGATTAAATGACATTTACAAAAGCACAGTACAAACTCATAAGAAAGGACTCAAAATGTGATGCTGCATTTTCTTCTCTAGGGCAATACCTCTAAAGACTCATTCGCAGAGTGAGAAAAGAATGCAGCCATTGACTGTAACTGTATGCCACTGAGAAAATAACCATCTGACCATAAACATTTTACAAGGTGTAGCAATAACTTACCATGAACCTATTGTCAATGGACTATGCACACACACACACACACACACACACACACACACACACACATTCTGCATCATAAAATCTCAGAAATATCCGTCATTATTTTTAAAAAATTTATTTTCACTAATGGGGTAGGTCACAAAACTGTCCTGAATACAACTTTGACAATAATTCACAAATGATTTTTTCCTTTTATAAAGCATGATAAACATTTTAATTAGATTTCAGAATGAAGTTAAACAGAGAAATTGGAACTGAAATATTCCTCAATGAGACACAAATCGTTGCTCATTCCTGAAAGCAATATCTAGACTACCACGTTAATCAGGCTCCCTCATTATTTCCTCCGTAAGAATTAGAAGCTGAATAACCATTTTGTGCTTTATGAAGCATGTTGTGTAGAATGTTAATGATGAAAAGCAGAAAGAGTACCTTTTAAGATTTTTGTTTCCATTGCGACATTCAATAGATCAGGAAATGAGAACAAATCAAGGGAAACAAGAGTTGTGGTTTCAACTCCTTGGTGCTTTTCAGAACCCGAGCTATCTAGAAATAAAGGAAATGAAATAATTCACTGATTTTTGTTCATTTCCTTTGTTTTTATTTATTAAACGTTGTAAAGCAAGTTTATGCATATGTCATGCATTTGTCTTGGTAGCTGTCTGTCCAGTGCTGCCCATCTGTGCTTAGAAGAGCTGAATCATTTCTGAGAATCTTACACCATCCACTGGACTGCATTATCATTTGCTTTAGAAACATTTAATGATAGTATTTTAATTAGTAAATTTTCCAAGCCAGATCCAAGGTAAATCTTACTCCTAAAGATTTCTACCATATGTTGAAGAGTGTGAGAAAGAATCTCATCCTTGGATTTGGACTTCTGTAGTGCTTGGTACAATCAGAGATTTTCTGAATTTTTCTAGTAATGTAGTGACTATTCCACAGGAAATCTTAATATATTGCAGTTACAGGTTAAGTGTTCTGGAAATATGGGAATTAGTCATGTCTGAGGGGGTGAGAAAGACCTCAGTGGTGTTTCAATGAAAATGTTTGACCTGGTCACTTGTGTATTTGGTTAAAGGGCTGCATTTTATTCATTAGACTCCAGGGAGCCATTAACAGATTTTTAAAGAACATAAAGAATGAGTCAAGCGTATATTAAGAGAGTAACTTTAATGGCTGTGAGAATTTAAGATTAGAGTAGTATATATTTTCCAAGCTTATTTGACGTTTCATGAAGCCACTATATATTTATTGTTTATAAATTATACTGTTAGTATTATAGTATTAAAATTATATATATGTATTATAGTTGCATGATTCAAAAAGACAAGATTCAATTCTTAATTCATTTAATTTTATTTAATTAACAATGGAATACTTCTATTTCTCAATATAAAATTTAGATAGTCATAAAATATAACTATTATGAATAATTTATGTGTTTATAATAGAAATAATGTGACTGTATTTCTGAGAGAATGGTGAATCATGGTTTTCTGTTTTTGGGTCTAATCAGTTTGTTTTGATGATTTAATTTAGTTGCTTTTGTAGTTGTGATGCTTATTTAAGTTTCATGACTGTTCAATTGTCAGTGTTTCTTCATTTATAAACCTTGTCCTTCAATTAAACAAAGTTTTGTACTACAGCTTAACTAGGATATTTCCATTTTACCTGATGTCATGCAATTTTTATGAATTAATCAGAATTTGTCAGATTTCTATTTATGAGAGGCAAGAAGACACAAACAGAAAGAGTCAGATAGACTGAGAAAATGAGTTCCTATATGCTAACTTATTCTTCAGCAACTGCAACGTCCAAGGGTAAGCCAGGGCCAGGTACACCATTCAGAGATCCAGTTGGCTGGGTCTTCACTGCTGCCTCCCAGGGGCTGCACTGGCAAGAAATGAAGTCACATGGAGTTAAGGCTTGTACTCAGGCGTTTCCAATATGGGATACAAACATCTCCACTGCTGGACAAAAAGTCTGCTCCAGGTTAGATTTTTAGTAAAATCAATTCTACATGTGCTGATACTAGTTTACAAATTTCATTTCCGTAACCATTATTTCAAAATAGTTTTACATTTATAAAGCAAAATTGTTGTAAAATAGCAATACTGAGTTTCTTATACTCCTTATCCCAAATCTATTAAATCTCATGTTAGTATCTTGATCACAATTAATGAACCACATCCTGCTTCATATATTTTGTTTGTTTGTTTTAACCCTAGTTCTTATTATCCTTCCTATACTTTCTGGGCTTTAGCACCCAACATTTTTGGTTTAGATTATTTTTGGCTTGTGTTTATGCTTTTTTGTTTTGTTCTTTCATTTAGATCTGATGTATTAGAGAGCTTTAGGTTATTTCACTTAACACAGTGTTCTCCACTTCCATCTATTTTGCTGCAAGTGATAGTATTTCATTCTTTTAAAGAGCTGAATAATATTATATATTGTGGATGCGTGTTATGAAAAAGTTACCAAATTACCTTCCTATCTTATATGAATAAATTGATCATTTCTTATTTTGTGTTCATTAATTTTTGGGGTTTAAAAAGAAGAAGCTTTAGGGCCTGGCGAGATGGTGTAGTGGTTAAAGTCCTCACCTTGAACATGCAGGATTCCGTATGGACATTGGTTCTAATCCTGGTGGCCCTACTTCCCATCCAGCTCCCTGCCTGTGGCCTGGGAAAGAAATTGAGGATGGCCCGAAGCCTTGGGACCCTGCACCTGCATAGTAGAGGTTAAAGAGGCTCCTGGCTTTGGATTGGCTCAGCTCCAGCCATTGTGGCGGCTTGGGGAGTAAACCATCTTACAGATGATCTTCCTCTCTGTCTCTCCTCTCTATATATCTGCCTTTCCGATAAAAATAAATATTATATGTTTATTTGCCATTTGGGTTTGTTCCTTTGTGAAGTGTCTGCCCATTTCCCGTGCCCATTTCTTGAGTGGGTTGCTTGTTTTGACATTTTGGTTGTTTTGTAGCTCTTTGTATATTCTGGATATTAGCCCTCTATCACCTATGTCGTGTGCGAAGATCTTCTCCCATTCTGTGGGTTGCCTTTTTACTTTGTTGATTGTTTCTCTAGCTGTACAGAAGCTTCTTAGTTTGATGAGGTCCCAATTGTTTATTTTGGTCTTGATTTCTACTGCATCTGGAGTCTTTTTTAGGAAGTGAGGGCCTACCCCTAAGTGTTCCAGTGTGTTTCCAACATTTTCTTCCAAAAGTTTGAAGGTTTCTGGATGTAGGTTTAGATCTGTTATCCATTTAGATCTGATCTTAGTGTATGGTGAGAGATGTGGATCTATTTTTTTGTTTCTGCAGGCTATCAACCAGTTGTCCCAACAGCATTTATTGAACAGACCTTCCCATTTGCCTGGGTTGTCGTTTGTCTTTTTGTCAAAGATTATTTGGCAGATTAAATGCCCATCAACAGAGGATTGGATAAGAAAGCTATGGTTCATCTACTCCATGGAATACTACTCAGCTATTAAAAAAAACAAAATGCAGTTCTTTGTGGCCAAATGGGCCAAACTGGAAACCATAATGCTAAGGGAAATGAGCCAATCCCAAAAGGTTAAATACCACATGTTTGCCTTAATTTAAGATGATATGATGTTATGTATAACATGTTATGTTTTGAATGTTATATGTTGTGTATAAACTAAAATTGAAGTATAGGTGAGGTGGTCACAGAAGGTGGCTGGGAACCCGCATTTACTTTTAACATATTGGTTACTCATTACTATGTCAATTAATTCCATAATGATGTAAATTTTTGCTGATGGTATGTTGGAGCTTTCAATTGACTGGGATGATACTCTGCTGGCTCTGTCTTCAGACCAGAGAGGGTATACCTAAGAAGCCGTTGAACTTGACGGGACAATAAGATGCTGGACTCTATGTTTGGTATACGCTTGCAATGGGGAAATCTCAACTGAACTTGAGCTGTGGTTATGCAACAAGGTGGAGGAATCCACCATGGTGGGAGGGTTTGGGGAGGGGTGGGGAGAACCCAAGTATCTATGTAACTGTGTCACATAATACAATGTAATTACTGAAGTTAAATAATAAATAATTAAAAAAAATTAAATAAATAATTAAAAAAAATTTAAAAAAAAATAAATAAATATTAAAAAAAACAAAGAAGCTTTAACATTTCTCCCATACTTTAGAAGATAAACTTAGTAACCCTCGAAGTATATGTGTTCCATTTGGAGACCCCCTAGAATAGAAACAGGATTGACTGAAAGAAAGAGGTGAATTAGAATGCCATGGTGAAAGATTAAGTGAAAAAGCAAGGGCATGTTGAACTAGCACAGAGAGAGAGAGAGTTATACAGAACATAGAAAGAATTAATAGAACTTATCACTCTGTTTTTTTTTAAATCTATTTTATTGTGTTGTTGTTGACAATCTTTACATAGTTAATTACAGTTAAAGAAAGAAAAAGAAAAAAAAAAAGGTTCAGGGGGATAGGGAAGTGGGTAATACTATTATGTCCATATTGTTTCCATCTTGTATCTGAGGTAAAGGGGGATATTAAGGGAGAAGCCCCACCCGGTTTCCCGCCCACCCCGAGTCCTGGATGTGGGCATGCTCTGAGATATGTGCTCGAGTGGTGTTAATAGTTCTCCAGTTATGAATCGCTGCCAGTTTCGCTCGATGAGGTCGTCCACTGATTGATATGGTCCATCATAAAGTCTCCGTTTGCCCCGTTTTTCGCTGCCAACATATAGCTGAGATGAATGATTGATCTGCTCTGTCTTCTGTCTTTTCTTGATTAGAGTTCTGAGTCCAGCAGTTCGATTGGGGAGATCTCCATAGAAACTTTGAGGTATTCCCAGACTAGTTTCTTGTATGTTCTAGCAAGCACAGAGCCCGGCACAGTCCATCACCCCGATCAGCTGGTGGTTGCAATTGCTGTGTTGGTTCTGTTTTCAGTCCCGAGTTGCAGAACTTATCACTCTGTAACATAAATTTCAACAAGTATGAAGCAGACCGCACGTGACAATATCATAAAAACATATTTTCAATAGCTCCAAAATGAATGGAATGTAACTTCTGGATTGATTTCAAGCTGTATTTAATTTTCTACTGACTCAATCTTTACCAAGTCCATCGATTCAAATTTTCACATTCCGATTTGTCCTGTTGACACCAAAAGAGTTGAGAATCCCAAATTTGATTGGTTTAAAGAACATATGAAGTGTCTGCCCAAATGACAAGTGCTGATATTAAATCTGCTGGCATTTTAATGTCCAAGATGAAGAAAGACAACATCCAAAATTAAAGACAGGATTTCCTTGAATGTGGCTTAAGACATTCATGAATACTGAAAAACTCTACTTTGAAAAATTAAGAATAGATTTTGTGTTGCCTAGGGGAAAGGGTAGGAATGTGGAATGGAGATTCACTATGTCATTTGATTCACTCAACGTGTAAGTCCATAAACCCAGTTAAGTAATACAAAAGCTTTCATGATTCTATGCATATATGTATGTGTGTGTGTTAGAAGGAATTCCATGTGTTGTAGATCCTCAATGTTGTTCCAGCAGCACTAAGTTAATGCAAATACCCTAAAGCCCCAGGTTATTATCACTGTTCTCTTTTTTGTTTTATTTTTTGTTCGTTTGTTTATTTGTTTTCTCTCTGAACTCATGCTTTTCTGCTTTTCCTCTCTCTGAGGCTTTGTATTTGACATTCCCTGCAGTTCTTGTACCAGGGCAATGATGGATTGGAAGTCCTCGCCTTGTATGTGCCAGGATACCACATGGGCGCCAGGTCTAATCCCAGCAGCCCCACTTCCCATCCATTCCCTACCTGTGGCCTGGGAAAGCAGCCAAGAATGGCCCAAAGCTTTGGGACTCTGGACCCATATAGGAGACCTGGAAGAGGCTCCTGGCTCCTAGCTTCGGATCGGCTCAGCTCCAGCCATTGTGGACGCATGTGGAGTGAATCATTAGACATAAGATCTTTCTCTTTGTCCATCCTCCTTTCTGTATATCTGCCTTTCCAACAAAAATAAATAAATCTTAAAAAAAAAAAGATATTGTATGCCAAATTCCCAGAGGTAAGTAAAGATTGGCTTTAATTAGCATAAAGGTTTGTTTATTTTATTACTACTTAGGCATTACTATAGTCCATAAGTCAAGAATACAATCAAACATCTTAACTCTTAAATGTTCAATACCAACAGTAATCTTCTCTTGCTTATTTTGGATCGTCATACCTAAGCACCAATTCTTAATTGGCTCTCTTGCTTAGAAGATTGCACTCCCTCTAACTTTTGTATGCTAAGATTCATTAAGAGAGTACAGTGGGAATGCTTTTCTACAATCTTAACCCCATACTCATCAAGTATTTCCACTCATAATGAGAACCTGTTGGCATGTGGCTTGAGAATATATCTTACTTTAACTGGAAGATAAAAGATTTGGTAGATCCTTCTTTCTACCAAATCAAAACTGCGACATTAAATAAATCTCTGCAATATTTTTTCAGATTTCTTATCCTTCCCTTATAAAGTTATAATAATTTTCAACTTGAAATTAACATAGCTTAGATATTTTTGTTGAGTTTTATTAATTTTATGTGGAGGTCAGAGTGTCAGAGAGAGAAGGGATAGAGAGAGATCATCCATCCTCTAGTTCACTCCCTCAAATGGCCACAATGTCTGGAGCGGTGCAGATCCAAAGCCAGGATCCAGGAGCTTCTTCCAGATAGTTCATGCAGGTTCAGAGGCACAAGATTTGGGCCATCTTCCGCTACTTCCCCAGGCCATTAGCAGGGAGTCCAATCATATTAAAGGCATCTGGAATCATTGCTTAATGTACCTTTACTGGACCTGTTTCCTTAAAATTCTAATTCATGAAGTCAGTGTTTATTGTTCAGGAATTTTAAGTACACTATATAGTTCTGATGATTTAGGCCATACACTAAGAACAAAAACCAGTTTCTTTTCTACTAGCAATAGTTATTCTGTGTTTTACTTTTCCAATGTACAACTTCAAGATGAAGTCACAGTCACAAAAATTCTATGTGTGACAAAGTATAGCCACTCTTATGTGTGTGGAATTTATGTATACATTTCTTAATGCTGTTCTTAGAGTGAGAAGCTGTGCTGTTTTGCTGCTTTTCCAACCTCTCCTTCTTGTTGTATATGATAGGTCATCATGGACCATGAAAATGAGGCCCAGTTGGCAAATCTTAAGAAGTAGGACTAAAGGAGTGATATAGTTCATGGACACATTCTTATGGAGCAGAACTCTCACTTGAGAGAGAAGATACTTCTATCTAGAGACTTGTATTTGTTATAATCAAGTTTAAATAAAAAATAGCATGAGTAAATAACAAAAAAGAAAAACATGTAACCTGGTGAGAATATGAATATATTCATATAAATATAAAGAATTCAGAACTTTAAGTCATAATGTTGTGTATAGTGGTTTTCATCACTTAGACATGCATTTGTCTCTAAGTTTCTAGGAAGTAAAAATAGAAAGGGAATACATGTGATTAGATATATTTTCTCCAAAATCATAAAGTTGAGTTTTGTTTATCCTTTAACTAACTTTTTAATCTACTGCTTTATATGTGAGTCACTATGATATGCTTTGGACACACTCTGATAACCACTCAGCCATTTCATGTCTGCTGTCATGGTCTATATTATTATGTGCTCCATAATAATAATAGTATCATTTGTGCTTTAGAATCAATGAGGTATGGTATTATCACCAAGACTTCTAATGATTAAACTACAAAATATAATTTCATAATGGGATTATATGTTTTTAAACATCAGATTTCTTGCTTATTTTCAAATTAAATGTTTGGAAGGAACCCTAGTACAGACAAATTCCCTTGATGTAGGTAGGAGCTGTAGGCTACGATATCCCACAATTTGGCCTGTGTTTGATGTTAAAATTGAAGTATAGAACTCTGGAATACAATCTGGAAGTCCATGATGGAGAGGGCTGGTACCCTACACGTGCTTCAAACCATATGCCATAAGTATCATTTCCCTTCACTGAGGCTTTGATAAGCTTTGGACAGCTGCCCTTTCAGCACTGTTTTCCTTCGGAAAACTCACATATTTATATAGATTATGAAGTCTGACCACAACATATTCCAAAAATGCATGAAATGCTGAGACTATCTTCTGTGTATTTTGTTGATTTTTCTAGAAATATGGATACTGTTTGTGTGATGATTTAATTTAAAGTGGTAATTTATTGAGCAGAATAGATTGGCATGATCCAATCCTTATGAATTAACTTAAGAACTTGGATTTACTCATTAAAATTTTTTCAACATCTGCCAGGCTGGAAAAAAAACAGAGGCATATATGAAAAGAAGTGCTGGAACAGTGAAAAGGAAAATGGAAAATTAATTCAGAGGATTTGGAATTGTTCTAAAGTAAAACTCATTTTTTTTAGATGGAAACACTTACTGGAGCTAACAAGATTTTTAGGGAGTGATTTCTTGATTGATACCAGATTTTGAAAATCCTCATTCCAAACCTCTGAGTTTTTTTTTCAAACCATGGAAATAGAGTTGGTAACTTAGTAACTAATACTGCTTTGGAGATTAACATTTCTCAAACAGGGCACCTTTATGTTCAAAAGGAGTATAGAATGCACTAAAACTGCAGCTTGAAATGCAAAGCAGATGGTTTGGCTAGCTGCATTAGGTTAATTAAGGATAACAAAGCATTGAAGACATTAACACAATTTTGTCACTGAAAAGGGTAATATCATTTCACAAAACAATCATAAAAGTTACTTCAGAGAATTTGTTTTGAACCTTCCTGAGTATTTATTTTGCACATAGTCTTCTAACAGAATCTTAATGCAGTTGCTATTAGGTCACAGAGAATCATAGAAAACTGGTGGCTTACAGCGTCAGTTTTTGAGTAGTCTACACTATTTCTTCATCAACGACCGTGCCATTCAACTCTTGACACTTTTCTCCATATCTCACTCATACAAACTTTCAAAATTCAGCATGTTTATGCCAGCAAATATCTAATCTCATAGGCTAAGCCCTGCCTCTAACATCTGATGGGAAGCTTTGTTCGGGACTCTACCTCTGCTCATAGTTTTGAATATTCTCTGAGAAGTACCATTAGGTAGTGATTTTAAAGAAGTAAGATGCTATAGTGACTCCTGGTAGGGCCCTGTCCCTGACTCCACCTTCCCCCCAAATCCATGATCATGGAAGATATACAGACAGGAGGAGAGACAGGGAGGAAGATCTTGCATCTGATGCATCACTCCCCAAGTAGCCACAATGGCCAGAACTAAGTCAGTCCAAAGACAGGAGTCAGGAGCCACTTCCAGGTCTCCCACACAGGTGCAGGGTCACAAGGCTTTGGGCTGTTGTTGACTGCTTTTCCAGGCCACAAGCAGAGAGTTGAATGGGAAGCAGGGCAGCTGGGACTAGAACAAGTGCCCATATGGGATCCTGGCGCGTGCAAGGTATGGACTTTATCCACTAGGTTACCGTGCCAGGCCCCATGCTCAGGGAATCTTAATTAGGCATCTTAAAGTCAGAAATTGTGATACTTACATTTTATAAATCTGTAACTTCCACAATTAATGAGGTGGAGGAGGTGAGTTGGTCATCAAACACTAACCAGCACAACACTGGTTTGAAGGCACACCTGGATACTATGAAGGAGGAGCTTAAGAAGCTGGTCATCAACACTGCCTTCAGCCTAAAAATTTGGCTTGCATTTAGTTTACCAGCTATAAAGAACGATTTTCTCCTGAAAGTAAATATCAATTAACCTAGAATAAATGTAAGATCAAAATGAGGTGAAGATGCAAACTGTTACAATTGTCATTAAAAACTCTGGTTGAAATTTACAGGGATTTGAGCCCTAGTTCTGCCATTTTTAACATGAATATCTTGGAAAAAATTGCCTCAATTCAGTTTTGTTATATGTAATATAGAGATTAAAATATAACCTTTTCCACGGGATTGTTTTGAGCATAATGTCTGGCATATAGTAAATCCTCAAGGCATCTTAATTTTATCATTGTATTTAATAATGTTTATACTTACATTTTCTCATTGAATTATGACACAACATCAGAATACAGGTAGAATAACTGCTATACTTTGGATGAGAAAACTAAAACTCAGGCTACATACAATGTCTGTCATTAGGTGAAAGTTAAGGGACTGAGTTGAGAATTTTTTTAAAGGCCTAGGTATGCTAGATTTCATGGTGTCATACCAATTCAGCATCTTTAGGTTTTTTTCTTTTTATGGAATTTATGCAATAGATTTCAATATAGGTTTAAACTCGGCAGCAAATAATCACTTGTACAGGTAAATTTTGTTGCAGAACAAACCATTCCATGGCTCCTTATTCAGCAATCTAACATTATCAGGCTCACAGGTTAGCTGTGGTAGTTTGAACAAAAACTAAAAAAGGTCTGTGTGTCAGATCTGAGGCTGTACTTCCACAGCAGATTTGAGAGTCTAAAATCCATCCATCTTTCTTTTCTAAGGATCACTGGGCCAGTAGGCCAAGATTTTCATATGTCAATGACACTAATTCCTGAGGATAAGCTCAACTGCATAATCACATTTCCAGCTTCACATCTTGCCAGCTAACAGCAGTTTGGCATAGGCTAAAGGCAGGAAATGGAGAAGTGTACTCTGCTTTTTGGTGGGGAGGAATATGAAGACTAATGGAAGGAAACCGGAAGAACAAGAGACTGAAACAATAGTCAGTTGATGGGATAGAGGTTTGAAAAGGTGACCTGTTCTCATACAAAGGTTTCCAAATGTTGATAGACGTAACCTCCCCTTTTAAAAAATTTGGTTTAATGTATTTGAAAGGAATAAGTAGAAGGGAACAAAAGGATAGATGGAAGATCATCTACTTGCCGGTTCATTCCTCTAGTATCGCTAACACTAGAATCAGGAGCCTGAATCTCGGTCCAGGGTTCCCATGTGGATAGCAGTAACCCATGCACTTG
Source organism: Ochotona princeps (assembly GCF_030435755.1). NCBI lineage: Eukaryota > Metazoa > Chordata > Mammalia > Lagomorpha > Ochotonidae > Ochotona > Ochotona princeps. The sequence continues at coordinate 77,337,046 of NC_080832.1, forward strand.
AGTCATCATTTATTCCCTCCAGGAATGAGCATTAGCAGCAAGATGGAGCAGAATAGCTGGAACTCAAATCCAGGCACCATGCCATGGCCTGCAATCTGAACTGTTGCATCACATGCCGGCCCCTATTTTTTATATTGTTGTTATTCCCAGATTTGCCTCCATTGCCAAAATCAGCAGTCAACTTTTTTCTATAAAGAGCTAGAAAGCAAATATTCTGGCTTTTGTGGGCCGTATGGTCTCTAACTACTCAACTCTGCCAATGTAGTGCAAAAGCTGCCATAAACAGTAAGTGAATGACTGCATGTGGCTGTGTTCCGGGACATTTTATGGAGTCTGATGTTTGAATGCCATACAGTTTTCATGTGTCATGAAGTAATTTTTTGATAATTTTTCAGCATCTAAAAAGTATAAAACCCATTCTTTGCTTTTCATCCACCTAAAAAACAGCTGGCTAAATATGTCTCATGGGATATACTTTGCTGACACCTGCTGAAGGTCATCTGAAGACTCAAATGTTTGTTACATCCTCATAGCTACATACGTCAGAAGGAAGGAGGAAGGGAAAAACAAATAGGGACTAAGAACATTCTCAGGATGGATTTTTTTTTTTTAAGATTTATTTTCATTGGAAAGTCAGATACACAGAGAGGAGAGACAGAGAGGAAGATCTTCTGTCCAATGATTCACTCCCCAAGTGGTTGCCACAGTCAGAGCTGAGCTGATCCTAAAACAAGAGCCCGGAGCCACTTCCATGTCTCCAACACTGGTGCAGGGTCCCAAGGCTTTGGGCTATCCTCGACTGCTTTCCCAGGCCACAACAGGGAGCTGGTTGGGAAGTGGGGCTTCCGGGATTAGAACCGGTGACTATATAGGCTCCTGGCGTTTGCAAGGCAAGGAATTTAAACACTAGGCTACTGCACTGGGCCCTCAGGTTCGATTTCTAAAAAGGTCTATGAAGAGATGTTGCCTGGCATTTATGCTGGTAAATCATTGGTCAAGTGTTAGCACCAAGTTGCGAGGGAGATTTGTCTGGTCAGTCACTGCTTAGATAAAACACGGGTCTTCATTCTCTGTGCAGGAGGAACAAAAGAAGCATGATTGTACCTGAAGCAGAATTTGTCACATGGTGTACAAAATTTGCAGAATTGATATCATGAACTTCATAATTGAATATAATGATGTTACTAAATGACAACTTTCCTAGCATAAGGAAGAAAAATATCTACTTTGAAAACAGTAAACTGTAAACTGCCTTTTTGAGACAGGAACTCAGTATTGAGAAATATGAATTTCGTTATATAACAAAAAAACTTATAATTGCAAACTGTGAAACAATCATTTTAAAGTCTTTTCCTCTTTATTCCAAACAAAAAAATTCCCTCTATTTATACACAAATTTTTGATGTAGTGGAAACATTTAATTAGCAGCCTTAGTCAAATTCCTGTTTCCCTATTTACTACTTGTTGAATTCATTATTTAGTGGAGTTCAGCTTGTGATTGTAAATTGAAAGCATGTCACTGTAAAAATAAGACAAGGAGGAGTGTGGGGGAGCAAGGAAAGGAATCAAGGTTGGCTGAAAAACGTATTATATTCTTAGAACTGTATATGTGAAATAGCTTAAATTAGTTCCCTCTATGAAAATTAAAGTTAAAAATGATAAAGTCCTATAATTATACACAGCCAGATGGCTATATTCTCAAACCTCAGCTTACATTTATGTGAATGTAAGATTGTGAAATATGTATTGGATAACTGTGCCAAGCTATAAAACATAGCTCATATAAGGATTAGCAATTCTTCAGGGAATATGCTTCTAGTTAATCATTTCATATCTAAAGCAAAAAAAAATTAAATTGCTATAAGCTTAAGGAAACATACCTAACAGTATATAATCTTTTCCTCCTAGGGCTAAGTCCTATTATTTTGCAGCACTGAGGACATTATACAACTGTGTGAAAGGAACTGTAGGTGAAGCTGTTGGTGTTGTGTGTTTCCTTGTTTCAGCCTGGAGTAGCCTGAGATCCAGCTGTAGTGGCTGGATCTAAGCAAGGGAGCTGAGAGAGAATTGTGTTACAGCCGATTAAGCTGCACCTGCATCCTACATTGGGGCCAACTTGACTCCTGGCTGCTTCACTTCTGATCCAACTTCCTACAAATGTGGCTGGGAAAGCAGAGAAGGGTGATTCAGTCCTTAGGTCATTAACTAATTAAGAGACATTAAGAGACTTATTAATGTCTCCTCAGCATGCAGGAGACATTAATAATGTTCAGAGCTCTTGGCTTTGGCCTGGCATCATAACCCTGAGTATTATAAAAATTTCAGAAGGGAACCAGCACATTGAAGACTCTCTCTCTCTCTCTCTCTCTCTCTCTCTCTCTCTCTCTCAGTACCTTTTAACTAAATATTTTTTTAAAATAGACAATGACAAATTTGTTTCTTTCAAATCAATTATTCATTAGTATAATTTGTATAGTGTTTTACAGATTTTATCACTACTGAGAATCAATTGGAAGGCTTCAAATTATTGAGATCCATTCCCAGTTCCCAAAGTTACAATTCAGCTAATCTTGGATTAATTTTTGTGTTAGTCTGCAAATCATTCCATAAGTTCAAACACTAAGAAGTGAATAGCATAGAATAGCAGAAAATACATTAAATATAGGCCTATGGGCAAATTCTCAGAAAGAAATAACAATCTAAGGCAACAGGTAATATATGTAGGAGTATTGCTAACTAAAATTAGAATAGAAATACAAGATCCAGAAAATCAATACAAGCCTTAACTGGCTGGTCCAGGACCAGAGAACAGCCATCTGTGGAATCATGCATGGATCCATATGTCATCAGAAACACCAGAAGTTGGAATCATGGTTTCAGCTTGAGCAGATCAGGGTCCAGCATCAGGAGATTCAAGGAGAAACAGTGCAGGGTTAAAGTAGTTGGAATGATGGAGTATCTTGGTCTTGTAATAGTTGGAACTTTGAAAAATCAATGGGAGTGATGTGATGGATAGAGACTGTTGAAGCTGCAATTAAGTTACCATTGTCTTCTGTTAGCATCCTTCTTTCCTTTCTGCATTCCTCTTCTGCTTTCCTTCTTCCCTTCCTTTTTACTTGCTACTTTTTTTTTTACTTGCTGTGGATACTAACTAGATCTGATCCTCATATATCCTCTCTTTATCCCATCTTTCTCACTTATCCCAATATTTGGCAACCAATCTCTTATTTATTCATATACAGATAATTACTGAATGCCTCCTATGCAACTGACCTTGACAAATTGCTAGAAATATAGTTATAGAATTGAGGAAGGAGCTGGTATGTTTATTGCCTCTTAGCTTACAGTATGTAAAGTCAGAAACTCCCCATCATTAGGAACCATGGTTTCTCAGGCTTTTCCCAAGACTTTCCCCTAATATCTCCATGTTATATCATATGTTTAGAGGACAACATTTAACACTGACACAGATGTTATTCTTCTTCAGGTTGGAAAGAAAGAATTGAATAGATTAGAAGATGATAAAATATAAAGTAGTGAATGTTTTGTCTTGGATTTTGAAATCTGAGGCTTCTCCTTAAGGATACACTGGGAAGGAGTGGAGCCTCCTGTGTTTCATCTACTGAAAGGAAAGGAAGATATATATCCTATATTGGCTCTGGTTTATGTCCTGGCTATTCCACTTCCTGTCCAACATCCTGCTTGTGGCAAGGGAAAGCAGCAGAAAACAGCCCAAAGCCTCGGGACCCTGCACCCGTGTGAGAGACTCAGAAGCAGCTCTGGGATTGTGACTTCAGATTAGCTCAGGTCTGGTCGTTGCAGCCACTTGGAAAGTCACCCAGTGAATGGAAGATCTTTCTGTCTCTCCTTCTCTCTATAAATATTCCTTTCCAATTAAAAACATCTTTTAAAAATGTCATTTCCTTTAGATTCTCTGAAACAATTAATAGAAGCATTGAGCAACCAGGAGGGAAAATGGATGGAGAGACAGAGATCATTTGTATACATTGATTCATTTCCCAAATGGCTAGCTACAACAACGGTCAGATCTGAGATAGGCCACAGCCAGGAAAACAGGAAATCCATGCTCATCTGCCACATATGTAGCAGGGGCCAAGCATTCCAGGAAGCAGAAAGGCAAAAACTTCAAGTGGCACTCACATATGGGTTACCTACATCTCAAGAATTGGGTTAACCAGCTGTGCCAGCCACTTGGAGAGTGCATGTGCAGTGGCTAACAATGTCAGCCTCTGCCAATATTTTTAATTAACATACTTAAATGCCCCCTCCCCATTTTCCCTTTTCCCTACCCCCAACTCCTTCCCCTCCTTTTCCTCTTCCTCCTTTTTTTCTTCTCTTTCTTTTACTTTCCTCTTGGTCCCTGTCCCTCCTCCTCTCTATCCCCTTCCATCATCGATTTCATGCTTTTTCACAAATATTACCTAAATAGTGGAGAATTTCAACACTGGATGAGCTCACATTGCACACAGTCTTTTAACAAATTAAGTATAAACATCTTTTTTTTTTTTTTCCTAACAGGGACACTGTTGAAAGCAAGTATCCTGAAATTATTGTCATTCACACACTCTCTCTCTGTCTCTCTGTTTTACATGGTTTCCATTTAGTGTGAACTTTGTAACCCAATAAACACTCAGTAATAAGTCTTTATGTGTAAGGGATGGTGCTGGGCAGCTTGGAGGGGACTCATGGAAATAATAATACTATTATATCATCCAAGGACTTACCATTGGGCAAGAATAAGGCAAGGAAGAACAAATTGAGCAGGTAGGGCACCATACACAAGGGAGAAGGAAAGGTTAAGCAAATCAAGACTCAACCTACTCATCTTCCTTGTCCCTAGGATTGGAGGGCTCCGTCAAAGGATGAGGATACTGACAACAACCTACATAGTATTTTCACAAACATGTTACTGAAAAGAGGGAAATGCAATAGGACAGGAGACTGAAGCCTGGTTGCACCAGCGTCTGTGGTGGGAAGGAGAGAAGCATGCATAGAGAAAGACATAGATGCCCCAGAAGCTTCAGCAAACAGCCTAGCACAGAAACAGCCCAGCAGGTTCCAGTGTGTGCACCTTCAGGATTGCCAGCATCAGAGAGCCAGGCTGAGTCAGCATGTGCCGAGGCCAGGGGATTCTCCCTGTACCATCTGAACCTGTCACCTGGGCAAACTGCCTTCCATTCTAATCTCCTGTGTGCACACTGAAATATCAAATCACCTCTCAGGAGTAGCATGAGGATCAACTAAAACAATATAACACTCCATCAGAAAAGTAGTGAATATTGTGACTGGTGGGGTGCTGTTCCCTTAAACAAAGTGTCTGCCCTTCTCAGCTAACGGTGAGCCTTGCAGCCTATGGGCCATCTGCCAGGTTGGAAGCTGCTTCCCCAAGGCAAACTCCACAACAGGTCCTCACCACCTTCTCAGGTTCTGGGCCATCAGGTTCTTGACTTTACTTCCATCTGATGGTGTGGGGCAAATTTGCTTTCTTCATTGACTCCTGTATTGCCGATGAATAAAAGCACTACCTTGCATCATTTCCAAGAGGGCTATGGATGCAGCTAGCAGCTTCCTGATCTGTGCAGTGTACTGTGCAACCTGAAAAGCACATGAACACACATACATGCACGACCACAGAACCATCCCCACTGAAGTCAGCAGGTGACAAATTCAACAAAAAGACGACTCCAGTACCAGGTTCTCTGTAGGTGGAAACTCAGCCAGACGTTTGTAAAGATGGGACAGGGAGGGAATGGCTCCTTAGATCTGCCATCTAGAGGTAGCAAAGTCAACAGGGCTCCTCTGTCCCCTGCCTTGGCCACTGTTTGGGACTATCTCTTTGTGGATACACTGCCACTTTAGCCTCCATCTGTCCCAGTAATCAGGCTGGACCACACTGCTTCCTCACTGCTACTCAGCTCAGCTCCAAAGGACATGGTAATGGCTTCCTTTATTTCCTGTCATGATTTAGTCATGATGACGTGAAAAACAAGCATGGCAGGAAGTTGGGGAAATTCTGTGCTGTTGCTGTCAAGCTCTGCTTTTATGGACACATGCAGATGTAACTGCCAGGGTCACTAACAGAGATAGCAGCGCCTGAAGCTCAGCTGCAGACACAGTGTTGGGAGAAAATGAAGGAAGGTAGTCAGTTCTTGGGAAATCTTGAAAGGTGTCATCAGGAAACAAAGGACAAGAAATGAACAGAGGGCCCAGCGCAATAGCCTAGTGGCTAGAGTCCTCACCTTACATGCAGCAGGATCTCATGGGGGAACCGATTCTGATCCCAGTGGCCCCACTTAACAACCAGTTCCCTGCTTGCAGTCTGGTAAGGCAATAGAAGACAGCCGAAATCCTTGGGACTCTGAACCCATGTGAGAGACCTGGATTAAGCTCCAGGCTCCTGGTTTCAGATCAGCACAGCTCCAGCCATTGTGGCTGCTTGGAAGTGAATCATCGGTTGGACGATCTTCCTCTTTGTCTCTCCTCCTCTCTGTATGTCTGATTTTGCAATCAAAATAATTTAAAAAAAAGAAATGAACAGAGTTCTTGGATGTTGTCATCAGTTTGGCACAATAGCAATGCCATTTTGGAAGAAGAGCACCACAACAACCAAGAAAGAGGGCCTTGGGCAGCATGAATGCGAAGAAGAATCTACATCAACAGTGAAAGGCTCAGCAGGGCACCTGGAACTGGACAAGCTCTAATGCCTGTATTTTGCAAGGATGATGCAGAAGCGGCAGAAACTAGAAATGGGAAGGGAAGACTGCAGAGCAAAGCCATCTGCAGAGATGTAGACAGAGGAATGAAAGTAAGGAACTGAGCATGCTGTAACACATTTCTATACATTATTGCACTCAGTCAAATTCCCCTGACTAAACTTTGATGGGCTTCAGTCCCACATTTCCAATTCCTAGGATGTTAACCACAAATGAAAATAAAGAACAGAGAGGATTGAAAGATTTCAGGCAATATTAACACAGCAAATAAGAGCCAATGAACACAGATCAGTACATGAATGATGGGCATTGAAAATCATGACTGGAGCCAGCTCTGGTTCCCATCAGTTCCCTGCTGATGCCCCTAGAAGACAGCAGAGAGCAGTGCTAGTGCTTGCACAGCCCTCCACCACCCTCCTCTCTGTCCTTCCTGCTCTGTGCTGTCCTTCCCCCCACCATCTCCCATTCTTTTCCCTGTTTGACTCCATCCTCTCCCTACTTTCCCCTTCCCTTCTCCCCCTTTCCTCTTCTCTTTCTTCTTCTTTCCCGGCCTTTCACCCCTCTTTCTGCCTTCATTCCCTTCACATTTGCCTCTTCTCCTTCCCCTGTTTCCTTTTCTCCTCTTCCCTCCTTCCACCTCTTCTTCCCCTCTCCCTTCATTCCTGGAACCCCCTCCCCTACACTTCCTTAGCCCAATCTTGCCTTCTTCTCCCCCCACCCTGGAACTCTCCTACCACCTCCTCCCCTGCTCCCCTCCCCTACCACCAGCCTCTGGGTACCATTCTCTTGTTCTCTAAGAAGTCAGGCTTTGGGCATCCCCATAGCAGGGAAGTAGAAGGCATCCATCTTTCCATGGTGATCCCCTTGAAGATCAACTTGCTTGATCATTACCAAGTGCAAACAGGAAATGAAACATCACACAGCACACATTCCAATAATGCAGTTATGATGTTTATTCATGAGAATCCCAGTCAAGGCTCAGTGGAAAGAAAAGCATCGGGGCTCATTGGGTTGATTGTGGAGACCCCTGCTCTGGGGTTGCCCCAAGTTAGACTAGCTGGGGGCCACCTTCCTGCTATGGATGCCAAGCCTGCCGGAGCTGATATCTGGAGCTGGTCCCATACAGCAGGCTTGCCTCAGAAACTTGATGATCGCCCTGCTAATTCTTCTGCACAGTCCCTTGCGGCCAGGTCTCCTCTGGACACACGTGGCAGGTGAGCCCCCAGGCTCCTCGGGCTCAGATACAGGAATCTCTGATGCCACCACCTGGTCTTCAATGCTTCTGCTGATACAGGTAGAGGGGAAGGGCTCCACGGGCTCTGCTGCGACTGGTGCTGCTGGGGTCACAGCCTCCACCAGCACAGCTGCTGGCCCTTCCATCTCTACCTGGGCCTCGCTGCTGCTTGTGCTGGTGTCAAGACTGGGGCTGGCACTGGACTGGAAGTCCACAGGGCCAGGGCATGGGGCTGCACTGAGGCTGAGGCTGGGGGCCCTCTCCTCCTGTACCTGGCCAGGGAATAAAGTACCTGTACTGGATGACGTAGACTCCTCTTGACTCTGAGGTGACAGGGACTCATGGCTGGGCAGGCCAGGCTCGCTGTGCACCTTCCTGCTATTTGCCAGTGAAGGCACCCTATGTAGCTCGGGCAGGCTCTGCCTGGAGCTCATTTCAAGGGGCAAGGCACACTCCTTTGTGTGTGTGTTCTGTTCCAGGCTGTGGCCACCAGTGCCTGAGAACATGGCCTCCTCAGGGGTTGGCAGGAACCCCAGGCTTGCCAGGTACTTCCGGGCTTCTGGGTCTTCAGGAGCCCCCAGCGGCTGCACCAGGGTGATATTCTGGTCCTCTGCTTTCTCTGGGCAGGGCGCAAACCAAGCATGCTGCCTAGCTTGTGCTGCCGTGGGCCTCTCTTTGGGGTTCCACGACAGAAGCCAGCCCTGGAGGTCCTCCAGGGCGGGGCTCACCTCGAAGGGCAGTGCGTAGCCCCCGCACAGCACGGAGCGCTGCAGCTCCGCCTTGTCTGCCCCTTTGAAGGGCAAGTCCGCAGTCAACAACCAAAACAGGATGACACCAATACTCCACATGTCGGCCCTAAAAGCATCATAGGGCTGGTGCAAGAAGCCCTCTGGGGCACTGTACTTGAGGGTCCCGCAGGAGCCTATCACCAGCTCGCCCTCAGGTAGCAGGCAGCTGAGGCCAAAATCTGCCAGTTTGACGTGCATGCTCGAGTCCAGCAGGACGTTCCTTGGCTTGAGGTCCCTGTGCGCTATGCGCTGTCCGTGGCAGTACTCCACGGCCCCCAGCACCTGACCCAACAAGTCCCTGGCCTCGTCCTCTTCCAGACCACCACGGCTCATCACATAGCTCTTGAGGTTACCACCGTTCGCCAGCTCCATGAGGAGGCACAGGCGCCCTCCTATTTGGCCCACCTGCAGCAACCGGATGATGTGATCATGCTTCAGCCTGCGGAGGATGCCTGCTTCATGCCTCAGGTTGCTTGAGCCGTGGGGACTGTCCTCTTCCTGGGCTACCTTCACAGCCACCTGCGTCCCCGATGGCGTGCGGGCCAGCAGCACCACGCCAAATGTGCCCTCACCGAGTACGGACACGATCTCCACCTGCAGGGGCTTGCAGGCTACAGCCTCCAAGTCCACGTGTCCTTCCATTGGGGGTTCCCTGACTACTCTCTCTCAACTGCTCTCTCTAAAGGGATGCACAAACTCTAACTAATACGAACCCTAACTGTGCTATCTAGGAAAGAAAAAAGGGGGCTACAAAGGGACTAGCAGCTGAGATAACTAAGGCACGGTACTTCTAAAGTGACTACACTAACAATGCGGAATGGTAAGACTAAAGGCTATCTAATGAAAAGTGGAAACAACAAACAGGAAAACCACACAAAATAACAACCACTGTATAACTGCACTGACACTGATCAATCTAAGCACGCTAACTAGCTAGAAGTGGGGGAGCAAGAAATAAATAAAACTGCAAAAGAATACAAAAGGGGCAAAACAATAACTAGGTAAGAAAAAAACAAACTAAAACAAACTGGGAAAATGAATAAACCAAATAGAACAAGAAACAAACAAACAAAACAGCACACACCACCACCAACAATCGCAAACGCTAGGTAAGATGGGTCCAAGGTCGCCCAGGTCACCAAAATAGCTCCCTGGTCAAGCGGACAAAAAACCTGGCCCAGCGTGGCTTATATAGGCTGCAGAAGTTCTGTCATCATAGCACTGCTTATGAAGTCAGTGCAAGAAATGGACCAATGAGTGTGCAGCAGGCACTTGTACAGTCCTGGGTCTTTGTGAAGTCAGAGCAAGGTAGGGACCAATCACAGCTGCAGATATTCTTGTGGTGGGGGAGGGTTTCTCAGGAGCCTTCTGTGTGAATGAAAATGTGGATCCCTTCAAATTTGTGCTTAGATTGGTGATAGCTTGATGTTTATTGATTGAGCAAATAACAACTCAACAATTCTTCAAAGGCCTTTTAATTTCTGCTTGGAGCAGTGACAGTAATTCCTGGCTGTTGAAGTCCTTGTCAATGTCCACACTTGCAGTATACATTCCTTTCACTTCTGAAGATAGGTCTCCAATTGATGGCACACCTTCTCTGGCATCATGATAATGTGACACAGCGTTCTGTTACCCAAGACACCATCAGGTACATTATTTACCTCTACAGAGCTGATAGGAACGCATCTTTCATGAGCATTTCCCCATAAATTCATCATCTTTTTGCTCAGCAGAACCTGCAGAGGACCAGAAGGTAATGGGGATGATAGAGTCCTGGTCCAAAGGCTAAGGAAGCGTCAGGTGAGATACAATATCCTCCAAGACTATTGAAGACAGTAGGGACAAATCAAGGCATTCTCAGATCTTTTTACAAAAGCTAAGGTTGTGTCCTCAACTGTTGATAAGAAAGAGCTCACCCTTTCAAGCCTGGTGTCAATGTTGTGATTCAGGGGTTCAGAGGTTCAGATGTTCAGGGATCAGGAGTTGATGTATCATCAGCATCACAATAAGCACTTGTGGAGGCTACTGCTCCCCTTGCAAGCTTGCTAACTCTGTGTTTACCCTCCTGGTAACTGCCTGGCCTGCCCTAGGTGTTGTATTCATTTTTAGAATGAACAAGCAAGTTGAAGATCTCTATCATTCTCTCTCTGTCTCTCTCCCTCTCTCTCTCTCTCTCTCTCTCTCCTCTCTCTCTGTCTCTTTTCTCTCTTTTTCCATGTAGAATAATCTGAGAGAAATTTAATTCTCCTTCCTTGGGTAGGGTCCAAATCCAATCATGGACAGCTATATAGGATGTGAACCACCAGATGAAAAATCTTGCTCTCTGTCCCTTGCTTCTTTGTGTCTCTGACTTTCAAAGAGAACGCATTTAAAAAAAAACTTTTCAATCATCTATGTAAATGTAAGTGATTCTGCTAAACAATGTATGCCAATCAGGCATCCACAGGAGGTGGGCAGAAGTCCTCCTTAAGCACAAGTGATTTTTAATGTGAAATAGTCACCATTTTCAATAGTTCTGATATTCAGAAGCTACAAGAATGCTACAAGCTCTACCTAACTATGTAAAGACAGTGACAACCAGTGTTTCCTCCACCAATACTAACTCCACCCCCTCTACCTCAACCATCACTTATTGAGTGATTGCTAGGCTCCAGGTCTTGACCAATAAACCCTGAGACATTGATGTTCTCACTTAGTTCTCAGCGTTTTGGATGAGATGGGCACTATTTTCCTCTCCATTTTGTGTAAAAGGCACAAATACCTTGTCCTCAATCACATGCAGTGGTGGCACCAACACACACCCGGCCCTCTGCCTGGGGGAGGCCTCTGCTCTTCATCTGTGCTCTGCTTGGCGTTCTGTGTCTGTCTGCACCACAACTCTGTTGGCGTTCAGGTGGTGTGTGTGTCAATCAGGAGGAGCCTGCCAGCTGCAGTCACTGCCTTGGCGGAGCATGACTTTCAATCTCGTTTGCACTCAGTTCTGGAATAAATGGCACTCGGTGGTTCTAACTTCTTGCCAAACTCCTGCTGTTGCCACAGAGGGAATCCTGATTGAACCAGACCAGCAGACGATGACCTTGGTTTCCATTCCGTCTAAAATGCACAACTTCGTGGCGACGGAGGGCTGAGTGGAGGGGGGATGAGTAGTGTTTTTGAAGCTTCCTCAGAGGCTTAATCTTGAGGTTATTTTCTAGGATGTGGAGCTAGATTGAAAAGAATGCTTTTAGTCACTGCTTTTTGTCATCTCTTGAGCTTTCTGCACTGATCCAGAAGTGCTCACTCAGAGGGATAAATGCAGCCATTTGTGGCTGTATGATGATTGCTTTCATAATTCCCGGAAGGAAACAGAAACATATTTATTGGTCTCTAGAAGGGAAACATTTAAAAGGAACCTGCTTTCTTATTTATCACCATTTATAGGAAACGCAAGCTCTATGTGAAGGACAATAAACTGCTTAGTCGATGTAAAACATTGCCAATGAATAAGCTATGCTATCCTTTGATGATTTCTCTTTCGATATTCATATAAGTGGGATTGAATGGCTTCTCTTTTAACATTGTTAGAAGAATTAGAAAAAATGAATGAGCAACCTTCATGTCCGAAGTAATTATAGTCAATAGTTTTTAACCACATTTGATATATTCTTCATAAAATCATAACTCCTGTAAGTGTTTGATAAAAGCATATTTCTAATGGAGAGAAAGTCCAACATATGTTTGTGTGATTGTGATTGTACCATGAGGAACACAGAAGATTCACTATAAATATAGAAGTATATATGTACCTATATATGCCTTAACACACATGTCCTACAAAATACATATACACATATATAACACACAAAAGCAACAAAACTCACATATATGATAAATATGTTAGATAAACATATGATAATATTGGCTTGGGATACGTAAATCATTTTTATTGTAAAAAATACACATAAACATGCAGATTTCTCTTTTCTGCACATGAGTGATAATGCATAACCTTATGGTGTCACAAACACGTCTATGAGGGCTTAGGGATCCTGGTTACCAATCAACATTTAGAAGGCAGGTGAGTGTCCAGGGAGGACCTGGAATGCTGGTTGCTAGTCAACAACTGACAGCCACAGCCATACCTGGTCTCAGCGTGTCACACGGGCACTGCATCCCCCGTGAAGCTGCCTTGTACACAGCCTGAAACTGCATCACAGCAACTCAGAACTCCTGATGTGGGTCACAAGGCCTCTCCCGCAAGTCGGATATGCCAGATCATTTACCTAAAAACTGATCACTGCTGACAAAACCTTTTCCCTAAATGTACTTTCCTAGTAGTCTTTGCCTATATTAAACACTCTAAACTGTTACAGTCATCTTTCAATACTGACTGCCACCATCATGCTCATTATGAAATAATGTTCTAAAAATAAACCACTTGTTTCAAGTTTCATCAAAATGATCAATGAAGTTGTCAACATCAAAAATCATGGACACAATTCCAAGATTAAATTTCATCATGCCTTCTAGGAAATACACTAGTCTCTGACCAACTGATGTCAAAGTAACACCTGGAGTTTCATCTTGTATACAGATTGGGTGGGTGCTTGAGGTAAGAAGGTGAAAAATAACAAACCTCTCACTTGTCAAAATGATAAAAATGGCATTTCTGTACAAGGGTACAAAGCAATTTTATGTTAGTACTGGCAGTATTAAATGGCATTCCTGTGCAGTCCATGCCTATACAGTGACCTGAAGAATGTAATTATGGGGCATGTGCATACAGTGACATGGGGTGTTAGCAGCATAATTAGGGGGCGTGCCTGTGGCTGTCGTGCAATGCAGTGGTGTTGACAGCATTCTGAGATGCCATTCCTGGGGTTTAGCCATGGACACATTGCTGGCCTATTTTCAGAGTGTACTGGTCCTTAGAGAGCATATACACTGTGGCGGCTGCTGCTGCTGCCGCTGAAGGGAAATGCTCAGGTGCTGGACAACTCCCTAGATGAGTTTCCAGTGAGTATTTCCACTCAGAGATGTGCTGAGGTGCTGAATAGTCACACCCCCGTGTCCTCCTCAAGAGAGGCACTTAACTCTTGAGCACTGAATTCAACAGTCACTCTAAGACACACAGTTCTTTCTTTCTATATTCATTTATTCATTTGAGGAGCAGGATGAGTGAACTCCCTTCCTCGGGTTCCTTCCCCAGTCGCCCCCATGGCTGGGGCTGCTGTGGAGCCAATCCAGGAGCAGGGGACTCAGTCCAGGATCCTTCCTGTGACTGGAGCCATTGCCACTCCCTCCCAGGATCCTCACTATCAGGAGGCTTGGTGTTAGTCAATCCAAGCATGGTGACACAGAGAAGGCTATCTTCCTTAAACTGCATCTTAACTGTTCGGTAGGACCAGCAGTCCTGAAAGTACTTTCCAACCACAGAAGTCCACTTTTCCATGGCTGTGGAATTTCTGATCTGTATAGAAACTCATACCATTTCTTAAAAGGACAAAGAATGCTGGAACACACCTCCAAGCTACACAGTCTGTGAGGCCAGCCCAGCATTCCAACTCAGCTGTAGTGACTCCCAGTGTTCATTCTCCAATGAGTGGCAGTTGGCACTCACATTGAGCTTTTGAAAACGTGTTAAAATAAATTGTGAAATTGCAGCCTGCAGCTTTGGTGAGACAAACCAGTTCTGTGGTGAGTGGATCTTCTGCACCTGTATTTTGGGAGGCTTCTTTCAGCTACCAACAATGACTTTACTCACCGCAGGCTGGGGCAGGGGGAAGGTAGGAAGGGTTCAACTGAAACCTGATACTCCCATATTCCAATGAAATAAAACATGGGTATTCAGCACATGGCATACAGAGTTACTCTTTTACAGAGAGGCAGGAGCAATCTGAGCCACAAGACCCCCTCAGCAGAAGCAGGAGCCTCCTTGGGGCCCACAGGCAAATGTCTCACCTCATGATAGAAATACTACAGGAATCAATCACAAATCAACGATAAGAGGAATGGTTGGAGAGCATTGCTGTGATGTGAGAGAATGGGCCATGCCCACAAGTGTCTTTATTAGAGGTTGACTGTACTGGGCTTGCAGTGGTTCCCTAAGATGCAGAGGACATCCCAGGTGTGCATAACTGTCCCACGCCTCTACCCTGCTATCTAGTGGGCTTGGCTTATTGTTTACCACCCAATGGATTGAGGCAAAGCTTCCAGGCCTACACTTGGACTGTGTCCTCCGACTTACCTATAATGTCAAGGGAAAAATGGGAAATATATGTGGAACCCGGCCAAAAATCAAGAAAAATAGATGTGCCATGTAGCCAATGACAGTGCCTTTGGTGGTGTTGGCCAGTGGAGGGGGGGTTTATACTGGAAGATGCCCTCATGCCCTCCCATTTCTAACTCTTTAAATAGTGTAAACTGTGCATAATAGAGCAGACATTACTCACCTGTTTGTCTCAAGTGCTTCTTACGGCCAAAGAGCACTGTTGCCTTACCCTGAGTGACCTCAGGGCTTGCTGGCACACTCTAAACCCAGAGATCCAGGGCATCACTAGGGCACAGGGAGGGACAGGGGAGATACAACTGGAATCTCACAATGCTGAGAGCCATCTCTGTACTAGTGCCAGGATGACCACGTTTTGTTCTTTTGCAGAGGTAACCAGTGTAAACCTTCCTGACAGACCTGTCACAGAACCCTGCCTGTGGACAACATTTCTTAGAGCTCTTTGCTGGCACCAAATGCCTAGGATTGGGTGATGGGTTGTGAACACAAATTGGGGGCCATGGAGCATCAGCATCTAGTGTAACCCTCCAGTGCTCTGTCATCCTGTGCTGGTGGAGCAAGGACAGGGCATGGAAAATAGAGCAGGAGGGGACAAATTCATGCCCAATCAGCACCCCACCCATGGCCATAACCACACCAGCCCCATGGTCCTCAGCATCTTTGCTTCTATTGTGGGTCCTTGATGTCATTGAGGTAAAAATTCAAAATGCAGACATTCTCTCTCTCTCTCTCTCTCTCTCTCTCTCTCACTCCCTGATGTCAGGGTCTGTTTAAACAGTGCATTCACTCATGAGCAAGGGTCACCACATAGGAAGAAGCACTTTTCATAAGTAAAAGAGCAAATAGCAGCAAGGTCTGTCTGTGTTTTAGAGACCTCTTACCCATTCTTGTTCCCCTAGGCAGTTGGCTCCATATTCAGAAAAGCAAGTGCAGTGCGGTCTTCATTTGCACCATGGTCCTGGAAGAGGAAGGGGCATCCTGGAAAAGGAGCACACCAAAGTGACAGGTAGAGTGAATCCTATTCCCCTCAGTCTGGCCATGGCCTGGCAACTCTATAGACAGAGCCGTGGGATCTTCCTGCCTGATTTGGGTCCCTTCCCCAGCGCAGTCACCTGGGACAAGTCTCTAACTGGGAACACTGGGGCACCTTGAAGAATCCCACCACTGTGGTTGTTTTCAATTTCAGCTCTAGCTCTAGTTGCTTACCAATAAAGACCTTAAAATTTTGTGGTCATGACTCATGTAACTGAGCTCCCATCGCCCACATACAAATTCCTGGACTTATTTCCCAGTCCCAGGTCCAAAACTGGTCTCTGCCTCAACTGTTGTAGACCTTTGGGAGTATAAGGCTGATGGAGTTTCATTTTGTCCGTGTGTGTTTATTTGTTTCCCTTTCAAATAAATACAAATAAATAAAAATAACAGTAGATCCAATGAAAACCAATCATATGACTCTAGCTTCATCAGCTAACACATTTTGAAATTTCATCCCCATCTATAGATAGCTAAATCAATGAAATAAGAAAAAGAAAACATGTGCCCTTTCTATCCTTTGCACTTTGTATTGCTTTAATCGTGCGATTGAATTGAAACTTCTTAACTTTTTATTTATTTGTTAGACAGAGAGACAGAAATAGAGAAACCGACCAAAAGAGAAAATATCTTCCACAGCTAGTTCACTCCCCAGACCAAAGTGACAACCATTCTCTGTCAGGCTGAAGCCAGGCTCCTAGAAATTAATTGGAGGCTATCATGCGGATGGCTGGACTTGATCACTCGAGTTAGGGTACAACTTAGCAGGAAGCTGGAATCAGAAGGAGAGCTGAGGTTCAAATTCAGGAAACCAGAAAAAAGATGCAAATATCCCAAGTGACATCTTCATCCCTGTATCAAATGCCCAGTTCAAGAGAGTGGAAACTTGACTTCTATGTGGATTTGAGCTGGGACCTTTGAAAAGGGCTAGAATTGGATAAACTGTCGGACTGGCGCCCCACAATTGGATCTTGTTTGTTTTAAAAACAGAGGGAATGAGACCATATAAATATGTTCAGTCCCCTCCCTTCCATGGGTTGTCTATACCACTTGCAGACTCAGCCAGCAAGATCATCATCACCAGATTCAGGAACCTGAGTCTCATTGATTCTGAGCTAAATA
This sequence comes from Ochotona princeps, assembly GCF_030435755.1. Classification (NCBI taxonomy): domain Eukaryota; kingdom Metazoa; phylum Chordata; class Mammalia; order Lagomorpha; family Ochotonidae; genus Ochotona; species Ochotona princeps. The sequence goes on from NC_080832.1 coordinate 77,354,224, forward strand.
ACCTTATTTTCTTTAAAAAGTAGCCTACCCTTGGATTTTTCATGATAGTAACACAACATACACTAAGTGAAGCACAAAATGGGAAATAACCATTGCTTCAATGCTCAGACTGTGTCGCTTTCATATGTGACGTCTCACAGCACCCATGAACAACCAAATGAAGTTTCCTATTCTGCCTTCATTAGGAAAAAAATCTACTAGGAAAAATTCCTTACTAGGTAGCTCCCTGATAAGGAAAATATTTTTCAGGATATTACCAAGTTAAGCACACATATGTTGTCCCAGATTCCGCAAGGCTTAGAATAATATTCCATAGCAATTCCAACAATGAAGAGGACATGGAAATTTATAAATATTTATTTCCTCATGAAAATCCAATGACACTACCCCATTTGAACTTCCCACTTATCTTCTCCTTTCCCGGAACATGATACATGCTTGATAGCAGAATTTTTAAAAATGTAACCACACATTAATGATGGTGAAACAAATAAGCAGAAAAAAAGCCCAGAATAGAGAGATTATGAAAGCATGGACTAACCAATTCTGGACTCCATGTCTCTAGACTTCTCAATAAGTGGGAAACATTAACCATCTGCTGAATCCATTGTTGTCAGATTTCTATTTCATGTAGCCAAGCATAATAATACCCTCTACTCCCTTTTTACATATAAGAAAATACAAGCATGGAAACATTAAACAACATGGCCAAAATCACAGAGCTGCAGATGTGGACTAAGTCTTTTCCTTTGATGCAAAGCCCATGCTCTTTCCACTCTCCCATATTACATTTATAGACACAGACATTCTGTGAAGGATCTGGAAAAAAACGTCAGAGAGCATTCAGCGAAAATCCTCATTTTAATTGTGAAGAACCAGTGGCACAGAACAACAGAAATTATTTGTTAATCTAAAGTGTGATGAGAAATAAAATAAAGCAATCCAGCACTTACCATTGAGTGTATTCTGAAATCATTGGGATAAAGCACATGGAAAATTAACATGAAGCCAAAAAATTAAATGCTTTGGTTCAAGAAAAAGAAAGTGAGAATGAGTATCCTGGAAAAAGCGAGCAAAACAAGACAGATTGACTACAACAAATTGTGTTGGCAGTGTTAAGGAGCTGTGTTGGAAGAAGCAGATATTTTGGTATCACAGAGGATGACCTGAGAATCTCCAGGAAACTAAAGCTATAACTGACAAACATAGCCGGTGAATGACCCAGGAATGCCCTTTTGATGAATTTCACTTGTATACTCTTAACCAAGTAACACCAGTAAAGAATGAGTTTCTGAAATTCAAGAGTCAACATTTGTGATGCAGGTTTTGAACAAATTCACAACCCTAGGTCTCTTCCCTATTTCACTACATCAAATCAATGGGAAAAAAAACAGGTTGCTAATATGTGGTGATAACAAGTACACATGCATTTATGCAAACGGACACAGACGTTTATATAAATCTGAAAATCATCAGAATCTCAATAGTGGGGTGTCAGGAGCCACGTACTATAGCCACACTGAAGCCATTTTGAATATAGACCTATGGGACAGTGGAAAACCCCCGGTTGGCTAGATGCTTGGGAAAGAGGTTATGAAACTAATCACACGCTTTGCTTCAATTGTTTCTAGCAACTCTTTCAGAATGTGATTGATGCTGTACTTACCGACATCTTGTTACTGATTACCTATGCTATTGTTGATATGCTGGTTACTATTGTTGATATGGTGGTTGCTCAAGAACAATTGGTCTTGAGACCATGGCCTGTGTCCCAGTTTCTCCTTCCCTCCCTGAGCCTTAGTTACTGGAGAATATAAAAACCCTCAGTTGAAATCAATAAACTGACAGCTTGATCAGACCTACTGTCTTGCTGTCCATTCTTTGTGTCTCTTGTCCCTTCATTCACTCCTAGTTGGTTGCGACCCCCGTTGACTGTCCTGCTGGATGGGACAGTGGAGCCAGTCTTGTGTGGCACAAGCATGTTACACTGCTGCTTGATGCCTGCATCATGTATCTGAGCACCCAATGAAGTCTCAACTGCTCTGCTTCCGCTCTAGCTCCCTGATAATATGCCAGGGAAAGCAGCAGAAGATGGTTCAAGTACGTGGGTGCCTGACACTGCATGGGAGACCTGGCTGGAGTTCCAGACTCCTTAGGCCTGGGCCAATCCTAATCATGGACATTTGGGGAGTCAACCAGCAGATGGAAGATCTCCTTAGTACTTTCTCTCTCTCTCTATCAAATAAATAATATATATCTATAACAGAAAAGTCAATAGTGATGATTTCTTTTTTCTAGAAATCAAGATTACCATTGGTTTTTTTTTTTATGTTCATTGCTTTCAATTCTTTATAAACAGCTACATTGAATGTATACTGGATTTAGAATAGAAAAATGAATTAAAACAATCATCAGTGTGATAACTGCAATAATAACACAGAAAGAATAGAATTTGAATCAGTTTACAAGATAATAACAGAAGTGTAAGCATTCAGCAACCAATTACTTTGTATTTGTTCACCACTGGTTTTCATGCTATAAGGACTGAAAATTTCATCTTGCATGGCAAAAGATGTTTTCTTTAAAAGTCATATGATTTTATCTAATTTTTCTAGTTAAAGGCTGAATTACAAAATTGTTTTTCTTTGAATATTTAAATGCACATCTAACTTTAGTAAGACAGCTATTCTCACTTAAAATCTTGTGGCAAATGCTGTAGCACCACAGATTAAGCCTGTACTTGGGATGACCCTATTTCATACTAGAGTGCTGGGAAGTCAGTCTTGCTTCTGTTTCCAATTCAGCCGCCTGATGATGTTCACTCAGATGATACCTCACTTACTTCAGTCTTGGCTATTCACATGAAGATCTTCCAATAGCTTTCTTGGATCCTGGCTTTGGGCTTGCCTTTGGTAAGCATTTGTACAGTGAACGAGTGGTTTAAAGCTCTCCCTCCATCTCTCCGTTGTTTGCTATGTACGCTTGCCTTTCAAAATAAACCATAAATATACATTCAAAAATACATTTAAACTGAAGTTTTCTAACATCATGTTAGAGACTATCATTTTATTCCATAATAAATGTTACATATACCCACTTACTCTTCTTTCCTAATCACACTGGCTTCTTTTAGTCTTTTTCTTATTTTAATTTTCTTTTTTTTTTAATTCATATCTCATACTTCTTACCAGGTAACTTACCCAATAATGAGATATCCCTTCATTCTAGTCCTTATACTTATTCCCTTTTCTGTCTTTTTATTATATGATTACTTCTTACATATTCTCTGGCTCTGAACTCAATAATCAGTTACTAAGTTAAGACCATTTTAATTTTCTAATATCAGGACAAATTAGCGCTGCAGTTCTGTTATATAAAGTAGTAATTGTGTCTTTCAGGCACCCAATATATGTCACACATTATTCTGGTGTTGTACTAGTCAGTAAAATATCTAGTCCTGATTCCACATATCACATATTCTGGAGAATGACAAATCATCAATAAATAGACAGAACTCATTCGAAAATAAATGGTATAAACAAAAAACAAAATAGAAAATTAAATTAAAATTGATCATATCTTTAGTTGCTTATTAAAGAAATGACATTTAGCTGAAAGAGGATAACTGATATTTCTAAGAATAACTTATAAATACATGGGAAGTCACAGAGGAATAACATTTCAAGATGGAGAAGAGAAAATTATGAAGAACCTGAGGCACAAATAAATCTGGTAAGTTCTAAGGTCTCAAAGATAACAAGTGTGCCTTCAATGCAATGAGCAAGAATAGTGTGGGATCAAATAGAGACAATGAGAGCACAGTTCTCCAGAAGAAATATAATGTGAACCATTAGTTGCTACAGCTCAATGAGGAGAAGTATTTAAGATTATTATGAAAGTGTACTTTAATCCAATATAGCTAGAACTTGTAACCCATAATGACTATTTGAAAATTAATTCACAGTATATTTTGTATTCATTTTCATTGCTAAATTTGTAATGTTATGTATTTCATAAATGCATCTCATCTTATTTTGGATTAACCTTATTCCTGGTGTTTAACAGTCACACATGGCTAATGGCTACAATACTGGACAGCACAGAAATAAATTGGGTTGGCTTTTTAAATCATTGTAAGGTTTGGAATTTAAACAAAGTGAAACTGATTAGATGATTTCCAATTAAAGGGCAACAAAATATAAAATAACTACCAGTGACTTTATGGATTTCTTTCTGTAATAAACAAAACAAAACTAGAAAATATTCAGGTATGATACATAAATCACCAGGGCTCCTATCTTTTTCCAATCCTCCACCACCTTTACTGTGCTCCCTTCCAGCCGTGTTGTGATCTACTCTCAATATAGTAGCTGGAATTAACATATTAAAATCTAAATCAAAGAACAAAGGTCTTTAGTTGTTCTCATCTTCCTTCAGATGTTCTGCTAAGGCTCTACCTTCCCTGGCTGCCTGTTACTTCCTAATGTATCTTTATTCTTGTTCACTTCTTAACTCTTGCTTAGCGTCTTTAACCATCTTGATTTTCTTAGCAATTATCTAATGTGGTTCTATCTCATTATCCTTCTCTTTCCCCTCATATTTTATCATCCTTTCAAAATAAACACGTTGTACTTTATTTATACTATCACTTGAAGTTTCAACAATGACCACATATTTTGCAAGTCAGTTTAAAATTACCATTTGATTTGATTACTTTACAATTTAATTTCTCAAAGAGAATAAAACATGATTTTAACACTATAAATACAAAATAGTTAAACATTTTATGTCATGTTGAAGTGTTACACATTCATCTCATTTGTACTGTCTCATCCAAGCAAGCTGATACAGAGAAGCAACATCCACTGCTAAGAATTGAAAGTACTCTATCGTGAGCAATCAAAAGTGGGCACTTGCCATCAAAATAGCTTCCCCAAATTTCAAAGCTGCAGCGTTTATAAAGGCAAAAACCACAGACTGGTAGGAGGTTCAGAAAGATTAAGCTAATGCAGAGCTATCTTAGGGATGAAAAATTATCTTGTTTTGTTGCTGAACCAGGTAAAACTCATTTTTCTCCTAGTTAAGCTTGAACAGCCAAGCCAGGGTTTGAACATTCTTACCAAACAAGATGTAGTTTTCTCAGCAGGTCTCATGAACTAAGGTACCTCACCTAATTTGGAGTACAGCTCAACATGGGTTCCCTTAGGTCAGGCCTGATACTTCAATGCAGTGTTAGAAAAAAAAAATGTTGTGTAGTTTATACTTACAACACCCTTTGATTTGGGTTACATACATTTTGAAAGCACAATAATGATATGGGGCTAGTGGCTATGAAATCAGAAAATATTTCTTATTTTTTTCTAGGATTTAATAGGTTGTAACTTTAGAGTTGTTTTATGATGACAGGAAACATGAGCCATATGCTATAACCTTGCTTCTTCCCAATGAAGTTTCACTTATTTTTAAGACCTTCTATGTTAAAAATATTGAACCAGTATTGGCACACTAAACAAAGTCTACAATTTGCACAAGGTTCCTTTTTGTGTTATACATTCTTTGGGTTTTGTTAAATGTAGAATGCATGTATCCATCCACCCATCCAGTATCATATACTAAATTAACTTTTCAAAATTCTGTTCTCCAGAGCCATGGATGTCTACATGTGTAGGTCAATAGAGAGGAAATAAGGGTGTTCTCCAGCTATTATCCTCTGCTTCAAGGTGAGAAGAGAGGATTAAGAGTGTAAATAATGGAGGGACCCAATGGTGAAGGTGAATAAAAGTCTCATGATGTATTTATCCATGAATCTATCTCAACTTAAAGATCTGAGTAATTGGGGAGGTCAGCTTTTAAAGGTGAAAAATGAAACATCTGTATCGATTTTGAGCTATTGAGTTTTCCTTCCTTCCTTCCTTCCTTCCTTCTTTTTCTCTTTCTTATCTCTCTCTCTCTCTCCCTCTGTCTATCTCTCTCTCTCTCTCAAATTTTTGCAGAGAGAGGGAAAGACAGAGAAAGAAGTCTTCCATCCATTGGCTTAACCCTCAAGATAGCAAAGTCAAACCTGAGCTGATCTGAAGTCAGAAACCAGGAGCTTCCTTCTGGCCTCCCACATGAGTGCAAGGCTCCAAGGTCTTGAACATCCTCCTCTGTTCTCCTAGGCCATAAACAGAACTGGATCCGAATTGGAGCATCAGGGACATATATTGGATGCCAGCACTTAGGTGGAAGATTGATGCCCTCACACAAGTCCAGATCTATTGATTTCTAATTCCTTGAGTCAGTAACATTATTCATTACTTGTCATTGGGAAACACTTTCAGTTGCAAGTGTTCTTGGTTCAAATGCCACATCTTAGTCACCTCTGTTAGCACGTCTGTTTCCTCTCCAATTTGTTTTGCCTTGGAACACCTATCATTATATGAGAGACCGTATACATATAATTTTTGTCCCATCTCAGATTCTTCCCAGCTGTAAGAATATAGATTTAATGAGGCCAGAGATTTTTGCAAGCTTTTCTTAGTTTTACATCCTAAGTGATTCCAAAACTGACTGGAGCATAGAGATGATTTTTATTTGATTCATAAAGTATTATTTGGTTTTCTGTTTTAAAACTTATTTTATTTGCTTTATAATGCATTAATTGATAAATTTTATATTAACTTCATTGTATTTTAATTTTCCCTAAATAAATGCCCTTTTGCTGTTTTGCTCACAATTGAATTCTTAGGGATTAGTGTGCAATAAATCTGTATTTGTTTTGCAGAAAACTCAATGAAAATACATTAAAATAAAGAATGAATATATTCATTATCCTGCTATATAACACAAAAATCTGTAATTATGTCATAATAATTTGAAATAGTAGCAACATAATAGGTACGATACTGTAAACAGGAATTAAATAGGTTTTAAGCTATCGCTTCTCAATACTTGTGGTGGTTTGTTTATGGTGGCATGTTCATTGCTTTGGTTAGAAAGGAAGGAAAAGAAGCAATCTTGAGTTCCCTCGATTTTTCTCTAATGAAGATAAACACATGAAAACAATTGAGCATGAAATAAAAAGTAAAAGCTCAAGTAAATATTCTTAAGTAGCTATCAGCTTGTAATTTGCCTTAAAAGTGAGACACATAATTTAGTTTCAACTGTACTTTCACCTTAATTTGCATCTCTTTTGATTTAGTTCACAATACAATTAGCGCAATTTTAAAGGGACCATTCAAATTTGCACATGATTTATGGCTTTTGTCACATAATGGATGTTTCAAGAGAACCCAGAAGACAAACATATAACAGTGTGTCTTGCTTCTCTACCAGTGTCAATCTGCCATGCATGCTGGATAATTTTTTCCAAGTGTGTGGAAGGATTTGCACTTTGGCATTCACTCTGAACTTAGTTTTCAGCTAATAGTATGCATTAGCAAGGAGTTTGGTTGGGGTGAAGGGTGCAAGTATGCGTAAATATACTGGCCCACACAGGAACTAAATGCATAAATGTAATTTCATACATGTGGTGCTTTATTCAACAGAATTAAATAGCTGCAATTAATTAAAGATTAATGTCTCTAACACTGACATACCTCTCACCTACAAATCAGTTCTTTAGCTCTCTCTCCGCATAATTAACATACATTTGACTTAGGGATGAGCCTAATTAACTGTCAATACCATCAAACAAACATTAAGATATGATATCACAGTTGTATAATTTTTCCTTAGTGTTTTACTCAGCATGCAAAGAAAATTATTGACTTCCCAAATGGCAATTTTATGAAAGACAGAAATGGAAAAAAATAGCACAAAAAGCAGCATGTTCTGATGGACTTAATGAAGCACTGCAAAGACAAATAGTTTTAGACACTTGAGGATTCAACTCTTGGCTCTGCCCCATGTTACTAATGACCCCTGAACAACTCAGCTTCTCTTACCAATGATTTTCTCACCTAATAAAATGAAGAGTATAGCATCATAAGATTTAAATAATCTCATGAATTGTTATTTTTCAGATGTAAAATTAATATATTCTGTGATTTTAGGTATATTTCTCTGGTGACTACTTCAAATACAAATGAGAAGAGGTATAGACTGGCAGAAAAGGAATTAACAAAACAGCTATGACAGTAATCCTGGTCTGAGAGAAACTGAGTCCCGCAAAGAAAACATATTTGAGAGACACTGTGGATAAAAAATTGATATATAGTCGATACGTGGCATTGATGACAGTGACCACTGAGGGCAGTTGATTTCAGCATGGGATGCCTAAAGCTCTAAAGTAGATTTCATGAAGAAGGTGTTCCACAGAGTTCTGCAAGAATTGGTGGCAAAGCCACTGAATGTTACGTGAAGTAACGTAGTTATGCCAAAACCCAATGTTTGCGGACTGTGAACCTACAGGAACTAAATTAACATAAGAGCTCTATAAATCGGCTTGAACTCCAGATTTTTTTTCTAATTCATGCCAATTCAGTAGTGATTAGTAAATTGCAAAATCTTATTTTAAAGATTTTTTTTTTATTATTGGAAAGGCAGATTTACAGACAGAAAGAGATACAGAGAAAGATATTCCAGCTGTTGGTTCACTCCTCAAGTACCCACGAGTCCCAGAGATGAGCTTATCCGAAGCCAGGAGCCAGAAGCCTTCTCTGGGTATCCCACTTGAGTGCACGGTCCAAACACTTTGGGCCATCCTCTACTGCGTTCTGATTATACAAGCAGGAAGAGACCAAAACACAAACTAGTGCCTCTATGGGATTCCAGCATGTGCAAGGCAAGAATTTAGCAACTGAGCCATTGTGTGGGGCCAAAATTGCAAAAACCTTAAACAGACATTTTTAAAAGCTAACCTTTTTGTTATTACATTTTTAATTGCTAAATATAACAAATCATGTTTGGTTGATAGGCAGGCCAGAGAATAATGCTACTTTTATTTTCCCTGAAAAAATTCCTATTCTTGAAAATAATGACAATTACTATATACATAGTTCTTGACAATCGTTTTCCAATTTCAGAATTTGTTCTGATAATTTGTGATTAATAACAATGATAATGAAAAAATATCTGAGAAGGAAGTAATAGGATTATCTGTTACATTTAAACATCAAATTTGTTTTGTTTGCATCCGTTGCTGTGACTGTCCTTAGAAATATTTGCACAGCTAGACATAATTCTGCAGTGCTTATTTCCCTGTTAAAATCTCCACTCAATCCCAAGCATTTCCAACAAATATTTCAGTGGAGATCCTTCCAAATAGTTGCAATAGAATCTGTATTCCCCTGTGAAGGCACTTAACCTGGTTAGTTGAGAGGATACTAGCATTAATCTGGAAACATGGGGAAAATGCTAAATACAGATGAGTTGTAAACATGGTCTGTCTGCCATTTTGACACACCCAGGTTATTAGTCACTGAATCTGCATTTTCAGTTAAGTTGTACATCGCAAAGAAAAGTCAGTATTATCCCAGCCAGTAAGGACATGGAGAAATAATTGCTACCAGCTCATCTTTCAGCACCAACTGGTTTCACAGCATATTCAACATCTCTCCAAAAAAGAAATTGAGTAAGAAAAAATAATCAGCAATCACTTGAATAGGATGACAGTTCTACCTTGTTTCCTTATTTTTTTTTTCCTGGAAGCCCAAAAGAGGAGTATTTTCTAACCTAGCTAGGTCAGTTATATTGTGCATTTGCCTTCTCACTAGCTCACCACACACACACACACACACCCCTACACACTTGTACCACATAAACACACTTCTGTTGAAAATTAATTTTGTATAGTTTAATGCTTGGAAAGAATTTTGAACCACATGGTACGCATTGTCAGCTGTACATCTGTGCTATTCAAAACCAAGGTCAATGCTTGTGGTCTTTGGTTCTTGGTTGAAATTAGCAGAGATGAATTTGAGACAAGGTCCAATTTATTCTATGAGAAGTGTAAAAGGGCCGTGTGTTTAGCAGAAAACTTCAGAGGTGTAAGTTGTGAGACTACTGTTAAATTCAGCAGTATCACAAGCATTGCCAAATCTGAGGCCTATCGTTTTGCTAAACAGACTTTGCTGATCGACAAAAACTGAAAATTAACACTAGATGAAACTACAGGCTGCAACCTATGCAATTCATTGCTTCTCTGAGCTATCTCCATAGCTGTAAAGGTCCTTTGCATTTAATTTTTTCTCAAACAGGAAATAACAAGGATAAACACAATCCTGCCACCAGGACTGCCAATATCTTGATTTAAAAATGCATTTTTAGGGCTTAGCAAAGCAGGTTGATCTGCTACTCATGACTTCAGCCTCCACTGTCAGAGCACCAATTTTTATGGTTCTCTGTTTCCAATGCAGCTTTCTGCCAACAAGCATGGAAGGTAGTAGAATATGGTTCATCTAGTTGGCCCACTATCATTCTTTTTGGGAAACCAAAATGAAGTTCTTGGCTCCGGACTCAAGCCTGACCTAAATCAGGTCATTGCAACCTTTTAGAGCAAGAGCCAGAGACTGGAAAATCTCCCTTCTCCCCTTCGTCCTAATTTTCAAAAGGACAAAAAAATCTTAAAAATAAAAAAATAAAAAGATGGCAGCAGTTCTATTTTTCTGAATTTGCCTTATTCTTGTGATATCTTAATTCAAACAGTTATTTGAAGGGCAATGAAATATGTGTGAGAAAGCATATAAAATGTGAATAGAATAAAGCTCTACATGTTTGCTTTATCAAACCACAAAATAAAGCTATTGAAATATGTTTTGAAGAGACAATTGAAATCAACAACTCATTCAAAACTGTTAAGAATTTTACAGCAGCACTAAGTGTGTCACTGATTCTATTTTTCTCTTCAATATTCATATCCTGGCTGTCTGGCTTCCTATCCAGCTCCCTACTTGTGGCAAGAGAAAGCAGTGGAGGATGTCTCAAAGCCTTGGGACCCTGCATCCACGTGGGAGAATCTCCCAGCTTCAAATTGGTTCAGCTCCAGATATTGGAACCATTTGAGGGATGAATCAGTGGATGAAAGATCTTTCCCTCAGTCTCCTTCTCTCTGTAAATCTGATCTGCCTTTTTAATAAAAAATAAACACTTTAAAAATGTTAAATTTTTTTCCGTTAAAACAGTTATACTGATCACATTGTTGGTAGGTGAGGTAAATTGGTTAATCAGAGTTAATTAATTAATTGCTACAGGACATCTTAGAATATGAAAGAAAGCCTTTCCCAAACTCACTATGGTACAGTCTTGTAGAATATCTCATAGGTCCTTGTAAAACAAAGATCCCATAGTTGGTTGCCAATGAGAAATTAGGGGGAATATATTAAAGAACATGGCAATTGGCTCTGATATACATTACTGAATTGATGTATCATCTTTAAGAGACAAATCTTAATTTTATGTCAGCTTGAGTTTTTTTTCTTCCAGGAATAAAATAATTTGTTTAAAACTTACGTCTGTCCAATGGCTAAAGTTTTCTTAAAATCTCTATTTCATTCCAATACAAATATGTTATGTGAATTTTTGGAAGTGGTCTTTGATATTTGTGGACTGGCGATCTTATTAGAAATAGAAGAAAAATTATTTTTAAGTGATCTATGTTTGTCTTCCATGGAATTTTTTCCTTCTTTTATAAAATATGTTCCTTGTCCAATTTTGGCATCTCTCAGGATGCTACAAGCCAGGGGAAACCAGGAGCCTGCTGTAACACTTCATTCTTAGGCATCACTGAAAAGGCATGTACACTTTGTGTGATTTCAATAACACAAGGCATTCTGAGGATGGGGATTATGTTAGAACCAAAGTAATGCTTTATCTCATCATGTAAGCTTCATGCACCAAAAAAAAAAAAAAAAAAAAAAAAAAAGCTGTGCAAGAAAAAGTTATGTAATAGAATAAAGGTTCCCACTTGATTGATAAATTGAAGAATCAAGCCTAAAATCTGCAAGGGACTATAACACTCTTCTTTAAGCAAAAAAGAGAGAAAGAGAGACTAATTTTATTTGCAGAAGTGGTAGGAAAGATGACCATAATACCAATAAGTATATGTAGTACTAAAATAAAAATGAATTCTTTGTATGAACAAAGTTAAAGGAAAATCCCAAAATTTAGTACAATAAGGAGATTCTATTCTGTTAATTTTCAGTAATATTTGCCATTTAAGTCTAAACACTATTAATTTATGTCTGGCAGGGATCTAAGATGTGTGTACAGTAGATTGTATTAGAGAGATTGAAACTCACTTTGCGTTACACTGTGTTTAAGGAAGGATACACTTTTAACTGAAGGGTGACTTATCAAAATCAAAGGAAAGAGTTAATTACAAGAATAGCACAGGGGTGGACACCTTAACATAGTAGGCTAAGCCTCTATCTGCAGTGCCTGTATCCCATATAGTCACCAATTTGTGTCCCAGATGCTCCACTTCTGATCCAGCTCCCTGCTTAGGTTCTGGGAAATCAACAGAGGATGGCCCAAGTCCTTGAATCCCTCCATGTACCCATGCGGGAAACCTGGAAGAAGCTCTGAACTTTAGATTGGGCCAACTTCAGCCACTGCACCATTTGGCAAGTAAATCAGCAGATGGAAGATTCTCTTGCTCTGTCTCCTCTTCTCTTTGTAACTCTGCCCTTCAAATAACAAATAAATAATTTTTTAAAAGAACCCACACCTGAGTCTGGATACCTTTAGCAGACACTATAATATGAGGGTATCCACTGAAGAACAAGGAAAAGCAAAATAGGTGGAGCAGCAAGGTAGAATGGAGGAAACTACAGAACTTTGGACTACTTTCATTTCCCATAGTAGAAGCTACTGAAGGTTAATACCAAGAAAGATTCACCAACATAGCCAACAATGGGCATTGGCAGGCTACAGACTGACCCTGTTCTAGAATTATTTTTATCAGATGTCATTGGGACAAAGCTACTCCTTTCATGATACCAATTGTGGTAAGACTAAAAGAAAATACAGCAAAAGATACTACTAGATAGTTCAAAAAGTGAATTTCTGGCTGTAAACGACATAAAATTTAAGAACGTTATACGCAGCATGCATGTAGTGTTGTCATAGTGAATTAGAACAGAGTCAAAAAAACATAACTTTGCAAAAATCATAGTATTATTTTTTGATCCTTATTTTAGTGTGGCCTAAGGATACAGAATTGCCCAAGAAAGGATTGCACAACATGGAACTTGCTTGTATTGGAATAGAGGACTAGTTGGCTGTGGAAGTCCTTATAAACCATGGAAAATATCTTTTAATCAAATTGGTTTGATTTGGTCTATTGTAAGACTTTGAATTTGATAACCCGTCAGGTCATTTTCCTAATTACCACACAAAAGTTCTAACAAATACTGCATTCTTTTTGCCTGATTCCCAAAGATCATAACAGTTTGGCCTCCTCTTAATTAAGATTTATTAGTTCCAAAGTGAAAAGCTCAACTATAATCTAAAAAGTACACCCAGAACTTCATAATGATAATCTACTTAAATAATTTATATAATAATTTATATTTAAATCTACTTAAATAATTTCAACATCAACAAAATATATAGTCCATACATTTATAGCAAACCAGGGTTTTACAAAGCTCCTTCATTTGATCATGTTGTCCTATAACAAGAAGAGGTAAGACATCTGAAATATGAGGAAATGAGTTTGTTGTATTGGCCACGGGCAAGCAATTCCTGAGGATAAGATTGGGTCTGGAAGTGATCTTTCTGGATCACTAGTTCAAGCCAAAACACTGAAATGTTCTAAACCATCTCCTTTCCAGTACTTTCTCCTACGTTTGAGTCACTTCAACAAGTTCAAATGCTATTCACACTCATTCCACTAAAAAAAATCTAAAACTAATCTTAACAAATCTAAAATAATGGGTTTCTATAGGCATTACTACCAATGAATATTAGGTAGTTAAATCTTACTAGTCGTTCCAGTTATTTTATAATAAAGGCTTATTCTTTTTCACTTTGAGTTTTCAAATTTTGCTTTATTAGTCTATCTAATGATGTAAATGCCAACATTGGTTTATTTGTTTCTCTTCTGGATGTTCTTGTAAAACATTCAGTGGAGTGTTCTCCAAGCTGGAATTCTATTCTTTCCACAAATTGCACAATGCAGTTACCCAGCCACAGAAGAGAAATAGTGACCCTTACAGTAGAACTCCAATTACTCTGATTTAATACCTGCAACACAACAAATTACCGCATTCTAATAAAAATTAGTTCACTACAGGATAAAAATAGACAATAAAGAGAAAAAAAGACATTCACAATAGGAAATGTGTTTCTTCCTTAAGTAGGCAAATGCTAACATCATTTCTGTTGTGATACAGACAGATCTGACACACACAGTTATCCAACCTGTTTTCTCAAAAAAAGGCATTATCTTTCTCACAAAAATCTTCATGACTAAACATCAATTCAACTAACTAAATTTAATAAATCTAAATTATTTCTATGTATAGTGAGAAATGGCAGGAGTGATAAAAATGTCTATTACGCCATGGTATTTAGAAAGTCCAAGATTTTGTGTTGCGTTTTAGTGTTTTCTATTTCTTTACTTCCTTGTGGCATTAGTCTAACTTTATTAAATTCAGTGAACTGATTTGAAAATAAGGTCTTTTCCATCCAAAAAAAACCTCATACCAGACTCATTCAAACAGTACAAGAATTGACATTTTACAAACTTTGCGATGGAAACTACAAATTATACATGAGTATTTGTCTTCGTGAGTTTGATAGAGTTTCTAAACCAAAAAGCCCAATATAGAAAGAGGCTTTTGTGACCTGTGTTGTCTTAATACTTTTTTCTATAAGAATAAAGATAAATTTGCATAGACATTTGCATATATACTTCAATTATAATAATTTACATTTACAGGTATGTAAAACAATATTGTATACAATATTGTGAAGTTTCTTTCAGAAAAACATCTCTGAGATTTCCTGATGCTATAGAAAATAAAGTTTTACTCTGAGTGGTAAGATCCCCAAATAAAGTAAATGTAAAAAATTCTCAAGGCATTTTGGATAATCAAGAACATGGTGGGGCCTGATTAATTTCATTCAGCCTAAGAAAAAGCTAGAATACCAACATTTTTATTCATTAAAAATCATTTTCTCTCACTTTCTAAGTCAGCTTGCTATTTGAAGGCCTATTTTTTTTAATTTTCATGATACTCAAAGTTGTGAAAGAAAATTCTCCATAAAATATCTTAGAACTAATTATTCAGGCATGTGAATATAATATTGCACAGAAGAACTATGTGTTAAACTTCGGTGGGTTATACATTAAAAATACAGCATTGTTCTACACAAATGTCATGAAAGATTTACTATTAGCAACAGGAAAATTCAACCATCTTATTTTCTCCCTCATCTGGCTGGTTTCATAGAATAAAGAGCAGGGGCCCAGCAGCGTAGCCTAGCGGCTAAGGTCCTCGCTTTGAACGCACTGGGATCCCATATGGGCGCCGGTTCTAATCCCGGCAGCTCCACTTCCCATCCAGCTCCCTGCTTGTGGCCTGGGAAAGCAGTCGAGGACGGCCCAAAGATTTGGGACCCTGCACCTGCGTGGGAGACCTGGAAGAGGTTCCTGGTTCCCGGCTTCGGATCAGCATAGCACCAGCCGTTGTGCTCACTTGGGGAGTGAATCATTGGATGGAAGATCTTCCTCTCTGCCTCTCCTCCTTTCTGTATATCTGATTTTGTAATAAAAATAATAAATAAATCTTTACAGAATAAAGAGCAGGTAGCTTAATTTCTCCATTTTAGCATCCTCAGAAATGCTAATACATTTTATTATCCTAGACTTTCAGAATTTGAGTGTGAGGACTTGTCTGTTTGGTTGCTATTATTGAGTTTTTTGGCCTTTGCATCGTCTAGTGACTAATATGTGAAACACTAGGTACAAAAAGTCGATGAATATGGAAATTCCCCTAGATTATCAAGCTATTTTGAGCATGGCACAAAAGGAAAGGTTTCATATCCTCAAGTAACACAATATCAAGAAGAGAAAGTAAATACACACACAAAGCAATATGTAATTGAAGAACACGTTTTATGCTGCTGATAAATGTTGTAACATTCATATAGTGGAAAAATTGCATTTTAAAATAAAGACAGGAGTCATGTTGAAAGTAAAAAATGGCAGATACAGAACACATGGTAGGAGAAAAAGGAGTGTGAGAGCCACAAATCATGTCACCAAGAGATAGTCCTTGGATTTCTCCATCCAAATGCAACCATTGATCCTTACGTAAAACTACAAAATAGAAACAGCCACAGCAGTGTACCCTTTCAGACATAATAAAATAATATATATTCCATGTATATTTATATGTATGATGTTTCCAAAAGTGGATATTCATGCCATACCATATTCAGTTTTTTCAAGTTCACTCATAAATTAGTTTTGATATCTTGGCACGTATGGATCAAATTATAGTTATTCACCAATGATATATTCGCTGTAAAATATTGGAGAAAGACTATAAGGTATAGTTCAGATTACTGCAAGGTCCTTCTTCAATGACACAAATCTTTCCCTCTATTTAAGGAGCTTAGTCTATGATCTGATTCAGCTCAGGAAGTATTGTAGAAACCATTGTTTAATTTCCAGTGGTTTATTCAGGTCACTGCTAAACCTTAAGGATCTTACATAGGACCTTAGTGAGCTGTAACCAGTTTTCATTCAACAATCTGCATGATCAGTTAGTCTTTCCTATGCTTACAACAAAGCAGAAATCATTTCTTATTTAAAAATTGTCTGACTTTGGACTAAAACTTTTGAATAACCTGCCACCTGCTTTGTCAGCTTCCTGTATGCACACTGGCTTGAGTGCCAGCTGCTCCACATCTGATCTAGCTCCATCTGGACATGCCTAGGAAAGTAGCAAAGAATGTCCTAAGTCACTGGATTCATGCAACCATGTAGGAGACCCAAACAAAACTCCTGGCTTTTGGCTTTGGCCTGGCCCAGCCCTTACTATTACAGCAATTTAATGAGTGGTCCAGTAGATGCAAGATTCATTCTCTCTCACTCCCTCTCTCTTCTTCTTCTTCTCTCTCTCTCTCCCATATAGCCGATGCTGCATTTCGAATAAATAAAATAAATCTTTAAAAGAATTTGGTTCTGGGCCAGCACACTAGTATAATCTGCTATCTGCAGTACTAGAATCCCATATTGGTGCTGGTTGGAATCTGGACTTTGCTTCCCAGGAAAACTCCATGCTTATGACCTAGAAAAGCAAGCTTATGACCTAGAAAAGCAACAAAGGATGGCTCAAGGCCTTGGGCCCCTATACCCAAATGGGAGACCCAGATATAGCTCTTGGCTGCTAGCTCCTGGCTTCACAGTCATTCAGTCACCTGGCTAATGAACCAGTGGATGGACTATCTCTCCGTGTTTCTCCTTCTCTGTAAATGTGCCTTTCAAATAAAAATAAATTTGCAAAACTATTTTGGCTCAACTCAATTATTATAACATTACGTTTTATATAAAACAGAAATAGATTTTAATGTACATTAAGCATACACAACTAGTGACACCAGTGACCTCTATTTGCATAGCCAAGCCACAGCTGAAAGCTCATGTTAAGAAATGGTGTAAAATAATAAACTTCTCAATACTTTTTCCTAAGATATATTGATTTAAAACCAATGATTTATACAGCAAGATTCAGCAAATATTGATAGGAATAATACTTTCTATATTCAACATCAGTAATCCTTTCATTAGTCATTTTAATTGTTTTCTTTTTTTAATTTTTGAGAAACAGAATTTCAATTTACATTATAGTCAAAGGCTTAATGTTTTGGCAAATAAAGACTTAAACAAATAAAGAGTGAAAACACTGTAGTTAAGCATAAACACTGACAATTATAAATAAAAATCAACTGAAATGATGGTAGTAAAATTAGTTTGAATTTATGTGTAGTCTAGTGTGTGTATGTGCTAGTTACCTGTCCCAAACACTGTATTAAATTATTTACAAACAGCATGTCGTCCATCCTCCCAGCAATACTACTGAGCAAGTGTCATTATGAACATTTTACAGATGAGAAAACTGAGGCTTCAGGTAAAGTATACCTCCATAAAATCATACAACCGTAAGTAACCGAATCGGTACAGGCAGCTCAACATTCCGACTCTACATAACAACGACTTATGCAGCCCTGCAGTTCTCTCTGTGTGCCTACTACGTGGACAGCAAACAGGCCTACAACTTACACAGAAAGAACAAAGAAGAGCCCATGTGAGGATAGATGGAATTAATCACCGCTGATGCAATGAAACAAACACCATGTCAGCAATCAAGTGATGTGGGGACATGGCCAGAGCAGCTGAAAGGAAAGTCTCCAGCCAGCAACCAGGAGCTGCTAAAGGCAGGTCTGAATCAGGCAGCCAGTTTAGGGCACCAAGCAGGAAGTCAGGCCTACACTGTTTTAGTGGTAGTCAGGTGATGCAAACGATTTTCTAACTTAGTGTTAGGAGAAATTATTTTCCATCTTTAACCTCTTAGTTGTCTAAGAGTTAAATATTGCTGAATTTCAGACATTTAAATTAATCATCACAAATCCTATAAATTACTTAAAAGAAACCAAAAAAATCCTACGTTCTTTGTGTGGGGGAGAGGGGGAAAGGAAAATGGAACAAGCTGTGTTTGTGTTAGCATGTGGGTGATGTAAAACTTCAAATTGGGAAGACGTTCTGACCCCCACTCCTATATAAGCATCCAATCAGTGTAACTTGCAAAATGCATAAAGATCGACAGTTTGAATTTATAGTGTTGATGGAATAAATCATTTTTAATGTGTACTGTAAAACTTGAAATACTCAGGAGCTGAGTGAATATGTTTGTTGCTACTTACAATCCCGACCTGTTAGTCCCAGTAGTTTTGTTTTAACATGGTGCTTTTCAGCCTTGTTTCCTGTTTAACTACAGATGATTTCTGTTGTAGACTCACAAGTTAACTGTTGTATTATAACAGTATTACATGTCAACAGTGTGGTTATGACCTTTATATAAAAACCAAATATATAGTCAATTTACCGTGTCTTAATTTAATCTTTGTACACCTTCCATTTTTAAGTGCTTAAAATGAGTACTATATTGCAATAAAAATGTAGTGATATGATTAACCAGCCAATAAAAATTTTCTTCTACAGAAAAAAAAACCTCACCTGACTACCTCTAAAACCTTACCTGACTACCACTAAAACAGTACCCACAAAACATTCTGCCCTTGACAGGGCTCCCTGAGACCACTTCCATCCCCTGACACTAATGTATTCTGACAACAAGGAGCAACACACACTCTCCCCACAGTCACACTACTGCCCCCTGCTGAGGTCACCAGAGGGGAGGCAGAAAAGCTTTTCTCACCCACTTTACCTTTCTCAAGCCTACCCTTGCCAATCAGTGGCCCACATGTGTCAGCAATCCCTTCAATTCCATACTAAACATTAAAATAGCAAATTAAAAGAAGAAAAAATTAATGTTTGCTTCAAATGATTTGCCTTTCCTTTTTTAAAAATGAAATCTTAATCCGTTTTTCAGAATACAGATTGCCTTCTAGTTTAATTATATTCCAAATCTTCTAATTTTCCCTTTTGGGAGAATAAAAAAGGCCAAAAATGAAAGGTATAGTTCCATGAGCTTTTTCTCAGAAACTTCTTGGGCTTTTTCAACTCCGTTTGGGAGGGTTGTTTTGATCAAAGCTGACCAGATGATACCACCGGGTTCAGGTGCAGGAGGCAAGAACGCAGGTCCCAACCAGGCCTGAGACAATGGCTCCCATCCATCGAGAACTGCGTATGTTATCTCACACACGCTTCAAAGCAAGACTAAGGAATTGTTTTTGTTAGTTTCATCTCTTCAAAGCAGTTTCTTCTGATTAAATCATTCAATGACTCATAGATCATACAGTAGCATCATTTTTTTTGAGAAAGTTCTTGATTTTCTTTTTCATTTATTCAGCAACACATTAATCTTTCAGTAGCATGTTATTTAACTTCTTGGTGTTGTTAATTTCTTTTTTCCTGTTGCTGATTTTGTTTTGTGGCTCTTCATTTAAGGGAATGTATAGTAGCTGTTTAATGGAGACTGACATATCTAGTAACGTGTTATTAAACTTCATTGCATTATAAATTTCTATTTTTCTTTCTATTGTTGATTTTCCATTGTGACTTTTCACTTAAGGGAATGTACAGTAACTGTAAATGGAGACTAACATCCAGATGTGAGGATATAATGTAGTATGCATCTCTACTTTCAGACAAAGATGGACTTACAATGAAACTGTTTACTGTATCTTGACAATAGGATGCTGGACTCTGCCATTGTCCATGCCCGCAATGATGGAAGTATGACTGTGTATGAGGAACTATATTTTAGTAATGATATAGAGGAACTAGGTGAAGGGGGAGTTGGGGAGGGGAAAAGGGAAATGCCAGGAGCCTATGGAACTATGTCATAAAATGATAATAATAATAAATAAAGATTTTAAAAAGCAAAACTAAAAGAAAAGTACTTTTGCTGTTTTGTTTGTTTATTTTGAATTATTATTGTCTGATACTGTAGGCTCTTGGATTTCCTATGCCCTTCCTCAAGTCCCCTTTCCACCTACTGATTCCCCCTCTAGTATTACACTGTGTAATCTTTCAGGAACAGCCATAAATCCATCATTCCACTATTAAAGTGTTTCCCGACACTGTAAGTATGGTTCAGCTTCCTACTGTCAGGATATATTCAATGGTTCAACATATCCTGACAGTATGATGAAAAGTAAATGTTTTCATCTCCATTTCTTTATCCAGAACTGAAGTTTGGAGAGTTTGGGGGTAAATGTATGGTACTACAGGCATCAGGCTTAAATTCCAGTTTCTTCTACCTAGTAAATGTCACAGCAGTGCATTCCGTGCCTTCTGAAGAAATCAAAACAAGTTAGAATAAATAGGTTTAGCAAATAACCTCTCCTTGGTTAGCAGCATTGTTCTCCACGGAACATGAGCATATCTGACAACAATAGTTAAGTATTGGTAATATCATAGAGCAGTCAGGAAAAAAAGGACTCCAAGAGGAAAAATACTAAGAATTTACGCAAAATTTCAATAGGTTGGTGTAGATGCGTTCAAGTCATAATTGTCATGTTTCTGAACAAATTAGTCTCTTCATGAGTATCAAATATGCCAACATTCTATATATGATCACTCTTTTCTCTGTTCTTAATTCTATATTGTCTTCTAGTAATACAATTATATTAGAATTACTGTGTTTTAGGCAACATGGTTAATTTTTCCATTCTTTTTTTTACATAAATGTGCCTTTAATGCATATTTCTTGTAAAGACTAAGTATATTGGATCTGTTTCAGTATTTTATCTGTCTAAATTACCACTGCCCTTTAATCAAAGCATCAAAAAATTTATATTTAATGCAATTACTAACATAATTAAGGCTAAGGTTGCCATCTTTCTTTTCTAAATTTGTTTCTCTGACTTTTTCTTGGTTCATTTGTTGCTTATTTTTGAATTTGCCCACTCTTTCTGTTTTACACTTGTCTTCATGTTCTTTTTTAACTGTAAAAACATATTCATTAGGTGGTTTCTATGGTGACTAAAAGTTATATTTTAATTAATCACTTCATTCTTAATAAGCATTTTCACTTCATAAATAATGTAAGAATTATACTGCCCATGATTCCATTTATCTCACTGTACATTTTGTGAAGTGCTATCATAATCTTTGCTCTTACTAAGCTGTAAATATCACAATATTTTGCTACTGTACATTAATTAAAACTGAGGGGAAGACATTTGGCTCACAAATTAAGATAGCACATTGGAGCACCTAAGATTGAGACCCAGTTCTACTCCAGATGTTAGCTTCCATTAATCAGCACCATGGAATTAATCAGCTAATAACTCAAGTGCCTAAGTTCCAGTCACCTGCGAAGAAAACCTGTATTGAGTCCCAGGCTTCTGGCTTTGGCCTAGCCCATTCTTTACTGTTGTAAGCATTTGTGGAGTAAACCAGTGGATGAAGGATAACCCTTTCCCCTTCAAATAAATAAAAATAAGAAAGTAATCTTTATAATTTGTTAAAAAGTAAACAGTATTTTAAAGATCAGTTTTTTAGTGTTTTTAATTTATCATATATTTTTCCTTCTAGTATACTTCATTGCGTCTTACACATTTGACTTGCCTGTGAGACCAAATTCGTTCAGCCTGGGAATTGCCTTGTATTTCCTACAGCATAGCACTCCTATAATGGAGACTTAAATTTCGAGTCTAAAAGAAATCTGAAATAAATCTTAATACTTTTTTTTTTTAAGTTTTATTTGTTTTTATTGGAAAGACAGAAGGAGAAACAGAGAGAAAGATCTTCCATCTGCTAGTTCACTCCCTAAATGGCCTCAGTGGCCAGAGCAGAGCCAATCTAAAGCCAGGAGCCAGGAACTTATTCCAGGTCTCGCACATGGGTATAGGGTGCCAAGGTTTTGGGCCATCCTCTACTACTTTCTTAGGCCACAGTCGTGGAGCTGAATGATAAGTGGAGCAGGTAGGACACAAATTGGACCCATATGGAATCTTGAAACTTGCAAAATTAAGACATAGCCACTGATCCATTGTTGTGGGCCCAATAAATCTTAAATTCTTAAAAAAGATTTTTTGCTGTGTATAAAATTGTAAATTTTTCCTTTTAAAAATATTTACTTATTTATATAAATAGCACAGTTAAAGAATATATAGAGATCTCCTATACATTGGTCCATTTTTTAAATGACTGAAAAAGCTGGGTTTGGCCAAGGTCAAGGCCAGGAGGCTAAACACAGAGCAGGTCACCTTCACAGTGCTTTAAACATCACTAACTGACTCCCAGGTGGAATCGGGAGCAGAAGCAGACTCCAGTCTGGGCACTCCAATAAGGGAATGAGTTCTCTCAACCAGCGTTTCCTTTTTATTTTCTTTACCGATAGTTTTAAAATGTGATTCCTTTGTTTTCTGGATTCTGCTATTGATTGTAAATTACCTTCCTATTTATTTCTTGTACATTTCAATATACAAGTATTCTTTTTGGGACTGCGTTTTAAATTTCATCTTTGATTTTTAGCAAAGTCACCTCACTTCATCTCTAGTGCGGACTCTTTGTGTTTGTGTTGGCTGTGTTTCTCTGAGTCTCTTGAACCTGTGCAGAAATACTTTGTTCTTTTTCTTTCTCCTCCATTTCCTTCAGCCACTCTAATTTTGTCCATATAGGGCAGACCATTCTATGATGTCCCACAAGACTGATGCTCTCTGCGGTTATTTTTAAATTCTTTTATTTTCTGCATTTCAGTTTAAATGAGTTCTACTGACTTACAAAATTCTAGCTGACTAATTCTCTATTCTGCTCTTCAGCATAAGGTGAGGTTCATTAGACTTTTTCATCATTTCAGAACAGTATTCAGTCCCAAAATTTACATTTGCTTCATATTTGATATTTTCTTTCTCTGTTGACACCATTCATATTTTTGCACATTTTGGTCCATGTCTGCCTTTAAATTTTAAAATACACTTCAGTAGTTGCTTAAAGTTTTTTTTTTTCTGCTATGTGCTGTATATCCCTTGTCTGAAATGCTTGGAACTAGAAGTATTCCAGATTCTGATGCTTTTTTTTTTTCAGATTTTGGAAAATTTATAATACACAATGAATTACTTTGGAATGGAACATAAGTCTAAACAAAAAAGTTATTTCTATTTCATGTTTGTCATCTTCCCAGAGACTGGCGGTAATTTTATGCATTATTTTTAGTGCATGTGGATGTTCACTGCAGCTCAGAACTGAGGTCAGGTGTGGACTGTCACTGGCATTGTCAGACTATCATTCAAAAAGTTCTGTACTTTGGATCATTTCAGATTTTGCATTTTTTTTGATTGGGAATTTTTCAAACTGTAAAATCAGCGTCTCTGTGAATGTGCTCATTTTATTTTATTTTATTTTAGCATGAACCATATTTTCCTGCTTTTTGCTTCATATGTCTGAGCTTTTATTATCTGCCAGGCAATACCTATGAAAAACATTTGCAGCTGAAATGGAAATTTTTCCACAAAATTCATTCCGCTGTTCTTTGTCAAGCATATAGAATAAGAAGCTGACCTATTCAATAAAGAGTTTAACAGGTTTGTGGCTGTTTTTCCACTTCAACTGATTTCTAGTTTACTCCTAGTTTCAGGTGTTGTAATGGTAAAAATCAAGCTTGTCCTTCCACAAGACTTGGTGATCTAAGAATCTTATGAAATCTTTTTGCTAGTCCCTAGGCTTCCGCATACATATTTATGTGACAGAAGTCCTGAGCTTCCGCCAGGACACTAGACTCACAGCCATTCAAAGTTCAACTGGATTCATAACTCCTTGATAATTTTAGAGACTGTATTCACTGTTAAATAAAAGGTGATATCTTTTGTTTTCATCCACATTTTTACTAGACAGAAATAATAAGGAATCTGAATGACATTCAGTTAGACCCAAGAAGATTAAAAATGTGATGATTTAAACATGAATTTAATATAGATAGTAATGCAAAATTTTTCTTTTAAATACATTGATTGAAATTGAAGAGCAACCTAGAACACACATAAAGAATATATTATTTGACAATACCCAAAGAGGTTATTTATTCTATTCTTGAAATCATACACAGATAAAAGTTGTTTTTGAACCGTCTAGACATTTCACTGTTTAAAATAAGGATAAAGGTAATGACCACTTCCTGTTATGTTCAATTCCATGGCTCAGAATTAATGATTCTTCTGTTTCATCTGAAGCTCTAATATGTAGTGGATGAATGGAAAGAAAGAGGAGTGAAGAGAAGCATATTGGAAAGATGAAGATAAGTTGAACTAATATTATTAAGTAGAACTTAAAAGGAAAATAAATAATATGACGATTGTCAACATAATTTGCAACACACAATTGAATATTCACCATACATAGGGAACACAGCATGCAGCACAAACATGACATTTTCTTTGCAGAAGATGAAATGGAATTTCAAATCAACTAAGTATATTCACATATACACAGAGTTGACTGAGACAAAGTTGGAACTGAAACTTGTGTGATACCAGAGTATGTGCTGTTACCACTGGAAGTAGTAATCTAATTTATTATCCTCCTAAATCTTGAGTGAATTCTATTTTGTTTTGTTTTTTAATTATTTATTTGTTGAGCTGACACGATGGTACATCAGGTTAACCCTCCACCCTGTGGTGTTGGTATTCATATGGGTATAATTCCTGTCTAGGCTGTTAGGAGCCACAGACTTATGGGCCTTCGACTTGGCCGACCTGGCAGCCTGCTGCATTGCAAAGCCTGCCTTGGGCAAGCAGGATATTAGGCCAGAACATCCTGTGTAGAGCAAGCAGAATAGAACCTCCATGCTTGTTCCTGTTCAAATAATTAGTTCCTCCCCTGTTTCAATATAGATGATTAGTTCCTTCCCTGCTTCAATGAAGATAATTACTCCCAGGAAACCCCTCCCATTTCCCTCCTCCCCTAGAGAAGAAGGTATATATATGAGGAGTAAAATAAAGAGGGAGGCACTCTTTTCCACCACGTATGTGTGTCCGTGTGTTTCTTGCGCTAGCAGCCCAGGGGCTAGCAGCCCCACATTCCCAGTCCACCCTCAGGGTTTGAGCGTTGTGTCCTGCAGGTCAGGACACTAGGCTATTCCACTTCCAATCCTGATCCATGCTAATGTGCCTGGGAAAGCAGTGGAGGATTGATGAAGTCCTTGGGACTCTCCTGTGTAGGATACCAGGGAGATGCTCCTGGTTCCCAGATCTGGATCAGCTCAGCTCTGGCTATTGTGGACATTTGAGAGTGAACCAGTTGATAGAAGAACTTCTCTATCTTTCCCTCTCTCCATAACTCTGCCTTCCAATTAAAAATAAATATTTTTTAAATAAATATTTTAAAAAGATATTTATTTTTAATTGAAAGAATTACAGAGAGAAGGAAAGACAGAGAGAAAGATCTTCCCTCTGCTGGTTTACTCCAGAATGGTCATAACAAATGAAACTGAGTCAATCTAAAGCCAGAGCCAGGAGTCAGGAGCCAGGACCATCTTCCAGATCTTCCACATGGGTGCAGTTTCATGGGCTTGAGCCATCTTCTCCTGCTTTATCAGGGCATAAGCAGGGAGGGGTGGGTGGATCAGAAGAGAAGCAGTCAGGACATCAACTGGCGCCCATATGGAATACCAGCAACAAGAGAGACCTAGACTACTATTCCACAGCACTGCCCCCTGCCTGGGTGAATTCTTGCAGAGATGCTTAGCCTCAGTGTGTGGTAAAGACCATAGAAATATGTGGCATAATTTCCTTCTCTCTCTCTCTCTCTCTCTCTCTCTCTCTCTCTCTCTCTCTCACACACACACACACACACACACACACACACAAACACACACACACACACACACACACAACCGTTAATTTAATTGTCATTGTTAATAACACCAAAGACATGTTTGGGCCAATAACTGGTGACTTGATAAGAGAATCACATTTTTCTCTTTTTATTGTTAAATAATTGATTTGCAATGCAAGCTTAAAAAGCCATTACTATTTCAATCTCCCTCCAACAATTTTGTCTCTCTTTCTGTATGGTAACAAATTTTTCTTCAGTATGATTCTTTCCTTTCTTATCTTTTGTTTTTGTTTCATTATTCTTTTGTTGACCTCACAAAGCCTTCTCCAAGTCGTATTCATTGTTTGCTTAGAACCCTGATCTTTGTGTCATCCATCAATCCCTAGTGGTGTTTGGCATTGCACAGCTTTTAGATTAAACATGACTTAGTAGCTAAACAAACTTTGAAACCTGTGTATGGGACCAGATAAACTGGAGGGAAAAGAAAGATGTATAGAAATCTGGGAAGAGTCATAACCCTTGGGAACATAAAGTTTTAAAGTGCCAATCTGTTACTCATAGAAACTTCTCAACACAACCTATGAATTACCATCAAATGATTTTTTTTTGGAAATAACATTTTCTCAATTGTTCAGATAAGATTTGCTTGAGCCAATCACAATTTGTATCTGAATTCAACCTTGAAGAACTAATGTGCCAAGCCATTTCTTTTCATTTTGCTTTCCATCATTTTCACAGATAAAGAATAGTTTCTAGGCTAAGAATCAAAATATGAGTTGATATCAACCCGACAACAGTGTAAGACAAAGCAAAATATCTTTAATACAAATGGCCATATTTAAGTGCTATCTGCTTAACTCATTATTAGCACAATTTTAATCATAACAAATGAGCCTCCTCAAAACTGATTAAAAGGACATCAAAGAAGCCAGGGTTGTAGCACAGTGAATGAAGCCAAAGTCTTTAACTCCTGGCATGAGTGCTGGTTCAAGTACTGGCTGCTCTACTTCCAAACCCACTCCCTGCTGATGCCCTGGGAAAACAGCAGAGAATGACCCAAATACTAGGGACCCGGTTCCCATTTGAGAGTCCTGGACAAAGCTCCTGGATCCTGGCTTTGGCCTGCGTGATCCTTAGCTAATATGGCTATTTGAGCAGTGAACTAGTGGATGAAAGAAATTGCCCCCATCTCTTCTTGTTTTCTGTAACTTTTCCAAATAATCTTATTCAGAAATAAATAATGCTTCGTGTTGGCCTTAAAAAAAGATACAAAGTAGGGAAAAAATTAGCAAAATAAGACAACACAGTGAAGCCATAGAAATTATATAAATGAATGATACGTGGAGGAATCCACCGGGGGGAGGGGCGTGGGGAGGGGTGGGGGGATTCCCAGAGCCTATGAAACTGTCACATAATGCATAATAATTAATAAAAAAATGTAAAACAAAAAAAAGATACATGGCATTCACTCTGTACTTCACTATGGTAGTTATGAGTAAATACAGACAGGAAACCATTTACCTCAACCCTGATGGATAGTGTAAGGTGGGCGTTAGACAGTGGCTCAAGCACTTGGATTTCTAATGCCCACATGGAGCCCCAAATGACATTTTTATTTCCTAACTTCAGTCTGATCCAAACTTGGCTATAGTAGCCTTTTGAAACTTGAACCAGATGAACTAAGTTTCTCTCTCTGAAAGTGAGTGTGCAAGAGTGTTTATATATGTGTGTGTATGTGTGTGTGTGTTTATGAGTACACTTGCCTGTGTCACCGTGGCTTTCAAATAAACAAAGCAAACATCAAAGTTCAGCCTTTAGGAAAATAAACAATGCAAGTTGACCTTTTCTATTACATCTAGCAAATACAAAGAGTGCAACCTAGGATCTATAATTGCTTCTGAAAGGAACAGGTAGCAACAAAGTAGCTTTACTGTCAATACCCATCTGATGAAAGAGACAGTTAACACTATAAGCCTGGTGGAACAAAAATCAAACATAGCAGCCATGTAGCCACATGGTAAATGTTCTGCTGCAATAACAGTCCATGTTAACCTTGTATTAAAGTTTCCTACTGAAGCTCTCAGGGAAATCATTTAAATTGACTGCTGCATAAAAGTATTATATATCAAATGTTGACATTCCCTACAGGGATGTTTAAAAAAAACTGAGGTCATTGGAATATTTGCAATTGAGTATCAGGTGTCACAAACACAAAATAGCCATGTAATAGAAATGAAGAAATAACTATAGAGCAAAAACAGCCATCAGAAAATCCATCTTTTGAAGCCCTGAGGCTATGCTGCAGAGGAAACCACTCAGCATCTGTTTGCCATTATTTTAAACACCCTTTCAACAGATATTTAGAAAATGGTTTGAGGGTCTATATTTGAAGTTAGAAAGCTATACTCAGAAAAAAATGAAAGTCGGGCGACAGATGACGGCCACTCATGATTAGAAGAATGAGACAAAAGTCATAAAAAAGACACAAGCAATATATGCATTTCAAATGGAAAGCGATGTTTTATTAGAGCTGCAGTTGTAATTTGTCAGATTACATGCACACACAGAGAAATATTAACAATAAGATTCTTCATAGAGTAACATTAGAAACAAAAAAGCCACAGAAATCAAGAGCCCTGGATACCTGAAGATCTCATTTTAAAAATGAGAGAGAGAAAAATGATATGCTACAGAAAAGAAACATGTGTTATAAAAAGCAAGTTGTTTTGTTGAAGACAATAACCCACATAACTTTTTTTTAATCTTCGGTACTTCTTTTGTTTAGTCAATGATATCTTTTAGTAATCCCTTAAAGATGAACATATTCTTAGAGAAGGCTCAGATTCTGTGTCATGTCAAACGAGTTTCCCAAAAATCTTTTCAGCTGCATCTGTATATAAATATATATAATCATAAATACATGGAAAATACACATATGAATTTTAGATTACGAATTACAGTATAGTGACCTGATGATAGCATCATATAAGCTTTTTTCTTTTCTTTTCTTTTCTTTTATTATGATTATTATTATTATCATTTTATGATACAGATCCATAGGCTCCTGGCATTTCCCTTATCACATCCCCAATTCCACCCACCCCCCAGCCTAGTTCCTCTATATCATTACTAAAGTATAGTTCGTCATACACAGTCTTATGTCCATGATTGTGAGCATGAACAATGGCAGAGGCCAGCATCCTATTGTCAAGGTACAGTAAACAGTTTCATTGCAAGTCCATCTTTGTCTGGAAGTAGGAATGCATACTACATTGCATCCTCACATCTGGATGTTAGTCTCCATTTCACAGCTACTGTACATCCCCTCAAATGAAAAGTCATAATACAAAATCAACAATAGGAAGAAAAATAGAAATTTACAATGCCATGAAGTTTAATAACATGCTATTAGGTATGACAGTCTCTATTACACAGCTACTATGCATTCCTTTAAATGAAAAGCCACAAAACAAAATCAACATCAGGAAGAAAAAAAATTAAGAACACCAAGAAGCTAAATGACATGCTACTAAATGACTAACGTGTAGCTGAAGAAATGAAAATCAAGAACCTTCTGAAGAAAAAAGTGATGTTACTCTATGATCTATGAGTCATTGAATGATTTAATCAGAAGAAAGTGTTTTGAAGAGATGAAACTAACCAAATACATCAAATCCCATGCGATATAGTTTCTGCTGATTTTTGTTGGTGAAGTGTGTCTGTTCTAGACAACAAATAGATGAGTTTTGTTTTTTAATCCAGTCTACTAATTTATGCCATTTGATTGAGCTTAAGCCATTTACATTCAGAGTTTAATATGTATGGATGGTACTTTGGTCCTGTCATTTTAGGAATGGGTTGTTCATT
Source organism: Ochotona princeps (assembly GCF_030435755.1). Lineage (NCBI taxonomy): Eukaryota > Metazoa > Chordata > Mammalia > Lagomorpha > Ochotonidae > Ochotona > Ochotona princeps. The sequence goes on from NC_080832.1 coordinate 77,384,486, forward strand.
GGTTTAGTCTTCTGTTGTCATTTTAGTGGGATGTTCTTCCCATTTGCCTTTGGTTTTGGTAGGTGTTATTCCTCTTCTTTGTCAAGAAAACATCTTGAAGTATCATTTGTAGGGCAGGTTTGGAAGAGGCAAATTCTTTTAACTTTACTTCACTGTGGAAAAACTGTATTTCATTTTCAAAGACAAAAGAAAGCTTTGCTGGATATGTTATCCTAGGTCGACATTTTTTTTTTCTTTCAAAATCTGAAATATATCACTCCATTCTCTTCTTGCCTGTAGAGTTTCCTGTGAGAGATCTCCTGTGAGCTTAATTGGCATTCCTTTATATGTCAACTGATTTTTTTCACGTGCACATTTAAGGATCTTTTCCTTATGTTCAATTGAAGAGAGCTTGATGACCATGTGTCTTGGTGAAGATCGCTTTTGGTCAAGCCTGTTGGGAGTTCTGTGCCCCTCCTAGATGTTGTTTCCCAACTCTTCTCTAGATTAGGGAAATTTTCCTTTATTATTTCATTAAATATATTTGTAAAACCAGTTTCTCTTTCTGCACCTTCTGGGACTCCTTTTAATAATGTCTTGAATACTTTTTTTGGCCTGATCCAGCTCTGCTTCCAGCTTTTTGTTTGCTTCCCCCTGATGACAGGAAATATCTTTCAGTTCTGAGATTCTTTCTTCTGCTTGCTTCATTCTATTTTGGAGACTCTCCACTGTACTTTTAATTGGCTCTACTGTGTTCTTAATTTCTGATATATCAGCCTTGATTTGCTTAATTGCTTTCTTAAATTCTTTGAACTCTTGTATGTGCTTCTCATTGTTGATCAGAAGCTTTAAAATGAGCTTTCTGAATTCTGTGTCCCCCATTTTCTCGATGTCTTCCTCAGTTAACTCTGAGGTTGGCATAGGGTTTTTCTTCTTTGCAGGGAAATTTTCAGTAATATTCATTGTGCTTTTGTCTCTTCTTTTGTTCTTGGTCATTGTACTTCTGGTTAGCAGAGTCTTCTGCTTGGGGCAGGTTTCTAAGCTGTGTCACCCACAGGTCTACAATGCGATTTTACTTATTGCAGTTGGTACACACCTTTTTGCTTGCAACCAATTGTACCACAGCCTCCAGCGAGTTCCAGGTCTGGGTTCTTGTATTAGATTTCCACCAACAGCTCTGTAGCCCCAACTCCTGGCTCACCAATCTCCACCTCCTGCGACATTGTGCTGAGGTTGCACAGCTGTCTCTGGAACCTTTCTCCCACTTCCAGTTGGAGCAGGTCCCAGGATTAGAGAGACACCAGGTGTCCTATATAACTAGGTTGTTGGTGGCACTAATCTTGTTCCCAGAACCAGTTGGACTTTACGTCTGGGTGCCACATGGACCTATTTTGACCCTTATGATGCCACAGTCGGCAATATTTTCCTGTAGGACCAGTGCAATCCACAGAACTCAGTGAGTTCTCACAAACTCAGCACATGCACAGTTTACTGTTGTCCCCTGAAGTCCTATGGCATTTGCCAAAGTGTACAAAATGGCGCTTGAGGTACTATTACAGTTCTTGATCTGCTGGTCATCAGATCTGAGAACTACCCAGACCAGTCTTGGGTGGAACCTGTAGAATGCCACATGGACGCAGTTCATTGAGTCAGAAATGAGTTCATTCCCAGCTCAGTGCATGCTCAGTCCTTTCCCTTGCCTTTGCCTCCTTATGCAAAATGGCACCCAATTCAGCTCTAGGGAGCTGGCTGGGCTGTAAAATCCACCCTGTTCTCACACTGCCCATCTGGGATTTGCTGCTCTGTCTCTGCTCCTGGTCAAATCAAATGGACCAGCAGGATGGAAAGTTCTTTGTCTGGGTTTACCTCCCAAGCTCCCAGTGAAAGTCCCTTCCCACCTGGTTGCTGGTGGAGTTCTGGCTGGTGGAGTTCAGATTGCCATTAGCTGAATGCCACTGGAGTATCAGTCACTGCAACACCACACTGTTGTGTCTGCTGCTTTCCCTTGTCGGTCAGTCACCAGGTATCCCTCTGCTGTTGTTCTGTCCTCTCCTATTTCCTGGAATGTGTCTTCTCTGCTTCATCCTGATTAAATGTTTTTCCATCCATTTAAATGTGTCCTTATCCTGATTCTGCCATCTTGATTCTCCCATATAAGCTTTTATATACTGCTTCTTTTTAGTGAAATTTTATCTGTATATTACATATGTGTATATTTGGTAAAATTAGTTTTTCCAAAAATGTTACAGAATTTAATATATACTCAACAGCACTATATGTTAGACCTATGCAGTAGAGAAATGCAAATTGAATCCACAATCATAAACGACTTCATACTCTTCAGAATGACTATAGTGAATATAATTAAGCAAGCTAAATAAAAAATGTTTGGAAGATCATGGAAAAGTCAGATATACAGAAAGAGAGGAGGAGAGACAAAGAAGATCTTCCATCCAATGATTCACTTCTGAAGTGGCCACAATAGCTGGAGCTGTGCCAATCTGAAGCCAGGAACACAGAGCCTCTCTGGGTCTTCCATGTGGGTGCATGGTCTGAAAGCTTCAGGCGATCCTCTGACTGGTCTCAAGGCCACAAGTAGGGAGCTGGATGGGAAGTGGAGCTGCTGGGATTAGAACTGGCATCCATATGAGATCCTGGCATATTCAAGCCAAGGACTGCTAGCCACTAGGTCACCATGTGGGGCCTACATCTGATTCTTCACCTGCTTTTCAGAAGAATCCAAACAGAATCTCAAAACAATCAAGTTATGTGGGAGAGAGAAATGCACTGAGTGTGGCTGAAATCAGCTGAGGCCATCCCACCACTGTGGTTTTTGAATTTCCAAATACATAGCCCACCTGTCCAAACACACCTGACCTTTTTTGTCCCTCCAGATTATCCCTTTAAGAGCTACATTTGTGATAGATGAAAGGCAGATGGCTCTTTTCTCTGTTTTAGAAAAGCCTGAGGAAAGGGGGAGAAAAAAGGTCGAAAGGGAGGAAAAGATAAAACAGAGGCAAACAGAAGAGAAAGCTTACCAGAGTTCAGTGAATTTAGGAACCAATTCTTAAGGCTACCCCTCTAACTTTTCTTCAGTGTCTGTAGGGAACAATTCTTGATTTGATGTAGCTAACATTCCTTCTTTATTTCCTGGATATATGAAAACAAAGAGTACCTCTATGGGGCAGACTGGTTCTCCTTCATGTCCTGTGAGTCTATTGTAGGCTGTCACCATATTTAATCAACTTCCTCACAATCACCAAATAAAAACAAAATTCACTCTTTTTCTTACTCATGTACACATATCTCATACACCAATGTCAACACACCAGCCAAGAACTGAAATCAGATAATTAGATGGTCTGAGAATTAACTCTACAGAGGACACACATATGGACAGAAAGCAACACCCACATATGTGAGCCTCAACTATCAAGGGAAGAAGTTTCTGCAGTTTCCCATGGTTCGAGGTTAAATCTGCAAACACCTGATTTTTTTCAAGCCTCCCTTCAATTCTGGCTAACCTCCTGGCTCTTTAATGTTTTCCTTTCCCTCACTTTGCCTAGACAAATCCATGTCTTTTGTTTTCAGCAAAGAACCTGAAGTCATCTATGTACCTGGGCTCAGGTTCAGAGCATGCTGAGACACATGGAACTTAGCCAGGGGAATTGTAAAAGTTCATTCTAGTCTAGGCTTTAATCATAATTTGTAATGTAACATTGAGAGTATTGTTAATATCAAAGCAGTTCTAAGAGATGAAATTTCACAACTAAAAATAAGAGATTGAACATAGAGGTGGTTTTCTTCAACTCAATTCTCCAACTCCAATTCTGTGGTTTTATGAATGAAAAGAAATAGAGAAGGAGGACAAGGCTGTAGTCTTTGGCATAGCTCTGTTTTGTGAATATAACTTCAGAGAATTGGAAGAGCTTTTATGACAGACTTACAGGGCACTTGAGCAAAATATAGCCCACTACCACTGAGAGTACTCTAACATCTGCAGCCAACAGATGCTGCCAGGAAGAATGCTTGCCAACGGCCAACAGCTAAAGGCCAAGCCCTCATCCATGCTGAATGAAGGAAGTGCCAATAAGGGATTGTTGCTTAGAAGCTGCACTGGGGCCCGCCAATACCTGCCAATTCCAGAGAGGTGTCAGCCTGTGGCGACATTACAGCTCTGAGGCATCCTTTATCTGAATCACTCCTGGGCTCAGAGGGAGAGATAAGACTGCCAGCTCTGGCAAATAATTCATAAGGAGTACAAGCAGACATTTCCTACAAGCTAACTCCATAGGTTTCATGCCCAAAGAAGAAGTGTAGAGGAAACCAGAAGTGTCTTTGAAAATTCTCCCTCTACCCGGATATCACTGAGCTTCTATATATTGTGGACAGTCATACCAAAGGAATACTAAAGAAAAACTAGAGCTGTTACATTCCTTATAAAGACCTCAAAGAAATGAGAGTAGAAGTATTCACAGAAACAAGACGACACACTCCAAAATAATACTTCTAGAAAGTAGTAACAAAAAGGAAATAGAGCAATGATTTGGGGCATTGTCTTATGTTTAGTTAATCTTAGGGTTGGAGACACCATTTAGGATGAGAAAAAAGTTATTAACCCAAGACTTCAGTTCCAGAGTCTATGGGACTGTATCATAAAACAATAATAAAAATAATTTTAATAAAAGACTTCAGAGAATCAAGACAGCAGAGGTTGATAACATGTTTAAGCAAATAAAGCATCATTACCCATGGTGAAGCAGAGAGGGCACATTTCAGGAAATAAGAGAGGACTGGCCAATGGCACAGGAGCACCTGGAGACTGAAAGACACAGGAAAACAGCAGAGACAGTGCTGTGGTGTTGCAATAATTAGGTACTCTAGCAGTAGTCAGCGAATGGCGATCTGAGCTCCACTGGCAGCCAGAGTTCCACCATCAACCAGGTGAGAAGGGGAGTTCACCAGGAGCTCAACAGGCAAACCCAGGCAAAGAACTGCCCATCCTGCTGATTTGTTTGATTCCACCAGGAGCAGGAACAGAGCAGCATATCCCAAACAGATGGTCTAGCAAAAGGGTGGATTTCACAGCCCAGACTTCTACCAGATCTGCATCTAGCACCATCTCGTATAGGGAGGCAAAGGCTGTGGGATGGAACTGCACATGTACTAACCTGGGAGCAAAGTTATTTCTGGCTCAGTGTATTGCACCCACATGGCATCCTACAGATTCCACCAAAAATAGGTTCAAGTAGTCCCCAGACCTAATGGCCAGCAGATCCACTCTACCAGTGGTGCATCAGGCACCATTTTGCACAGTGTGAAAAAGGCTTTCACACAAGAGGGACAACAATGAGCTACACATATGCTGAACTGGGAATGAACTCACTTCCACTTCAGTGCCTTGCACTGGTCCCATATCAAAAACATCAACTTTGACATCTTGCAACTCAAAATAGGTCCATGTGGGCCTCAGATCCAATGGCCAGCAGGTTCTGTCAGGATCAGCACCACCAACAACGTACTTATTTAGACCACCTGGTGTCTCCCTAATGCTGGAAATATGTGAACCAGAAGTGGGACAAAAGTTGTAGACAACAGTGTAGCCACAGCACAGGATCAGTTAGCTGGAGCTAGTGCTTCAGAGACTGGTGGAAGCCTAACACAAGAATTGCTGGAAGGAATGCCACAAATTACTGCAACCAAAAACTGAGTATCAAATGCAATCAGTAAAATTGAACTGTAAACCTACGGGTGACACAGCTTAGGAACCTACCATAAGAAGAAGAATCTGCTAACCAAAAGTACAATTATGAAGAACCAAAACAAGAAAAAAGAAAAGAGAAAGAGGCACAATGAGTATTACTGAAGACTCTTATACAAAAGGAACAAAAGCCTTTGCCAACCTTAGAGTTAACTGTGGGATACATTGAGGAAATGGAGGATAAAGAAATATGTATGCTATATATATATATATATATAAACTTCTTATAAAGCTTCTTATCAATGAGAAATACATGCAGGAATTTGGGGAATGTGCACAGAGGAAATAGAAACACTGAAACAATATCAAGCAGAATTATTAGAAATGAAGCACACAATGGAGCAATTAAAAACTCAATGGAAAATCTCCATAATAGAATGAATCAGGCAGAAAAAAAATCTCAGAATTAAAAGATATTTGTTGTCACAATGGGGCAACAATCAGAAAACTGGAAGAGGAACTTAGTCAAGCTAAGAAAGTATGTAAAAATTGAGGGGCACTATTAAAAGGCCAAAGAAGAGTTATGGGGTTTCCAGAAAGCACAGAAAGAGAAGCTGGGTTTAAAAATGTACTATGTTTTGAATGTTATATGTTGTGTATAAACTAAAATTGAAGTATAGGTGAGGTGGTCACAGAAGGTGGCTGGGAACTCGCATTTATCTTTAACATATTGGCTACTCATTACTATGTCAATTAATTCCATAAGGATGTAAATTTTTGCTGATGGTATGTTGGAGCTTTCAATTGACTGGGATGATACTCTGCTGGCTCTGTCTTCAGACCAGAGAGGGTATACCTAAGAAGCCATTGAACTTGACTGGACAATAAGATGCTGGACTCTATGTTTGGTATACGCTTGCAATGGGGGAATCTCAACTGAACTTGAGCTGTGGTTATGCAACAAGGTGGAGGAATCCACCATGGTGGGAGGGTTTGGGGAGGGGTGGGGAGAACCCAAGTATCTATGTAACTGTGTCACATAATACAATGTAATTAATAAAGTTAAATAATAAATAATTAAAAAATAAAATAAAATGTACTTGATGAAATAATAAAGGAAAATTTCACTAATTTGTAGAAATAATTGGGAAACAGAATACAGGAGGGGCAAAGAATTTACAACAGTGCTGACCAAAAGTGATGTTCACCATGACACATGATAATCAAGCTCTCTTCAGTTTAATATACGGAAAAGATCCTTAAATGTGCTTGTGAAAAAATAAATTGACCTATAAAGGAATGCCAAGCAGACTCACTGCTGATCTCTCACAGGAAACTTTACAGGCCAGAAGAGAATATTCTAGACTCTGAAAGGAAAAAATTGCCAGCCCAGAATAATGTATCCAGCAAAGTTTTCTTTTGTTTTTGAAAATGAAATAAAATTCTTCCACTGTAAAGAAAAGCTCCAACAATATGCCTCTTTCAGATCTGCTCTATAAATGGTAGTTAATCAGAGAAAATGAATAGCACCCACCCAAAATAAGGCAAATGTGAAGAACATCCCAGCAAAATGACAACAAAAGACTAAATCAAAAAATGAATAACCTATTGCTAAAATGACAGGACCAGGGCCCAGCGGCGTGGCCTAGCAGCTAAAGTCCTCGCCTTCAACGCCCCGGGATCCCATATGGGCGCCGGTTCTAATCCCGGCAGCTCCACTTCCCATCCAGCTCCCTGCTTGTAGCCTGGGAAAGCAGTTGAGGACGGCCCAATGCTTTGGGACTCCGCACCCGCATGGGAGACCTGGAAGAGGTTCCTGGTTCCTGGCATCGGATCGGCGTGCACCGGCCGTTGCAGCTCACTTGGGGAGTGAATCATTGGACGGAAGATCTTCCTCTCTGTCTCTCCTCCTCTCTGTATATCTGACTTTGTAATAAAATAAATAAATCTTAAAAAAAATAAAGTAAAAAAAAAATTAAATGACAGGACCAAATTATACCCATTCACATTAACCTTGAGTGTAAATAGCTGAAACCCATCAATCAAATGTCACATATTTGTAGACTGGATTAAAAAAATTCATTTATTTGTTGACTATAGGAGACACATCTCACCAACACAGATCAGTGGAAACTATATTTCATGAATTTTGATTATTTTGTTTTTATTTTCATTTCTTCAAAATAGTTTGTTTCTCATATTAAATCTTTCACCAGCTTATAGGTCATACAGAAACATCATTTTCTTCAAGAAAGTTTTTATTTTCTTTTTCATTTCTTCAATGACACATTAGTCATTCAGTATATTGTTGATTTTTGTTTTATGGCTTTTCATTTGAGGAGTTGTATAGAACTGTGTAATAGAGACTATCATATCTAGTAGCATGTTATTTAACTTCATGTTGTTGTTGACTTTCTATTTTTTCTTCTGTTGTTGACTTTGTTTTATGGGTTCTCATTTAAGGGATGTATAGGAACTGGATAATGGAAACTATCTTATCCAGATTTGAGGATACAAAGCAGTATGCATCTCTACATCCAGATCAAAGATGGACTCCCAACAAAACTGTTAAATATTTCTTGGCAACAGGAAGCTGGTCTGTCTGCCATTGCCCATGCTCCCAATGATGTAACTAATACTGCTTATGAAGAACTATGCTACTGTAATAATATAGGAGAAATTAGTGGAAGGGAGGGCACTTGGGAGGGAGTAAGGGAAATTCTAGCGCCTTTGGAGCTGTATCTAATAATAATAATAGTAATAATTATAACAATAAAAACATTGAAGCAAGAATAAACATCCATTTAAAAAAAAAACAAGGCTTAAAATGCTTACCAGTATCTCTATAATATAGGGGTGCCAAATTCAAGTGTAAACTAATTTTCGAAATTTTTTCAGAACCCTCATCTGTGGGATGATTTATCTATGAGATCTTCCATAATCACTTTATATAAAATAATTCCTGTCCTTACCTGACCTTCCCCTGCCTTGTCTGCTGCTTTTCTCCACAGGCACATAACCAGCTGAATTTTACATATTTATCTTTTATATTCTCAAGTTCATTGCTCAGTAAGCAAAAATGTCCCATGTAATCCAAGCCTATGGAACACATGACATAAGCTAATGATGGTTCCTTGTAATGGCAACAAGTTTTTGCTCCACTGACTTTTGGATGTGTAGTTTTATGCAATAGTATTTTTATCAGAGTTCCTCTGAGTTCACCGTGGCATACTATACAGGTTCCATTTAAGATTTGAAAGACATACATTGCCAAGAATGAAAGAAAGTCATCTTTCCAGGCTCTCCCATTCAAGATGACCATGAGCTATAATTCCGGAAAAGGCTAATTTAAAATTTTTTTAATTGTTTCTGGAAAAATATTTTAGCCTTAAAAAATGATAGGAACATGAAAGAATCATTTTTGGCTGGTTGCTTCCCTTTCTTCCTTCTCTAGATGCCATCACACTAAGACTAAGAATGAAATTATACCATTTGCAACTAGATGGTCCCAACTGGAGACCATTATGTTCAATAAATTAAGTCAATCCCAAAAGGACAAAACCATGGTCTAGCTAATATACGGATACCATCATGCAAATTTTAAGTTCAGTAACCCTTCCTAATCTGTTTTTGCTGAATCCCATGTGTTTTGATGTTTTTTATTTCATTTTCATTTCTTCCAAATAGTTTTTCTTCTTTTGTTAAATTCATCTCTGGCTCATGGATTACACAGTGACATCATTTTATCCAAGAGGCTATTGTAGGTTTTTTTTTTCCATCACCCTTGCAGTGGGTATTCAGTGGTGCTGTGATTTTATATTGTTTTGTTCTGTTTTGTTTTAACTTCATACTTGTTGTTTACATTGTTCCATGGCTTCTCACTTAAGCGAATGTATAGAGATGGCATAATAGAGCTACCATATCCAGATGCAAAGATAGAAAGCAATATGCATCCATACTTCCAAATCAAAGAAGGAATCCGAATGAAACTGTTGGACATATCTAGACAATGGGATGCTGGACTCTCTAACCTTGTACTAGCAATGTCGGGACACACTCAAGAAACTGATGGAAAATGACTGCTTATGAAGGAATATACTATTGTAATAATATAGGGAAAATCAGTAAGAGGGTGGGAATTGGGAGGGGATGTCAGAACCTATGGAATTGTACCATAAAATTCAAAATAAAAAATAGATCAATAAATAATAATGACTAAAAAAAACTCATGCCAGGTGCTACACTTAGCACACATTAAATCAAGGACAAGCCCAACATTGTGAATAATGACTGCAAACTGCCTGGACTGATTACTGACATCAACAAGTCAGTGTATCATCCCATTATTGATTATAGCTGGGCTTCTCATTAATCAAGTTAAATCTTCAAATGGCTTGAGACAGCTTTCATTTTCAGTTACATTCAGTCAAAAGCAGTCTTCCTGATTTATTGGATATCCATTTTCAGCATGGACCCTAAACAGATATCATCTTTCAAGAAAATAGAATGAATTATAAGTCTTGCCTTCACTGGCAAGCCAGAGAAAAGGACAGTGGAAAATATGTTGACATAGATATATAGATTAAAAATTATTGAAAGAGATATGACATCAAGTTAATACATAAAAAACTATATAGGATTGGCCAATTATACAAAACTGTCATCTCCAAGATTTCTGTAGAACATATAGTAGTGAGTCAGTGTATCTGTATCAGTCCATTGCAAAGACTAAATAACTTCATAGGACTGGCAATGTGGTGTAGCAGGTAAAACCACTAACTGCCAACATTTTTTTATTTTATTATTTATTATTTTTACTTCATTAATTACATTGTATTATGTGACACAGTTACATAGGTACTTGGGTTCTCCCCACCCCTCCCCAAACCCTCCCACCATGGTGGATTCCTCCACCTTGTTGCATAACCACAGCTCAAGTTCAGTTGAGATTCCCCCATTGCAAGCGTATACCATAGAGTCCAGCATCTTATTGTCCAGTCAAGTTCAATGACTTCATAGGTATACCCTCTCTGGTCTGAAGACAGAGCCAGCAGAGTATCATCCCAGTCAATTGAAAGCTCCAACATACCATCAGCAAAAATTTACATCCTTATGGAATTGACATAGTAATGAGTAACCAATATGTTAAAAGTAAATGAGAGTTCCCAGCCACCTTCTGTGACCACCTCACCTACACTTCAATTTTAGTTTATACACAACATATAACATTCATAACATAACATGTTATACATAACATCGTGTCATCTTAAATTAAGGCAAACATGTGGTATTTAACCTTTTGGGATTGGCTCATTTCCCTTAGCATTATGGTTTCCAGTTTGGCCCATTTGGCCACAAAGAACTGCATTTTGTTTTTTTTTAATAGCTGAGTAGTATTCCATGGAGTAGATGAACCATAGCTTTCTTATCCAATCCTCTGTTGATGGGCATTTTGGTTGCTTCCATGTTTTGCAATTACTGATTGTGCTGCTATAAGCATAGGAATGCATGTTGGTTTCTCATAATTCAAACAACTCAAATTCAACATACCGTATGATCCAGCAATAGCACTCCTAGGAATATATCCAGAACTGCCAACATTTTATATTGGCCGTAATTCAAGTCCCAGTTGTTCCACTTCTGATCCAAGTTCCTGCTATTGTACCTAAGTAAGCAGTGGAATATCATTCAAGTCCTTGGACCCATGTACACATAAGAAACCCAGAAAAAGCTCCTGACTCCTGGTTTATGAGCACCTAAGTTCTGTCTATTGAGGCTATTTGGGCAGTGAATAAAAGAATGAAAGATCTCTACTCCTGTTTCAGCCTTTCTCTCGCTCTATAGCTCCAACTTTCAAACACATAAAACCAAGTCTTTAAAAATTATGTAAATTGGAATTATTTTGTTGAATAACACACTGTCATGCTAACATCTGTTTTAATCAGTGAGTCTTACAAACAGATTGTCAAACATTTGTCAAATCTTTCATGTAAGATAAATTCATAGTGAGAGCATTGTTACAATGGCTAAGCATTTATTTAGAATGTCTGTATCCTATAGTTCAGTGCCTCACTCAAATCCTGGCTGCTGTACTTCCAATAGAGTTTTTTTGTTTTTAATAATGCCTACTCTTAGAGACAGAAGAGAATGATTCAGATTTTTGTGGTCTGCTACCTATGTAGGAGACCTGGGTTGAGCTTCTGCTCTTGGCTTCAGGATTGCCTAGCCCTTGCTATTGAGGATATTTGCACACTTGAGGTGTAAATAAGGGTGTAGAATATTTCTCTCTTTCTCCCTCAAACAAAATGAAAATAAATAATGAAAAAATGAAATTGGCAGATTCATGGCTTACACAATACCTTTATTTCCAGATGTAATACTCCAAGAAATATTCCATTTGTCTCTTCTTGTGAAAGGCAAATATTTTATCTGTTTCTTTCATATATGGAAGAATGTGACAAAGTTGATGTTTATCTAGGCAAAAATGAAAGTGGAATCATAACATTGTAAAGAATCCAGGAGGCAGCACCAAATCTAATATTATTATATGTCTCCAACTTTCCCTCAAGAAATGCTTTTTCAGAAATTGCTATACATTCTGTTTCTGAGCATTAGTGTTCTAAAAGCATCTTCCTGTACAGTGTCATTTGAACCTCATAATCACCCTCTTGTGCACACACGCATGTCTTTCACTGGGACAATAATATTTCAGTCCATGTCCAAAATTGAACATATTCACTTTTCAATAATAATAAAAAAACAGATTTTAAAGTGTTAAAGTATCTTAACCAAGTACACATATCCTCAAATCTAAACATACGCCAGGTATCATGCTGTTATCCCCACAGCACATCTCTAAGAAAAATTTACTCTGTTTTTGTAGAAGTATAGAAGTACATTATCCCTACCTCCTGGAGTCATTAAGTATTGTTTTCACTAAGCATCATCACCTTTATAATTCTCTCTGATCTAAAAATTACAAATGCCAAGAAACTGCCAATATACCAGCTACCAATTGGAATAGGGTCCTTCAAAGCAGTCACCTTGAAAATCTTTAGTCACATTGTAAGCATACTTTTCCTGATCAAAACATGTTTAAAATGCTTTGGGGAATATTCTGAAACCCAAGATATAAGCCTCCGAAGAATACTTCTTTGTTTACTTAATAGTTTTGTCTTTATTTTTAAAAATTAGTAACAGTTTAATCATTGACTTTTTTTACTAGACAAAGCTCCGATTTCTTTGGTCCTTACCCAAATACAATATTTTTGTTCAAAGCATAAATTTTTTTCAATGTTAAGTACAATTTTTAAAGTCTGTCATGGTCTCAGGGGAAGATTTTGGAAGAGAAATTCGAAGAATAAGTTGTCCAAAAGCAGCATCTTTGAAATGAGTATGGAGTCTGCCAAGGTGATGTCTTTGACTAGTCTTTCTCTTAATGTATAAGTTCTAAAATTTTATTCAAAACCAAAACTTAAGCAAAAATCAATCAGTCACATATGAGACACTATAAAAAAGTAGTATATACAATACCTAAGGTAGATTTTCCACATAGGTTTTATCTAAAAAGGGAGAGTCAACCATATGAATGCCAAAATTAAGAACTCTGAAGCAGTGATTTTTCTCAACTAGCAATGAATCAGTTGCCAAACAACTTCTGTTAAGATTCATCAAATTTAAACTCAACCTATCAATTTTCCTATTTATGCCACTTTTAAGTAAAGACATCATTTAGCCCCCATAGAATAGTACAGTAAATTGCGGACTGTAGAAATACTACAGATCTGTTATAACACCTTTTTCCTTCAGCAGAAATCTTATCTTTCTGACATTTTGACAAGTTAATGAAGCATCTCTTTCCCATCTGTAACAGTCAATTGGCATTCGTTCATCTAGCAAGCAAAGTTCCAAGCATTTCTTCATTTGACCCTCAAAACACCTTTTTGCACTTTTCATATGAGTGATGTCAATTGGCATGCAGGCCACTTGGTACATTCCCAGGCCTTTTAAAAATAATTCCATCATATTGGCTAATCTTAGGGGAGATCTCTCCAGAGCTAAGTGCACTTGTAAAACTATTCATAAGTAGGGTCTCCTATTTCTGTCTTTACTTCCTTTAACACCATGGTTATATTTTACTTGGACTAAGAAAAACATCAAGTCTCAAAGCTCTGACTATCAGCCAATTTTTCAGCTGCTTCAAGGAGCCTGTCCTTTGCCTCTGTTTTTGTTCCTTTTTTTATTAATACGTTTGATATTAAGGTAAATCCTTTTTTGTGAAACCAGAAACTAAACATTTCTGCATTCCCAAAACTTGTATGTGACTTCAGTCTACATTAATTAATCAATTAGATCTTTAAATGTCCTCACCTCTTTTTCCTAGAGAATACATATATATATATATATATATATAATTTTTTTGAAAGCTTGTCAGCAGTTGGTTGAAATGCTTTGTCTTGCTGGAAATTAATTTTCCACTTTCATTGTTTCAACTTTTTGGCAGGTTTTATGACTTTACAATAATTCCCTGAAGCCCTTTGAACCTAGTATGGCTTTTTATGTTTGTGCTTAATGTGTTTCCTTAGAAACGTATAAATTCTGCTGATTGTTCCATGAGATTGAAGGGGTGAATAAGTCCAAAGTGTGAATATATCCAGTGTAAGGGGATGACAGGCACGGGCTATCATGTTTGAAATATCTCCCAAATAATCTTTAAGCTATTGTTGAAACCAGAATGTATTTAAATTCAATCTTCTTTTTCAAAGTGCTTTCTTTAGTTCTTTAATTAGGTTCTACTTCCTTTACTGATATTTTTTACACCTTATCTAACAATAAATTAATGGAAATGCTACAATAGAAAGAAAAATAGCAATTTCTGCATATTTTGTTATTTAAACTAAAAAGCTTTAGCCAGTGGATGAATAACCTCATATTAATATCACTTGACTGCAGAAATACTATCCATTCACACATTCATCAAAAATTAACATATCAGTGTTGAATAAGTGTATTTTTTTAATTACAGAGTACAAATTACTGAAAATGGTGCATGGTTTCTTATAAGCATTAGGACTTTGCCAGCTCAAGTGGTTTCCATAAAGGTAACTCCCCCACCAAAAAAAGAAAATTGAGCTTACCAAGCCAAAAACAGTTAATCAACAAATGGCATTCAATCCTTTTCTTTGTAAGTGCCTTGCTGGTTCAGAGGATGAGCAGCATTTATGATAGCCAAATCAGACTTCCTTTCTTTGTTTTCATCTACTTAGAAGCCGGAGCAAGAGCAAAGAAGAGAGAGGAATGCACACACACACACACACACACACACACACACTGTGGGGGCACAAACAGAAGAAAGAGAGAGAGTGAAATCTTTGATCCACAGGTTCATTTCTCAAAGTCTCAGGGTTTGGATATGCCTAAGCCAGTGAGTCCCATGTAGGTGGCCTGGACCTGGGAACCTGAGCCATCTTCTGTTGCCTCTCAGGTGTTAGCAGGAATCTGGATCAAAAGCAAAGGAGCCAGGACTCAAACCAACAAGGGGTTTTTTTTGTTTGTTTTTTGTTTGTTTTTTGTTTGTTTTAACAAAGATTACCTTACGTTCTCATGTGTTTTCTAAAGAAAAAAAAGTGATACATTGGAAAGATTATAGTCTTGGAATCAGAAACCTAAAATTTTAGAATTGTTCATTATGTGTGATCTTGGGCAAATGCATAATCTCATTGAATCTGTTTCTTTCTGTATAACATGAATTATTACCATATTTCTATCACATATAAAAAGTACTCATTGTGTAGTAGGTGTTTTGAATGTGTATCTTATTTAATACCCCATGTATTAATTTTTAAAAGGCTTTATGATTTACTAAAAGGCAGAGTTACAGAAAGGGAGATATAGGGAGTAGGTAGGTGGGAGGGAGATCCTGCTTCTACTAGTTCGCTTCCCAAATTTCCACTAGTTCTTGGACTGGGTCAGGCTGAAGCCATCAGTCTGCAACTCTGTCTGGGTTGTGGTGGGGGCCAAGAATTTGCTCTATCTTCTATTGTTTTCCCACATACATCACAGGAAGTGGGATTGAAAGTGGAGCATCTGGAACTTTAACAGGTATTTAGATGGAATACCAGAATCACAGCTGGGTTAACCAAATGCACTATACTGATCCTCATTATCTTTCATCACTATTTGTTTTATATACTATTTATCATTCTTTTATTTTAGTTCACTTGTAACTTTATAGTCAATAAAAAGAGGTGTGCTTTTTGTCAATAAGCTATAGATTAGTCTTGACTTCCATACAATTAATTTGCTTTTGTATTTTATATATTATCACACAGTTTAAATATGGCGTAGTTAAAATTCTATTATCTTCTTAACAGTTTTAAATATCCCATCTGTTTTTTGCTTCCTGCTTCTTTTTTTTCCAATCACTTTTGGATTACAATCTTATCCTCATTGTTGGATTACTACCTATAAATCTGATTTATCATTTTTGGCAATGGTTCAGAGTTTAATACATGTACTTTTATTTTACACTGCCTACATGTGATATATCATTACAGACTGTAAATAAGCTTTTGTCAGGGGTCAGTTTGGGGTGCAGAGATGGATAACTGTTTAAGTCCTGTGAAATCATTTAGTATGCAACAGACAAGGAAACTGAAGGCAGGATTGAAAATTCAGCAACTGTGAAAGAGCTAATTTTTAAGTTGATAATGTTTTATGGTCCATGAAGGATGTTATAAATACT
The DNA here is from genome assembly GCF_030435755.1 of Ochotona princeps. Taxonomy (NCBI): domain Eukaryota; kingdom Metazoa; phylum Chordata; class Mammalia; order Lagomorpha; family Ochotonidae; genus Ochotona; species Ochotona princeps. The sequence goes on from NC_080832.1 coordinate 77,400,910, forward strand.
TGAATGACCCTTGGCAGAAGCACTTTCCCGCCTCCGATACCCATATGACTGAGTTTGAGTCCAAGCTGTGCTTCTGATCACAGCGTGTTACTAATGTGAACTCTTGAAAGCAGCAGGTGATGCTTGAAGTTGTTGGATCGCTGCCAAGCATGTTGGAAAGCTGGATTGAGAACCTGCATCCCAGCCTCAACATGACCCAACCCATGTCATTACAGGCATGTGGAGAGTGAAAATATGAACAGAGGATCTCTCTCTCTCTCTCTCTCTCTCTGTTCCTCTTTCTTTCTCAAAAGAATAATTTAAAGCAAAGCATTATGTTAATACACCCCTATTCCCCATTGCTAAACTTTGCATTACTATTTAAATAGATCATCAACATGTTTTTTATGAATAGCAATATTATGACCAGTGAAATTTTCATGGTTTTAAGCAATGAAATGTCTTTTAAACTATATTTTTTCCTGGCAAGATAGTCTAATGGCTAAATCCTTGTAACCTGGGAGGGCATTAGATTCCTTGGGAACCTGCACCTCTGTGGGAGACCCAGAAGCTCCTGGCTTCAAATCTGCTCAGCCCTGGCAATTGCAGCACTCTCCATACTGAATTTTGTACTGCTTATTTTAGCCTACACTCCACCAACAGGGAAGGGGTACCTTTCTCCCCACATCCATGACAGCAGGTGTTGTTAGTACAGTTCTGAATATAGGGCAATCTGGCTGCAGTTAGGTGGAAACTTACTGTGGTTTTCACTGTATTTCCCTGACTGCTAGGGAGCCTGGGCAATTTTTCATATGTCTATTAGCCATCTGAATTTGCTATTTTGAAAATTGTCTGTTCATTTCCTCCCTCCAATGTCTTTGCAGGGTTGTTTATTTTGCTGTCATTGAATAACAAAAACTTTTTTGTAAATCCTGGATATTAGTCAACAATCAGTTGTGTATTGTACATCAATTTTCTCCCATTCTACTAGTTGCTTCTTCACTTTGTTGATTGTCTCCTTTGCTGTGCAGAAGCTTTTCAACTTGATGTAGTTCCATTTGTTTGTCTTGGCTTTGGATATCTCTACTTTTGGCAACTTTTCTGAGAAGTCTTTCCCAATTCTTATACCCTGGAGAGTGCTTGCTATGTTTTCCTTTAATATTTTGATGGATTCTGGATACAGATTTAGATCCTAGAACCATTTAGAGTTGATTTTTTCTATAAGATGACAGGTGGGAGTTTTGCTTCTTCCTCTGCAGACTGCTATCCAACTGGCCCAGCAATACTTAATGAAGAGACCAGGCTTTTTCCTGGATTGTTTTCAATTTCCTTGCCAAAGATTAGTTGTCTATACATGTGTGGGCACCCTTCCGGGTTTCTCTTCTGTTCCAGTCATCTGCTTCTCTGTTTCAGTACCAGTACCAGACTGCTTTGATGACCACTGCTCTGTAGTATGTCTTGAGTTCTGGAATTGTGATTCCTCTAGCTAGATTTTTATTCTTCAGGATCGCTTTGTCTATTCATTGCCTCTTATGGTTTCCAGATGAACTCTGTATCTTCTTTTCTATTTCTGACAACAATGTTGGGATTTTGATTGGAATTGTGTTGGATCTGTATACTACTTTTGGTAATATAGACATTTTGATGATGTTGGTCCTGCCAATCCAAGAACATTGCAAGGTTTTTTTTTTCATTTTTAATGTCTTTTTATATTTCTTCTTTTAGTGTTTCATAATTTGCATTATAAAAGTCTTCCATGTATTTATTTAGCTTAATTCCAAGGTATTTAATATTCTCTGCTATTTTAAAGGTAACTGTACCTGCAATTTCTTTCTCACCCATGGAGTTAGTTGTGTATGCTAGTTCCATCAATCTATGATCATTAATTTTGTATCCTACTACCCTGCCAAAGTCTCTTATGAGTTCCAATAGTCTCTTGACTGAGTTTTCTGATTCTCCTAAGTAGAGAATCATGTCATCTGCAAACAGGGATAGTTTGAATCCTCAGTTCTGATTTGAATTCCTTTCGATTTTTTTAGCATATAGCTGCTTATAATACTTCTTAATAATTATATGTATGCCTGAGGTGTCTGCTGTTATTCTTTTTTTTAAGAGTTATTTTATTTATTACAAAGTCAGATATACAGGAGGAGAGATATAGAGGAAGATCTTCCGTCCAATGATTCACTCGCCAAGTGAGCTGCAACGGCCGGTACTGCGCTGATCCGATGCCAGGAACCTGGAACCTCTTCTGGGTCTCCCACATGGGTGCAGTGTCCCAATGCATTGGGCTGTCCTCGACTGCTTTCCCAGGCCACAAGCTGGGAGCTGGATGGGAAGTGGAGCTGCCGGGATTAGAACCAGCACCCATACGGGATCCCGGGCATTCAAGGCGAGGACTTTAGCTGCTAGGCCAAGCCACGGGGCCCTATGCTTTATTTTTCATCTCTGATTCTATAGATTCACATTCTCCCTCCTTTTTGATTAGTTGGGCTAGTGGGGAGTATATCTTATTGATTTTCTCAAAGAACCAGTTCTTTGATTCACTGATTTTATGTATTGTTCTTTTGATCTCTATTTGGCTTATTTCCTCTAGCATTTTGGTTATTTTTTTCTTTTATTTCTAATCTTGTGATTGCTTTCCTGTTGAGTTTCTAGCTCCTTCAAATTATGCTTAGCTCATTTACTTGGTGCTTTTAATTTCTTAATGTAAGCATTGATTAAGATGTTGTTTTCTCTTATACTGCCTTGATCATGTCCCATATGTTCTGACATGCTGTGTTGATGCCTTCATTCGTCTCAAGGTAAATAAATAAATCTTTTTCTAAGAAAAAATACACTTTATAAATAAGGGAAAATGTCTTTTAGATTCACCAACCTTTTATCATCTCCACCATTCATCTTTCTTTTTAACTGAGTCTGAATTTCAACTGAAATCATTTTCCTTCCTCCTGAAGAACATTCCTCTTCTGCATTGGTTTGAGACCAATAAATTTTTCTCTTTCATTTTGGTCAGAAATCTTTATACTCTAACTTTTTAATAAAACTTTATTGAATGTAAAGATGTAAAAACTATGTTATAGTTAAAATTCTAGTTTATCTCAGATGTGTATTAAAATAATCTGCACTACTAAAGTCTTCTGATTACAAATTTTCTAGACAAATTTTCTAGATAAAAAAATCCTAGATAAACAAACTAAAAATAATGTCCAATTTTTCTCCACTCCGCAAAATTTTTCCTACTGCTTCCAGTTTTCTCCCACTGCTTTACTGTTTGACCAGTTCAGAAATCTATGTGGATGTTTGCTAAAGAAACACTTGAACAGTGTGAGAGCAGATTCTTTTCCTAATGAAACTGTATTTTTAACCTCAATAATTATTATTAAAATAGATCCCTGAAGAAACATGTTTTACTTCCCATGGGAGTGTTGTGGTAGAAATACTGAAAGCTTTCCAGTCATGTGCAAGATCTCATTTCTCAAAATCTATGAATGTGTTAAGTGGCAAAGACGAACTAATTTTGCAAGTGGAGAGTTGCTAGTCAAGTAATTTTTAGATGGAGATCTTTGCTTACATTATCACTGTATGCCCAATATAATCACGAGGATTCTCCTGTGTGGAATGGGAAGACAGACAAGAGAGTAAAGAGAGGTGAATGAACTTGACTCAATACTACTGGTTTTGAGACTCAGGAATTATAGCAAAAACCAATGAGTCCCAGCAGATTGATTGAGAAGGCAATGAAGCAGATTCTTCTCTTGGATTTCCAGCCTTTTGAACATCCTGTGTTTAATCCATTTCACATTTCTGATCTCCAAAATTGCAGAATGATGACTCAATGCTGCTTTTAGCTATAGTCATTTGTTGCTTCAGCAAAAGAAACAAAGATTTTTGGCAACTTGGATTAGGACTCCGATATATCAGCTATATAACACCATAGAAGTGGCTTTGAACTGGGCAAAAAACTGAGATTGGGAAAATGTTTTGAACATGATGTAAAAAACGAGATTTCCTGGAAAAAGCTTTTAATAGAATTATAAGTGTTAATGAGTATATGAGTGAGGACTCACGTGGAACTGGAGATCATGTCATTGGCAGTTAGAGAAAAAGGAGAATCCTCATTTAGTTGCAGTAGAAATCTTGGCAGAATCATGTATGATCTTACATGCAAAGCAGCATTTGCCAGGGATGAACTTAAATATTTAGTTGAGGAGATTTTCAAACACAGTGCTGAAGATGTAGTGTGATTTCTTCTTGTCGCTTGTTGTAAAATATAAAAGAAAAGAGAGAAATTAAGAACCGTTAAACAGAATCAGAGCTTGATGATTTCAAAAAATCTTAGCCTATCTAGATTGGAAAAGAAAATTAAGTAAAGCATATTCTAGGGAATACAGTAAAGCTGTAAGTATGTGCTAACAGCTTTCTGATAATACTCCAGAAAAATTAAAAGTTCAGAGAAGTGAAATGGGATCGCCTAAAAGGGCGTTTGAAGGGCAGCATGTAATTCAGAAGATAAGATGAGGACATCCATACTCCCTCCATGTCAGAGTACCTGGATTCAAGTACTGGCTTTTTTCCAGTTTCCTACACACATCCTGTGGGTCAGCAGACGTTAAGTGCTCTATCACCCATATGCGACATATGGAATAAGTTTCTAGCTTGCCATGTCAGCCTGACCCACCCCTGGCCATTGTGGATATTTGTGGAGTGAAATATTAAATGGGTGTGTTTCCTGTCTCTATCTCTCCGTCTCTGTCTCTCTGTCTCTCTCTGTCACTCTGCTTCCCTCATGTAAATAAACAGAATTGTTAGACTCTTTGAAGATTATGCATGCAATCTATAAGCCCCTCAGCCATTTCAAATGAATTCAAAGTAAAAATTTATTTATGCAGAACCTTCTTGCAAGTAAGTCTCTTATCTATGACTGTATTCTTATTAGATAGAAAGAAGAATTAAAATGTTCTTGACAATGATAAAATAAAAATGCTGTCACTCGGTGCTGAGATACACAGTAGGTAAACTGTCAGATTCCTAAAATTTCACAGAAAACATGCATGCTAATTAAACCACTCAGCCACAGATGCATGCTATTTTTTCATACTAAAGAAAGATAGCTCACATGGCAAAGCTAAGGGGCCACAGTGTTAGCACAGAAGGCAGTGTCAAGGCACTCCACAGTGTTCCAGGATCTTGCAACTAAATGGAGCATTCCTGAGTGGATTTCGCAATGGCTTAGGGTAGTGAATTTTTTCTTTCCACCGTCTCCTCTTTTGAACCAGAAAGTGTATAATTATTATGTTCTTAAGAATCCTAAGAAAATATTACATTATTTGGAAATTTAAGCTATGACATAATAAAGTATGCTTTTCTAATTATGTTATTAAGCAAACATCCCAGACTTTCCAACTATAAACTGAAATAAGTAGTCCTTTAATAAAATAAAGTATGCAAAAGTGTTTAGCAGAATGCTTGTCACATAGCAAGCTCCTAATGAATGTTATTTCTAAAAAGCACTAAATAAAAAATGTATTAATTTGCTGTTTTAAAATTTCCATCATTTTAAGCATAAAGTATGATACACCAAAAGCAAAATTACTTAACTCCACGATTTTTTGAAACTTTCAACTTTATTTAAAGACATCTTTTAAAACAAATAGCAAGGTAAATAATCTGTAAGTAGTTTGTAATAAAGCTAAATGACCTCTGCTTTTGGAGAAGAGAGAGCAACAATTGTGCATGTTATGTTATTTATTCTCTGTTCTAATTAATAATCACCTAGGAACTATGGAAACTACAGAAAAATAGTATGTGTTAAATAGATAGTTACCCAAGAAAACCAACTGCTTAATTCTTGCTTTTATTTTGGCTTTTTTATCCTTTGGATTTTATAAGCAGCTATATCAAAATAAAAATTACTTTGCTTCAAACTCATGATTTGAGTTTTTCATTTGAAGTGTTTTTTTTTTTTTGAGATTTATTCATTTTAATTAGAAAGGCAGATATACAGAGAGAAGGACATACAGAGCGGATGCAATGGCTGGATCTGAGCCAATCCAAAGCCAGGAGCCCGGAGCTTCCTCAGGGTCTCCCACAAGGGTGCAGGGTTCCAAGGCTTGGGCCATCTTTGACTGCTTTCCCAGGCCACAAATAGGGAGCTGGATGGGATGGAGCAGCCGGAACACAAGCTGATCCCCATATGGAATCTTAGTGTGTGCAAGGCAAAGGCTTTAGCCATTGTGCAACCGACCCAGGCCCAGTTTGACAGTTTTTATATCCATAAAGTTTTGCAGTCCTTGCTACAACATTATTTTGGAAGATTTTCAACACCTTCAAAAAAAACCTCTTACTCACTAGTAGTAATTTCACCATCTCTTCCTTTCAGAGGCTCTAAGTAACCAAAAATTTGTTTCTTGCCGTAGACTGCCTATTCCAGACATTTCATACCAGTGAAATTACATAAACTGCAATCATTTATGACTGATTTTGTTACTTAATTCTTATATTAACATTCAAAATCCTTTCCCAAAAGAAAATTAATGGTAATATTCTATAAATACAGTTGTACATTTTGAAACTTTTATAAATTTACACAAGTAACACACAAATAACCAAACTTTCATAGGAAAACATATTCCAACATGATGAGCCAGTAAGGAATTACAAATAAAAGCCACAATTAGATACCACTTATCTCACCTAAAATGCCATTACTTGAAAAGACAGAGAATAACTGCTGTTAGAGAGAGTGTGAGAAAATGAAAGCCCTAATAAACTGTGGTTGTATAAAGTGATGGATCGAATTTGAAAATGGTTAATTCTAGAATCTGCATTCTGCTTCCTATAATTATTGGCTCAACTAGTCATATAGCAAAACAAGTTAGAACATATACCAAAAATCGTATCACAATATCCATTGCAGCAGCATTTATAGCAACCAAAGAAAGCAGTTCAAGTGCCCATGAATTGATGAGATCAATGCAATGTGGCATTTTCATCCAATGGACATGGTTGAGCAATGAAAAGAAATTATTATTGATATGTGCTATTAACACGGAAGAACCATTAAAATGTTATGTTCAAGAAAAGAAAAGATCCTATATTGTATGTTGTATGATTGTATTTGTGTGAAATGGCCAAACAAGCAGATCTTGAGAAACAGAAAATCAATCAGTAGTATCTGGGAACCAAAGAAAGTGGAGACTGATAGGCTGACAGTTAAGAGGAATAGGAACACTGGGTTTCTTTTGAGGGTAATAAAAACCTGTAAAATTGAGGTTATTGTGATCCTTGTATAATTCTGTGAATATACATTCCATTAAATTCTGCATTTCAAATGAGCAAACTCTGTGATATATACATTATATCTCATAAAGTTATTTTTTATTTCTTTTTTTAAATTGGAAAGTCAGAAATACAGACAGAAGGAGAGACAGAGAGGAAGGTCTTTCATTGGCTGATACACTCCCCAAGTGGCTGTAATGGCCAGAGCTGCGCCGATCCGAAGCCAGGAGCCAGGAGCCAGGAGCCTCTTCCAGGTCTCCAAAGTGGGTGCAGGGTACCAAGCTTTGTGACATCGTAGACTGCTTTCCCAGGCCACAAGCAGGGAGCTGGATGGAAGCAGAGCTGCCGGGATTAGAACTGGTGCCCACATGGGATCCTGGCATGTGCAAGGCAAGGACTTTCATCACTGGGCTACTGTGCTGGGCCCATAAAGTTATTTTTTTAAAAAAATGTTTTAAAAGGGTGAGAAAATAGAAAAGTCAATTTGTTCTTGCCATAACACATACCTTTCCTGATGAACTAAAATTAAAATTGTAACTTTATATTCAGACTTGAAAAATATCAAAGCAGCGTTAAATAATAAAATGCCCAGATTGAAATGAGGCATAGATTGATGACTGTTTCAAGTATTCAGTCTATGTTTATGTTTTAATATAAAATTAATCTAACACAATAAGTCCATGCTCTTTAGGTCTAAATTAATTAGAACCAAGGGAACATATGTTAAGGAATGTTCGGTTAAAGTAACATAACAGAATCACTGGTCTATTTTATCTCTAAAAGAGCTGCTGGATGCAGGACTCTTTCATATGCAAGGAAACAGTGATTTTCTCAATTTCCACCATTCAGGACATGGATGTAATTCATCATTTCTCCTGTGAGATTAGCATCCAGCTGTTCAATATTTGCTTTTTGCTAACCTCATAAAGGAAAGTAGGTAATTCTGATTTTGAATATTATTGCCTTTTCCAAAATTCCAGAAGTGACAATAGGAAAAAAACACTTTTGAACAGAAAGTACCTCTCACTTTCCCTGTTTCTTCATCTCTCTGTATAGTTGAGTTTCAAATAAATAAATATAAAATGGCATTAAAAATATTTTTCCTTTGTTATCCACACTACAAAATAGAAGCAGAGCTATCTGAGAATATTGTCACAAAATTGGCGTCTATTAGCATGTTAATCAGAAATACTGCTTTCATGTAATAGGCATTTCCATTCAAGTTCAGATATTATTTCATTCCTTCAGTGCCAGCATTATTTTTTCCTTTCAGGTCTTACAGGGTGTCAGAAATTGTTACCTTATTTTAATTAACTAATCTGTAATTATAGTCACCTCATTACACCATGGTGAATTCTAAAAATGCTATAGTAAAAAATAAATCATTACTTAAGTAAACAGAATCAGCTAGCAAGGCTATAAAGAAAGTGTAATATTTCAGTGCCTAATTCTGCTGCAAAGATCAACACATATGATGAGACCAATTTTTTTAATATTTATTTTTATCTGAAAAGTAGATTTACAGAGAGAAGAAGAGATGGAGAGCAAGAGAGATCACCCATATGCTGGTTCACTCCCCAAATGGCCACAATGGCCAGAGCTGGGCTGATCCAAAGCAAGAGCCAGGAGCCTCTTCCACGTCTTCAACATGAGCACATTGGGCCCTTCTCTTCTGCTCTCCCAGTCCATAAGCTGGGACCTGGACTAAAATTAGGGTGCATATAGGATGCCAATGCTGCAGGTGGAAGATTAACCTGTTGAGCCACTGCACCAGCCCTGAGGCTAATATTTTTCAGTGAACAACCAGTGACTTGGAATCAACAATACTCTGGGTGCTGACATATACCAGCAAACAAGACACACAAGATCCCTGACTTCAAGGAAATTTTAATTCCAATGTTCATAGAACAAAAACACAGATCTTTCTCTCTTTATTGGCTCACAGCTCATAATGGAATGTAACCAGAGTAACCACCACCCAATCTCAAATTTCATCTAGTGCTTCTTAGGAATTCTGAAATCATGAAGAGTAATAAATCACTTTAGACTGCTGCTTAGATACATAGATAAACTACATGTACTCAACATGGTAACCATTATTTTTTTTTTTTAGATTTTCACAAATCATAGACCTGGTAAAAGTGTTTCTTCTCCAGTGTATAGAAAATAAAAGCAAATCCACATTCATCCCTGGACTCCCAGGTCTAATGAGTGGCTGTAGAGACAGTGGTCATATTGTCTATGGGGTTCTGGTATGAGGGTTGGTGCACACAGTAAGCACCCAATACTTGAGCATGGTAGAGTGGAAATATTATGGTGCTGGGAGCAAGAAGGCCTGCCACAGTAGGAAAATTCCCAAATCCTAGTTCCTGCTAAAACTTGGGTTTTTGTTTTGTTTTATTTTGATTTTTTAAGATCTGAACTACACTCACACTTCAGTCTAAAATGGTGAATGGTTCCCTTTGCAAAATTTGCAAACTGATTTGTGCACTTCACCTGCAGAGAATGAGTAGACGGCAATCTTTCATAGTACAGGCGATGATGAACAATGAGATAAGAAGATCAGTCATCTCAGATTTACCTTTCTTTCCAGCTCACAGTTTCTGTCTACTATTGAAAGAAGAAACAAGGAAGGAAGGAAGGGAGGGAGGGAGGGAGGGAGGGAGGGAGGGAGGGAGGGAGGAAGGAAGGAAGGAAGGAAGGAGAGAAAAAGAAAGAAAGAAAGAAAGAAAGAAAGAAAGAAAGAAAGAAAGAAAGAAAGAAAGAAAGAAAGAAAGGAAGAAAGAGAAAGAAAGAAAGAAAGAAAGAAAGAAAGAAAGAAAGAAAGAAAGAAAGAAAGAAAGAAAGAAAGAAAGAAAGGAAGAAAGAGAAAGAAAGAAAGAAAGAAAGAAAGAAAGAAAGAAAGAAAGAAAGAAAGAAAGAAAGAAAGAAAGAAAGAAAGAGAGAGAGAGAATGGGCAGCATAGACCAAGACAAAGAGAACAGGGTCCAAAGTGAGAATGGAAGGAGTGATGCTATAATAAAGACAGACACAACAAAGATACAAGGTAAAAACAAGATGACTTCTTTACTTTTTGTTTTAATATGGCTTTCTCCCCCTCCCAACTTTCCTGTTACTACCACCATCCTTTACTTGTCCAGAACCCATAACGAACTCTAAACGTCTGTGGCACCTTCCTGATGCTGCTCCCTAGCTTCAATGGGCTTCTTTTCAATCCTATTCTCACTCTACTTGCCATCCAGCAACTGTAGTTAATTTGAACACAAGCCCTTAATGAATACTCAATAAGTATTACTCATTTAGTCAGTCCTATTAGTCTGTGTGTTTAAATAGTGACAACCATCACCTAAAGGATTGTTACAGGAGCAAAGGAACTTTAAAAGTACCAGGAGCTGAGGTGAAGTTCATACTGCATGTCTTTCTGGCATGCTCCACCCAGTTCCAATAGTGCTGATGTTATGTACTATATTACTTCTTAGTACTGTACTACCTTATGCAGTACCAGCACCAGCAGAGGTGTGATATGGTTAATTCAGAAGCAGGTTTTAAGCAATCTGTTTACACCTAATGTTTTTCATCTCTATGTCTGTAAAAAAAAAAAAAAAAGATAGTGGTAAAAATCCTGCTTACCTCCTTTGGTAGGCATGCTATAAGGAGCTGGTGCTGCACTTGCAAGCATTGACATTTCATATTGGGCACCAGTTCATGTCCTAGCTGCTCCATTTCCATCTAGCTCTCTGGTTATGGCCTGGGAAAGCAGCGGAGGATGGGCCAAGTCATTGGGACCCTGTACCCCTAGCTGGGAGACCCAGAAGAAGCTCCTGGCCACTGGCTACTGGCTCCTGGCTTTGACTCAGTTCTACTCTGGCTATTGCAGCCATTTGAGGAATGAACCAGTGGGTGAAAGAGCTTTCTCTTTGTCTCTCCTTCTGTCAGTAAAACTGCCTTTCCAATTAAAAAATTGATGTACATTTCAAAATGTAAAAAAGAAATGAACAGTGCAACAATATCAAGGATAATAACTGGTACTTGGTAAGTGTTCATTGAATTGTAGCTTTTGTTATTATCATCACTACCACCTTGTTAGCATCATGGTAAGCTGAGGTTACTACTTAGAGAAAATTGACCCTGTGATTATAGATTTGATCCTGTGATTGTAGATTGTCACTTCACTTTGGTCCATATACATGTTTGCAATATCACTGCTCACTGACAATGCCAACTCTTTCGATTTTTGTAAAAAATTTTTTTTGTAAAATAGAACAGAGGTAAGACAGGGAGAGAGGATAGGAAAGGGAGGGAAAGAAGATGGAAATGGAGAGAGATTTTCTCCAAATGGCCTCAACAGCTAAGCCCAAGAACGAAAAGTTGCACTCTGAGCATGATTAAGGTCTTGGGACACAATCTGCTGCCTCCCATGGCTCATTAGTAGGTACCTGAATCAGGCAGAGTATCTGGGACACGAAGCAGCACAATAATGTAAGATGTAAGTTCCACAAGGGGAAAGTTAACTACACTACATCACTGGTCCTAACAGTTAATCCTATTACACTCATGAAGTTAAGTGAATTCAAGAAGTCCCTTTGTCCCTATGGACAGCAGAAAAATATTTCCAACTCTGTGTGTTGATAAATCTATGGAAACTTTCTCATTATCTGAAATATAATATCATATGTTAAGACAATGGTTTAAAATACAAAAGTTTTCAACAAAAATATATATTTAGGCAACATTTTTTAGCTACAATGTCCTTCGTATCTGCTGTTACTGATTTATATGCTATAATGAATAATATTTGTTCTAACAATTAACCAATTAACTGCAAAGTGATAATGTCACTAAATAGACAGTCTTCATTTAAACAAATTAAGATTTCATTTTTTTTCGCTTGAAGAATGTGCAATATTATTTTATTTATTTACTTGGGAAAGCAATGGAAAATAGTCCAGATAATTGAGCCCCTGCACCAGTTGGTGTTCCAGGATCCCAGTATAACCTGGCCTAGCCAAGAGGGAAGGAATATTTCTGTGAGATTGGCCCTTGGAAGGAAAATGCTTAAAAAAAAAAAAAAAGGCCTGGATTCTCCATATCATTAACTCTGTCTCACTCCATTATTTATTCCTGGATTAAAATACAGCCATGACTATTGCTGCCTCTTAAGGACCATGAGTCTTTCCAACGAACAGCCAGATGTGCAGATGGCCTTGTGGTTCCTGGGTCACACATACACACATTTCAAAATAGGCAAAAAAAATCAGACGAGATCAGATGCATTCAAACTCTACAGAATTGTACCATAAAATTCAAAATTAAAATAATAATAGTAATAGCCAAAACAGGTGAACAAACACTTCATGCAAGAAGAGATCTGTATGCAAACAAAAATAAGAAAAGGTTTTTAATGATGTTACACGTCAAACCAGCACAAGCTGAAATTAGATAGAATTAACTAGCTAAAATGAAAAAACTGACCTAACCAATTTTGCCAAGAACATAGAGAAAGTATAAATCTCATGCATTGATCTATCCATTGTAGCAATTTAGGGAGTGAACCAGCAGACAGAAGATCTTTCTCTCTGTGTCTCCTTCTCTTTGTAAACCTGACTTTCCAATAAAAATAAATAAATCTTTAAAAAAGTTTTACTGGTATATTAATAAAAAGTAAATAATTCTAATAACTATCAATAGATAAATGGATAGACAAATTATGTACAGACATACAATGGATAACTAGTAAATAATAAAAACGGGCCAACTATTGATAACAATTTTCCACAGTTTAATTTTTTATTGGAGCAAAATATAGATATAAGAAAATCAATAGAGGCAAAAGTCAATAAATTCATAAATTATCAAAATAAAATATTTTAAAGAATATGATTGTGTATAATTTCACTCTGAAGCACAAATCCTCAAGTTAACTGACTTTCACAGAAAAAAATAATGGTTTAAACAAGAATTTTATGAGCAGCTTGTTTCAAAGGTAGTGCTCTAACTACTTAGCTATCCTTTTACCAACTTTCACAGCATAGTCAGTCTTTATTAATGACTCTCAAAATCGCTATCATGACTTAAAGAAGGCAAAACTGCAAATAAATATCCATAAACTGATGGCTGGATAAAGAAATTGTGGATGCCAGCGCTGTGCATAGATGGTGAAGTCCCAAATGGTCCACTTCTGATCTAGCTGCCTATTAACATACCTGAGAAAGCAGCAGAAGATGACCCAAGTTGGAAGCTTGCATCTTTGGTGAAACCAGGAAGCATTCCTTAGCCACCAGCTGCCCATCTCCAGCCAATGCAGCCATTTGGGGAATGAACCAGTAGATGGAAGAACTCTCTCCCTCACCCTCTGTTCCCCATTTGTTTCTCCCTCGCTCTCTAACTCTGCCTTTCAAATAAATAAATAAATATTTCAGCCATTAAAAAGTCAAATTTTGTCTTTCACAAAAAATGATGCAGCAAGGGATGATTATGCCTGACAAAATGAGCCCAGTCCCACAGAAGATAAAAGCATATGTTTTCACTTAATTGTGGTAAACAATGACATTTTGAGATTTGATTATTGTTTAAAGCCTTTGCCTATACTCTTGAGGGACACTTTTTTTCTACTTAATACACACTAAAATCCTTATTTAGTGGAGGGTCAAGGTTGTGAACATAAATTGAAAGTATATCACTGTACAAAATTCTAAAGAAAGAGGAAATGTGGAAATGAAGGACAAGAAAGGGATGGTATAAGAAGTCTTATGCTCTTGAAACTATATACATGAAATCAAGAGATTTGTTTCCTTTATATACATTTTTAAAAGCAACCAAAAAATTTATGCCAGAAGGCACAGGAAAATATAATCAAGATAAATATGTTCATTCAAAACTTGCACACCTTAAAATTATGCAGTTTACTGTCCATCAAAGATTAGGATTCTTTTCAAAAATCTCCATGGTCAGTCTATCCATGTTCAAATTACATAATATTAGCAACACCACTTTTCCTACATTTCCTATGATAATAAATGCAAATGTATGAATAATAACAAACTATAATATCTCTAGGCCCTTCAGCAAAGATAATATATAAGTAATATTTATCAAAAAAGAACATATCAGGGTAGACTACTCAAGGAGTCAAAGTTTAGAAAGAAAATGAGCAAACACAAGACAGATGTCTCATCAAAAGTGACATAATCATTAGCTGATACAGATTAAACAATTTCAAAACAGTCTCCTAAATCACTGAAGTCTCAGAATATTGAGCTTGTTTAACATAAATTTCTAAGGATTATCAAATGCACTACTGTGAGCATAGATAGTTTTTGTCACTGGGCTAAACCATGATAGTCAGCCACAATCAGAACTTTGAAATCTTCACAAACTTTGGGGAAATAATTCATTATCAAGTACGTGAAAACAGGTAAGTTAACAGGAAATTCTTTTAAACTGAATTAACCGCAATTTCTAATTCTTTCTTCACTGCTTTCCCAAGCGACAAACGTGAATTTGGTTCAAAAGTGGAGCAGTTCGAATATGAACAAGTGCCCATATTGCATGCAGGCACTGCAGCAGAAGGCCTAGCTCACTACACCACAGAACCTTCCCAGAAGTGGATCTTAGTTTCAAACAAACAGCCCAAAATCATTGTGTGCCATCCATAGGGTAAGTAAAGTGCATTCATTGAGGTTACACCAATTTTGGTAAACACAGTATATATATATATACTACTGAGAAAACTCAGACATAAAAACATGGTTATGTCTACAATTAGTTTCATTGCTGACTAATTGAAATTTTATTAATTTAATCTCACATGTCTCAGTGACATCAGGGTACTTTTAGTCAGCTGAAGCATATTTCTCTCTTCCCCCTAACCACTAAATCATGAAACATCTTCTGTTAGGTTGATGATTGATTTTAGGCATGGCTGTCCCTCCACCACCCACAAAGCAGATGTATAACATGCCCTAAATTTTTGTGATGCTGTAACAGTCTAAAAAATTTTCACACTTCTCAAAGTTGAGACCTGAAGTGCTTCAATTCTGTATAAAAAATCGGTTAAGGACCAGAACAGAGTGTGGGTCGAGCCAGGTTTGATTGCGACACATACCAGTACACATTAAGGAATGCCAAGGTGAGATGAACCACACCAGATATGGTTGCAGTGCCCTAACAGCACATGTGATAATCAGGGGGAGGAGGCAGAGCCAACAGGGGAATGTGGGCTCCCCTGCTGGACAACTACTTCCATTGGAAAGCATGAGTCGGGATGGGAGCAGATCAGACTAGGCAGGGCTATAACACCTGTGGGCCTCATGTGAGCTAGATAAGGGAAGGGCCGCGATGGGTGACTGTTCTGACTGGTGCAAGCAAAAATTAGAGTGTGTGAGGGTTGTTTGGGCTTAGCCACAGCATTAGCTGGCAGAGGCTGGCACTGGGAGCTAATTCTGTCAAGTCCAATGCCAGAACCACCTGGAGAGTGCACAATCTGGGATTGGGTGTGGCCTAGAAGGGAAATAGTGGGCACCTCCCTCTTGGGTTGCCAAGCTCACTGGACAGCACAAAAACCAGAACAGGGGCAGGGGTGGCTAGACAGAAAGGCACCTGCCAGTAGGTGTATGGGCTGGATAATAGGGCAGGTTGGGTTGAACTAGGCTTAAATGCCCATTGACATGTGCGAGAGCTAAATGGGATGTGGGACAGACTGGACAAGCCTGCAGTACATACTGGCAAGCATGGGAACCAGGGTAGGGGACAGAACTGGTGGGGGTTATGGGGAGTTGCCCCGACTAGGCTGCAGCTCCCACTGGTTTGCGTGAGGACCGAATATGAAGTGGGCAGGACCGAGCTGGACTACAACACCCGTTGGTTCACAAGGAAGACAGGGCTGGAAACAGAATGAACCCAGCAATCCCAACGACCAGCATGTGCATAAGCTGATTGGTGTGATGGACAGTGTTGGACTGTGTACTAGCAAACTCACGCAAGAATCAGGCCTGGAATCATCTCAGATGAAGCTTCTTTGGAGATCCCTCCAACTGAACTGCTGATCTCAGAACCCCAACCACGAAGAAACTGTCAGCCAGCGGACTCTGAATAGGTTTCATTGCGATTGGACCTGAGAGATTGGCAGCAATCCAGAACTGATGAACTATCAAAACTCTTTGAGCAGGACCCTCGGAGCGCGCCTCCCAATGGGGATCTGCGATGGGTGGGAGGTTGGGTGGGGCTTTTCCCTTTGTTATTTCCCTAACCTCAGATACAGGGAAACATGATAATGTTAGTGTGGAAACAATGGTATTATCCACTTTCACCCTGTAGCCCTTGGCCCTTTGTACCCTAATCAACTAAGTAAGATGAGTAAAAATTAATTTTAAAAAAAGCAGTTAAGGGCCCCAGTTACATGGCTCAATGGCTAAATCTTTGTCTTGCAAGTGCCAGGATCCTGTATGGGCACTGATTTTTGTCCCGGCAGCTCCACTTCCCATCCAGCTCCCTGTTTGTGGCCTTGGAAAGCAGTTAAGGATGGTCCAAAGCCTTGGGACCCTGCACCCTTGTGGAAGACTCAAAAGAATTCCCTGGCTCCTGCCTTCAGATTGGCTCAGCTTTGGGTGTTACGGCCATTTGGGGAGTGAACCAGCAGATGGAAGATCTTATTCTCTCCTTCTCTCCATAAAATCTGATCTGCCTTTCCATTGAAAATAAATATCTTTTAAAAATTTTGTTAAAATATAAGAATTATACATTTATTTAATAAATGAACTTTAAAACATTTGTATCATCAGCTCCCTTTTTATTTCAGCTGACTGAAAGTAATATACAACACCATCTGTCAGCTTAACTTCAAATGAAATACTCTTGGCTTTCATACACCTCACATTTATTTTCATACAGAAAATCTAAATTCTTTACCCCGTTTTATAGTTTTTATAATCAAAATCCGATTAGACTTGAAAAGGAATATTAAGCCATATTGAATCCATTCAGCTGGTATGATATATTTTTATCAATTCAGCAGCATGTAGACCATTTGATCTGAAAATAAAACTTTAAGAATACAATAAGCCTGGGTATATGTTTGCAAGGAAAGAATCTTGATGGAATTTGAACTGTAATACTGCATCAAGGTGGAGGAATCCACCAGGGGGGAGGGGTGTAGGGAGGGGTGGGGGGATTCCCAGAGCATATGAAACTGTCACATAATGCATAATAATTAATAAAAAAAAAAAAAAAAAAAAAAAAAGAATACAATAAGCACATGAAATATATAGATTTTCATAATTCTTTTATATTTCCTGTTTTGTTTTTAAAAAAGAATTATTTGCTTTTGATATTTGAAATACTGATTTATACAGAGAGAAGAAACAACAAAAAGGTCTTCCATCTGCTGGTTCACTCCCCAAATGACCTTAACAGCCAAAGTTGAGCTGACCCGAACCTGGGAATTAGGATCTCCTTCCATATCTCCCACATAAACATAGAGTAACAAAGACTTGGGCCATCCTCAACAGCTTTCACAGGCCAGGGGCAGAGACCTGGAAGTGAAGTGGAGCAGCTGGGACACAAACCAGTGCTCTTACGGGATCCTAGAACCAGGATTAGCCTATAGTGCTACGACACCAGCCACATCTTTTTTTCCTGTTCTTATAAAATGGATTTCATAGAATGCATTCACAAAAGGGTACACTCTATCTCCTCTGTATTGCCTATAAAGCTATTGACCCAACATATCCTGCGGAGAGTGGAAAACTTAAACAATACAACTGGATGTAATATAATATTAAATCTTCTTATTAACACTTTTTAAATTATGTTTGAAGTGAGCTTAAATTCTGAGCCAGAATAGTCTCTATTTCCAATAATTCAGATGATGAGTGAATCAGTAACGAAGACCCTCACGACAAATAAAGCCCAAGACCAGATGGCTTCACAGCTTAATCTATGAATTTTATCAAGAATGAATTCCAATTATCCTCAAAGTTATTCAAAACAATTAAAAAGTTTACAGCAGTTCAACTCACATCAGTTAAGATATGAAATCAATGGATGACTGTATTATAAAGAGAATTTGCTCTCTCTATAAATGTATATGTATCCACACATATACAATGAAAAAATACTCAGCCATTAAAAAAGAATGAAATCCCATCTTTTCGTACAAAGTGGATGAAGCTGGAAACAATTATGCTTAGCAAAATAATCCAGTCTCAGTTTTACCAATAGCATATGTTTTCTCTGATACATGACAGCTAATACAGAACATACAAAAAAAGTATAGGAATGAAATGGTAACTTTGGGATCAGATTGCCATCTTTAACCTATGTATTCCACTGAAAATGTGATCTGGTGGTCTCCTTTTTTTTCTTTCAAAGATTAATTATTATTTTTTTATTGCAAAGTCAAATATACAGAGAGGATGAGAGATAGAAAGGGAGATCTTGAGTGTCTGTTGATTCACTTGCCAAGCAGCCACAATGGCTGGAGTTGAGCCAATCTGAAAAGACAGGAGCCTGGAGTTTTTTTCAGGTCTCCCACGTGGGTGCATAGTCCCAGGGTTTTGGGTTGTCTTTGACTGCTTTCCCAGATCACAAGCAGGCAGCTGGATGGGAAGCGGGGCTGCCAGGATTAGAACCGGTGCTCATATGGGATCCTGGCACATTCAAGGTGAAGACTTTAGCCACTAAGCTACCTTGCTGGGCCTGGTGGTCTCCTTTTTGGTTAGTGAAAAACTAAGCCTGTGAAAACAGAGTGATTAAAATTATGACTCAGTGGGGTTGTCACAGTGACATAGCAAGTTTATCCCTTACCTGTGACACTAGCATCCATATTGGTGCAAGTTCACATCTGGGTGCCATTTCATGTCTGATTCAGCTCCCTACTTATGCTCTTGTAAAGCAGCAAATGATGGCTGGAGTCCTAGGGTCCCTACAACCAAATGGGAGACCCAGAAGAAGCTCATGACTCCTGGCATCAGACTGACTTAGCTCTGGACCT
Source organism: Ochotona princeps (assembly GCF_030435755.1). Lineage (NCBI taxonomy): Eukaryota > Metazoa > Chordata > Mammalia > Lagomorpha > Ochotonidae > Ochotona > Ochotona princeps. The sequence goes on from NC_080832.1 coordinate 77,420,159, forward strand.
TGTGGCCATTCGGGTAGTGAAGCAACAGATGGAAAGCTATTCTCTTCCTGTCTGTCCTCCTAGTGGAGTAAAGGAAGTATGATTATCATCTTGATTGGTACATGTGAAATACATAAAATCTGTTCTGTGTATATTAATAAAATTGAAAAATTGGAAAAAAAAGAAATATAAAACTGGTTCAAAGGGGGTTGAAATGTCAAGAACATTCATGCCTACGAGTCTTTCCTGGGTTAGCGAATCAAATTGACATTGAAGGAAAAAATGTAACTTGCCAATCATATCCCAGGTGATTCAAAGTCATTGCAGCAAAATGACCTTCAATTCCCTGGCACACTGAAACTGGCTGCTGAGTTGTAATAAACAGTATGCGATTGCTTAATTCAGTAGACTGAATTCTCACCTACACTTGCGATGAGTGTGTGTGTGTGTGTGTGTGTGTGGTCTGTGTATTTACATTTTGCTTAAACTTTCCTCATTTTGAGGAACAATACCAGAACTCTCACCTGGCTTTGTGAATAAGAAAGTACTCAGATAATACAATATTTTGGTCATTGAAGTGTTTCTAATATACATTTAAAGATACTATACATACAATGAAACTGCTGGTAAATTGGTTCTGCTGCTGATAAGTATTTTTATCTTCACAATAACAATTACGGTGCTAAGGTTCATTAAGCACCATTGCATGCCAGCATTGCTCTAAATACTGTGCATACATAGTTTTAGCCCTGACAACAACCTTCTCAGTCATTATTTTTCTCCACAGGAGAAAGAAAAATGAAACGTTGTAATCAAGATCAGCCAGCTAGTAATTGGCCAAGCTAGCTTTCAAGTCAAAGTTCTGGGTTCTAGGTCTTACCACAACCTGATTAAGTATTTTTCATATGAAAAACTCATATTTTTCATATGAGGAAATTAAGGCACAGTGGAATTAAGTGACTTCTTGGCTTCCTTTGTTAACATGTGATAGACACCATGAGTCAAGCCTAATCTTTATAATTCCAAACTCCATATTCATAACCACTCAGTGAGCTCACAAAACCACCACAGCCTCCTAAAAGCAAGTCCATTTTAAAAAATATGAAAGTTCCCATGGGATGGAATACAACAGAAGCAAAAGTGAACAAATTATATTGGTGGCCTGCTCCACAGCATTTTACTCAAGTGGCTCAACCCTAGTCAGGACATGTATTTCCACAGCCCTAATCCCAGAGTAGTGGTCCTGGGCCAAATCTCCCATCTGGTCCCAGAACTGCTATTGTCAACACCAGCAAGGGCCTTTGTTTTCCTGGTCTTTACAAATCTTCACAAATCGTCAACAGTTTCTCCGTCTCCAGGAGCCACCACAAGGCTGGCCAGAAGGAAATTCAATCTAGAGACCCAAAAATTGGATTCAAAATGGGAACTGCCCACAAGCCTGAGTCACAAACTGTATCCCCACAAAACTGTTTGATCCTGGGAGAAGAAACTCACTGCCACAAAGAAAGGGAGAAGGCCATGGAAGAGAAGTCCTTTGCTAACACAAAGCTTTTCTCTCCAGATGAACATTCTGAAGGAGCTGGTTCCTGCTGAGCTACAGTGGGATCTGGCCTCTGCCCCTAGACAAATGAGAGAACTTTGAACTCAAACATAAAAGCAGAGCAGCAGGCTACAGAGTCTACTGCTCAGCTTGCTGGGAGTCCCAACCAGTTCAGACACCATATGTGCCCTGCTTATCCATCTGGTTTGTTGTACAAGGCCAAACAAAATAGTGCAAACAAATGGCAAAACATAAGCTTTTTCCTTTGCCTTCAAATACACAGACTTTATCTTGCAGAGTTTTTCTAAAAATCATATGATTTATGGGTAGTTTCATAGAAAGTATGAATCTAAATATATCTGCAAAGGTGAGAAAAAATTCCAAAATTAAATCTTATTTGCAGACTAATCACCTTCCAATCTTTTTTTCCATCTACCAATATTACTCCGAAATGCAAAAAAATCAATGTAACCTCAGAAATTCAGTTTAAGCCCATGTTAACCCCAACCAAAAACAATCTCCACTTACATGACTACCCCCAAGTTGTCACGTTATTAAATTGTTGCTATAAAAAGGGGATTGGACTGACTTAATTAAACAGGTGTCGGAATGGTACATTTCAATGTAATACAAGAATTAATATTATAAGCTTTGAAAGACTATTATTCCACATCTAACAAGCTTTATGTAATTTCTACTTTAGATGACTTTACGTTTGCAATGGCCATCTTTCTACAGCTGACATTTTAAGTTTGATATGTACAAATTAAACTGAATTTTAGCAAACTAAACATTAGCTGTACTCTAGGTTCGGTTTGCAAGCCTCAATATTGCAGCAGAAAAAGTCTATTGTGGTGATTATCCTAGAAATTTTAGGATCTTGCAGCAGTACATTTGGCCTATACCCATTAAATGTCAGTAGAGACTCTTCCAATTATAAAAACTCAAATATCTGCATATTGTCACATGTTCCTGACAGGTGAGTCACAGTAACCCCAACTGAAAGAAATGTGTTTAGATTCTAATAAGTTTTTTTTTTAATCCTTACCATCATATTATTAAGTCTTCTTTTTTTTTTTTACTATCTTTACAGGTTAATTAGGGCACAAAGGTTCAACGGCTCCACATTTTTTTTTTTCTGTATCTGGGGTAAATGGGGAGATAAAGGGAGAAGCCCCACCCAGCCTCCCACCCATCCTAGGTCCCTGATGTGGAGTATGCTCTGAGGGTCTTGCTGAAGTGGTTTTGATAGTTCAACAGCTATGAGTTGCTGACAGTCTCACCATTCCGAGCACGATGAAGTCACTGCAGAATCCACTGATTGACATAGTCCATCTTAGAGTCTCCGTTTACCCAGTTTTTCACTGTGAACAGATGGCTGGGGTAGTTGATTGATTTGCTTCCCTCTGTTGTGGTGCCAGGTATCTTTTGCAGGTTCCGATAGACTGCCATTTCCTCCATGCACACCTGATTGTTCTGTCCTCTGATCCATCTGAGCCTCTGAGTACGCTCGGCTCTGGTATTTGTACTCCATGGCAGACCTTGGAACCTGCACTTCTCTTCATGGTTGGGGTTCTGAGTCCAGCAGTTCGACTGGGGAGATCCCCAAAGAAACTTTGTCTGAGGTGATTCCAGACCAGATTCTTGTGTATACTTGCAAGTATAGGGCCTGGCACATTTCGTTGCTCTAATCAGCAATGGTTGCAATCAGGTGGTTGCAATTGCTGAGTAGGTTCTGTTTTTAGCCCTGTCTTCCACTGGAACCAATGGGTGTTGCAGTCCAGCATGATTCTGCCCAGCATACATTCGGCCCTCACATAAACCAGTGGGAGCTGCAGCCTAATCAGAGCAACCCACAAAAATAGATTCTGATAAGTTTTAAATACTACTAACTACCTTCTTGTCATTTATACACAATCATTCAATAACAGCTAATAATACTCAGTAATAATGTCTTGAAAATGAGTCATTAGTAAAATTTTTAATTCAAATTACTCATTATCTTTGAAACTCATGAAAATAATTCAACGATTTTGCCTTGCTGGAGAGACCACATAAAAATCTGATCACATGCAAATTTCTGTATATTAACAGACAATATAAATGCTTATTCCTTACAACAGATTCTTGAGATTAAGTCTCCAAGTGCTAATAACCGGTTACATTAGTTTTAAGATATACCACTTTATTCTCAATTCTAGAAATTATGCCTGACATTTTTCCCTTTCTTTATACTCCTATTGACATCCTAGTATGTATAAAAGTGCTGAAATGTGTGCCTGAAACAGCCCTCATACCATCACAAGAGGTAAAATCCAACCCATTACGGCCAGAATCTGCTGTGACAGTTATGACTTCTCTGCTGCTGTCAAGGTGCATCTTGCAGTGCTGCACATTGGCTTCCATGTGTGGCCACCTGAATTACCCTAGATTGACTCTGTATGTTTGAAGGTTCACATCAAATGATTTCCTGATTCCAGCTCCGTAAGCACTGAATTTTGCAGAACTCTTCCTCCATTCTCTGTACCAAACATCAGGTTCATTTTAGGCCCACTGCCGAATCTGTCTTGCTTCGCTAAGGTTACCACTGTAGATGCAGACTGGTATATGAAGGCAGATGACTTGGCAATGGAAAAGATGAATAAGACAGGGAGGTAGGAGCAGAAAGCAAAATTACTGGAGAAAAGAGGGCTGAGGGCTGCATGAATCATGATAATGTTGCTAAAAAAGCTTAAGAGAAAATATGTTTTAATGCAGAAGCAAACAATTTTTTATAATGTGCCTACATGAAAATAACAAAAACAAACCAAAAATGAACTTTGTTAAAAGGAGCTGAATCCGTTCTATCATTACACATCATGGTTTTATCCCATGTCAGTGGGATATCCCATATCCAATGTCAGTGATTGTATTTTCTCTTTAGTTGGAGACTACATTTATAAATTGTCTTACCAGAGATAAAAGGTGAAAATATCATATAAGTAATATCAAACATTAGTCGAGGGCTTAGTATGTGACTAGTACTGGAGTCACTGCTATTACTGCAAGATAAGCATGAGTATTTTTAAAATCCATTTTATAAGTAAGGAAATTAGTAATGACTACTATTAAGTGTCATAAACTATAAATGCTCTGATATTTTACTTGGTGTGAAGGCCAGTGAATTAACCCTTTAAGTTTTTATCAATGCTTACAGCAGAAGGTGGAGATTATTGATTCAGAAATAAAGGATTTTTAACACTCTTAGAAATATCAGCAGAGCATCAGAATTTTCTTTTGCCAATTTTCTTGTATTTAATTTTTACTTATAAAAGAGAACAAATTCCATGTATTTCATGTGTGCAGTTTTAAGAGCATGCACATACTATTCAATCATAGGAAGATACTGAAATCCTATCTTCTGCAACAAAATGGTGTGGTGCAATTGTAGACCATTATATTTAATGAAATAAAACCATCCCCAAAAGACAAATACATTTTGGCCCCAATTTATGGTAAGTAATAAAATAAGCACAAAAATAGTAGTGGGTGACATGGACATTTTGAGATTTGATTAATGTTTGCCAATTTTCTTTTCATTTTTTTAAAAGATGTGTTTATTTGAAAGGCAGATTTTACAGATAGAAGAGGAGAGATCGAGCTAAAAATCTTCCATCCCCTGATTCACATCCCAAATGGCCACAACTGACAGCTGCACTGATCCAAAGCCAGAAACTAGGAATATCCTCCCAGTCTCCCACATAGGTATGGGTCCTAAGGATTTGAGCCATCCTTTGCTGGTTTCCCAGGCCGTTAGCAGAGAGCTGAATCAAAAGCGGAGCAGCTGGGACAAAAACCAATGCCATATGAGATACTTGTGTTTACAGACTGTGCCAGTCTCATAATTCATTATTGTTTTGGCAATTTTCTGAATGTCAATTCCTATCCAGCAATTCAAAGAGGGCCAGACAATACCTGAATACTCAGTTGTGAAAGGCGAACATAAAATGTTTTACCAGTTTTTGTAATTTTTGTCCTAGGTTTTTTAATGAATGCTAAACTTGCCTACTCTAGATTTTATATCTATCATCAAAAGTTACGCATTATATGTGATTACATGAAACAAAGTGTGAAGCAAAGGTAGTCAGTATCAATGTAAAGATGTAATAACCATTATGCTCAGTGAAATAAGCCAGTACCAATGGTCTCTCTGAAATAAGGCAATCTTCATGTAAAATACAAGATCAATAGGTATATAGGTAAACATATGTATACATATACTCTCATATATGAACTGTATAATGGAGACTAGCATACTTGGAAGTAAAGATACATTGCAGTAGGTATCTCTACTCCTGAATGAAAGAAGGACTCTCAAAGCTTCAGTTAAATGTACCTTGACAGTATGACACTGAATTTTTTACCTTTGGGTATATCTACAAAGCCATGAAACACTTAAATAGTAGTATGTTAAACTTGCAACTGTTACTAAAGGATGATACTGTTCTGATAAGATGAAAGAAAATAACAGAAGAAGAAAATGGGTGGGAGAAGAAATGGAGCGTTAGGAAGAAATCTCTATACTTACAAAACTGTATCATGGAAAATTATAAAAATAAAAAAATGGAATGAAATATGAGCAAACAATGAAATATTAACATCTAATGAGTTGGTCAAGTTATAGCAATTAGTAAATGATAAAACCAGGATTTAAATATAAGTCCATCCCATTTGTGTGGCAGAGTTCTACCATAAGCTATGAGATAAAGTGAGAGGGGCCTTAGATCTTTCAATAATTTTAGAATACGATAAACCAAAAATTCTTCCTTCAGCCTTCCATTATTCCCATTAGTTGAGAATTTTCTTCTTTCTAAAGAAGTGAAAATGAAAAATGCATCCTCTAGAGAATCACTAATCTCTTTACATCGCTGAGAAGTTTTCAAATCCATAGTAAGCATAACAGCAACAAAAAATAATGCTCTACAATATCCTTGGATATTGTCTTCAGATATTGTTTTAAACTCTAGCTTGACTTAAATGGGAGATGCATAAAACATAACTATTATGGCACTAATGCAGCAGAATTTTTCTATCTTAAGTTACTTTAGGTCATTAGACTCTATTCAGAACATACTAATATATGCCAAACAGTAATATTGTTGCAGCTCTTTTAAATCTAAGAATATGGGAGATTTCGGGACAGGCCGTGTGGCCTAGCGGCTAAAGTCCTCTCCTTGAAAGCCCCGGGATCCCATATGGGCGCCGGTTCTAATCCCGGCAGCTCCACTTCCCATCCAGCTCCCTGCTTGTGGCCTGGGAAAGCAGTCGAGGACGGCCCAATGCATTGGGACACTGCACCCGCGTGGGAGACCCGGAAGAGGTTCCAGGTTCCCGGCTTCGGATCGGCGCGTACCGGCCCGTTGTGGCTCACTTGGGGAGTGAATCATCGGACGGAAGATCTTCCTCTCTGTCTCTCCTCCTCTCTGTATATCTGGCTGTAATAAAAAAATGAATAAATCTTTAAAAAAAAAAAGAATATGGGAGATTTCTTATTTCATATTTGGGGGAAGTAAAGCTATTCTTTTAAGCTTATCAAAAATCCACATTTTACATATTCACATTTTATATTAAAATATTTTATATTTTATTTATAGAGCAAACCAATTTTTGCTTTGTTTATAAAACAAACCATTTTCATGTTTTTCACAATACAGATTTGAGAGAATAGTGATATTTCTCATCACACCCTCCCTCCTTCCCACATTCCCCACACATCCTCATCTGTTCTTGGTTTTAAATTTTCATAGTGGTATATCAAGGGCCCACATCTGTTTTGTGAGTGTGCCTTCTGACTCCGCAAGGTTTGGAGCCATATCCTCTGCTGGCTCAACATGCCTGTCTCATCCCTGTATAAATTGGTACTGCTTGAGAGTTCACTGTGGAGGAAATTGTGTTGCTACAGTTTGGATATAAGTTAATTAAGCTAGTTGCTCCACAACCAAGGTGAGGGCATAGAGGTCCAGGCTCTTAAACAGAGGTAAATGGTTTTCATTTTCTTCATACCCATTCCTATTGGTGTAAATTCTTTCAATGTCTACTGAAAAGGTAAACAGTATATACTGACATCCTGGGATAGTATTACTGACTTGTCAAAGGGAAACAGTATCATCTGATCTTAGCCATGTGAACCCCCACAATGAGCCTCAGATGGAACACAGACTTCCAGAACTGTAGATGAGTCTTCCCCAAGACCAAAGGTTTATTTCTACACACTGTGAAGACACAATTTCCTGTTTTATGCTCTGAAAACAGTCATCTTCAACAAAGGAGATCTACCATAAATGCTTTTCTATTTTTGACAGTGTTAAAACTGACATGGGTCAGTGAAGTCATTTTCTTGTGTTTTAAGCATGTCCAGAAAGGAGATTAAGTCTCTTTCCCAGGATTTGAAATCTGTCCTAAATCCATAGTCCATGCAGATGCTGGTATGCTGCTTGGAATTTGGGGATTTCTTACTGATGAATATAATACAGCCACAGTCTCGCTTGGCTGCAAAGAGAAACCAGAGAAAAATAAAAGATGTGCTTTTGTTGGTAACATACTGTTGGGTCAGGATGTTGTTCTAATGACTCACTTAAAAAAAAGTGGCAGGAAAACTAAATTCAGACTTATGAGGAAGTGCCATGGCTTTTGTTTTACAGTGCTCCCAGACAATTGACTAACCAAGATTCCTTTTATGTAGACTGTGTCTGTATGATTCCAAAATGCCCAATCAACTTAACTCTAAAAGCTAGTTTAGTATTGGTTTTGCTTATGATATATGAAACTGGAGGTGAGCTGCTTTAGACAAACTGTAGATGTACCATGTGTGTTGAGTAGCTGATTATTTGCTAATTAATAGCAGTGTTTAATTAATTCAAATGCTCTGACGTTTTATAGATAGATTCGTTGAACTCACTGTTCCAGGACTTCACTTTCATAATTATTGTTATACCTGCCCCTCGACCTCTAGTTTAGATAACCTATTTCTCAACTAGAAGAGCTGGGTGGAGCAGGATTGACTCTTGGACAGAGCCTCAATATCAGGCATTTGTTCAATCTCTCAGTCTGAGGTTTTCTGTTTTGTTTTGTTTGTGATTTTTTTTATAAATCCCTTCATTAGGGTATTTCCTATGGTCTCATGTCTTCCTTTATATTAATACATGTTCCACAACCAGAATTACTAACACACAAGTTGCTTTATGGGCACATGACCCTATTATTACTTTCATCTGTAACAACATTCATATCCATCTTCACCTCTCAAAAATTATCCAGATTTGAAAGACTGGCTTAAGGCTATATCTTCTGTAAAACATGTATGAACTCCCTCTTGCCTCATGCAATGACACTCCTAAACTGTGTTCTTCCTTTCACTATAGCAGCTTCAGTCTACTATTGTAAATCTTCGTGTCCATGTCTGTCACCACTTTGTTGTTAGCTTCTTAATAATTGTACTCCTGTTTAACAACAAGGATCCACTCGTATAAAGGAGCAATTTTTTTCTCAGTTTAAAAATTCCGACATCTTCCAAATAAATATACTCAAAGACAGAGTGATGCAGAGTGAAGTGGGTGAAGACACAAGGGAAAAAGAGTAACAAATGTAAGAATCTTGTGTGCAGCTGAAAAGCCTGATATTATCTAAACATAAATACTCAGGTTGGCAAGCAGGAAAAAATATCATTGATCTGCATTTTAAATGCCTTATTTTTCTCTTTAGCATATTTTTCATGCACAAATGATATTTTCTTCTGATTAAAACATGAATACTTTTACTTGGCTTCCTTTCTGACAAGTTGTTTCATAGCAAACGGATTCTGATAATGCAGTAAATTTCAATGTCTCTTCACAACCTGCAGCACTTGCTTTAAAATAACTATTTAATGCCTCAATGCTGCCTTCCCTCAAGGCAAGAAGAGGAGAAGACAAAACCAGGGGCACTAATATAGAACAGCACTACCAGTTAATATAAGACAGCACTACTACAATTCACATCTGTATGAAAATTGACTTTAGTGGGTGGTTACTGCTACAAATGAAAAGGTTGTTTTCCAAAATGATCTACCTATAGCAAAGGCATAAAACTTTTTTATTCTTCTTTATTAAATTCATTATGCTTATTTGAGAGTTAGAGTTCCAGGGAGGGAGGGTGAAACAGACAGAGATTTCTAATCTGTTGGTTCATTCTCTTAATGATCCCAAGAGTTGAGGATGGGCTGTGAAGATGCCAGGAGCCAGGAATTCCATCTGGGCCTCCAATGCAGGTTGCAGGGGCCTTAGCATCAGGTCATCTTCACTAAATGGGAAAAGGCTAAGCTGATGCAGAAGCCATACTTAAACCAGAACTCACATGGGATGCTAGTATCACAAGTGGCTGTCTTAACCTGTTGTGCCACATTGCCAGTCTCAGGGGAAACTTTTTCCTAATAAATTACCTTTAACTTAACAGTGAATCAAGTTCATAATAACTAATTTAAAATGCTAGCACAATCCTAAATATATACTTTTAAATAAAATTTGTTATGCTGAGTTCAGGAAGCAGATATTCTTCAGAAACTGTGATTGTCCAACTGGGAATTTTATTTTCAATATTGCAAATGTCCTGGATTTATGGTTTGCCATTTTAATAGCTGAGCCTGTTTTCTTTCAAATGTGTGACACTAGCAGCTTGTAGATCCTATTTTTTTTGACTGACACTTCACTGGCCTCATCATTTTGATTTGATTTGACTATTAAAAACAGAGTCCATGGATTTTTACACTACACATAGCAAATTGTGGACTTTTGGTATTTGCCAGTACTGTGCTTGAAATTTCTAACACTTAGCAATTTTCTAACATTGTGGTTGAGGTCATCTTTGAAAGACCTACATTTATATTTTCCCTGTGTGATGCAGAATCCATACTGAACTGGCTGACAACAATTGAAACCCTCCATTCTTGTGAGACTGCTGAGTGAAAATGCAAATGAGTAGGCAGCAAACCTTCCACGTTATGAAAACACAGAAGCTTAAAAAAGGACTGTTGATTGCTGACTCTCTCGTTGGAAATATTAAACTTTTTCAAGCTTCAGGTTTTTCTAAAATCTCACCTTTCTGCACTCTTTAGAAAAAGAAGTTTCAGAAACAGTATGTATAAGTACCAGAGGAAAAGTTTTAATATTCATGTAACATTTCACATAAGAATTTTCATTGAACCTCCTTTCCTATATACTTTGTTAAACTCTTTTTATCTTTTTATCCTCCTTTCTGTGGTGACTAATATTATCATAGAAACAACATCCAATGTAGATAGTAAAGAGAAGGCATGTGTGGCATCACAGATTAAGTAACTGAGAAAACATGGCAAAGAAATAGCAATACAAGTAAAGCATCCCTATACCTTGGGATGCTCCCAAAAAGTCACCCACAAGGTCAAAGCATTAAATCTGATTTAGGGCAGAGAACATAGCTTGTAATTTACATAGGACAAGCTGAAGGATTTAATCGTGTACGTGTGACTATTTCTTTTTCATAAAGGATAGCAGAATTCCTATGAGACATTTCAGTTTACTCATGGAGGACCCTTTCTCTTACTATCTATCATAAGAAACCATATTTCCTACTAGAACCATGATTCTTTTTTCTCAAGATTTATTTATTTTTATTGGAAAGGCAGATATACAGAGAGGAGGAGAGACAGAGAGGAAAATATTCCATCCGGTGATTCACTCCCCAAGTGGTCACAATGGCCGGAGTTGAGCCAATCCAAAGTCAGGAGCCAGGAGCCTCTTCCAGGTCTCCCACGTGGGTGCAGGGTCCCAAGAGTTTGGACCATCCTCAACTGCTTTCCCAGGCCACAACCAGAGAGCTAGATGGGAAGTCGGGCCACTTAGCTATTTGGCTACCGCACAGGGCTCTAGAACCATGATTCATAAACATGAGTAAGCATTTGAGACTCTTGGAGAGATACATTTCATCCTCAGATTTTTGATTTCTGGTTCAATAAGTCTTAGATTGGGCCTAAGAATTTACCTTTCCAAGAAGTCTCTGGAAATCTTAGCCATAGCCTTCAGGCTAAATTTTGGAAATTACTACTTTAAGAAGCAACTGTGGAAAATAGAAGTCTGAGAGAGAATGAGCAGAGAGCCAGAACTGAGAGCCATGGAAAGGAGCTGGATCTATGACGTGTGAGAAGAGAATGGATTTTTTTGAAAGCTTCAATTTGACTATGATGAGCAAAGAGATAAGAGAATTAAGAAAAACTGCAAAATTAAGAAATGATTGCCAGAAAAATGTACAGTGGAGAAAGGGAGATCATAGACCAAGTCTTCTGTAAAATGACAGCGACAAGGACAGATTACACCAGTGTAGCCCTTTGTTCATCTTCTGGTCCTCCTTTCCCTCACCCTAAAAGGATGTGCTGAAAACCTCAAGCTAGGTCCTTTACAGGAAAAAGCACCATCCTCTTGATTATTCAGGATTCAATCTTATTGCTAAATTCAAGTGCTAGCCTAAGCAGAAAAATGCAACTCAGGTTTTTTTGGGTTTGTTTTGTTTTGTTTTGCATGGAGTATCCTTCACATCCAGCATTGTGATGTGGCCAAAGATTTAGGGAGATACATAGCACAGAATTCAATGCTCTGTTCTTTCCAAATACCAATAATCCATTCTTAAAAGTCATATTTTTGCTTCAGACTCCCAAGGTTGCAAAGTTCTAGAGGCCACAAACTTTTCATTACTCTCCTCACTAGGTTTTAGGGGAATTGCTTTCTAGGTTGGGTTGGCAAAACCTGAAATTCCCAGAATCAACACTCACATGCTTCTGAAGGCCAAAAACCTCTTTCTCATTTTTACTTCCTTCAAAGCTTTCTAAATTTTCAGGATTTAGGCCAATGTGCCTGAGAGTCCAACACCCACAGAAGTCACAATAATGGGAAAAGTAAGAGAAGCAGAAGTAATTTGACCTAATAAAGAGTGATAGAGTGTGCAGTGTACTGGAAAGAAAGTATACTTCAAAATCCATTAATATTAATATTTTCTAAACTGCAGAGGCCAACCAACACACACATTTGGGCCAATGGTATAGCCATCTTTCCATTTGTTAGCATGGCTGAAGTTAATGGAAAATAAAGATGTGATGCCTATTTCATCTTTCCTATTTGCTATTCATGAAAAAATACAGTACAATGCAGAATGTGTTTTCATAAAGACAGATGTTTTTCTAGACCTGTTGATTGCTATATCCCCAACAGGTTAAACAATGCTTGCTATACTCTGGATGCACTCCGTAAATATCTGTTGAGGGACACAGAGAGGAGAGAAAGAGGCAGGCTACTGAACAAGCTTCCAAGATGGCTCCAATATCAGTTATCCTGTTGAAAGAGGGGGCTGATAGCTTTCAGGCCATCCCCCAGCTTATAAGTAACAGTGCCTGCCAGGTGATCGCTGAAGGTGTACAAATCATGTTTGGTCCTCATAGCATGGACAAACTTATTATGGATTGCCAAGGCAAAGCTAAAATTTCCAATAATGGGACTACTTTCCTGAAGCCCCTTGATGTCATCAATCTTGCAGCAAAGACTTTAGCGGACACTGCAATAACCCCAAGATGCTGAGGTTGGCAATGGCACCACCTCAGAGATGCTGCTGGTTGCAGAATTTCTGACGCAGGTGAAACCATATGTGGAGGAAAGTTTGCACTCCTAGATCATCGTCCAAGCTTTCTGCACAGCCACTCACTTGGAGTTAAGATCAGAGAGATATGTGACTTTGAAGAAGCAATATGAGTGGAGCAGAGGAAGCTGCTGGAAAAGTGTGCCATGACAGCCCTGATTTCCGAGCTGATGTCTCAGCAGAAAGCTTTTTTTTTTCTTTTTGCTATGATGCTGGTTGATGCCAAGATGATGCTCAATGATTTATTGCAGCTTAAAATGACTGGAATCAAGAGGTCCAAGGTGGAGTCTTAGGGTAGCTGATAGCTGGTGCTGTGTTCAAGAAGACTTGCTCTTACACTGAGTTTGAAGCACAACCCTAAAAGTGCAGTAATCTCATCATTGCCCTTTTAAATGTGGAGGTCAAACTGAAATCTGAGAAAAAGAATGCTTAAATCAGAGTCCACACAATTGCAGACAAGTTAAAGATCCATCAATCGGGAGCCAAAGTCATCTTGTCCAAACTCCCCACTGGGGATGTAGACACCCAGTACTTTGTCAAGAGGGACATGTTCTATGCCTGCCGGTCTGCCGGTGTGTGAGGAAGCTCCAAAGAGGATAATGATAGCCTGTGGTGTCTCCATCCCTACCAGCGTGAATGCTCTGACACCAGACATGTTGAGCCATTCCCAAGTGCTTGAAGAAACCTAGATTGGATGTGAGAGGTGCAATTTCTTCACTGGTGCCCCAAAGCCAAAATGTGTATCTTCATCCTCCATGGTGGTTCTGAGCAATTTATGGAGGAGAAAGATAGGTCCCTGCATGACACCATCATGATTGTCAGGAGGGCCATGATTTGGTGTCTGGTGGCGGGACCATTAAGATGGAGCTTTCCAAATACCTACAGGGATTACTCAAGGACAATTACAGGAAAACAGCAGCTGTTGAGTGGGGCATATGCCAAAGCCTTGAAGGTTATCCTATGCCAGCTGTGTGATAATTCTGGTTTCTATGACACAAGCATCCTCAACAAGTTGTGGGCATGGCACGCCTAGGGTAGTATGTGGTACAGGGTAGACATCAACAATGAGGACATTGCTGAAAACTTTGAGGCCTTTGTGTGCAGTTGGCTATGGTGAGCATCAACACACTGACAGCAGCCTCAAAGGCTGCATGCCTGCTTCATTGTTTTCTCAGATGAAGCCATCAGGAATTCCTGCTCAACTGTGGACACTCCCCCAGCAGTAGGCTGTGACAGAGAGACACTCTGTCTATCGTCTGGCTGGCTAAGGGTGTATTTGCTGTCCTTAGCTTGGCTAGTTGCTGTTAGAAGGAAGGAATAGGAATTAACCTGTCTGTTCTCATTTAACACTTAGAATTAACAAATAAATAAATATCTGCCGAATGAACAAATGAATAAATGAACACTCACAAGATCATATTCAATATCACTTTAAAACATAATCCAGTTCTACTTTTTTTAATCCACACAAATCACAATAATAATTAAAAGACTCATTGTACAAGCAAAATAAAAGGCACAGTGAACAAATATAGGGGGCTCTTTATCAATCGATAGACATTTGTGGAGGTCCAGACTCTTATTTGTACAACCCACCAGGCTACTGCTTGGATTTTGCCATTAAATTATTATAAATTCATAATGAAAGGTTGACCACTGGACTGAAACTGAACTGGGCAAGTATGTTTACATCTGGATATGACCTATGTAGCTGCCAAAGAAAAACAGAAGTTTAAATGATGGAGTGCTGTTATAGATTTTAATGATTTCAGACAAAGTAAAACATTCCAAGAAACCCAAACATAGAGATTGTGAACTTGATCTGTGCTTCTTTTCATTAAAAGCTGTCTAACCTGACTTTCCATTGGGGAAAACTATCATTACAATGTTACCACCTATTTGTCTTTCTGCTCCAGCCAGCCTCCAGAGTTCTTGGATCTCTGCCTGCAGCTTTCTCTTTTATCTAAAGCCATTCTAGGAGACCGTGATCCACTGGAAAGAATGTCAATCTTCTCTGATCTGCATGGTTGCTTCCACCCATGGATTGCTTCCCTTGGTGAAGCATTTAGTGCTAAACCAGGAGCACGCAAACTCTGATAAAACACTCTGGAGGAAGAGCAGATTTGCTGTTGCAGCTGGTCATCATTTGTGAACCTCTGTAATGTTTGTCCTGGTAACATTGCCCAGCTTGAGGGAAATTTTAGTAAGGGAAAAGAATATTTTGGAATTTATTTGTCTTTACACATGAATATTTGGGAAGTACTTCTCATTCCTACTGTGTAGCAAGGATTTTGTTCAACTTGCTTGAGAACCATAGTCTCTGTTTATTTTTAGTGCCTTTTTAAGCTGCACCAACTTATTGAGGACTTTCCTGTGCTTGAAATGCTACTGCTAGGAGACAAATATAACAGTTGTTAATCAAAGTCCAGTGTTGTAGAAAGATCATGAGATACGGATTCTGGAGATCTGAGTTGAAGCTACAATTCTACCACTTCTTCACTTGAAGTTGTTTTCATTACTAACCTTTAAAACACATGCTATAGTGAAGATTTAAAGAAAAACAGCAGAATGTTCGTAAGATGCAAATGAAACAAACATGAGATGAATATTTTGTCAAAGTGATGAACAATAAAAATGTGAATCATGCTCTTGATGCTATTAATATAAAGAGGCTTCAAAAGTTCATGGCATGGGGCCCAGAGCGATGGCCTAGCAGCTAAAGTCCTCGCCTTGAAAGCACTGGGATCCCATATGGCTGCTGGTTCTAATCCTTGCAGCTCCACTTCCCATCCAGCTCACTGCTTGTGGCCTGGGAAAGTAGTCAAGGAGGCCCAAAGCCTTGGGACCCTGCACCCACGTGGGAAACCTGGAGGAAGTTCCTGACTCCTGGCTTTGGATTGACACAGCACTCGACATTGTGGCCACTTGGGGAGGGAATCATCGGATGGAAGATCTTCCTCTCTGTCTCTCCTCGTCTCTGTATATCTGACTTTGCAATAAAGATAAATAAATCTTTAAAAAACAAAAAGTTCATGGCAAATTATCCACACCTACAATGTAAGGTTACACTTAAATAGCAGAATGATGGACATGTGATTTTCTATGAAGAACTGTACTACTACAGCAATATGGGGGAAATCAGTGAAGGGAGGGCATTTGGGAAGGGAGAGGTGGGAAGAGGAACCTCAGAGCCTACAGAACCACATTGTAAAATAATAATAATAATAAAATTTGTTTTAATAGTTCATGGCAATTGTATGCAAAAAAAGTATATATTTTTAAAATCTTTTACACAATAGCCAACTATCAACTCCATTTTCCCTGAATTGTTTGAGGTATTTTGTAGTATTTGTATGTATAGAGCAGAAATTAAGAGGGAAGGTGTGAGTTAGAAATGAACTGTGATGATAACAGAAAAGCAGGAGTCTCAGGACTCTGTGGTAAGGGGTAGCTTGCAGGCTGGAGATGTTGAAGCTAGGGAAAGATAGTATCAGTGATCCAATGCTGACTAATTGCTAGGTGAGAAACCTGCTAGTCATCACCCCCAAAAGAGAGAATAAGCAATTTGACATGCAAAAAGAAGATGGAAAGATGAAGCATACAATTTGGAACCTGAAGAGTTTATGTCTTCTTTATAATAAAGCAGGTTCCACAAAATCATTCATTATAGGTGAAAGAAAGAAATTTGAACAGAATGTAGGGAACATAAATAAGATTGACATAACATGCTGGATGTGATCATATTTCATCTTGTTTATAGTTAATAATAGAAAACATTTTTCATGTCTTCTTCAGTGTGCTTAAACTCAAATGAAACTTTGCTGTGACAGAAGCAACTAGTTGCCTACATAAGCACTTGTTCTGCATCTTTCTCAGAAAGCTCATTTCATGGTGGGTATATTGCCACCCAAAACATAGACTGTATTCCTAACTATCTGCTCACATGGGAGCAAAGGTGGAACTCACTTGTTCTGTGACACACACTGTTTGTAGGTTTTTATGGTAAACACATAAATGCAGCTGATTCAGCAAAGAGAATACCTTTAATACCCTTTTTTCCCTGGCTTCCTACATATTCCTCAGGGCACACAATCTCAAATATGTCTGTGCTCTTCTATGACTTCAACAGGCAGGTTTTTGCAAGAAGTCTACGTTTGCTCAAACAGCAACCTCTCGCTTTTGCCGGAAGACCCTCTGTCCAAAAGAAGGGTCATGAGATGGATCATCACACCAAGCCATGCAAAACCATGACTGAGAGAGAGTATACTTGATGGCCTGGTATATCCCAAAGAATAGAACTTCACAAGGAATCAGTCTGTGAGGATCAGAGAAAATGGAATCTCTAGGACCCAGCATTATATTCGCTAAGTGAAGGCTTTCTAGAATCTAGAAAATATAATAGAAAACATTCCCCATTAAATATTCACATAAGAAATAACAAATGCCTTTAAAATATAGAAAGAAAAAATTGGCATTTCAAACATGGAAAGTCTGGATTAACTGTATAATTTTCTGGAAATTACCAAAATAATTCAAGAAGCAAAAAATAGGCTCTCAGTCATAAATGAAGCAGTTGGCAAAATATACCCCTGCACTGACCATTGGTACAGATAATGAGTAAAGTCAAGAATAATTTTTACACACACACACACACATACTGGGACTTGTCTTCCCTTTTTGTTTTCTAAATTTTCATTTATACAATACAGACAAATTCATGTATTTCATATATACATATTTAGAGAATAGTGGTACTTCCTACCATATCTTCATTGCCACCCTGCTCCAACGCTCTCTCTCCCTTCCTTTTTCATGTTCCTAGTTTTTACAGTTGCATACTTCTAGTATATTTTATAATTACAAGCTTAACCCTCCACTAACTAAATAATTCAGTAAGTAATAGGTAGATGAGCCTATTCCTCAAGAATACAGACAAGGGTTATAATAAAAGTCAAAACATCAGTTTTGCTCACATGCATTACTTTTTTGTACTGTATATATTAGTCTCAAATCAGGAAAACAAATTGCATCCATTTTGTTGCACAAGACAGGATTCTATTCTTTTTTTAAACAACTGATTAGTGTGCCATAAATGCATATATAGCACATCCCCTTTATCCATTCATCAGTCCATGGACATCTGGGTTGATTTAGTATCTTAATTATTATGAACTGAGCTGCTGTAAACATAGGATAACTATCTATTATGCTGATTTCATTTTATTTGGGTAAATTCCCAGGAGTGGAATGGCTGGGTGATATAGTGGACATCTTTTCAGATATCAGAGCAATCTTTTTACAGTTCTCCATAATGGTTGAATGAGTACCATTGTAACCTCTAATAGCTTATTCCTAGCAATAAGTAGCAGAAATTCAGAGAAGAGTGTAGAGAAACGGGAATAAGGGGAAAAATGCTATAAACAGAATACTAATTTTTTGAGCAGATGATATTTCCTGAAACTCCACTGCTAGTTAAAAATCGTGAGACTAAAATCTACAGGAACTGTTTTAGTTTCCTATTCGGAATGGAGAACAGGGACATGTACAAGAAAGGGTGCTGGAAGAACATGTTGACTGCTCAATACTATGTCAATTAATTCCATAACGATGTTAATTGTTGCTGATAATATGTTAGTGCTTTTATTTGATTGGGATGATACTCTGCTTGCTCTGCCCTCAGACCACAGAGGGTCTCCCCAATAAGTAGTTGGACTTGACTGGACTATAAGATGCTGGACTCTATGCTTGGCATAAGATTGCTAAGAGGGAATCTCAACTGAACTTGAACTATGGTTACGCAACAAGGTGGAGGAACCCACCATGGGGGGAGGGTTTGGGGAAGTGGGGGGAGAATCCCAGCTCCTATGAAATTACAACACAATGTAATTAATGAATAAATTTAATTAAAAAAAACACGGTTAATGGATAACCTAAGCAAACTGTTGAAAACACAAGCTCCCAAACATCATACATAGATGAGAAGTCTGGTCTGAAAACTTAAAAAGTAGAAGTCATTCTCAGAGCGGATTGTATACATAAAATTTGCCCTAATAGAGGAAGAAACAGCAGTGTCCCTTGTTTTCCTCTTCCCCACTCTCAAGTCCTAAAGACACACACACAGTAAGTGATATCATCCCCTAAATACTCTGGAAGAGACAGCTGCACCCGGAGCAAACTAGGTGAAAAGGGATCCTGCAACATGCACAGGGATACTTCCAGAGCAAAATAAGGACCTAGGAGCTACTTGGGGGACTCAGGAACAAGACAGGAAAAACGGGAATTACAGTTCACAGTTACACACAGCTGCCCCAAAATGCAGGAACAGCAAGTGAAATGGAGTACAAGAGTTTGAAGAATTCTAGCAGAAAACAGGAAGGAGTGGAAGAGCTTACTTCACAGTGTGTAAAAACATAATGGGAATATGAAGTTAAAAATGAAATACATAAAGAAGAATGGTAAAAAGATAGCAGAGATGAACTGTATGTTCAGCAACTTCATTAGAAAAATCAAATATCTATCTGATACATTGGAAATGCAGAAAAAGTAAACACACAGGAAGTCATATGAATAGGATAGAGGAAAGGCATGAAATAATGTAAGTGTCAGAAAGCAGATTAGAAAGAAGCTAATAGAGGCCAAGGCCAGATTAACAAGAAACAATTTTAGATCTTTGTTATTGTAAACCCTAAAATTAGAATCGAAATAATCACCAGAAATAGTAAAACGTAAAGTGCCTGAAAACAAAGAGAAGTCTTCTATGAGCACAGATGTCTTCTACAAGAAAAGAGGGTACCAAAAAACAACATTTCAGTGCTTCTTTAGGCTATTAATAAGTGGGGATGAAAAAGTATTTTCTCAACCATGCAGACAGTAAAAGCAACTGAAGTAAAACAAATGAAATCAAGTTGGTAGGTGACTTTTCCACAGCCACACACTAAGCCAGAATACAGTGTTACACTGTTTACCATAACCTGGAGTTTTTAAAAAATACCTTCACAATACCATAACCAGGGTCCATCCAGCCTTGTGGCTTAACAGACTAAGCCATTGTCTTCAGTGCCAGCATCGCAAATGGGCACCAGCTCAATTCTCAGTTGCTCCACTTCTTATCCAACTCGCTGCTGATGGTCCAGGAAAGAAGCAGAGGATGGCCCAACTGCTCGGGCCCATGTGCTCATGTTGGAATCTCCTGGTTCCTGGGCTTTGGACTAGCCCAGCCCTGACCATTGTAGCCTTTTGGGGAGTGAACCAACAGGCAGTATAGCTTTCTCTCTCTCTCTCTCTCTAATAAACAAAAATCTTTTTAAAAATAATAATAATAACTAGGTATATCATAATCTGAATTCTGTGTTCCTGCCAATTTCATGTAAAGGGCTGACACACAATATCTCAGAATGTGAATGAGCAATAGAAAATAGGTTTTTAAGAGATAATTTAGTTAAATGGTGTTATTAGAGCAATCCTAATCAAGTGATTAGTGTCCTGATAAGAAGAGTAGATTAATCAATATGCAGGACACACAGCGGGAAAAAATATGAAGGCACAGTGAAAAGATGGCCACCAACAAGCCAAAGAGAAGCCTCAGACAAAAGCAAAAATGCTAGCATCTTGCTCTTGGAATTCCTGCCCCCAGAACTTTGGGGAAATAACTTTCTATTCCTGATGCCATCCATTCTGTGTAAACAATTCTGGACACTAGCAAACTAGAACAGTATCATATTTTAATACTGCACAGTCCATTCAGTTTTACTTTTCTCTTTTCTTACATGAAGATGATTAAAATATTGAAAGTGAAGTATCTCTATCTACATATGTATATATGTATGTATGTATATATATATATATATATGAAGAGAGAGAGAGAGATGAGATGTCTGGATTGATGTTCACCTATTGTTTAAGTGCTGGCTCCTTGCTGGGATATTAAAGGACTTCTCGTGTTGAGTATTTATGATTTTTAAGAAATTTTTCTCTAAAAAATTAAAATTCAGTCTCCATTCATATGATGCAACTTTATTATCACATCTCTTGTATAGACATTTCCAAGTATATACACACACATGCATAGTCACAAACAGATGTTCATTCAAGTCCAAGCATGCTCACAGTTATACTCAAGAAGTAACACACAAATACACTGTGGTATGAGGTTTATTCCATAATATCTATTTTATCATTAAAAAGCATAAACAAATTAGAAATATAGCTTCATAACCCTTTGTTAATGGATTCTCAGACTCCTTTGTGAATACACAACACAATTTATTTATCCAATTCCTGACTTCTGAAGATTTAGATTATTTACAAATCTTTGCTTTCACATACAGCACTGCGATAAACATGCCTATATTTTTTTTAAGATTTATTTCTTTTATTACAAAGTTAGATATACAGAGAGAAGGAGAGACAGAGAGGAAGATCTTCCATCCGATGATTCACTCCTCAAGTGAGCCGCAACGGCCGGTGCTGCGCCGATCCGAAGCCGGAAACCTGGAACCTCTTCCAGGTCTCCCACGCAGGTGCAGGGTCCCAATGCATTGGGCCGTCCTCGACTGCTTTCCCAGGCCACAAGCAGGGAGCCGGATGGGAAGTGGAGCTGCCGGGATTAGAACCGGCGCCCATATGGGATCCCGGTGCGTTCAAGGCGAGGACTTTAGCCGCTAGGCCACACTGCCAGGCCCCAACATGCCTATATCTTAATCTTTGCCTACATTATTTTTGGGAGCGTTCAGCAGGATAGTAAAAGAATAAAACAGTACAATCAAAAGAGAATTTATTCAGAACTATAATAGCAGCTTAATATAAAGAGATATATTAGTGTAATATGTCATTTAGGTAGATTTAAAAGATAGTTGTATGACTGGTTTTATCTAAGCTCATGAAGGGTTGGCTTAAAGTTAATATCTAAAAGTTCCTAAGAGGCAAAAGAAAGTTCTTAAAGAATATCTAAATTGAATAAGACAATTAACAAGTCAAGGTTCTAGTGTTTGACACAGTGTTGAGTTGCCACTTGGGATCATTCAGTGTATGTAATTTGAGTTCTGGCTGCCCTGCTTCTGATTGTGTTTCCTCATAAAAGACATCTGAGAAATTACAGATGCTGGCGCAAGTACCTGGGTACCTGCTACCCATGTGGAAAACTTGGGATGAGATTCAGGCTGCTTGCTTCAACTAGACCCAACCTCAGATAAAACAGGCAGGGAGGAAACCAGCTCTTGATCTCTTTCTGTCTCTCTCTCCATCTGCCCCAACTTCCTTTAAAAAAAATGGTACTACTTTTTTGTCAGCACAGAATAGCAAAGCACGTTATGACAGCAGAACTTGTGTCCTGAGTCCCAAGCAGCATATAAATAAGTTCCCATAATATTCCTGTCTGGAAAACCCTTTACTCCCTCACATGTTTCTTACATATGCTACATGTAGGACTGTCTTTTTATCCCTGTTCATTCAGCTTTATAAACCTTATGATGGCATTTGACAAGAACCTGGAATGTCTAGATAGGCTTTCCAGCGTGGGAGTTATATTTAAAGGAAATAAGGGACAGAACAGACCAAACCACAAACAAAAGCCTAATCTGAAGCTAAGGTCAGTAACTTCTTTGCTTTCAAGCTTTTCCCACAGCCTTTGACTTAAAATCAAGAACACAATACAGATACAAAAAGAGAGAAGAGAGAACTCAAAATTCCTAACTAAGAAGGTAATAGGACGAATTTATGGTATTCATTTCCTGACTCAGACTCCTACATTGCTCATCCTATAAATGAAGATAAAGGCAATACTACTATGACTTATAAATATGGATTTCCAGACAGGCATTCTGTTCTCAATTGCGTTTCTCACCATTAATATATTTAATCATTCAGCCAAGCATCTTGCTCAGTTTATTTATTTAGAAAAAAGGAATTCAAACAGTTAAACAGTTCAAGAGCAAATGATTGGGAGATGATCTGGTAGCATATTGGGTTAAGTTGCATTTGAAATGCAGGGATTCCATATGGGAGCCAGTTCATGTCCCAGCTTTGACCAAGCCCAGTCCCAGACATTGTGGCCACTTGAGGAGTAGTTGAATTCTAAACTTTAAAGCTGACTGCAGCTAATTTAATATTTCCCAAAATAAAGAAAAATCAATATTAGTATTAGTATTTCCTAATTCTTCAAAAATGGTTCTTGCAAATATTTGGGGAATCATGCAGTTCCAGAAAATAAAAAATTCAACTACTCTCCAATTTACTTTTAAATGGATCTTCTATTTTCTGATTAAATGACATGCTATTTAGGACACATGTGAAGGTCCTAAATCAGTATCTACATCTTAAATAATAAGTTGTTTATTAGTATAGAAACTCTTCAATACAATTATTTGATATAAATTTTATTACTTAGATCATTGTATCTCTAACTTCAGAGAACATGTTTACCATTCAGCTTTATTGGCTTCAATATATGACATTTCCAGCTGAAGTTACCTAGTTTACCACTCTACTTAAAGAGTACAGGGGCAGAAAAGGCACTACAGAGCTGAGCATCACAGTTATGTGTTTGGTATGATGTCATCAGGAATTTAATGTAGTCTTTATATCGTTTCTATCTTTCAGACATCATCCACTAAATATTAATTGGGCATCTACTATACCCCAAAAACACTGCAAGAAAGGAATGTAGACTTGCAATTATTTGAAAATGATTTTGCCAATTATAACCTCACTATCCTGGTATAATTTACGTAGCCTCTGGAATCTTAATTTGCACTTCATGAAACATCATTAATAATGTCTACTTTAGAGTACAGCCCTAACACTGAGATGATTGACACAAGTATTATGAAAATAAACCCATAAGATTGGACATTTGACTTCGCAGTTAAACAAACAGGCTAGGACACTTCTGTCTCACAATATCTAAGTTCAAGTTCTGACTGTTCTTATTCCAGTATCCTATTTATGCACACACGTTGGTTTAAATCTTTGGTCCGTATCATTCATGGAGGAGACTTAAATGGAGTTCCTGTTTCCTGGCTTACGTCTGGCCCTGCCCTGGCCATTGTGAACTCTGGAGTTTGAACCACAGGATGGGAGTTTTTTTTTCTCTCTTTCTCTTAAATAAAATAAAATAAAATAAAATAAAATAAAATAAAATAAAATAAATAACTATTGCTAAATAAATGAATGCTCAGATTACTGCATACATTGAAAAATCATTGGTCAGCAATGACCCTAATAAGAATCAGTCTCAACATCTTGATTTTGTGTGGTTTTGCAGCTTCTTGAATTTATTCCTTTAATAAAGGCAGCTGATTTCGTGTATGCCTTACAATACAGTTTTAAGTGCATAATGATACTTTCCCCCATCCTCCTTTCTTCCCATCCTCACTGCCACCTGTCTTCCTCCTTTGTTTCTTGTTTTTCTTTAAATTTTTAAATGATATCCTTTCAATTTGCTTTATAATCACAATCTTAATACTCCAAAAAAAGCAATAAGTAGAATAACCATTGTTCTAAGAGTGTAGATAAGGGTTATAAATAATAATCAAATCTGAAAATGTAAGTTTCACTTATATACTACATTTTTATACTGTATCTATTAGTTACCATGAATCAGGGGAAACATGATGTTTGTTTTTTAGAGGTGTGACTAATTTCACTAAGAATAATAATTTGCAATTGTATCCATTTTATTTCAAGACAGAAATTCATTCTTTTGGTAACTGTGTAGTATTCCATTGTGAATACATACCAAAATTTCCCCAGAACAATCTTCAGACAACCTGAATACAAAGGAGTGTGAAAAAAGTGAAACATGGGTGGCAAAGGGAAAGGACAAATAAGTGTTTGTTTTTTCTCATTTGCCATTTTACAACAGAATATATCTCTAGACATAGAAAACTATTCTTATTTGGAACATTTATATACAGAAATTGCAGCCATCCTCTAAAGTCAGTTCACATAGGGCTAAAATATTTCTCACCCTATGAAACTTATTAAAGATTTTTTTACATTGTGCATATTTTCCCCTTAGAGTAAATGCTCATTACTATATGAAAACCTATTGGAAGCTCATAATTAGCTACATATATCACTTATGCTTCATAGACCTTTCATAGCATATTTGAAATTCACGCTGGCTTTGTCCCACCAACTTACCATAGATATGGTACAGTACCAACTGGTTGACTCTCAAAGAGCACAGATTTCAAAATTAGCACAAGGCAGAAAAGTTAAGAGTTTTGCAAATCAAAGATAAACTATGTGAGAACTATATTAAATTTTGCTTTATTGATACTACTCTTTTCTTCTTTTCTTCTTTTATTTGGATAATTAAGTGTTTTCACCATCTGCCCTACTTCTCTCCCACGTCATAGTGGAGATAGGAAAGATAACTGTAAAAACTGAAAACTAGAAAGGATCCGTTGTCTCAGATAACTTTATAACCATCGTTTTGAATTTTGAACATCATGAGTTTGAATGCAAATGTTTATATACAAATGCAAATGGGAATGTGAGCTTGTACTATAACATCTAACCCTTTTCTGGGACTCTACAAGGTCCACAATTCAGAACAACAAAAGCTTCCCTCTTCAATTGATTCCAAGCTTTCCACACTTTTTTTTTTGTCTTTTATTGCCTTGATTAACTTAATAATGTTGATTTTCTCCTGCTAGTTGTCCTCTATGTTACTTATATTTTCAAAACCAGATTTTTAGAAATGTATAGGAAAAACAAAGCTTAATTCAAAGCTATGCAGGAAGTATTTATTGCTAGAAAATAAAAAGTGTAATTTTCCCATAAAGCCTTGCTAGCCCCTGAGAAGTCATTTGAGTCTGTAGTACCCAAATTTTGGCATGTGCATTTTGTTTAGTTCAGTGATATCCCTCAAATTTTCTTTAAGGAACAAAAGTTTACTTTCCTGGGTGACAGCACAAATATGTAATAATTAAGAATCAGCCAGAGATATGGTGCCATTTCTAATCAATCTGGAGGTCACTCCTCAAATAGTCCTAAAACAATCTAATTTTACTTAGGATGGATTTTAGAACTAGAAAATCAGAAAGTGTCTTTTAAGATGCTACAATTTTCACCTGCAATGAAGTCTCCCAAATTAAATACATTTTTCCTAAACTGTTTTGCTCATAGTGACGAAATTATGACTATAACCCAGTTTTTTCCTTCTGCCCAGTATTTTTTATTTTAAATATCAGAATAAAATATGTAAAAATATTAGCTGTTTAATTATTAAGGACAAACATTTACAGTGGCTAAATTCACTTCTAATCAAAATCTATTTTCTGAATCTATAGCCATAAACACAAATATATCCCAAACCACTCAGCTTCTTCGAAAAGGTAACATCTGAATACCATCTTAAAATTGTTTAAACCTAGAAATTTAAGCCTACTAGCTACTGATTCTATTCCTGTGACCTACTACAAGAATTTTCTTTGGCAATCCACAGAAACCTCACATGTTGAAGTAATTTATTTCTGAACCTAATATTCCCTGGAAAATTCTTTCATTTAATTAACTCTTTTTTCTTTTAATCATATAATAGACTTTTTAATTGAATGAGAAAATTTCTCATTTCTCTAATAGTAAAAAATAAATTGAAAAGGGAACTTGATAAGAGGGGTGCTATGATATTACTTAGACACTGCACATGGTTCAAGTATTTCAAAGATGTTTTCTTGGGAATTTTACATATAAGCTAAGCACAATGTATTTACAAAGATAATAGGTTCCAAAAATCTCTTTCTAAGTAATTTGTTTGAGCTTGTAAAGTAACTGTTCCATGAAGCTATTGGATGTCAGGTATTAGCACAGTTGAGTCTTTACCCTGGTTCCAGTAGCATTTTTATTCCTATGAAGATTTCATATTAAACATTTATGAAAGAGACACTCTTCTTGGAGTACAAGCGGGAACAGAGCAGGAGGCTGTTGAAGTTGAAACAGAAATATCAGTCAGGAACAGACCTAACATAGGCGTCTATTCTATCTGTAACCTCCTATGGCACTTTTCCAGGTGGAGAACACTGACGATGTATTGCCTGCGAGGTACTTTCTTATCTTTGCTGTGGTTACTTGAGAAAAGGAAAAAAACAGGAGATTCTGAAATTGCAATATCCCTTTTCTCTAGTTGTCAGCACTGCTGATCCAAATGGACTAGAAAGGCAGGCATGTCTGAGACCATCCAGGCATTCTGTCTCTCCCAAAGCACCCAGGATTAAACAGTTTCTAAAAATCAAAAGACTATATTTAGAATGGAATAGAAAGTTCTGAAAACGGAGGATATTGGCTATTAATATTTGATGGTGCTGGGGAGAAGCTCACTAGAGACAAGTAAACAGTGTTACTATGGGCATTAGTAAGTTCTAGGTACCTATGGGGCTCCTGAGGCATTCCCTAATAGCTTTCTCTTTGATCCTTTGTGTACTGAGCATCAATTAAGTGCTTTGAATTTGCTGATTACCATTTCTAGGAGTTCTATTTCTCTGTTTACATTCTACAAACCACAAACTTAGTGTCCTTTTTCTGTGAGAACTTAAGATCATGAATCTTCTGATGTCATTAAAGACCTCCATGACCCACATTGTGTCTGTGGAAATTTTATCTGTTTACACAGAAAAGTGCAAACACTAAATGGAACAGTATCTAAGCAACTATCATGTAATCTGATTCTAAATGAGAGCAGATGAATATTCTCTGTCTTCCCCCACCTCTCTCTCTCTCCCTCTCTCTCTCTCTCTCTCTGTCTCCTCTCTCGCTTTAGCTCTCACCCTGCAATTTTGAAAGCCCAAATAGAAACCACCTACAAAAACAGCATTGAACATGAGAAGACAACTTAATTGTGGTTATGGCTTCTTCAGCTGTTTCTCACACTTAGCAGATCATAAATCATTACAACATGTTTCCTCTCCACCAAGGAACTTTAATCACTATAGATCAGAAAAATTATGTTGTGCAACTTACCTGTCCAATTACATGCATAATGTTGTTATGTGAACTTGGGATTTACTGTTATGGTCAAATTTTAAAAGCCAGGATGCTATCACATAGAGCACAGAGAGTGAAGCTGGGAAGAGCATACTTTCCTGTTAGCCTCTCCCAACACTTATGATCATACTGGTAAGGTTTATACATTCAGAGGGAACTGAAATATCCCTGAATATCCCTGAAAGTACATCGGGTATTTATTTGTAAATGTTTAAAAATAGTGTTTGTTATAAATTATCTCCTAATATCAAGATTTAATATGCAAAAGAAGTACTATAACTAGTAAAATTAGTATCTTTTAAAATTTAGAAAATTCTAATTCAAAAGAAATATAGAAACCAGATCACAATTCAGGCACAATGTCTGTGACTAAACTCCACATTGAGAACTGTTCAGCAGTATGTGAACAAAGCACGCAGCTACAATGATGAGAGGACAGGCCAGCTGAGCGTGCTCTGCTTAGTTATGGACAATCAGGGTCCTTGAGAACCTGAAGATGGAGAAGTTGTAGCTGAGGCATAGCCCGGGAGTCTTTCAGCGCCGTGCTGACACTTGTTGAAGTAAGAATCCAAATCACTCATTATGTCATAGTATTTTGCCAGATGAAAATGATCTTCCACATAAGATCACATGTGCTCTGCAGAAGTCACTAAGGTTATTTCTTTTTTCAAGGGTGGGGAAGGGGAGTTGGGGAATTTTCTTATGCATTTCAAATATATTCAAATAATATCTTTGTTATTAGCACCGTGCTCTTTCTAAGCTACATGAAGTAGCTTAGAAGTCCTAGAGCTTCTGGAATTCCTTGGACAATGTTCTGAATAATAGAAGGAAAGGCAATCTGTTGACTCATGATTCTTTAGCTATTGAGTGTGTTTATAGAAAATACCAGTAATTCTATTTCCAGTGTTAAGTTTATGTTGAGTGATTTCAGATCCAACAATTAATTATGATACAATAAACACCATTATCTTCTGCTCTCCTGAAAAGACCCCCAAGCCAAGAAAACACTGGAAAATGCCCCTTTTCCCAAGTTGTAGTCAGTCATGCTTCTCACCAGTGAGCATTTTGAAGCCTCCAAAAACCTCTACCCAATCCTTAATATAACAAACGCCATTCTAAGGGAGACTAAAGGGAAACACTTTGGGAAAAAAACCTCATGTGCCTCATGAGAAAAGAGATTTCGTCACCTGTCATTTCCAGCCAAAATATCCAGTGTTATACATAATACCAAGAATATTCAAACATACTGACATCCGTTATCACAAAAGTTACCACATTTCCTTTCTCTGTGCCATATCACTCGTGAGTCTTTTATTCATTCTGCTTTTTATTCTGACATCATATTTTATCACTTAATATTACATGTTTTTATATGTCATCATAGCAAAGATCATTGTATTAATCTTGACTAAAATATCTCCAGTGTGTAGATGATAGCTATTACTTACTCAGTATGTTTCTCTTGAATAAATGAATATCTTAAATATATATTCTCTTTTCTATTTTGTATGAAGGTTGCTCAGAGAAATTGAATGCAACCTATGCAAGGACATAGAAATAGCCATGTGGCTGATCCACTTGCTTTTCTCCAACCATTGACAACTAAAGCTAATGGTAGAAAATGTTTTCAGCAAAACTAAAGCTGCGGTTAGAGGAAAATGTAGCTTATATCCAATATTCAATGCATGTATGACATCTATTGAAGATCTCCTACTTCATATATGAAAGAGAACGGCAGAGAGGAGACAGAATCATTCACTTGTTCCCTCCCGCAAATGACTCTTAAAATCTTCTTTTGTGTGCACTTTGAACTAAACAATGACCACTGGTGTCAAAATAGGTTAAATATCAATAAGCTCTAGCAGATTCATTATTAAAGCAGGATTATCAGACAATGTGGTGACAATAGCAATGATGACAATAACAGTGATGACAAACCTGGGCAGTGCGATCGTGGAATCAGCTGTTCCATGAAAACACACTTGCCACTACTCATCTTATCCACACAGAAGTCCTATAAAGTATCTAACATTGTTATCAACAGCTTACTAATAAAACGAAGACCCACTGAAGGTGAGCTCACTTCGATCGCTATTAACACGAAGTTGAGATTCACAAAGGTGGAAGATAACATAATTTTACAACAGTTGGTGTAGGACACCTATTGGAAGAATAGTGACAGGGCGTCCAGAGAACAGCAAGGCTGAGAAATAATTCTCCACCAGTGTTTCTGCTCTCCTCTCTTCCTGCTTCATCATTAGACCACAGCCTGTGTCACCGTCTTTTGGCAGATCGCCGCTTGTAATGGGTTTGCTGTAATTCAGGATTACTGATGATGGTAACCTTTTTGTTCTCTGCTCCCTCATGAATACTGAATCATGCCCCTGTTACCTAGGAGACAAATAAAAGAAACTAAGGCAAAACAAACAAACCCAAACCTTTCTAATCCCCCACCATCTCATGAGACCTTTGAAATCACTCTATTACGCTACTTGGTAAGTGACATTTTGCTCTTAAGTCAATCACTTTCATATTTGATGCTTAATTGATTTAAATGCATAGAGTTACAAAGTGCACATACAAATTCTTGGTAGTTTCCATTTGAAAAATAAAAGGATGACTCATGAGGCTTTCCTTTTCTGATAAACACGCTTAGTACAAAAACACTTGAGCCTGTGTTTTTTTCCATGTCTGCAACTATGAAGTGTTCCTGCCTGGTAGTGGCTGATTGTCAGCTAAGACTTTATAGCACTGAGTTGAGAATAAATTTAGCTATTAGAAACAAGATGCAAATTTCCCATAGACAGGTGTAGGCTTCCTTGATTTCCTGTTCAGGGATATGCCATTTGCTGCCTACTTGCCTACTCAGCTTTCTTTCCGGGCATCTGCAACATAGATATTTGCAGTTCAAGGGGCAATTGAAAGAAAATAAATAAATAAATAAGAGGTAATAAGTAAGTTTCAGAAGTTCTTTAATTTCCCTATCTTAGAAGTCTGCATGTATAGTAATACAATTTCACCTTCCATCTGCTCTGTCCCCTTGACCCACACACAAAGTCTCAATGTGCAAAAAGAGAGAAACTGATTAGATCTGGTGTTTCCCTGGGTTGACATGGACTAGAGGACACAGGGCATCAAGCCGTGGTTAATAACAAGGTCATTTTTTAGCGCCTCTCCATGCCTAAAGCAGTTCATTGTGACAATATCTGGAAACACTGGCCTTGAGCTAATTTCTAAAGAAAAAGAACAAAGACACTGGAAGATGCTTCCTCTCCAACAGACATGTGTTGAAAAGTCACTTGGTGCATGTCCAGATTTCTGTCTCTCCCTGACTTTTTTATCTTTTTTCTCTTGGATGAGCCCCCCGTATCTCTAGTTTGACCACTGATACATGTGTATAGATTATTCTATTTTCAAACTAGGGATTCTGTTTGAAACGGGCCAAATCTGCACCTGGAAAAACTGGCAAGGTAGCCAAAAGTATAGCTTTATTAACTCCCTAAGCACAGTTCCTCTTCTTTATAACTTTCTTTAGAAATTGTGCTAATAATAAAAACACGTTTTTAGTGAGCAATTTTGGGTTCACAGGCTTCTGCTTGCGTTGCTGAAAAGGCAGTAGCTTCAACTGGATGTCAAATAGCAATACAGTGTATTCAACTAGGGAAGAGTGGTCACAACTATTAGAACTACCTAAATCACTCCTATAATTTGTGATGTGGAAAGCACAGAAAACAACCTCACATAGAATTGGAAAGAACTCCTGGGACAATATCTCCCATAGCTACAGCTGTTTTAGAAGTTCCAGCATGATTAAGAAGTCTGTTTCAGGTGCAGTGCAATAGTGTAGTGGTTAAAGTCCTCACCTTTAACTTGCCCGGATCGCATATAGCCGCCGGTTCTAATCCCGGCAGTCCCACTTCCCATCCAGCTCCCTGCCAGCTCCCTGCCAGGAAAGCAGTGGAGGACAGCCCAAGGACTTAGGACCCTGCACTCATGTGGGAGACCTGGAAGAAGCTCCTGGCTCCTGGCTTCGGATTGGCTCAGCTCCAACCATTGCAGCCGTTTGGGGAGTGAACCATCTTACAGAAGATCTTCCGCTCTGTCTCTCCTCTTCGCTGTATATCCGCCTTTCCAATAAAAAGAAAGAAAGAAAGAAAGAAAGAAAGAAAGAAAGAAAGAAAGAAAGAAAGAAAGAAAGAAAGAAAGAAAGAAAGAAAGAAAGAAAGAAAAAAACTGTTTTATCTTCTCCTTTGTTTAAAATAAGACCACAGACTGCTAATTCAGCAGATCAAAATAATACAGACTTCCATAGAAGAAATATATGATGTCTATGGGTTTATTTTACCAATGATTTCAGAATTTTTCATCTAGTTTTAATTAATTAAGTGAAGAAGCTGAGAGATTTAGAGAATTAGAAAATGTTAATAAAATCAAAATGCTCTATTTTCACTAATATTTACACAGATTAATTAGCAGTAATGTTTCAAGGCAGTAGTAACTACTAGAATTTACTATCAAAGTGCAATACCATTATGATATTTGGCTGCTGAGTCGATGAGCACATGCATGGCTTAGAGTCCATGAGCAGCACTCACTGGAGTGTTTTGTTGGGCGCACTTAGAGATGCAGAGAGGAAGAAAAGTAGAGGAGGCCAAGCAAAGGTCCTACAAACCTAGAAACGTAAACAGGCTGTTTGCAGTGCATAGACTACTCTGAAACTGGAAAGCCCTTCAGAAACTGGTTAGGTCTTCATACCATGAATACATCAACCCTTAGACGTGGGCTCTCCCAGGAAGAGTAACTGACAAAAAAGAATGATAGCTAGTTATAGCAACAAGCACAAGTCCTAACAGAATAGTTTTTGAAATTCACAAGTATATTCTGAGTGGCACATTGTATAATCTACTGCAACACATATGCATTAAATCTAATATTTAGTTTTGTTTAGATAGAAAACATAGAAATTCTGGAATAGAACACCAAATGAACCCCAAAGAATATTATACAAAAATGATGAAGTATTTGGGGCTGAGAATAAAGCACTGGCTCACAGTTAACAGAATTTACTAGTTCCTTAATATTTCTAGAGACAAAATTAAATTTCCTAAATTCTGTTGAAAAACAAATGGAACAAACAACTTTGAAAAGGAATTACAGTAAAATTACTCAAAACTTAAAGAGCTACATATGTTCTTATGTTCACTTCTAAGGTAAACTTTCATGCATAGTTTATCTTAATTATATAGCATGCACATTTGTTATAAATATGCTTAACTTAATTTACCTTTTAAAAACTTCCTGAGTTCATGCAATGTCAGTTAATCCTAATTATTTTAAAATCTGCCTTTGGTCAAAGTGTGTGTGCTTAATGTACAATTTGACACACAACCATCATAACTCATTTATTATTTGTAATTTTACCTGATAGGAATAACTCTACATATTTGAACATTTATTTGAACATTTCAGCATTTCCACATTCTTTTTTATTATGTAACATTTCAGAAAGCCTATGCATGTTTTTTGAATCCTAACATTTTGTATCAGTTATCATTTACATGAGATGATTAACAATACACATGTTGCACATGCATACCCATAATTATATTGAAAGTCAATTATATATCAATGTTTACAATGAATTGCAAGATTTATAGAAGACATAAATAAACT
Organism: Ochotona princeps; assembly: GCF_030435755.1. Lineage (NCBI taxonomy): Eukaryota > Metazoa > Chordata > Mammalia > Lagomorpha > Ochotonidae > Ochotona > Ochotona princeps. The sequence continues at coordinate 77,454,009 of NC_080832.1, forward strand.
ACCTGACTCTCTTTTTTAAGCCAAAAGAAATTGAGTAGAGTTTGCATCTGGTCACCATTGACTATTTGGGTCTCGTCAAAGCAGCTGGCTTGCAGCAGGCCCTCAGTAACCTTTTTGTAAATGCTGAAAAAACTGGTAAATGTCAATTTTGGGAAAGTAAATTGGCTTCACTTTCCAAACATGAGGGGTCCTGCTTTATTTCTATCTACCTTAGATGAAAAGCTGACAAGAAACATTTTTAAGCAGTAGATCTAACTGACATAATAATAATGTATTTTTCCATAGCACTCAATAATGGAACAGATTTTTCTGTCCACTTAAAAACAAATTAGTTATTTCCACTGAAAAAACATAAAAATAAAGTCCAGTGCTGGTGCCATGGCACATAAGGTGAAGTCTCAGCCTGCTGTGGCAACATCCCATACAGGAGTCAGTTCAAGTCCCAGCTGCTCCTTTTCTAATCTAACTCGTGCTAATGGCCTGGGAGAGCAGCAGAGAATGACTCAAGTGCTTGGACACCTGAACCCACATGGAGAACTTCAAAGAAGCTTTTGGCTTCAGATCAGTTCAGCTCTGGCTTCTGCGGTCATTTAGGGAGTAGACCAAGATATAGAAGGTGTCTACGTACGTGTGTGTGTGTGTGTGTGTGTGTGTGTGTGTGTGAGACTTCTCTATAAATTGTCTTTCAAATAAATTAAATAAATCCTTTTAATGCAGTCTAATTTTTATTTTAGCATATTATATAGCAATAGTACTAGACATAAAAAGTTAAAAATTTGGAGATTCTACAAAAATTTGTCAGCAGTCTAGCAAAAAAGAATACGGAGGGCTTTCTTGCCTTTATTCAACACCTGTTCACTCCCACTTCTTAAAACCAAAATGAGTTCCCCAAAAATAAGTAGGAAAAAAAATGAAAGAAAATGTAGAATGTGCAAATACACATTATTGCCAAAAAAAAATAGTCACATTATTACAAAACACAAACATAAACTCAGATTGGACATGACACAAAAATATTGCACATGGATGTTTTGCCAGATTGCAAGTACCAAAATCCAACCACCCCCTTGTCTTAAGTGCTATAGTTACTACACTTCTCTCTAGAAATAGAAACATAGCCACTCTGTATTTATGTTCCATTAGTGGCTGAGTTCTGGAAGTCATGCCAAGAGGATTCCAGAAATGAAAAAAAAAAGATTTTGTATGAATCATCTCTTATGAGTCTCCATAAATCTACATCATTACCAAAATATGACCAAAATTGCTATATAAATACCCCAGAACTGGAACAGAAGAGAAAAATGGGCATTATGTCAGAATTCAAATAGTTTTGTAGGAAAGCTGTATTCATCTGGAAGTCTATGAAAAGCTTTTCTTGTTGTTTTGGGTTTCTTTTTTGCTTTTTAATGATATGCTGACTTGAATCTCAGAGCTCTGCAGGAGAAGATCCATGGAATAGGTCTGCACTCAATATTGTAACCATATAGTCCTTGTTTCCTCAATCCCTGAATGATAAGGGCTCGATTTACTTTTATTTTGTTTTCCATCGTTGATATAAAATTTTATTCAGTCTTCTAAAATAAAAGGGTATTTTTAAAGCTATTTTTCTTCCTGGAGTGACTGAATGTGTTCTTATTCTGATTTAACTGAAGTAAATTATTTGAACAAAGCTGTTTTTTTATTTATCTGTTTTTGCTTTTTTTTTTCCCCTTCTATTTTATTTTTAGTTTTAGGATACAATTCCATAGGTTCTTGGATTTTTCCCTCCTCCCTGCCCAAATTCCCTCCCCTCATACTAATTTCCCCATATCATTACTGTAGTATAGTCCTTTATAAGCAGTCATAAGTCCATCATTCTGCTACTTAAGTGTATGCTGAGATTACCAGCACAGACAACGGCAGAAGGTCTAGCATCCTGTTTTCAAGATACATTTAACAGTCTCACTGAAAGTCCTTTTTTGATTTAGAATCAGAGATGCATGCTATACCGTATCTTCACATTTGGATATAAAACTCTCTATAATGCAGTTGCTATACATTCCCTTAAATGAAAAGACATGAAGTAAAATCAACAACAGAAATAAAGTTTTTTTTTTTTAATTACAACACCATGGTTAAATAACATGCTACGGAATGACCAATGTGTTGATGAAAAACTAAAACAAGCAAACAAAAGATTGGAAAGAATGGTGCTACTGTGTGATCTATGAGTCAATGAAAATTTTAAAAAGAGAAAAGAAACTATCTTGAAGAAATGAAAGAGAAAAATATCAAAACCCACAGAGTGCAGCAAAAATAGTATTGAAAGAGCTATTGATCTTCTATTTTGCAGGAAGGTTGCTTTATATCAGAGGGAATATATGGTATTTGTCCTTTGGTAATTCATATATTTCACTGAGCATAATGGTCTCATGTTGGAACCATTTGGTTACAACTGGTACAATTTCATTCTTTCTAATGATTGAGTAGTATTCCATGGAGTAGATGTACCACATTTTCTTTATCCACTCCTCTTTGAATGGACATCTAGGTTGTTTCCTTGTCTTTCGTATTGTAGATTGTGCTACCATAAACATAGGGTTTTAGATCCCCCTCTCATTAGCAGTTTTCGTTTCCTTTGGATACATTTTTAGAGGCAGGATAGCTGAGTCATTTGGCAAGTTTATTTGGAGTTCTTAAGCACTTTCTCTACTGATTTCCATAGTGGTTGTACTAGCCTACACCCCCACTAGCAGTGCAAGAAGGTACCTTTTTCCCCATATCCATGACAAAAGATATTATTAGTAGAATTCTGAATATAGGGCAACCTCATTGGAGTTAGGTGGACTATCATTGTGGTTTTCATTTGTAGCACCCAGACAGCTAGGGAGCCTTAACATCTTTTCATATGTCTGTTAGCCATTTGAATTTGTTCTTTTGAAAAAAAAGTTTTTTTTTTCCCCCACTGTTACTGGGTTTCTGAAGCTTTTGTAAATCCTTGATATTAATCTCTTATCAGTTTTGTAATGTGCAATGATTTTCTCCCACTTCATTTATTGCTTTTTCACTTTTTTGATTGTTTCCTTTGCTGTACAGAAGCTTCTCAACTTAATATAGCCCCATTTCTTTATTTTGACTTTCACTACCTGTATTTTTGGTTTCTTTTTCAAGAAGTCTTTCCCCATTCCTATACTTCAGAGAGTGCTTCCTATGTATTCCTCTAAAGGTTTTCTGGATTCCAGGTGCAGATTTGTATAAGATGACAGACGTTGAGGGGGGGGGGGGTGTGTCTTTTTTCTTATCTCTGCAGGCTGCTATTCAATTGTCCCAAAGGCATTTGTTGAATAGACCAGCCTTTTTCCTGGATTGTTTCCAGTTTTCTTGTCAAAGATTAGTTGGCAATACAAGCATGTGCTCCCTTCTGGGTTTCTATTCTGTTCCATTGATCTTCTCTGTTTCTATAACAGTACCAGACTGCTCTGATGGCCACTGCTCTGTAGTATGTCTTGAGGTATGGAATTGTGATTCCTCCAGCTTTATATTCTGTAGGATAGATTTGGCTATTCACTGCCTCTTGTGTTTCCAAATAAACTTTCGTATCTTCATTTCTAGTTCTGAGAAGAATATTGCTGGAATTTTGATTGGGAATGCATTGAATCTGTATATTGCTTTTGGTAATATGGACATCTTGATGATGTTGATCCTAGCGATCTAGGAACTTGGTTTCTCCATTTTTCAATGTCTTCTTATATTTCTTTCTTTTTTAATGTTTCATAACTTTCATCATAGAAGTCTTCCACGTATTTTGTTAGCTTAATTCCTAACTATTTAAGATTCCTCTCCTCTATTTTAATAGGGAACTCTACTTACAAATTCTTTCTCAGCTACAGAGTTATTTCTGTATATAAAGCCATTGATTTGTGCTCATTAGTTTTGTATCCTACTACCCTGAAAAAGTCTCTTATGAGTTCCAATAGTCTCTTGACTGAGTCTTTTGGTTCTCCTATGTAGAGAATCATGATTTCTGCAAATAGGAATAATTTGAATCCTTCAGTTCTGATTTGAATTCCTTTACTTTGTTTTTCTTGCCTAATAGCTTTGGCAAGGACTTCCGATGCTATATTGAATAGCAGCAGTATTGGAACTGGACATTCTTGTCTAGTTCCAGTTCTTCGTGAAAAAGCTTCCAGTCTTTCCCTATGCTTCCAGTCTTTTCCTATGTAGTATGATGTTCGTTTTGGGTTTTTCATAAATTGCTTTGATTGTGTTATAGAATGTTCCTTCTATGTCTACCTTGCTTAAGGATTTTAGTATGAAGTGGTATTGGATTTAATCAAATCCCTTCCTTGGATCTATTGAGATGATCATATGGTTTTTATTTTTCAATTTGTTGACAAGGTGAATCACATTCATTGGTTTGTGAACACTGAACCACTCCTTCATGCCAGAAATGAATCCCACTTGGTCCAGGTGAATAAGCTGCCTGATGTATTGTTGGATTCTTTTCACTAGTATTTTGTTGAAAATCCTTGTATCTATGTTCATCAGGGAAAGGCTCAAATTTAAATAGCATATGCTTTTAGACTGTATGTAAGTATAGTCTATTTTATTAATCATGCTCCACAAAAGAAAATTTTCCTCCAGGAAGATTTAATATAAATAATATGTATGAATATTGAATATAAATAATTAATATATTATTCTCAGTACTAGATATTGAGATACACATAAATATTACATTTCTTTGCTCTTTAAGCTAAAAATCTCCTTACAAAGGCACTTCAACATTTTCCTAATATTTTATTTTAGTTTTTCAAATACTTTATGTCTTATTTTTTAAAGAAAACTATTCTGGGCTCACAGGTGTCTGGGTTATGGCATGGATGGCGGCATATAGGGATTTGAGGGCTCTCCTCAAGGTGAGGAATGACTTCAGAGGGACTTACGTGGACAGGTCCCTGTGCCTACAAACCAGAGCCTCCTCAGTGTTTTAGAACAAAGGAGAGTATACCCAGATGCAAAAATAAGATATGGCAGTCCATGGGGCCTGCAGAGAATAGCCACAGATTTTCCAGGGAACTGAGTAGGTAGATGAGCGAGAGGGAGGATCACGGAGGAAGTATTTTGCAGGTGAGGAATGAATACTGAGGCACTTCCATCAACATGGCAACTGTACTTGCAGGTAAGCAATTGTGCAGAGACTGAACAGTTTGGAGGGAGGAACTGGAGAACATTTTAGGGTCAGATGAAACCACCATCAACCCACATATGGGACCAGAACTGGGGTAGATGGCATTGACCACCTCCAAATACCACTCACTGACACACACTAAAGCTGGAGCTGGGTGACTGCCTGGCAGGGCTAAAGCACAATACCTGCCAGTGAGAATATGAACCAGAGATTGGCAATGTTGGACTGGACCATGACACTAACTAACACACGAGGGAATCAGGTCTGGGGCAGAATCTGTGAGGATGTATGTGGGTCCACCCCTGTGGAACTGCAATATCCGCTGCTTTGCTTAAGAGCTGAAGATGGTGATGACCATGGAACCCTCTGACATTCATGGGTACTGGGTTTGAAATAGGCTGGGCTGGTCCAGGCTTTAGCACCCACAGGCACACCCAAGAATGAGGTATGATGTAGGCCATACTGTAACATCCACCACCTCAAACATAGGCTGGGATGGAGGGCCTAGACTATGCTGGCTAAGGGCTAGCATCTGCCGGCATTTGTGGGATCTCTGGGAGTGGACCCGGTGGAGGAACTTGGGAAACCCCTAGTGGGCCATGGCTCCCACTGGTGAACATGATGTGATCCAGGCCTGAATGTTGGTCAGGCTGAGTAGGGTAGCTCTACACATTGGCAAGTGTGTGAAATGGTTCTGGAGAGTGGCAGACTGGGCATGGACATGACAACCTTAAACCACTGGCAAATGCAGGAGCCAGATTGGAGTACGGGTTATGCCAGGCTTGACTATCACACCTACTGGTATGCATGAGTGAGAGATGGGAGCATATTAAGCAGGACTCAGCTACAGCACCTGCCAGTCAGTGTTGGGACAAGGGGCAGGTCAGGTCAGGTCAGGCCAGGCTGCAGCATCCAATGGAAAAGGCCAAGACAGAGGATGGACTATTCCAAGCTGGGTCAGAGTGTGAGATTTACTCACACTCACATTAATACAAGACATGTAAAGCTGGTGTCTGGGAACAGGCTCAGTTAAGGAGCTAAGAGGATGCTCCAACTGGGTTATGGTTCCCACTGGTGAGCACAGGACTGGAATAGGCATAGAGGCACGGGTTGTACATGGCTGCAGTATCCCTCAGTATGGGTGTGGACTGACTCTGGAGTGTTGCAATCTGGGCTGGACTCCAGCACATAGTTGATACTCATGAGAATCAGATGGATGTAGGATGGGCTGGGCTAAGTCTAAGCTTCCCCTGAGCCACACGACAGCTGTGTCTAGGTGTGGCTTCGCTGTAGCACCCAAAAGCAAGAACTAGAATGTGTGTGAGCCAGTTGGACAAGATCACTGTTCCTGACACAACAGGAGGTAGACCAAGTTAGCTTGGGCCAGGAATCCACTGGTGTGCACAAGAGACACCACTGGGAGAAGACCTAATGGAAGAGCTTGGGGAACCCCTTTCTTGGGATGCAGTCCCTGCAGGTGAGCGCAAGGTAAAGAGCAGCTCAGAGCAGGCCAGGTTACAGTACCTCCAGGCATACGTGTGGCTTAGGTGTGGGGGTGGACCCGGTCATGCCAGTTCATAACACCAACTGGCAGATCTAAGAACCAGGACAGACTAGGTTGGGCCACAGCGTCAGCCGGTAAACATTAAGGCCAGGAATGTGGGCTGACTGGGTGGGGTTGGATGGCAGTACCCACCAATATAAGGTGGTACTGAGGACAGGCTTTTTTGAGCCAGACTATAGCAACCACTGGCAAATGCTGAGGTGAGATGGCTCATGCCAGTCTGAGTCCCAGAGCCCAACAGCACACGCAACACCTGGTGGGGGGACAGTAAGTGCGACCCCAGTGGAACAGCTGTAAGGACTCTTCCACAGGGCTACTGCTCCTGCTGGTGAGCATAAAAGCTGGAACTGGGGGAAGACCAGTCTGGGCAGGGCTACAGCACCTCTTGGCCTGCATGTGAATTGGATTAGGGGAGAGCTAGGCGGGGCTAACTAACCATCCACAGTGCAGGCATGAGGCAGAATAAGGACAGGCTGGTTGAGCTGTGCTACATCATCAGCTGACAAGTGCTGCGACATGGGGCAGATCCTGTCAAGCTAGACTATAGAACAACCTGGGGAGTGCAAAATCCCAGTCTTGGAGTGAACCCAGTAGGTAAACTGTGGGCATCCCTCTGATGGGCTGCAACTCCCAATGGCAAGCATAAGAATCAGGACTGGGAGCATGCTTGGGTAGACAGGTCATGACAACTGCTGGCATGAGCGTGGGCAGGAGGGTGGAGTTGGTTGGGATGAGTTAGGCTTCAAGGCCCAATCACATAGGTGAGACCTGAACAGGAGGTGGGACAGACCAGGCCAGTCAACAGTATGTGCTGGCAGACACAGAAACCAGGGCTAGGGCCAGCCCGTTAGGGGTTATCTGGAGTCACTCTAACTGGGCTGCAGTCTGGGAGTACCAACTGTGTGGTAGGTAGTTTGGGCTAGGTTGCAGCACTCATTGATTTGCATAAGAGATGGGGCTGGAGATAGATCTGACCTAGCAATTGTAATTACCACTATGGAAACAGACTGATGTGGGTGACAGAATGAACTGGAACCCGTACAGGCCAGCTCGTATACAACAGAGAAGTCTGAGATCACCTTGGCCAAGATTGTTTTGAGGGTCCTACCCACTAAACTCCTGGACTGATAACTCGTACTGTGGTGAGAGTGACAGGACCTGTCTTCTGACAATAGAGTGCATCTGTCAAAACTAGACCTCTTTAGTGGCTTTGACAAAGCATTGACAACATAACCCAGAGGCACATGGAGAATACGTCAAACCATTGAAGCCTGCAGAAGACACCTGGTACCATAGCAAAAGAAGGAGGGCAAAACAAATTGATCAACTACCCCAGTGAAGCATGACAGCAAATATCTAAACAGAGACTCAGAGGTGGACTATGTCAACCAATGCAGCTTGAAAAGATATCCTCAATCTTGCCTCTGCAAGATCGACAGCATTTCAGAACAATTGAAAATATTTGGGCAGAACCCTTGAGGCATGCTCCACATCAGGGACTTTGGGATAAAGTGGCCGTTTCCCATCCCTGGGTGCCGAAGTGGTTGGTAGGCTGGGTGTGGCTTCTCCCCTGGTCTCTCCCCTTCAGCCAGACACAGGAAGAAGAAAAAGAAAATGTGAAAATAAAGGTGTCACATATCTTCCTCCAATCCTGGACCCTTTCCACCCTAATCAACTGTGTGAACATCATCAAAAAATAGTTTTTTTTATGAAAGAAAACTATTCTATATATTCAGTTAGTAATATTTTGTACCAGATGTATTTGTTCTCTTTGATTCTTTCACCCAAGTTACCAGCCATAGATCTCTTCAATAGTGACTATACAATTTGGCCTGTCTTATCTTACTGCAAACAATCACCCTCTATTCTTAATACTATTGAGAAATAGTATCAACTATTTCTGAAACATTGGTAAAGAAACTTGCCTATGATGAAACTCTTTTTCTGTTCAATTATTTTTTTCACTTAAGTAGCTCTCAACTCAGAATGTCATTTCTATATCCTTTACAATGGCCTGTAAGTGTTTTTTTTTTCCCAATGGGACCTATCTAAATAAGTTAAGTTTTGCTGAAAAGCTTTATGTAAGCTCATACATAATGAAGTTAAAAATCTGCAAAGCAATTACTTAGTGTATTCATGAATGACTATAAAATGACTCAAGTATCAATAATCCTGAGACAACCAGATGAAAAGTATAGGTGCAATTGTTTTCATCATATTCACCAATGACTATAATTTAAGTTCCTATTTTTCACGTGTTTATTATTTTACTTGTAATTGGAGACACACAAATCTGAAAGCTGTTCCAGCAATCTTCAGAAACAGTTTATAGTCAAAGGTAGCATAGGTCAGAATTTTGTTATCCACTGCAGATTTTTGCCATGAGCTAACTTGGTTCATATTCCTCTATGTTGACACAAATCTGCAGATAACAAAAGATTCAGTGACATCTGGTCCACTACAACTTAGAAAATTCAGTCATCACTCAGGATTTCTTCCAAATGCTGCTGCTTCAGATCCACTTTCCACCCTGTGTGGTTCTGGTCTGCACACTGGAAGATGAATGTTAATCAAGTTCCTTCACCTTTAGCTTCACGTTAGGCATGCCAACAGGAAGCAGAAATATGACCCTGGAAAATGGAAGACTAAAATCCTGGCACTTTTACACTAGTTCCTATTATTGTTTTCTTTGATTTGTCACTTTCTTATTAAGTTTCTCCCCCCCACCCCCCAACATTTTTGTGTCTCTAGGAGGTTTTTCTTTCATTTTTATTTTATTAGGATGGCAGACAAACACAGAGATATCTTCCATTTACTGGAATATTCTCCATATGCTTACAATAGCAAAGGGGTAGGCCAGACCAAAGACAGGAGCCTGCAATTCCATAGAGCCCTCCCACGTGGGAGGCAGAGACACAAACACTCAAATCATTTTCTGCTGCCTTCCAGGATGTGCATTAGCTGGAAGCTGGGTCCAAAGTGGCGGAACCAGGACATAACCAGGCATTGTGATACAGGATGCAAGTGTCCCAAGCCTGATCTTATTTCTGTAGAATCCATTAAAACTTGCTCTCATCATTACTTTAACTCTAGCAATGATAATATTTAATAGTTTCCACTACTCCTGGGTTCTAGAATTTCCATATTATCTGCCCATACCTTTTCAAATGGTAGCTTTATCATATCTCTTGAAGTTATCAAATTTGAGACTGTTACCTGATTTGTGTGGGGACTTTGGTAACAGAGTATCAATAAATCTTGACAGTAAGATTGCAAGCATAGTCTGTCTTGAAAGAAGAAATACATGGTTTACTGCTTCTCTCTTACCCAAGGTCCAAAAAAAGAAGAGTAGCAGAATTTTAAGTAAGAACCAGACTCTTGCTTTTACTAGATTGCCAATAAAATTTTCCTGAAAATCTCATGAAAATAAAAACACCTCAAGTGTGCCAGGCATGGTATTCTAGTGGCTAAAGTCCTCACCTTGAATGCACCAGGATCTCATATGGGTACTGGTTCTTGTCCCAGCTGCCCTACTTCCCATCCAGCCCCCTACTTGTGCCTAAGAAAGCAGTCCAGGATGACTCAAAGCCTTGGGATCCTGCACCCATGTGGAAGACGTGGAAGAAGCTCCTAGCTCCTAAATTCAAATCATCTCAGCTCCCACCACAACTGGGGGATGAATCAGTGAACAGAAGATCTTTCTGTCTCTCGTTCTCTTTGTAAATATGACTTTCTAACAAAATATATATATATATAAACTTTAAAAAATAAGCACCTGACACAAACTGTAGTGTTTTATCTGCATCCAATAAAATTACCATGACATACCACATATTTATCTGGTGGTATTTTAGAGGAGCTTACTTTAGTACGTAAACTTACCCCCAAGTAATATGATTAAACTTCCTTTATAGTAGATTAATGAAGTTACTTGCCAGAATTAGTGAATCATTGAATATCAGCCCATTACTAAACTCTTCTTTACTAACAGAACATTGACACTGTCTCCAATTAAACATACAGAGGTCAATAGAAAGAAGTGTTTCTTTTTTTAGGTGTACCATCACACTTTATTTTTTCATTTTATTATTATTATTTTATGGTACAGTTCCATGGGCCCGGGATTTTTCTTATCCTTTCCTCAAATGCCCTCACACTCTCAATGAGTTGCCTATATTATTACGATAGTATAGTTCTTTATTTAAAATGTGTTTCCAGTTTATTATTATTATTATTTCATGATACAGTTCCATAGGCCCTGCAATTTCCCTTATCCTCCTTAAATCCCTTTTACCTCACTGAGTTCTTTTATATTATAATACAGTCTTTCATACACAGTCATATCTCCACCATTGCATGCATGGACAATGGCAGAGTCCAGCACCTTTTGTCAAAATATATTTAACAGTTTCATTGGGAATCCATCTTTGATCTGGAAGTAGAGATGCATACACATTGTATCCTCAAATCTTGATATGACAGTCTCCATTACACAGTCACTGCACATCCCCTTAAATGAAAAGCCACAAAACAAAATCAACATCAGGAAGAAAAACAGAAATTTACAATGATGTGAAGTTAAATAACATGCTGCTGAATGACCAATGTATCATAAAGAAATTAAAAAGAAAATCAAGACCTTATTGAAGAAAGTGATGCTACTGTATGATCTATGAGTCAGTGAAGAATTTAATGAGAAAGAGTTTTGAAGAAATGAAAGTAAAAACAAAAACATCAAAATCCATGAGATAACGCTTCCATAACCTTTGTTGGTGAGATGTGTCTGTTCTAGGTAACACGTAGACAGGTTTATATTTTTTGTTTCTGTGTTTGGTTGATTTTGTTGTTGTTTTGTCAAGTCTACTAATGTATGACATTTGACTGATGAGTTTAACCCATTTACATTCAAACTTAATGTAAATAGGTAGTAATTTGGTCCTGTAATTTTAGCAATGGGTTCTTCATTAATTTAGTCTTCTGTTGTCATTTTACTGGGAAGTTCTTCATTTTTGCCTCTGTTTTTGGTGGATGTTATTTATCTTCTCTATCAAGAGAACATCTTTAAGTATCATTTGTAAGGTAGGTTTAGAAGAGGCATATTGTTTCAACTTTTTTTTTACTGTGTAAGAATTTGATTTCATTTTCAAAGACAAAGGAAGGCTTTGCTGGGTATGTTATCCTGGGTTGACTTTTTTTTTCTTTTAGAATCTTGAACATGTTGCTTCATTCTCTTCTGGTCTGTAGAGTTTCCTCTGAGAGATCAGCTGTGAATTTAATTCTCATTCCTCTATATGACAATTTATTTTTTTCACATGCACACTTAAGGATCTTTTTCCTTCTGTTCAACTGAAGACAACTTGGTTATCATATGTTGTTGTGAAGATCACCTTTTATCAACCCTGTTGGGAATTCTGTTCCCCTCCTGGATGTTGTTTCTCAATTCCTTCTCCAAACTAGGGAAATTTTCCTGTATTATTTTATTAAATACATTTTAAGCCCAGCGTCTCTTTCTGTACCTTCTGGAACTCCCATAACTCTTATATTTGGCCTTTTAATAGTGTCTCTTAATTCTTGAAAACATTTTTTAGCTTGACCCAGTTCTGCTTCCAGCTTTTTAATTGTTTTCTCATTGTTAACAAGAAATATCTTCCAATTCTGATATTCTTTATTCTGCCTCCTTCATTCCATTATTGAGACTCTCCCCTGAATTTTTTGCTGTGTTGCATCCTTCATTCCCAATAATTCAGCTTGATTTTTTTTTCAGTGTTGTTATTTCCTGTGTGACAGACTCCTTAAACTCCTTGAACTCCTGCATGTGCTTCTTATTGTTGATAAAGAGTTTTATAATGAGTTTTCTGAATCTGTATCCCCATTTTCTCAATGTATTAGTTAACTCTGAAGCTGGCAAAGACTTTTTTTGCTCCTTTGCCAAGAAGTATTCAGTAATATTCATTGTACCTTTGTCTCTTCTTTTGCTGTTGGTCATCGTACTTCTAGTTAGCGGACTGTTGTCCTTGGGGCAGGCTTCTAAGCTGTGTAACCCACAGGTCTGCAATTCAGTTTTACTTATTGCAGTTGATACACACTTCTTGGTTTACAGTCACATGTGCCCCTTCCTCTGATGAGTTTCATGTTTTGGCTCTTAGGATAGACTTTTACCACTTTCATATTTTCACTACTTTTCAGCCCCAGCTCCTTGCTCACCACTCTCCACCTCCTGTGATCCTGTGCCGAGGCTGCACTATTGTCTGTATACTTTTTCTCCCACTCTGGTTTCAGCAGTTCCCAGGATTAGGGAGACACTAAGTGTTCTAAATAAATAGGTTGTTGGTGGAGCTGAACCTGCCAGAATCTGCTAGCCTTTAGATCTGACCACACAGAACTGTTTTGAGTTTATGATGTAAAAATCAGTATTATTTTCCCTTTGGAACCAGTGCAATGCACTGAGAGCATTAATTTGCTCCCAGCTCAGCACATGCACAACTCCCTGTTGTCCCTTCAGTCTTAAAGTCTTTGTCACACTGTACAAAATGGCATCTGATATGCCACTTATGGAGTTCTCCATCTACTGGCTGTTAAGTCTGGGGCCTACCCAGACCTATTTTGGATGGAACCTGAAGGACACCACATTGTTGCAATTCACTGAGCCAGAAATGAGTTTGCTCCTAGCTTAGTGCACGCATAGTCCTGTCCCATAATCTTTGCCTCCCTACACAAAATGGTGCTCAATTCACTCTGCTTGGGGATTGGGATGTGAAATCCACCCTGTTGCTGCATCATCACTTTAACATCTGTTGCTCTGTCTCTGATCCTTGTGGAATCAAACAAGTCAGCAGGATGGGCAGCTCTTTGCCTGGGTTCCCCTGCTGAGCTCCTGGTGAACTGCTCTTCCCACTTTTTCGCTGGTGGAGGTTTGTCTGCCAACTGAGTTCAGATTGCTGCTTGCTGAATGCCATCAAAGTATCTGTCACTACAAGACCACACCATCGTCTCTGCTGTTTTCTTGTGTCCATCAGTCCCCAGGAGGCCCTCTGCCATCAGCCTGTCCTCTTATTTCATGGGAAATGTGCCCTCTCTGCTTCACCCTGGTTAATGTTTCTCTCTTGGTTTAAATGTGTCCTTACCCTCTTCTATCATCTTGATTCTCTGTCAAAAGAAGTATTTTTTGACATCTCTAAAGCTACACTGTAGCTGCAAAGCAACTCACATTTTCTTAGGAATTGATGGCTGCTTTCCCACTCATGGCTATTCCATCTCCACTTTATTCTGCTGCCCCTAAAACAAATATGATTTAGGTTCCCATTTTCTCAGCTGAGCCTGCTTTTTGACAGTAACCATAGAAATCTAGTCACCACATCCTTAAATCCTTTTGATAATCATTCAGCACAAAGCTAAACCTCTGTAAACAGTCCTTCCCTATCCTTTCATACAAGTTACGTTTTTGCAGTATGTACGTATCACTTGCTATTACAGCTAAATGTGACTTGCTTTTTGAGCATGATATTATGTTATGACCATAAAGATTTCAGTCAAGGAGCAAGTGTTCCTTTCACATGCTCTCTAGCTCTACCATTTTGTGTCACATTCCTCATGGAAGCTGGCACACAGTCCTAAGTGCTTGAAAGTGCCTCATAGTTTACATTTCCCTGGAGCGTAGCCTTAACAATGATTCAGACTGCACAACTCTAACTGCTCTATTTCCCTCTCAAGGCTACTATTGATGGGACAGACATTTGGTGCAGCAGTTAGAGTATCTCTTAGATACCCGGGTTGGTTTTTCTGCTCTGTTCTCCATTCTAACTCTTTACTAATATACTCATTGGAAAGGAACAAACAACTGAATGAAGACTTGAGACATGTACATATGTTGAAAACCCAGGTTATGTCCCAGCTCTTGACTTCCGCCTGGTCTAGCCTTGACTGTTGTAAGCATTTGGGGAATAATTATCAGGTGGGAGATATCTCTTTTGCACTTATTTTTTACTCTCCCCTTCAAATAAACTAGACTAAAAGACATCCCTAAAACAGAATATGTGCACAGCTCCATGTGAGACTGACCCAAAGTCACTCTCCTTTTTTTAAAAAGGATTTATTTATTTATTTTATTCCAAAATCAGATATATAGAGAGGAGGAGAGACAGAGAGGAAGATCTCCATCCAATGAGTCACTCCCCAAGTGGCCACAATGGCCAGTGCTGCACAGATCCAAAGCTGGAAGCCAGGAACTTCTTCCAGGTATCCCATGCAGGTGCAGGATCCCAAGGCATTGGGCCGTCCTCAACTGCTTTCCCAGGCCATAAGCAGGGAGCTGGATGAGAAGTGGAGCTGCCGGGATTAGAACCAGTGCCCATATGGGATCCCAACATGTTCAAGGTGAGGACTTTAGCTGCTATGCTACCGCACTGGGCCCAAAGTACCTCTCTTTTGTATTTACTTCTATGATTGAGTTTTACTGGTTTGCTTTCTTTCCATCTCTCTAATTGTTTTTTTTTTTCTGGGAATGCTTCTTAATACTTTTCCGTGAGTCATGAATTACATAAAACACATTAATCAGGCCCTGGTGGAAGTGAGAGCTAGAGAGAAAGAGGAAATTATGCAGGATCCTATCTTGAGGACAGAGGAATAGTAGCAAGACAAAGAGTCTGTAGAGGAGCGGATGGAGGTGGCACTACAAAGACTTTATTTTGATACCACTGTGGTTGAACTGACCAAAAAACTCATTGAAGAAAATGTTCAACCACAAATTGCATCTAACAATGTCAGTGTACGGAAATAGTCTAAGAGGGAGTTACAAACAGCGATGGATATTTCAAAAGCAGCTATCACTCCAGATTGTGTCTAGTGAGAAGAGACATTAACGAGAAATAATACTAGAAACCCTGTGTCTGGCATGCCAGAGGAGGCATGAGCCCGTAAGAACACAGACTCAAAGACTCAGAGAGCTCTGACGGCAAATGGAAAACACTGTCCACATTTTCAGTCATCATATTTCTCTCTTAAACTTTCAGCCACTGGCCACAATTCCATGGAAAATAATTAGAAAAAATAAAAACTTTTAAAAATATTTTTGTTCATTGAAGTTTTCTCATGGTCTGTAAACGAATTGTCCTATAAACTGGAGAAAATTCATTCTTCTATTATCGATGTAGCTGGGTTTAAAAAAAATGGGAAGTCCTCTCAATGATTTCTATATAGGAGGAGCCTAAGGTATGAAAAATAGTTGGCATTGATTACATATTAACATGCATGCACCAAAGTGAATCCATTTCCTAATGTTTTCTTGTGGAGTTAGTCTTTCTTTTAGCTCCTTTTGAAACAAAGATGAGATGAATATAGCAAAAGATGCAGCCATGAATCCTGGGGGCTCAGAAACTGCCTTGACCTCCTTAGCAATAACCAAATGAATGAGATTTTAGGTCATAGAGAAATGAAACAGGAGCCTGCAGAAATAAATCCAGAAAGAGCATAGTAATGTTATGATGGGTTTTTTCTGATAGCTGTAGAAATTAAGACAAATTTAATACTGTCACTGACATTGAAAACTTGTACATGCTAGGGAATTAGTCTTAGAAAAATGTTTTTCTATTAAATTTTATATCTAACATATCACCACACACCCTTATGTCACATTGAAAATACTGTCTTAGGAAGAAAATTATATGAGGGTATTTTAAAAGGTTTGTGGAAAAATCAGAAGTCAACCTGACTGACTTTCAGGTTAACGTTAACCAGCAAATTTCAACCTTAAAAAATAGAGGGAGTATAAGGCAAAAATGTAATAAAGTAAACTGAACAAAAAGGATATGTTGTTAAAAAGGATTAATAAGATGGAACACTTTGCCGTACAATGGATTATGCCTGCGCTCACAGTCCAGTTATTGGAACAAAAATTCTCTGACATTGATGCAAGTATTTTTCATAATATAAATTTTCCATGAACTTTTTAAAGATACTTTATATAATCCCATTTAGGAAAGAAAAAGAATAGACAGCTGAAGCTAAATAAGAATCTAAAGCCAGATGACTCAGTAATTTCATTATATGTGTATTTTAATGAGAAATAAAAATCAGTACCCAGAAGAGATTAGCAGCTCCAAGTTCATTGTAGCTTTACCCACAAACAGCAAAACAAAGAAAGAGCCGATGTCTACTATGGAAATTATGATACATTCCCAGTTTTTTTTATCATATATGTTTAACATGTGTTTCCATAGTATTTTTAAAGCCCCTTTTCATGCATGAATTTCAAAATAATTTTGTCTTTTAAATGGATTTTAAATGAACTTTCTGAAAGATCCTTCTTATATGTGCAGTGTACTCTTTGTAAAGAAAACCATTTCTTGCAAAAACAGGCCTTAAACTGGAGGACACTGTGCTCAGTGAAATAAACCAAACAGAAACACCAGTTATTGAACATTCATAAGTAGAATTCAAAAAATCAACAACTTGTAGAAACAGAGATTGAAAAGTGGCTGCCAAGAACAGGGGACAGAGCAACTAGGGAAACAATTTACTTAGTGGTATGATAACAAGTTTCCAGACTCTGATGTAGAGCATGAGTGGTAATGGAGAGGTGAATCTGATTGCCCCAGCATCACACAGTTACACATATATAACAGTGTTATATTGCATATCACTAATATCTGAGTATTCTATTTTATTAACATTTATCTATTTTTATTGGAAAGACAGATATATATAGAGGAGGAGAGACAAAGAGAAAGATCTTGCATCAGAATGTTCACTCCCCAAGTGGCCGCAACGGCTGAAGCTGAGCCAATACGAAGCCAGGAACCAGGAGCTCTTCTGGGTCTCCCACGCAGGTACAGGGTCCCAAGGCTTTGGGATGTCCTCAACTGCTTTCCCAGGCCACAAGCAGGGAGCTGGATAGGAAGCGGGGCTGCCAGGATTAGAACCGGCGCCCATATGGGATCCCGACATGTGCAAGGCGAGGACTTTAAGCACCACGCTATCGTGCTGGGCCCTCAGTATTCTATTTTTAAATCTTTTAATTTAAAATAAATAAAATCATAATTTAAAATATTCAGGGCTCACATAGTTCAGAAGGAATATGAATTTTAAACAATTTTTCTGTCTGTTATTACATATCATGTCCTTATCCTTGGACTCAAGTTATATTGCTATTTCCACTTCTGTAACGCCAAAGGAAGTTTAAAGATTGCTGCAAACAAAAAAAAAAAAAAAAAGGAAAAAAGTGCATGTTTCCCAGCAATAGGATACTCAAGATTTTTTCTTTATTCTTCAACATATCTGGACAACAAATCCAAAGCAATAGAAGGGTCATATTGAGAAGCCTCAAAATCAGTTATATTTTTCTTAATGATTTTTTTGAAAGAAAGGCCAAGTTACAGAGATGGGGCAGGGGCAGAAAAATATAGAAGTCTTCTTACTGGGGATTACATCGCAAATGGCCACAGCTGCCAAGTCAGGGCCAGACTGAAGCTGGGAGCCAGTAGCTTCTTCCAGGTCTGCCCTATGAGTGCAAGGTCCCAAACACTTGGACCACCTTATTCTGCTATCCCCGGTTCATTAACAGGGAGATTGGTCAAAATAGAGCAACCGGAACTCAAATTAGTTTTCATATGGGTACTGGTATAGTAGGTGGTAGCTCTACCTCACCATGTCATACTACCAGCCCCATCAGTTATATTACTTATATTTCCAGAACAGACATGTATGTATAATTAGCCTAGGCAACTCTTGGGCAGAACTACCAACAGCTGTAATTTTGAATAAAACATATAAGCAATGAGGTACAGCCTGAAAACAACAAATGGCTATTTCATTAAAAAGGCACTATGACTTACTTTCAGGTTAACGTTAACCAGCGAATTTCAACCTTAAAAAATAGAGGGAGTATAAGGCAAAAATGTAATAAAGTAAACTGAACAAAAAGGATATGTTGTTAAAAAGGATTCATAAGATGGAGCACTCTGCAGTACAATGGATTATGCCTGCGCTCACAGTCCAGTTTCTTGCTAATGTGCCTGAAGTTGTGGTGACAAACCCAAGAATTTACGGCCTGCTACCCGTGTGGGAAACCAGGATGGACTTCCTGGCTTCTGGTTCTTGCCTGGCCCAGACCTTGCATTTGCAGCTATTCATTTGGGGGATGAAGCAGATGATGAAAGATACCTTTTTCACTATTTCTCTAGTTCTTTGTTATTTTAGGCTTTAAATAAATTTTTGAAAATATTACAAAAATAATAATGAGGGAAAAATAGGTTAACACAGTAACTAGCAATTTTATTTTGTAAAGCACTAATCACAAATTTTGGGCAAACCAATAATGAAAGAAAAAGGTACCAACACATTTATGATTCCACTAGAAAAGATACAGAGCAAGTTAAACTATTTGGAGATTGAATTTCCAGCTTTAATAGTTTACTCTGTTCTTTCAGCATCTTTTTCCAAGTTACAAGCCTTCATACAAGAAACAGAAACCTTATATATAAGAGGCAATCACAAATTCAGGCTTAGAACATACTTTTTTAGAAGCAATTCTACACCCTCACCACCTTAGAGAGACTTATTTCCATAAAACTTGAGGATAGAATTTATAGCCAAGAATCAAGCCCTTTTGGGAAGAGAAACTTCTTTTCTTTTTGCTAAAGATTTATTGTTATTATTGGAAAGCTGGATATACAGAGAGGAGGAGAGACAGAGAGGAAATCTTCCCTCCGATGTTTCACTCCCCAAGTGAGCCGCAACGGGCCGGTGCTCGCCAATCCGAAGCCAGGAACCAGGAACCTCTTCCAGGTCTCCCACGCGGGTGCAGGGTCCCAAAGCTTTGGGCCGTCCTCAACTGCTTTCCCAGGCCACAAGCAGGGAGCTGAATGGGAAGTGGTGCTGCTGGGATTAGAACTGGCGCCCATATGGGATCCAGGGGCTTTCAAGGCGAGGACTTTAGCCGCTAGGCCACGCCACCGGGCCCAAGGGAAGAGAAACTTCTTAAGGAACACATCATCAGTCTGTTGTTTGTCTCATGACCGTTCTTGGGTTTAGGATGACCATTTTCCAAGAAAAAACTTTGGACTAAATAAGAAATACTCTTTAAAATTGTTTTATTGCTGTGTTGGTTTTTCCTTGTAATTATGGTTGAGTTACTCCATAAAATTTTCTGCTACAATAGCCATAAAGTGGCAATACAGTCCAACCAATTTGTTATTCATTAAAGAAGATGGTAAATGGGCAACAGAATCTAAAACTTCTTCATTGAAGACACTGGCTAGGTTTTCGAGAAGCTTTGTTGGGTTTTCCATAGAAATTGGCACAGAGGCAGAGCTGAATTTGAGGTATCCTTGAAATAGCATGAGAAAATGCCTTGTTAGCCTTCTTTCCAGCTCAAATAATGAACACAACTCTGTGTTGAAAGGAAACCATTTGTGTTGGACTCAAGCAATAAAGGAAGGGGAAAGAAAACATGGAAAGACCAGAATAAAAGTAGGCAGGCTGCCTGGAAATAAATGTGAATATTATATATATATGTACAATTTTTGAAAAATCTCTTGAAACTATACACTTGAAGAGAATAGAATTCCCAAGCTTTTAAGGTAAAGTTAAATTTGTACAATATTGCCTTGCAAAATGACACCAGAGGAAATATGGATCTGCTACTACTTTATTTGAATTAATATTTTAATATAGCATCTCAAAATATTAAGTTCTCCTCAGTCCATTAGTCACAAAAATATTTTAACTTTGCCTGCATGCTAAGTTCCTAACATGATCTCCAAATTTGCCTCTATCTTTCTTACTGAAAGCTAAATAATGGGTTTAATACAGTATTCATCCCAAATACTTTATTTAAAGTCAAAGCTAATTCACTTTCACTCTCCAAATTTAATTTGCTTCAACATCTGAAATTCAAGTCCATAATCAGTAATAGAGAAACTAGTAAAAAGTAAGTATGTGACAACAAGCCAAGTACCACTGTGTCTAAATTAAGTAAAAAAGATTTCACCCATACCCTCTTTGAACTTTGGACTCTATGTATCATTATACATTAAAGGTTGTTATGCAAATCACAGACAATGTTTCAACAGAAATGAAGAAGTATGAAAAATGCCTGAATCAGGCACAAATATAGCACTTCCATATATATATATATATATATATATATATATATGGAAATGGTATGTAGGCAAAATTCCTCAGAAGCAAAACACAAATCAATAAAGTGCAGATCAACCCTGATTTATAAAAGGGTCACTCTATGATTCAGTGAAATTCATACTTTGACTACTGAGTTGTGCTCTTTTCCTGGATTAGCTTTATGCAGTTCGATCTTTTCTAGCGACGTTGAGCAGTGGCAGCAAGCTGCAGCTTCCTGTCAGTCACGAAATCATGGAGGTCAACAACACACACAATGAGCTCTCTTGCCAAGCAGGCATGATGTTAACTAACTTAGGTGTCTAAGATACATTTTGACTTACAGCATTTTCACATTGTGATGTGTTTATGAAGATATGATCTATTTGTAAGTGGAGGAGCACTGGCATTAGGATGATCCATCACAAAAAGGAAAGTTAGAGAAGTGTTAATACTGTTTGTCAGCTTTTCAGTTACTTTAACAAAATACCTGACGTAGACTAGGTATGAAGAAAAGAGATATATTCCAGCTCATGGTTTTGGAAGTTCACAGTCTAATATTGAACAGCCAACACTGAATCAGCATTTGGTGAGGTTACACTTGCGGCCAGAGCTAAGTGGTACATGCATCACGTGGCAACCAGAAGCATGTGTGTCTATGTGTCTCTCATTATACATATGTCATGATTCCACAATAGGAATCATAACTCCAGTTAAATCATTTCCCAAAGCCACCACTTCTTAATGCTGTATATGAATTAAGTTTTTTACACTGTTAGTACCATCAAAATAAGGTCTTTGTGAATCAAGTCTTTTAACACTTCGGCATTGGAAGACATCCAAACCATAGCTATACCCAAAACAAACTGTCCTTATTCTTTCTGTCACAAATTTTGAGTGAGAAAATGAAATAAATTAGAAAATATTTTTAACCCTTTGTGCTAACAGTCCTCTCGATTTATAACAAAAAATGGAATTGGAAGTCATCATATTGAGTGAAATAAGCAGACACACATGAAAAAGTACCACATGATCTTTCTTATATGTGAGAGCTAGAATTTTGTTTAAATTAAAACAAAAAAATTAATTTCTTTATCAGTTTACTACAGATAGGAGTTTTGTCAAACTTTATTTTAAATCTTAGTCAAATTGATATAATTATATACTAGTATAAGCATTAATGATGTTATTTTTTAAAAATTTATGTAAGTGAATTTAACTTTTTCAAATTTGATTATTATTTTTACCATTTGCCTATTTTCCTGCTGACCTCTGCTATTTTTACATTTAATTTATTCAATATTTTTGAATAGTTTTCAAAGTACTCACATAACATGAGATAGACAAGAATCAACAGGATAGCTGACTTAATTTCATGCAACAATGCAGTTGCATCTTTGCCATTTTTACATTATAGTTCCCAAGTGAACAATTCTTCATCTCTATTGACTAGTGATAGTTTAACAAGCTTTCTTAAAGAGATTTTCAAAACAGAGGGGAAAAAATATGTCATCTTTACATTCCATTTCCCTGCAAAATTTTTACACACCCTGATAGATGGGGTTATGTCAGTCAGCTGCAAATTAAAATCATGCTCCAGAACAGATATAGCATTCCCATTAATATAAAAACTTCATCTAATCATTATGTTCATATAATTATGTATTTGAAAAACATGAAATCTTTTTATTTCATATTAATTAACAAAAGCATTTAAATGCTTCATCTTGATGCCCTTAGAATACCCTCTGTGAGACTGGTTTGTGGTGTCAATAAATTCCAGGTGTAATTATTTGCACAATAAAAAACATGCATATCATTAAACCACTGGCTATGTTATTTATGCTCAAATCCCGGCTGCTAGAAACTTTGAATTTGAAACAGATTAATCAAGGAACATAAACAAATCAAAACACTTTTTATAAGGAAGAGGTTATAATGTGGTGATCTGGGGCCAGTGCAGTGCTACAGCACACATATCCTCCACACTGTGTCTGGCATCCCCTATAGGTGCTGGTTTGTATCCTCGTTTCTCCACTTCTCATCCAGCTTTCTGATTATGGACTGGAAAGTTATTGGAGATTGGTCCAACTCCTTGGGACTCAGTACTTTCATGGGAGACCGGGAAGAAGCTCCTGGCTCCCACATTCTAATCAGCTTATCTCTGGCCATTCAGGTCACTGGGGGAGTGAACCAGCAGACAAAAAACCTCTCTCTCTTCTTCTTCTTCTTCTTCTTCTTCTTCTCTTTCTATAAAATCTACCTTTCAAAAAAATAAAAACAAATCTCTACCAATAAAATGTGGTAGTCAGCACACAATGAAGGATTAGAGATTACGACTATCATATCAAATTTCACGTAACAACGATTGTATCTATACTCTGTAGTTGTTATCTCTAACAATGATCTCACCAACGTACTTCACGGATTAAATAAGTCCATTTTAATTTATACAGCATCCAAGAAGAACTTTTATTTTAGTAGTATTGTTTTAGATTTATTTATTTCTTTGGGACATCAGATACACAGAGAGGAAGAGAAACACTGGAAGATCTTCTGTTTGCTGATTTTATTCCCCAAGTGGCCTCAATGGCCAGAGCTGAAACAATCCAAAGTCAGGAGCCAGGAGCTTCTTCCAGGTCTCCCACGAGGGTTCAGGGTCCCAAAGCTCTGGGCTGTCCTCCACCGCTTTCCCAGACCACAAGCAGGGAGCTAGTTGGGAAGTAGTGCTGTTGGAACATGAATTGATGCCCATATGGGATCCCAGCAGATACAAGGCAAGGACTTTAGCCACTAGGCCACTGGACCTGGCTTTCAGTAGCAATTTTTTTAAGAAAAATATTGAACATGTTTAACATACCATGTGCCAGGACCTCATGTTAATATTAAGTTCTTCATTTTATAGCTGAAAAAATGGACAAGCAAGGCAAAGCGGCTCAGGTAGACACAGCTAGAAGATAGTGGAAGTGAGACTAAAAACTAAAGCACTCTGGCTCATGAATCTGTAAATCTATCATGATATTGTTATTGATTATAAAAGGAAAACAGCTTAGCACCAACTCCATGTCCCTGTTGTACAAATCACAAATTTTCTTTAATTGACAATATTGAGATTTTTTTCTGAAGAAAAAAAAACACTGTAAAAAACGCTAATACCACTATATTATTTCCATGGCCACTTTAAGCCCATTTGAAAACATTTCCATATACTTTAAGTTTGTACTTAAAAGCAAACACCTCTGATCCTCCCAAAAGGCCATTGCTCCTGTTTTGCTTTTTGTTTTTTGCTTTAATGTGCTGCATGTATTAACAGATTACATAGCATTGTAAATTAGTTACCCTAAAATAGTTTGAAGTGGGCTTCTTAAAAAGCAGCAAGTAGCATTTCAGCACTTCTGTTAGTTGCCAATGCACAGTTTGCTAGGCTGGGCAGCAAAGGAAAGCATGTGAGGTCAGGAATACAACAGAAATTTCACATTTACCAGTGAAGTAAAAAAACAGACATTTCCTTCAAGACACATTAGGAGAAAAAGCTCCTCATGGCAAAGGTAGCATTATGGAATAGAAAACTCACAGAAGTAATAGAAGCTAAGAAATAATTCAGATATTCATACAACACAAGTTGCTTATTCCAGAAATCTTCAAATTGAAACATATATGTTTCAAGGCAGTGTAGATTAAAAAAACAAAAGTACTAAATGCTGTTTGGTTTCCTCTGCTGCTGAGTTCCACCCAGCCATTATGTTTTATGAACCTTTGGGGTGTGGAGTCGGATTGGAATGACAGTACTCTACTTCAAGAAATCCTTTTCAGCATTTCTGGGAAAAAACAGATACATTGGCATACTTTACTAAAAAGATAAATTTTTACATAAGTATTTTGGAAGGCAATATAAATTGGTCCATTTGAAAAATATTTCCACATAAGACAGCAAATTTTTATACTATGTGAGTATCTGCAAAGAATGAATTCTGCTGAAAATGAATCAATTTCAATGGATTTGGATGAAAATTTTACCTTTGAAAAAGGTACCTAGTGGGATTTTCACTGTTTTTTTTTTTTTTTTAAGATTGCCAATAAATAGTTTGAGGAAATTACAAAGTTAAGGGAAACTACATTTAGAAGGAAAAAAAACATATATTAAGCATATCCAGGAAAATAGAAAATATTTCAAAAGAATACTTTGTGCCAGGTTTTGTGGCCAAAGCTAACTTTGCTGCAAAGATCTTTCAGACACGGAACCTGTGACCTATAAAATATATAAACTGCTTATGCTTGCACAGATTGTCTGAAAGAAACTTTACCATGAATGATACCTAGTAAACATTGGTGTCTGCATCTTAAAATATATCCTAAAGTAATTTCAAAGGTACAGATGCTTCATCCACTCTTTAATTGTTCATTGGTATGTAATGTTTTATGCATTTATTGAAAACTCATAAAAAATATAGAAACAAAGAAGCATGTCCCATAATCCCCCCATATCATATTAAATTAGCTCTTTTTCCCCAATACTTGTGTAACGCCTTGGTCCTCGTATAACCTAGATCACACAAAAATGAAATCAGGAATGTGTTTTTCCTGTATAACTTAAATCACTTTGAACCTAACATTTTTAGTTTTTGTATTTAAAAAAATAGCACTAATAAATATTGTAAATGTTTGTTGTGTACTATTTGATTATTTCTACATGTATAAATCAGTGTAAATAAATTTCTCCAGCATTTCTTTGTGGTGAAAACATTCCAAAATTTTATCTTCTAAGAGGATTTTTGTAGAGAAATGTACAGTAAAACAACATTATCTACTACCTATTATCCACCAAGCAAATTTTCTCAGTCTTGTCATCTCCACTTCACCCCAGGCTCTGATCATCATACTTCCACTTTGAAATTATGTGAGATTACCTGTATTTTTAGGCTGCACATTTAAGTGTCATTATGCTGTCTTTCTGTGCTTGGCTTATTTTATTTAGTGTAGCAATCTCTAGTTCCACCCACATTGTTGCAATGTTTCATTCTTGATGATTGACTAGTTTCCCATTGTATGTATGTAGCATGCCTTTTTGTCAATTTTTGTAGGTGGACAATTGAATTGTTTCCACCTCCTGGCTGTTGTGAATAGTGCTGCCATGTACACGGGAGTGCAGATGTCTCTTCCACAGCTGATGGCATTTCCCTTGGACTTATTCCTACAAGTGGTATTATTGGATCATACGGTAGTTCTATGTGGTCTTTTTAAAGAAACCTCCATAATTTCTACACAAAAACTGTATTAATTTATATTCCAATCAACGGTGTGCCGTGGTTCCCTTTTCTCCACATCCTTACCAGTGCTTATTGCCTTTAATCTTAGGAACAAAAGCCAGTTCCTGCAGTGAGATGTTATCTCATGGAGATTTTTATTTACATTTCTATGATAAAAAGTGTTGTTGAGCATTTTTTCATGTACCCGGTGATTATCTGCATGCCTTTCATTTCAAAATGTCTGTTTGTATCTATTCCCTATTTTTAAACTGAATTATTTGGATTTTCTGTGGTTTACTTTTTTATTGAGGTATTTGAGTTCTTTATACATGCACATACATTTATATACAATGTAAATATTCATCTCCTTTCACATATATGGGTGATGAATATTTTCACTCAATTTGTAGTTTGTCTCTTTATTGTTTCTTTTGCTATGAAAAATCCGTTTAAGTTTTGTAAAAATCTCATCTATTTTTACTTTCATTTCCTTGTTTTTGAGGTCTAATTCAGAAAATACCCATTCAAATGTCTTGAAGCATATTCTCTGTTACTTTTCTAATTGTCCCAAAGTTTTAGATTTCACATTTTGGTCTATCTATTTTGAACTAGCCTCAGAGAATAAGTTCTAAACAATTCTCTATTTGTTCTTTGGAATAATTTAAGAAATATGGTGCTAATTATTCAAATGCTTGGTAGAATTCATCAGTAAAGTCACATAGTGTTGAGCAGGTCTTTAATGTGAACATCTTAATTCTTGTTTATATTTTGATTATTTTAATTATTGATTCGATCTTCCTATTCATTATTGCTTAGTTTACAAATTCTATCTCCTTATTTGTTCAACATGAATAAGGTATCGGTGCCCAAGAACGTGTTCATTTCTTGTATATTATTAATTTTGTGGACTTTTAGCTATTCATAATGATCTCTAATGATTCTTTTCATTTCGTGTTGTCAGTGATAATGTCTCTATTTTCATTTCTAATTCAAAGCATTTGAAACTTGTCTTTTCTTGTTTGCTCTAGCTAAGTTAATAAACTTTTTGCTTTGTAAGAAGCTTAGCTCTTTGATTAACAGGCTTTTGTATTGAATTATTACTTTTAATGCCACTTTTTTACTTTTATCTCCACTTTAATTTTGCATTTGATTTACTCCTGTTTTCCTAGTTCCTTGAGATGAGACATAAGTTGCTCATTTTAGATATTTGTGGATTTTCTGATAACATAATTTATTATTTTAAGCCCCCCCAACCCCTAGTCCATTAACTGCCTTTGCTCTATCATTTAGCTTCTGGTATTTTTTTTTTTTCATTCATTTCAAGAAGACTATTAATCTCCTCTATGATTTTTGCCCCTTGATTCACTGCTTGTTCAGGGAAAACTTATTTAATTTCTTTATGTTTGTATTGTTTACAAAGTTATTCTTATTTAAATTTCTTATTTTGTTGCCTTGTAGTCAGAAAAGATATTCTATTATTTTAATTTTTTGAAATTTGTTTCGTGATCTGTCATATGGTTCATTCTATAAAACATGTTGAGAAGGATGTGTATTTTGATCTTGTTGATTGAACAATTCTGTAAATACCTGTTAGGTCTAAATGATCAACAAGAGAGAAGGAAAGAGAAATAAAGAATTTTCTATCCACAGGTTCACTCCTCAAGTGGTTGCAACTACTGGGATGCATCAGACTAACTTCCATGAAGTCTCCTACTTGGGTGGCATGGGCACAAGTATTTGGAATGTTTTTGGAGTTTTTTGTTTGTTTGTTTTTATGATACAGTTGCACAGGCTCAGGGATTTCCCCTCAATTCAAATTCCCCTCCCTGCATTGATTTTCCATACATTACAATAATAGTATAGTCCTTCAATAATACTCTCGAGTCCATCATTCTGTTAAGTGTATTTTAATCTTTATCTTCTCCTTTCCCAGGTTCATTGGCAGTCAATCAGAATGGGAATAGAGCAACCAATACTCAAATAAGCATTTTGATATTGGATAACAGTGTCACAATCAGTAGGTTAATCTGCTGTACTACAATGCACGTCCCTATACTACATATTCTAATTGGAGAACTTAGTCCACTGTTATTTAAAAGAATTACTTATAGGTAAGGTCTTCCTACTGCCACTTTGATACTCGTTTGTATTTTTGTAGTAATTCCTTTCTTTTTTTGTCCCTAAATTATAATCTTCATTTGTGGTTAAGTGACTTTCTCTAGTGGTGTACTTTGATTCCTTGTTTATTATTTTTGGGAAATCTATGTATAGGTTGTGGTGACCTTGAGATTTACAAAAACAAAAACAAGCTATCTTGAAATCACAGCAACTTGATGTTGATTATAAAGATGGGCACACAAAAAACAGAAAGATAAGAAATCTTGATGATATCCTTTACATTTGTCCCCATTCCTTCCCACATTTTAAATGTTTTGTTTATACTCAAGCTCTTTCCATATTGCCTGTCTCTTCACATTTTAGTATTGTAATCATATTTTTCACAGTCATGGTTAAGGTATGATTAACACTATAAATTATTTACAATATTAAAACATTCTGAATTTTTGCTGTTGTTGCTCTTACTGGTGAATTTTCTAGATTCTGATACTGTTTCCTTCTGTTAAAATGTTGCTATTTTTTTTAATTCTTATTTTCCATTTTACAATTTTGCAGGATAGGGCTTCCTCCCTCTCCACTCCCCCATCCTTTTCTCCTCTCCCCCCTCCACTGTCCCCTGCATTTTGTAGTAAAATAGTTTATTAGCTGTAGTCTTGACTCCAACTTTCTGCTCTTTACTTGGATCATGACACTATTGACACTGGCAATAATTAAAAGTTTAAGATTTTGTTGTCTAAGTATATTTAAAAGCTTCATTATTCAGTGCTATTATTGCATTCTGTCAATTTTCTTTGATTCCTGGTACTCTAGTCTCCATTACATCCATCATTTGTGAGATTACAAGTTTGTTTTTACCTTTTTGTTTTGTTTTATATTTTGAATGGAGGTTGTCTTGCGTCAGAGAGAACATATGATATTTGTCCTTTGGGATTGGCTCATTTCACTAAGCGTAATGGTCTCCAACTGAGACCCTTAGGTTGCAAGTGATCGAATTTCATTCTTTTTAATAGCTGAATAGTATTCCAGGGAGAATATGTACCACAGTTTCTTTATCCAGTCTTCCTTCAATGGGCATCTAGTTTGTTTCTATGTTTTTTACAATTGCTGATTGTGCTGCAATGAATATAGGGATGTAGCTTGCTTTCTCAGGTGTATGTATCTGTTCTTTTGGATATATTCCCAGAGAGGGATTGCTGGGTCATATGGTAGGTGAATTTTCAGTTACTTGAGTATTCTCCATGCAGACTTCAGTGGTGGCTGCACAAGTCTACAGTCCCACCAGCAGTGGATTTAGGTACTTATATCTCCACATTCTTGCCAAAGGGTGTTGTTGGTGGTTTTCTCTGTGTAGGCCATTCACACTGGGGTTAAAAGGAACCTCAGTGTGGTTTTTATCTGAATTTCCTTTATTGTAAAGAAGCTTGAGAATTTTTTTCATGTGTATTAGCCATTTGGATTTGCTCCTTTGAAAAACATCTGTTCATTTCCTTCACCCATTTTGTGACTGTTTTGTTTGTTTTGTTGTTATTGCTTTTCTGGAGTTTTTTGTATAGCCTGGATGTTACCTCCTCTTTGCCTTGCTGATTACTTCTTTTGCTGTGAGAAGTTTCTTAGTTTGATGTAGCCCCTTTTGTTTATTTTGGTCCTCACTGCCTATGCTTTTCATGATTTTTCTAGGAAGTCTTTGCCTATGCCTATATCTTGTAGAGTATTTCTTACATTTTCTTCTATGCTGTGATGGCTTCTGGGTGTAGGTTTAGATCCTTTATCCGTTTAGATTTGATCTTTGTGTATAGTTTCTTCCATCTGTAGGCTGCTATCCAATTGTCTCAACAGCATTTGTTGAAGAGACCAACTTTTTTCCCTGGCTTGTTTTCTGTTCCCTTGTTGAAGATTAGATGGCTGCACCTGTTTGGGCTCTCTTCTGATGTTTCTATTCTGCTCCACTGATCTTCCTCTCTGTTTCTGTACCAGTATCAGGCTGTTTTGATTACTGCAACCCTAATTAAATGAAATAATCTGTGGAAAATTCTTCATCTCATGCCTGACATCTAAAACAAGTTAGCCAATACTAGTTCTTGTGATAGTCGTCATTATCATGTTTGGGTGTCTATAGATTTAAATGTGTTCTACACATAAAGTATCCTCCTCAAAGCTCTGTTCAAGATGACTCATCAAAACAGTGATTCTACAAATTTCATATACTTGCTCCTACTCTTCTTGTTTCAGAGTTTTTTGACCCATAAAATCTGAAGGATTAGTTTACAGTCTTTAAACCTAATGTTTTTCAACATGTCCATCCAACTTTGTCAGGTTTTATGTAAGAAAGGAGTCTACATTATTTGTTTTGCATCTCAGAAATGTATTCTAAAGTAAACTTACTACATAGGCCCTTTGAAGATAAGCTTCCAAAGAATAAAAGCCACCCCTCTTTCTAAAAATACATGCAATGAAACAATACACAATGCACATAATCAAAAACAAAATTCTCCCTAAGAGATTTTTTCTCATAAAATTGGGTAAACACTTTTGTTCATTTTGTTGATTACATTCAACAGACCAAATATCAACTAAGTAATGAGCTTCCACGCTTTATTCGAGTTAAAGATAAATCTAGTTCTTATTCTCAACATTTCTTGAAATATAAACTCCCTAGAAAGCTTTGTAGCATCTAGTAAATCATAGATCATCTCAATATGGTCTAGTCATTTAAGTTTACCTAAAAGTTGCTTCTTCTGATTCAATTAGTGATACTTGTTACTTGCATGGTCTCACCATTTAGTTGACTTTTTGATGATAACACTTAAGAAGAAAGTAAACAACAGAATTAATTTTAAAACTTCTGTAGCTTAGCCAGTGTATGTCCTTGCTTTTGTTATCACGGAGAAATGGGATAGAAAGGTAATGAGGTGAGGAGAAAATTCTATGGAAAACTCTTTGAAATTATATAATTAAAGTTCTCAACAAAGAAATCAATGCGGATATATATTCCTAAGACAATCTGAATTTGCAGTTACAATTAAGTACTTTACCTAATATCTATTATTTTGCCTGACCAGGGCACTACACAATATTTCGAAGACAGTAAAATGTAGAGTATGTATCCAGCCAAACACAATTATACACTGGATATCTAACCGCACTCTTCACCCAATATCTAACAGCTTCATGAACAAAATTTTCAGCTAAATTACTGTATGCAATTCAACTACAAATAGAGATTCATAAGGAAAGAGTTCCAGAATAAACTGAGAAATTATTTTGTTGGCCTAAACATTCAGTATCTTTTGTGGATAGAATTAGTTCTTTAAAATAGAAGGTATTTATTTGGTTGCTCTAAGTGTTCTCTATGTATATGATTCTCACTCAGGTTTCTCCCCCTTCAATTCATATTTACAAACCCTAATTCCCCAGCAACTTAAGGTGAATGTGTATTACTCTCCCTCAGGTGTTAGCTTAGTTGGCACTTCACATTAAGGTCTTCTCTAACCATCATATTAAAAAGTGCAAAATACTGCTAGGGTTTGTGCAAGAATTCACTTCAACAGATTGCAACCATTTTGGAAATGACTGCAAGCATGACCTTTAGGTAACCCGATAATCACCCCAAGTCATTAAGACAACCTGCCACATTGGCATTGCTGTGATTCTGTCCCTTCTCTAGTGCTTGGAATGTTGATATTTCTTGAGAAAGTCCAGGTGCTCTTAGGTGACCCACAGGCCACCTTTGTGTAGCCTAACACATAGACTCCTTATTTCTGATTAAGGGTAGAGGCATCCATTGCATTATAGCTGTTTAAGATCAGGCTTCAGTACAAAAGTTCCCCCAATAAATTATACTTTATGTAATCTTGGATTATCTTCTTTTTTATATCACTTTTGGCCCTTTCTTTTGTTTTTTTCTGACAACACTTTCCATTGTCCTCCTTAAGTTTATTTTCCGCCAAATCATTGATCACCATTTAATATTTTACATTTTACTTACTACTTAGGTATATTGTCTGTCACTCTTTGTATATTGTAGGATTTGTATGGATTTTATCATAAACAAGAAATAAATGGATAATTATTAAGTAAATTCATTTCCAAGAAACTTATACATTTTAAGAGTCATTTACTCCATCATCCTTCAAAAGATTAATCTCAAATATTAGTTTAAGTGATTTTTCTAAAAAGTATAACCCAAGCATTTTTCTGTTCTCTTCATCATACAAAGTAATATCATTATGTAAATTGGACTCCCATAATAATCGTATTATGAAATCTCACATCACATTAATCCCTTAAAGGAAAAGATCTGCTCTTGATATGAAACACATAACTAAAACACAGCTCTAGTTCTTCCCTTCTTTAGCTTCAATCTAGATTTTTTTTAAGATTTATTTATTTTTATTGAGAAGTCAGATATACAGAGAGGAGAAAAGACAGAGAGGAAAACCTTCCGTCCAATGATTCACTCCCCAAGTGGCTGCAATGGCTGGAGCTGAGCCAGAATGAAAAGCCAGGGGTCAGGAGCTTCTTCCAGGATTCCCACGCTGGTTCAGGTTCCAAGCCTTTGGGCGGTCCTTGCCTGCTTTCCCAGGCCACTACTAGGGAGCTGGATGGTAAGAGGAACCTCTGGGATTAGAAATGGTGCCCATACGGAATACCGGCGTTTTCAAAGCAAGGACTTCACCTGCTAGGCGACCGCACCAGGCACTTCAGTCCAGACTTTTATCCAAAATCTGTCCCCAAATGAAGATATTCATGCCCACTAATATGCAAACTCTAGAATATTCTGAAAGTATAAAAATATTTGCAAAGATGTGAGACATGTAGGATTATTTAAGCCTCAAAGCAACATGAGTTTTCTCTATGTCAGACCTGCTTAAATTCACAAACATAAGAAGAAAAAGAAAGTACTTTCTAAAACCATTTTTCCATTCAAATATTCATTCATTCTCTTTATCCATGTTGCAATTTATTTCAAAGCATGCCTCCGTTGTGATTCATGTGAGCTTTAGTATATCGGGACTTGGAAGATTAAATTTAACTTTTCTGTTGGTACTCCACCCCTCAATTCAAAATTTTGGCTCAAATGGTCAAGCTAAACTACTGGTTAAACTCATGACATGCAGCTAGATTGTTGCTTTCAGGCTAGTCCTAAGTGAGCAACACCACAATACAAACCACTGAGGCTGTCATTCCTTTTTTCCTTTTTCTTTTATCATGAAAAAAGGGCTTATGACAGAATGTTCCTGAATAATGAGAAATAGCCAACAGCACTCACTATTGATAAAACATTCTCCCCCTGATATAAGTCACTATTTCTGGATTTTCATTATGAACAAAGTCTTCTTTCTATTATTTCAAGTAAAAGTCTTAATGTTCCAGATCATCAAATTTGATTTGAGATTGAGAAACCCTCACACACATGCTTTTTAAAATATGATATGATATGCTCCAAAAGAAGAGCAATAAGAATCGCAGGATTTGGATATGCATGACATGTGTATGCAGATGTAGGCTTCTTCATATATGTATCCATGCATATACTGTAAAATACCAATACTCACACAGATGAAGTGTTTGAAAATTGCATCTCAAATGGAAATATTTATCAATCACTCCTGCAAAGTTAAGACAGAGGGCTTTATATACCTTATCGCATGCCATCTTCATGTTATCTCTTTGAGTGAGTTATGATTATCTATAAAGCAAAGGACTTTGCATTAGTTTCCAAGTGCTGCTGTACTATGAACTTCATGGCTCAATACCACAGAAGTGTGTTATTCCACAGTTTTAGAATCTGGAAGTCTCTTGAGGAGAAACTATCTGTTCCATGCTGCTTTTCCAAGCTTCTCCTGGTTGCAGTTATTTGGCCTTCTTTGGTTTTAACATGAAACTCAGTCTCTGTCTTTACATAGCATTCTTCGATATTCTTATCTTCATATCTTCCTGTATATATTTTGTTCTTCTCTTCTTATCAAAACACCAGTCACATAGCATTTAAAGCCAACCCTATTCATTATAATATTATTTTAACTAAGTATAACGAGAGATCTTGTTTCCAAACAATGTTTACCTTCTGAAGGTATAGATAGCATAGGAATTTTGTGGGGGAAGAAGGATACAGCTAAAATTAACACAAAATTATCAAGACTAAGAAAGATCTCATGAACTGAAATTATCAATTTAAAAGTAACATAAATGTGCTCCAAGAAATAAAAGGTAAGTTTTAATATATTACTAGAAAACATGAAATTATAAAAAACCTGCTGAGTCAGTATGAAACAAAATAAAAGCAAAATTTAGACATAAAGTTATAATAGCAACACATACTCAATGTACACATAATATGTTAAATATAGCTCTAAATTTAAAATTAGAACATGCATATTAAGTTTTCTGGATATAAAGAGTCACAAGACAGAGAATAAGATATAAAAGCTAAACATCCATTTAAGTAAATATTAAAAGTGATAGAAAATTAAATGAAAAATATTTGCAGAGATATTGGGTGAGAAATTATAGAAAAAATAATATTTAGCTAACAATTATAGGAAG
Source organism: Ochotona princeps (assembly GCF_030435755.1). Taxonomy (NCBI): domain Eukaryota; kingdom Metazoa; phylum Chordata; class Mammalia; order Lagomorpha; family Ochotonidae; genus Ochotona; species Ochotona princeps. The sequence goes on from NC_080832.1 coordinate 77,488,765, forward strand.
GTCACAGGATCTCAAGGAGAAATAATAATGAAAGCCATATCTTGTCCAGGTAATGCTACAGTTTAACACCAAAGACAAAATCTGATAAACATCTAGCCAAAAAATATTTGATTATCTTTAGTGAGTGACAAATGATATGTCACCATCAGTACTAAAAGGAATTAATTCAATAGCTTTATTGTGTTGGCATAAAATAAATGTCAACCAGCATTTATTAGTGCTCATTGGTTACAATTTTTTCTACTATTTCATTGATAACCCACCTGTGTTTCAATATTTTAGAGGCATATTTTTTCAAACAGCAAATAATTTGCTTCTGTTTTTTCTCTCCAATATTATAGTAATTTTCTATTACTTGATATATTTATTTCATTTAGTGTCAATGGAAACACTAGTGTATTGTACTTTAAATCTATCTTGTTTTATTGTTATTTTATGTGTTTTATTTTTACTTGTTTTCCTAATATCTATTTCTTGATTTCTTTGGATCACCAAAATATTTTACATTTTCTTCTGTTAGTGGTACAGTTATTTACTGTTCTTTTGTCAAACACTCTAAAATATAAAATTTTATGTTTTATGTATATGCTTGAACAATAAGGCTAACAACTTTCTCAATAACACTTCAGTTCTCAAGCACTAAGTCTGATCAAGCTCTTTGAGAAGAAAAGCAGTGAGTAAGGTTGGATTTCCTCAAATAAATCATCTTAAAGATCTGACCTGTTACATTTTGGTTGCTTCAATAACTCTCCAATGCCTTTTTTTTTCTTTTCATATTTTTTCCAGTTTTTAAGTTGTCTTCAGAAAGAAGACATTCTAATCTATAATTTCTTGAAACAGAATCTATCTACTGAGCCTATGATTTTAAATAATGCTGACTGAGAATAATAAACAAGCAAAGCCTAAAAGGTTTCACACTAAGAGACTTTTCTAATAGAGTGCTAGAGTGTGTGATGTAGGCAAAAAAAAGTGAGGTGTCTTTGCAATTCACAGATGTTAAAAAATAAATGTAAAGACTTTTGACATATTTTTCAAGACAATAAGTTACTTAAAAAGTATCAAAAATCAATAAACAAATATAAAAATTAGGATGTTAAAAATAAATCAAAATTTGAAACCACAATAAATGCAAATAAATGTAAAATTTAGACAAAGAATAGCTGACTACATTTGAAATGCATTTATATGTTATAAAAACACATAAAAGGCAAATACATACATCATAAATGAAAGCAAAAGTACAGAAAAATACTTTCAAATACAAATAAAAGTAGTTGTGTTTAAATCAAACAAAAATAGACTATAAGGCAAAGACACTATTGGAGACAATAAAACCCAAAATAAGGATAATATTTTATTTACAAAGAAAGTAAGCCTATATAAATCTAACAATATAAAAATAAAATAAAATACAAGATAGCATACAGGAAAGGAATAATAGGCATGAAAGAGGAAATTTTCAAAGTCCACTATCAGCATGGGATATATTAGCACATTTTGAAGTAATTTCTTAAACAGACACAGTTGTCCCAAGATCACAGAGGGCTTGAATAATGCCGCATTAATCTGGCTATGCTAAAAGTGCAGTTCAGAGACAAGTGATTCTTAAAACTTCAGTGACAACAAAATAATCACCAAGAATCCAGAAACTGTAACTCCAACCAATTACATGATGTAGTCATCTTCTGGACCCCATTGGAATGCCTTTGAATCTACTTGTACTGTACATTACACTACTCAAAAAAAAAAAAATGAGAAGGAGAAATCTTCATGACATTTTAAAGCCCAAGAAAAAGGCGTCTCATATTCCTTAGGAAATGATAATGCCATCTTAGGAGCCAAGTCTAACTGAAAAGAGACTTGAGGCTTTTTTCTTCCTCTATACCCAGGAGAGTGAATTATTACAAAAAATATTTCTGGCATAAGCACAATTACTAAGCTTGATATAATGAAAAATGCAAAACAGAGCATTTCACCAAGAAGAACAGTTAGGAAATAGCACATACTGGGTTATAAGAAAAGTCTCAAAAAGTCCACTATACCTTATAGAAGACACAAGAAGATCTCAGTTTAAATGAATTAGAGGTAATAGCAAAAATAAAACGGAAATACATTCAAGCTCTTGAATATGTTTTCTAAATAACCAGGAGCAAACAAAGTAATCACAATACAAGCATGCAGCATTTAACAACCACCAAATATCGCCACAATGCATTTTTTAGAAATAAATTTTTAGCTTTAGATGCTCATAGCAAAAGAAAATTTTTAATAATTAATTAACTAAGCATTATCCTTAGGTGTGAGAACAAAAATCTCTTAGAGGATATAAAAAAAGAAAAAGCAAAATGCAATAATTTAGCCAAAATACGTACAATATGAAGATTCAATAAAAGCAAAAGTTGATTCTTAAAAGACACTAATAAAACTAATAAAAGCAATCAAGGAGATTTAAAATAAAATTCTGACAAGACTGCTGACAGAAAGAAAAACAGAAAGAAAGAAAATAAAAAAGAAAAGCACCCTAGCACAACGCTTGTCTGCTGTGCTATTCAGAAAGGGATCTTTACATGTTGTGCTGGATTCCTGCCCTAAATGAAAGGAAACATGCACAATGTACAAAGAACCTCGGGTGAAGGACGAGCCTGTCCTTAAAGTTCTCAAAGTAGAAACTTACTTACACTGAAACTGCAAAAATTTTAAAGTACATTTTCAGGTCCATAAATACATGTTTTAACACTTTGCAATGGATCCAAGCAATCAGCAGTGGCCAAGATGCTACTTGAGACATCTGTATCCCATGTCACAATGCTTCCTGCTAATGCACATCTTTGAAGAAAGTGATGGTTCAGCTGAGTGGACCTCTGTCATGCTTTTGGGAGATCTGAAAAAAAGTCCTGGGCTCCTAGCTTCAACCTGACCCAACCCTGGATGCAGCAGGCATTTGGGGAGTGAGCCGTTGGATGAAATATCTTCCTTTGTCTGTCTCTTTCTGACTCTCTGTCTCTTTGCTTTTAAGTAAATATAGGTAAGTTTTTAATTTAAAAGTTTAGAAATTATAAATCTGTTAGTGAGTACCTACTTGGGCCTACGGAGCTGAAGGCAGTTGGGAAAAATTAAGGTAGCAGTGTATTTTACTTCTGAACGTACCAGGTAGGTCCACAGTTTCACACATAGTAGGTCCATAGTTTTCAGATATAGGAATATGAAATAGGTAACGTTTTCCAAAGAATAAAAAATATTGGGCCTGGTATGGTAGCCTAGTGACAAAAAGTCCTTACCTTGCATGCACCAGGATCTCATGTGTGTGTCAGTTTGTGCCTCGGCTGCCCCACTTCCCATCCAGCTCCCTGTTTCTGGCCTGGGAAAGCAGTCAAGGATGGCTCAACGCCTTGGGACCCTGAACCTGTGTGGGAGACCCAGAAGAAGCTCCTGGCTCCAGGCTTCAGATCGGCTCAGCTCTGGCCATTCCAGACACTTGGGGAGTGAATCAGCAGATGGAAGATCTTTCTGTCTCTCCTCTCTGTAAATCTCACTTTCCTATTAAAAAATACATAAATCTTTTTTAAAAAGAATAAAAACTGTTAATGTACACAGATATGAACTTAAATAAAGTGTCAAACCTCTGAATTTCAAGACCAATGACAGCTAACTGGAAAAGACCATATCTCATTCTTCCTAAGTTTTTCTTCAAACCTCTGAGCCAAATATAGTTGTAGAAGTATTTCACCAATGAGCCTGCATGAAGTTCTTTCAGAAACATGGCCAAAGAAACAAAAGCATCTTCAACATGCCTTGAGGTCTCCTTCTCTCAGTTTTCACCACTGACTTCAGTTATCCAGAACTCTGAGGAGACTCACTTGACCTTGGAATCACACTTGTGATCAGAGCACACCAGAACTTGATGAGTCTTCAGTGATGGCATCTTCTTTTTTGAGGACAACCAACATCCCTGCTTTTCCAATCCTGCCCATTCCTCATATTTGAGTAAATGCTGCCTGTACCATTAAGCCTTTGGTAGCCTTCCCTTCACCTTATCTGCAAGGATATCCTGTGAACACACACATTTTCTGCTCTTAAGCCTATGAATTAATGAATGTCAGGCCTTATATTTGGCCCTTGCAAAAATTTATGCTGCATATCATTGAGTTTCCAGAGTTCACACTAGTAGGAAAAAAAAAGGTATGCTCAGAAAGTATTTCCTGAAGTAATGGACAAACCAAATACATGTCTTATCATCCTCGAGAGCAAAATCCATGGTTAATACACATTAATTCATGTATTACATATGAATTAATAATTTTAATAATAATAATCTTACCCAAGCATTAAATGAAGTGAGTTAAACTCACCCCCCTCATTTTTATTCTAAAGAGACTACTTGTTTTGCCCTGAAATTTCAATGTAAGTTGCCACAGAAATAGTCGTGCTCAATACTAATACTTATAATTGCCAGAGATTTTTTTTTATTCTGGTAACTCCCTCTAATAATGCCTACATAAGTAACCAGTTAGGCATCTTGCTGCAAAAGGAAAAAATTAAGGCATCAATCCACTTGATGACAAGTTCACTGGGAACATACAATTGGATGAGGTAATGTTCATGCAAAGAGCAATTAGCACGAAGAATCAGGAGCCTAACACCTTATTGGTAGAGAAATCAGATTTCAGTGGCAAATGAATATGTTACATAGAAAAATTATGGACCGAGTCCAACCTTAAAATGTACTGACCTTTAAAATCTGAGCAAAGTATTTTTAAACACAACCAAGAAAAATTAATTTCCTACTTCATTAGTTGTGAAGTCAATCTGAAGTACATTAATAAGTACATTTCTGAAGCTGATTCAAGAAAAGAAATTAGGATTTCCATAGCTACGTTGAGTTTACCAGGGAGATGAAGACTATTAGCAGCATTCCTGGCAAAATATTCCTCCTGGAGGCTAATATTCTTTTTCATAAAAGTCAGATTTTCTATGACATTCATTAACGACATGAAAGGATGGTGACCACCATGGGCCAAGTCCCTCTTTGGTCAGCATTTCTGAGATATGGTAATAACAGAAACTGTATCAAGGGATACAACAACATGTGGTCACCCTGTATGAAATAAGCTAATCAAATTGATCACCATGGCAATCACATGACCTTTTGTGTGTGGCTTTGCAGTGAAAACACTTAAATCTTTTCTATTATCAAATATCAATTACATAGTGACGGTGGCAACTTTCACTAACCTCTTCTTCCAATGTCTGAAATTCTCAAATTCCCAAATCTTACATGCTCTTGATCATGAAATCCCAGATACCTACTATAAGCTTTGATCTCTCTTGTAACTTTCCAAAATGTCTTCTTTAACAATATGGAACAGTATCATGAATTTTTAATTATAAAAAAGATAAACCTGTAGAAATGTAATAATATATGTAAAGAAGAGAAACTAAAACTTTAACATAAGCATATGTTATAAGTACATAATAAAATAATACAACTATAGGCTTTAGCATTATATACATAAGGATGAGCAAAACATGTGTCTTTCTCTAGGTATTTGTTTTCTGTTTGGTCAGAAAAGGTGGAATTTACTGAGGAGGAGTTTTAAGAAATTTTACAAGGGGTCTGTGCTGAATTGAGTGTTGAAGACCATCAGTGTAGATACCTGTAAGCTTTTTCCATTCAGGAAGAGATGACGATAATACATCTAGTGCCTTTTCCTGTTATTGATTTTATTATGTGGCTTTTCACTTAAGGGGATGTGTAGTAACTGTGTAATGGAGACTATCATCTATAGTAGCATGTTATTTAACTTCATGGTGTTGTAAATTTCTATTTTTCTTCCTGTTGTTGATTTTGTATTGTGGCTTTTTGTTTAAGGGGATGTGTAGTAACTGTAATGAAAACTATCATATCCAGATGTGAGGATACAATGCAATATACTTCTCTACTTTCAAACCAAAGATAAATTCCCAATGAAACTGTTAGCTGTATCTTGACCATAGGATGCTGGACTCTCTGCCATTGTCTAATGATGGACATATTACTGTGTTTAAAGAACTATACTATAGTAATAATATAGGGGAATTCGGTGATGGAGGATGGGCTTGGGGAGGGATAAGAGAAATTTCAGGGCCTATGGGATGCAGTATAGAAGAAGAAGAAGAAGAAGATGAAGAAGAAGAAGAAGAAGGAGGAGGAGAAGAAGAGGAAGAAAATTATTTTTAAAAAAGAAAAACTCTCCTTTGGTGTTACCTAATTCATTTCCATCACGTTACTAGTTAAAATAAGGCATCTGATGATGATATGATATGACAGGAAGCAATGGATGCTTGAAGCAGCTGAACTCCCCAATCTCAAGAAGCTCCAGTGTCCCATATACAGGAATGGCTTCAAAATTTTATCTTGTTTCTTGATTCCTCTATTTCCTGTGCTACTCTCCATCAGCAAATTTGCATATTCTGCAAAAGTGCACCAGCAAATTGAAAAGCAAAGAAATCCTGTCATTTTATTCAAAAGCTTACTATCGTTCTGCCAAAACAATCTTTATCACTGTAGTGGACAGCTATTGTGCATATGTGCAAGATGGGATGGAATCCGAAGTAATGTGGAAGAGCTGAATTCCAGAGGGAATGAGTGTAAACGTCAGTGTCTCCTTGAAGAAAAAAAACAAACAGGAAAAGAAAAGGCCTTGGTAGAACAGCATTACGCATGATGCTGCCCTTAAGTTATCAGAATGTCCAGATTGCAGACATGCAGATAATGAGACCAGTTACATATATTTCAGAAAGTTTTTGAGACATGTGACAGCATGCAGTTTTTAAAGGTGGTTGATTTACAGCCTGAACCATTTAGTTGCAAAAGACAAGATTTCATTCTTTTTATGAATGAATGCATGAATGATATTCCAAAGTGTTTGTATACTACATTTTCTCTACCTACTCATCAATTGACAGGTGTGTGGCTTGATTTCATATTTTAGCTGTTGTTAATTTAACAAATATAAACATAGAGATACAAAATAGCTTTCTCATGTGCTGGCTTCCTTTTGTTTGGATAAACATCCAGGAGTGGGATGGCTGCATCATATTGTGGATACATTCTAAGTTACCAGAAGTCTCCATGCTACATTCCATAATGGTTGCAATAGTCTACATTCCCACCAACAGTAGATTAGGGTGCCTTTTTCCACACATCTTTGCAGACATTTATTGAGTTTTTATCTTCAATGGTAGCCGTTCTAAATGGGAAAGGTGAAATCTCATTGTGGATTTTATTTGCATTTCATTAATGGCTAGTGAACCTGAGCATTTTTTCATGTCTGTGGCTATTTGAATTTCAGCTTCCAAAAAAATGTCCTTTACCCATTTCTCAAGGACTGTTCTGTCATTTTTAAATTATTTTTTAATTATTTTTATTATTTTCCATGATACACGTTTGTAGGTATAGAATTCTCCCCTTCTCTCTCCTTTTTCCTGCCTCCTCCTTTCCCCTTCATACTGTTTACCCCAATATTACTACAGTAGTATAGCCATTCAGCAACAGTTACATCTCTAACATTCTATTCAAGCGCATCATGGTATTTTGGTATAGACAAAGACTGTTGAGTCTCTCCAACTTATAGATCTGGGATACAAATCCTCTTTTAAATGCATGGTTGGCAAATACTGTCTCCTCTTTGTTGACAGTTATATTTGCAGTGCAGAAGCTTCCTAATTTGATGTAATCCCATCTTTAAAATTTTTTCTTTAGTTGCTTGTGCTTCAGAGATCTTTTACAAGATACATTTGCCTGCATCTGTGTATTAAAGAATACCCCTGCTGAGCCCGGCGGCCTGGCCTAGCAGCTAAAGTCCTCGCCTTGAACGCACCGGGATCCCATATGAGTGCCAGTTCTGGTCCCGGCGGCCCCACTTCCCATCCAGCTCCCTGCTTGTGGCCTGGGAAAGCAGTCGAAGACGGCCCAATGCATTGGGACCCTGCACCCTTGTGGGAGACCCGGAGGAAGTTCCAGGTTTCCGGCTTCGGATTGGCGCAGCACGGGCCATTGCAGCTCACTTGGGGAGTGAATCATCGGATGGAAGATCTTCCTCTCTGTCTCTCCTCATCTCTGTATATCTGACCTTGCAATAAAATAAATAAATCTTTAAAAAAAAAAAAAAAGAATACCCCTGCTATTTTTCTTTAGTAATTTAATGGGCCCAGTTGTAGATATAAATCCTTAACTTTCTTATTTAGAGTTGATTTCTGTATAAGACATAAGGCAGTGCCTTGTTCCATATTTCTACACATATAGATAGAATTTTTCCAGCACCATTTGTTGAAGTCTCTACTCATTTGATTGAGTCCTGCTAGTCTGTCAAAAATTAGTTTATTGTAAATGTGAGGTTTGATTTCTTTGATTTTGATTCTGTGCTATTTTCCTTTGTGTGTTTTTATGCCAATACCAGGTTATTTTCATCACAACCACCTTATACATAATATATCCTGAAGTCTGGTATTGTGATGCCTCTAGGTTTGTTTTTGTTAAGATTGTTTTAGCTATTTGGGTTCTCTTGTGTTTTCACATGGATTTTAGCATCATTTTTCTAGAGCTGAGAAAAATATCATAAGTGTTTCAACTGCAATTGCATTGAATCTGTAAATTTCTTTCAATGATATGGACATTTAAATTTATTACTTCTACCAACCCATGAACACAGATAATTTTCCATGTTTCGATGTCTTCTTTTATTCTTTTCTTTAATGTTTTGTAATTTTCATCATACAAATATCTGACATTCTTGGTTAACTTTATTACAAGGTATGTAAAATTTTTGTAGCTATTGAGAATGGGACAATAGCGTAATAAAGTTTTTTTTCTCAGCCATGGAATTGTTTGTGTCTATAAATGCTAATGATTTTTGTGTGTTGATGTTATATGCAGCAACAGTTTCAATAGTCTCCTAGTAAAGTATTTTAGTTCCATGTAGGCATAGAAAATCATAGCATCTTCAAACAGGAATATCTTGAGACCCTCATTTCCAATGTGCATCCTTTTAATTTTTTTCTTGTACAATGTCTCCAGGTAAAACTTTCAGGATTATATTGAATCGCAGTGGTGAGAGTGGCTTCACTGTCTAGCTCTGGATCTTAGTGGAAATCCTTCTAACTTCTCATCAATACATTCTGACGGGTTTTATGTTGAGAAATCTTCTTTCTAATGTTAAGGGTTTTTTATCATAAAAAGGTATTATGTTTTAACAAATGCTTTCTCTATTTATTGAGACACTCATATCAGTTCTTTTTCTTCAGCTTGTTAATGTGATATTTCACAAGCATTGATTATTGTGTATTGAACCATCCCTACACACAAGAGATAAATCCTGCTTGGTCCAGATGAATGATCTTTCGGATGTATTATTGGAATCAGTTAGCTAGTATTTTGTTAAGGAGTTTTACATCTATGTTCTTCAGGGAGATTGATCTGTAGTTTTCTTTATTTGTTTTAGCATTTTCTAGTTTTGGAATTAAGCTGATGATGGGCTAATAGAAGGAGTCTGTGAAGATTCCATGCCTTTCACTTGTTTTGCATAGTTTGACAAGAATTGAAATTAGTTCTTCTTGAAAAGTGTGGTAGATTTATATAGTGGAATCATCTCCTTGTGAGCTTTTCTTTTCTTTTCTTCTGATTTAATCTCTCTGCCTTATTTATTGATCTATTTAGGTTTTTACACCATCATGACTCATTTAGGTAGATTATAAACCATTATACTTAGTGAAATAAGCCAGTCATTAAAAAGACAAAATCATAGTTTCCTTAACCTATAATAACTAATACATAGAATATAAAACATATATAATCCATAGGCACAAGATTAATAATCTGGAAATTGATTATTGTATATAGCCTTTGCTTATATTCATGGGGAATAGTAGGGCTTCTTAATTTGTATATTATTTTGTTATTTCATACTTGCCATGTGTTGATGTAGTTATATAATGGATTGTTAAGCATGTGATTGTGACATGAAATTAAAAAAACTTTCTATTGTTAATGTTAGTTTAAAAAAGCATAACTAAGGAAGGAGGAGAGTGGTTGGGTGATGCAGGCAGGAGGGAAAGTATTGTGGAGAGCATCATTAAGTTTCTAATTATGTATTGTAATATATGTAAAATTGTCCACTTTACAGAAATCAAGAGGATGATATCAACATCCAGTAGGTCAAATTTCTGGCTTAGTGACACTATTTCTTGTTGCTTAAAGCTTCAATTGCAACTTGAATTATCCACTTAAAATAATTTATAAAGTATTAAGCCTTTATGTTTTGGAGGCTAAGACATCACAAAATTAATTAGTTATAAATACATTGAGTATTGATTGATGAATAAGACATGAATTCAGGCAGGAAATATCTATGAACCCCTGTGGAGCCTTCCCTCTTCTCCTCCCTGCCACACCCCACCAGAAAAAGGGAAGATTGGGGCAGGCAGATGGTCTGGCTGTTAAGATGCCACTTGAATGCCTTCATCCCTTATCAGTGTGTCTTGTTTGGGTCCCATCTTGGCTACTAATTCCAGTTCTTTGCTAATTTAACCCAGCTAGGTAGCACAAGATGTTGAATTCCTACTACCAGCTGAACCACCGGATTGAGAATTTAGTTTCTCATCTTGGCCTGGCTGATTGCTGGCAGTTACAGGCCCTTGGGGGATGAACCAGTGGATGAGAGATCTCTCTGCTGTATCTGTCTCTCTCTCTCTCTCTCTCTCTCAGTGTGTGTGTGTGTATGTGTGCTGTGTTTGTGTGTGTTACCCATCGCTTTAAAACAAATTTTAAGAAAACAAAATATGCCATTTTAAAAATTAATGGAAAGAAAGAAATAAGGAAGGGAAAAGGTGAATAAGGAATGAAGGCAAGAGGGAGAATAGAGTGGGGGGTATCACTCTGTTCCTACATTTGTATTGTGAAATACATAAAGTTTGCTTGCTTTATATAAATTTTAAAAAAGTAAATGCATTGGATGCACAAGTTGGGAATGTGTATTACAATAAGCATGTGCATTTTTCAGAGTTTCTCACCATTATCTTTTCCAGTGTTCAGAAACTCAGGATAGGTACCTGCCAAACACCAGGGAATGTCTGTCTGCAGTTTTGTAAGCAAGTCACCTAAGCAATGATGCTTTACCTTTCTTGGTTGCTCACCCTGCCCTGTTCAGGCACCTCCCTTTTCTCTCACTCACAGTTTTCTGAGATTTAACTCCCAAATAACAAACTAGCACTCAATCCCTATCTTGGGTTTTGTTTGTTCCAGAGTATGGAATCGAGACATAATACAAGTGCAGACTAGCAATACAATGAATAGCAGTCTTTTTTTCTGAGGTGAAATTTAGTGCTGATATGGGGACAATAACAGAAAAACAGCATGAGGGATGAGGAAGAAGCAGACTCCCTTCAGTAGTTCCATATATGACCTCCCTTGACCAGGACTGGGGGAGGAATTTTCATTAGATATTGAGGTTTTCTTTCTGGATAAGGCAATGTGGTTATGACCACTAGAAATCATAAAGGATTACTAATTTATTAACTTTGACTCAATAAATATTGGTTGTTTAATAGAATCAGTTGAATCACTAAGAATGTAAAGACAAGAGAGGTCCAGCTCTAAACTGCAGTGTATGCTCCAGATGACAAGCCTAACTGCAAAGAGATTCAGTATGTCTTTACTAACCACATGATATAGGCAGGTTCACCTTCCAATAGAACGCAGAAGGACACATAACGAAACCTGTTGGGTGAGAAGAGTGTAAGGGAAGTCTTATGAAGACAGCTGAACTTTGAAAAACATAAGGATTATCCAGGTAAAGTGGAAAACACAGAAAATTTCTTGGGTTCAATCCAAAGGAATTTTAAGGAAAATATTCCAGGCATAAAGAACAGAGCCTGACACTGACTTTGTGACTACGTGAACATCACTCTTCTTGTCTCAGTTTCATTGTCCTCAAGGAAATGAAGAATATAATATTGTTGAGTAGGGAACTCATGTAAATTAATGAGAAAATATGTTTTCATAATAGATGTTTTCAAATAATAGTTGCTCATTGAATTCTTCAAAATAACCAAATGAGGAATCAGTATTTTGACGTGGCTCCACTGACTGTCAGCCTGGCATCACATATATGTGCCAGTTCTAATTCCAAGTTATCTCTTTCTAATTCAGCTCCCTGCTAATGTCCTGAGAAAAGTTGAGAAACACAGCCCAAGCACTTAGACATCTCCCACCCTCTTTGGAGACATAGATGAAGCTCCTGGTTTCTGGCTTCAGCACTGGCCACTGTGACTATTTCAAGAGCGAGTCATTAGATAGAAGATTTCTCTCTCTCTCTCTCTCTCTCTCTCTCTCTCTCTCTTATCTCTCTCTCTCTCTCATTATGACTTTCAAAATGGCTGAATATTTTTAGGAACATAACCAAACCACTGTACTTCTATTATTTACAGATACAGTGATCAGGAAATAAGTATTAAGATCTGCAAACTGGATTACATTCTAAATTGAAGCACAACTACTGTTAATCAAGTAATAGTAGTACAAAATCTTGGCTTTTGTTACAATTGGTTCTACCCTTCATTTGTTCATTGCAGTTTGGCGTAAATATTGCTCCTATTACTTTCCCCACATCTACAACACAAGTACATGCGTGAGAGTATGCTTGAAGTCTCCCAAATTATGAGATTCAAACAGCATGTTTTTTTTTGTTTTGTTTTGTTTTGTTTTTTTGTACCTGGGGTAAGGGGATAGACAAAGAGAGAGAAGCCCTGCCCAGCCTCCCACCCATCCCAGGTCCCCGATGTGGGGCTTGCTCCGAGAGTCCTGCTCAAGCAGTTTTGATAGTTCAACTGGTCTGAATTGCTGCCAATCTCGCCTTCCCAAGCACGATGAAATCTATTCAGAATCCACTGGCTTACATAGTCTCTTCATGGTTGGGATTCTGAGATCAGCAGTTCAGTTGGAGGGACCCCCCAAAGAAACTTCATCTGAGGTGATCCCAGACCTGATTCTTATGTGTGCTTGCCAGTACAGGGTCTGGCACCGTCCATCGCCCCAATCAGCTTATGCACATGCTGGTGGTTGCAATTGCTGGGTCAGCTCTGTTTCCAGCCTGTCTTCCACGTGAACCAATGGGTGTTGCAAATCCAGCCCGATGCATACTCGGCCCTCGGGCAAACCAGCGGGAGCTGCAGACTAGTTGAGGCGACACCCCATAACCCCCACCAGCTTGCCACTTACCCATGGTTCCCGTGCTTGCCATTATGTACCATAGACTTGTAATGTCCAAACAGCCTTTTCATTGCCAAGCACAAATATGCACTCAAACTTGAACAGAGCTTAAACATAGTTGGAGTATCTGTTAAAATCTGAACAGTTTTTCAAATTTGGACAGAAACACCAATGACCCTTCAAAGTTCAAAAGTTATTGAAAGGAAAAAATCCAGCAAAGCAAGGTTTTTTGTTTTACACAGAAGAACAACAAAATGGCTGTTTAATAACAAAGCCATAATTTATACCAGACCATTCAAATTACATTTTAACATATTTAAAGCTTACAGATAAATCTAATTTAGAAAAATATGTAATTTCCAGTTCCTCATTTACTCATCCTTCTTTCTTTACTTTAACTGTGAGTGGATGTCATTTAAAACCCTAGGAAGAGTTAGTAGCGTTAAGAAGGTTCTTCTCTGCACATGCTCCATTTCTCATGCAATGGCCACAGGATGCAAACCTGACAATATGTTTGTGATGACTGGTTCCCAACACATCACACTCTGGAAAGGTTTCTGGCATAACCTTAGACAAACATAAGGTTCATTTGGAAGGAGAAAATTTATGGAAACCTCAAGCTCTCTTGGCAGTCTGTAGCCACTGACAATCTTGATTTGATTCCCATAAATTCATGAAGCATAGTTCTGACATTCTGAATTCTGCATGTGTCCAAGTGATGAATGTGGGATTAGGAGTTTCACTGGCTTCCAAGATCACAGAGTACGCAAAACCTCCAAAAGTAGTGAAAGAGTGTCCCTTAGAAGGACATATAGAAGGCACCAGACATCTGAAATACTGATTTTCTAAGCCCAGTTTGTGGCTATGGTCACCTCGAATCAATTTTGTTTTACAATTTTTTTTATTATTCTCATGTCTGAAATGTGAATTGAGATTATCCCAGTTATGTAGTTACCCAGAGAATATAAGCTTATGCTTCCTGTCTCCAGGATGGGTACTATCTCTAGCTCATCATCTCTTTTCATTGTAAGTCACCTAAATACTTTGCTATAAAACAAATTTTTAACTATCTAAATTATGTACTGAGGAAGATGAAAGGATATGATATTGAAAATACTTAGTTGTTGACCTCAAATATATCTTGGAGGGGATAGGTATCTAATTAGATAGGCAATGAAATGACCTTTAACCTGTCACAAAATACAATTGTATCAGGCATTACAGCAGTATAAAGGAGGATCATCTAATTCAGAACTGGAATTGAAAAAGAAAAAAAGATGAGCAATGATTTCCAAATGAAATTGTCTCGCAGACAGAAAGATTAGTGGGAGTAAGCCACATGAGCAAGGACAGATTGCTCCAGTCGGAGGTGTGGGGGAAGAGCACAATCAGAGACACGAGGTAAAGATAAAACATGGTCCAAAGACTTCAAATATTGCAACATCGCTGTGGGGGAGAATACAAAGACTCAGCCTGCAAGAGCAAAAGCTGAAGTATTTTTTTTTTTAAATAAAAATAAATCAGGATTGGGAACTTTGAGATAAGGCTTACAAATTTTAACTTTATCATAAGGATTTGGGGTTTTCAATCAGGTGAGAATAATGATCAGATTTTTTTTTAACAGTTTGTAAAACTTTGGAACAGTGAGAAATTTGAGGCAGTAATTGAGAGATGGAAAGGTAACAGCCTGAGGCATTGGCAGTACATTTAGACAGATGGACAAGCCTTAGATTATTGTAATATAGAGAGATCAAGGCTTGGAAGCTCAAATTTTAAAGAAAAACAGAGATAGGGGAATCAAGAATGACAAGGCTTTTGAGTTAGATAACGTGACAGTATTCACTGAAGCTAGAAAACAGGAAAAGCACAATGGAAAAAATAATGAGTTCAGTTTAGACGGGTTTCACACAGGTACCAGAAGAATATCAAAGTAAAAACTCTGCTAAGGAGTTAAAAGTGCAGATTTTGTTTTTTAGTCCTCCATCTAATATATACTACATAGTTGGCATTTGATATGTAGCTAATGTCACAAAAATATGATGCACCATGATCATGACAAAACCACATGGAGACATTAAAGAAATAAGAGCCATCATAAGGAAAGTGGAATAATTTCTCTGAGAGTGAAGAATCACAGAAGTCAAGAGTGTTTGATGGAGGAGAGTTCAGTCCCAATGTCAAATGTTGTAGGACTGTCAAACTAGATAAGGTAAAAAGTGTTCATTTGCACAGCATGATTCCAAGCCAAGTAGAGTCCTGTTGCACATCTATTATCTCAGCAGTTTTGATTCACTCCGGAATTGAGCTCACCGGCTTCGCTTTCTTTTTTCTTTTTTACAACAGTATCTTATGCTTCATATATCTTACTATTCACAAGTGTAATGAAATACACTGGTAAGTAACAAAGATCCAAGGTTCTGACTCTATTTTGAGGATAAACCTGAAGACTAAAATTTTCCTTAAAAAAAAAATAAAAGATATGGGATGTTTTTCTTCCTCTATCACATAGTGAGCCAAAACTTGGGCATTCTTTACTAGAGGATTTAATAAATTCATTCACTGTTTAGGGTGGAGTATTTCAAACAGCTTTTTTACTGTGTGTGCTTAAAATAAGAGTTTACTAGGAAATATAAATTAAGGAAGTATTTTTCATTAGCATCTAAATTGTTTAGAAATACCTATTTTCAATGAAGAAATCTTTTCTTACATTTGTTTGTAAAGCACATGGTGGGCATCTTAATTAACAATCAAGTTATGTGACCTTTGACTTACAGTTTTATGATACATACTCAATGTATTTTCAGACAGCTTAACTGGAAAAAAAAAACTGATTATTTCAGGAAGTTCAAAACTATTGCTGTGGGCCCGGCAGCGTGGCCTAGCAGCTAAAGTCCTCGCCTTGAAAGCACCAGGATCCCATATGGGCACCGGTTCTAATCCCGGCACCTCCACTTCCCATCCAGCTCCCTGCTTGTGGCCTGGGAAAGCAGTCGAAGACGGCCCAAGGCTTTGGGACCCTGCACCAGCGTGGGAGACCCGGAAGAGGTTCCAGGTTCCCGGCATCGGATTGGCGTGTACCGGCCCGTTGTGGCTCACTTGGGGAGTGAAACATCGGATGGAAGATCTTCCTCTCTGTCTCTCTTCCTCTCTGTATATCTGACTTTCCAATAATAATAATAATAAAAAAACTGTTGCTGTAAATATCATCTCATCATCAAGCTGCACTTTAAAGACTTCAAATATGCAAATGATAAGCAGTTTCTTAACACCTTTTCAAATGCAGAAGCCATTGGGATAAAATCAATTCTCTCTGGATAAACTGCTATTAGAAACCATGGGGACACATGGAAAGCATATTTTCCTAATGACTTTTTTTTTCCTAAATTCCAGTTCTACTGACATTACATGATCTTTATCTATTTCAGATGCCTTGGGGAATGGCTTATGGATCCAAGCTGTCACAATAAATTGGAATTACTCAAATCATCTAGCAATTCCATGCTGTTACATAAGCGTGGAATTCAACTTTTGAAAAAGTCAGAATGAATGTTAGTTAAATATTTGAGAATTAAAATGATTGAACAATTCTGTATCCATGAAAGCCTCATATCTTCAGCTTTTAAAAACTTCAACATTAACATTAATGATTAAGCCACACAAGCACACCAAATATTTCCACATTGCTTCAAAATGCAGAGGGTTTTTTTTCTAAGTGGTTTTTATTTGTTTATTTTGGGGGGTTTGGTATTGTTATTGTTTGTTTTTGTTTTTTACTTCAAAGGCAGAGGTACAGAGAAAGATGAGAGTGCAGAGACCCAAGGTCTTGGAACATTTTCCATTCCATTTCCAGGTGTTTAGCAGGGGTCTACAATGGAGCAGCTAGGACATGCACAGGTGCCTACATGGGTGCTTGCACCACAGGTGGAGGATTAGCCTACTGGCACACCTCACAAGCCACCAAAGATCTTAAATGTAAAATTTTAAATCATTATCTTGACAAGAATACTTAATGTCACATCTACAAAAGTTTAAGTGTCCAATATATAGTTGTAGATAGGCACAATATTATAGAGCAGATAGCAATCTAAGTTTATCTTTCTTGACTAAGACTTCATGCCAACTGATTAGCAATTTCCCATTTTCTCCATTTCTTAGCCCTATTAAACAGCATTCTGATTTTTTTTGAGTCTGCAAATATGAATATCTTATTTATGTCTTATAAGTGGGATCAAATAATATTTATCTTGCAATGACTAGTTTATTTTGCTTCCATTTTCCATTCCAATCTCAACCTTCATTTGCTTTGTTGCATATTGAAAACCTCCTTCTGTATAAAGGATGAATAGTATTCCATCGTGAATATATACTGCTTCTTTCATACATTTGTCTATTGAGCGACTTTCAGGTTATTTGTATATATTGGCTCCTCAGAATAATACTGCAATGAGCATAAGATTGCTAATAATTCTTTTTGAATTATTTATTTTTGAAGTTTGAATTTAATGGTACAATTCTGTAGAGTCTGGGATTACACACACACACACACATACACACACACAAATTCCCACCTCCTGGGTTATTTTTTCCGTATTGTTATAATAGTTTAATCCTTCATGAGGAGTCATGATTCCATCAGTCTATTAATTTAAGTGTGCCCTGACATTGCTGCTGTAGACAATGTAGGCAATCCATCATCCCATTGTCTAGATATGTTCAACAGTTCCACTGGGAGTCTATCTTAGATTTGGAAGTAGGGATGCATATTGCATTGTATCATCACATCTGGATATGGTAGTCTCTATCACTCCATTACTGTACATTCTGTCATAAGAGAAACCATAAAATAAGGTCAACAACAGGTATCAAATTAAAACAACAACAACAAAAATTGCAGCACCATGGAGTAGAAAAAATGCACCACTGAATAACCAACACATGAGTAACTAAAAGAAAATACAAAAGCCTCTTGGGTCATGAGCCAGTGATGAATTTGGCAAGAGAAAAGAAACTTCTTGGAAGAAATAAAA
This sequence comes from Ochotona princeps, assembly GCF_030435755.1. Lineage (NCBI taxonomy): Eukaryota > Metazoa > Chordata > Mammalia > Lagomorpha > Ochotonidae > Ochotona > Ochotona princeps. Next base: position 77,507,035 of record NC_080832.1, read on the forward strand.
ATGAAATAACAAACAAACAAACAAAACACATGGGATGCAGCAAAACAGTATGGAATGCATAATGGTTTCCTTATATTAGAGAGAACATACGGCATTTTCCCTTTGGGGATTGATTTATTTCACTAAGCATAATGGTCTCTAGATGGGACCATTTAGTGAAAATAGTATAATTTCATTCTTTTTAATGGCTGAGTAATATTCCATGGAGTAGATGTACCACAGTTTTTTTAACCAACTCTCTTCGGATGGGTATCTGAATTGTTTCCATGTCATTGCTATTGTAGATTGTGCTGCTGTAAACATAGGATTACAGATCCCCTACTAATTTGCAGTTTTCATTACCTTTGGATCCTGTTGGCTAGGATTTTGTTGAGGATGTTTGTGTTCTGTGTTCATCAAGGATATTGGTCTGTATTTCTTTTTTCTGCTCTTTCTCTATCTGGCTTTGGTTTTAAGTTGACATTCGCTTCATAGAAAGAGTTTGGAAGGATTGCCTTCCTTTCTGTTGTTTGGAAAAGCTTGTGGAGGATTGGAGTAAGTTCCTCTTGAAGCATTTGGTAAAAGCAACGAAACCACCTGGTTCCAGGACTTGCCTTGGTTTGGACAGATTTAATTACCAGTTCAATCTCAGTCCATGTTATAGGTCTATTTAGATTGCTAATTGCTTCTTCAATCAAGTTAGGTGGATTGTACGTGTCCAAAAATCTATCCATCTCTTCTATGTCTTCTGATTTGTTCACATATAGTTGCTTGTAATAGTTCCTGATAATTCTCCTCATGTCTGAGGTACGTTGTATTTCCTTTCTCATCTCTGATGCTATCGATGTGTATTATCTCCCTCCTTTTTTTGATTACTTGAGCTAGTGGGGAGTCTATTTTGCTGATTTTCTCAAAGAACCAGCTCTTTGATTCATTGATTTTATGTACAGTTCTTTTGGTCTCTATTTGACTTATTGCCTCCATTATTTTGATTGTTTATTCCTACTAATCTTGTGATTGCTTTGCTTTTGTTTTTCTAGTTTCTTCAACTGTAAGGCTAGCCATTCACTTTGTTCTTTTCTAGTTTATTAACGTAAGTGTTGATTGAGACGAATTTTCCTCTTACTACTGCCTTGATTGTGTCCCATAAGCCTTGATATGTTGTGTTGATGCCTTCATTTGTTTCAAGCAAATTTTTAATTTCCCCTTTGATTTTTCCTCTAACCCATTGATCATTTAGTAACATATTGTTCAGTCTCCATGTGTATGCAAGTTTTCCTGATCTCATCTTGACTCCATTATGGTCTGAGAAGATGCATGGTAAAACTTTAATTTTTTTTTAATTTACTGAGGCTTGTTCTGTGGCCTATAACATAGTTCTAGAAAACTTTCCATATACTGGTGAAAAAAAAGTGTATTCTTCGACCATAGGATGAAAGGTATGGTAGATATCAACTAAGTCCATTTGCTAGAGTTTTTGGGTAAGTTCTATTGGTTCTTTGCTGAGTTTCAGTCTTGTTGATCTATCCATTGATGTTAATGAGGTACTAATGTCCCCCACCATTATTGTATTGTATTGGAGTGTATTTCTTTCTTTAAATCCACTAATGTTTGTTTCACATAACTAGATGACTTGGCATTTGGTGTATATACATTTATTATGGTGATTTCTTCTTGCTGAATTCTTTGATCATGATGTGGTTTCCTTCTTCATTTCTTTCAATGTTTTTCACATCAAAGTCTATATAAATCTAATATAAGAATGATTACGACTGGGTCCAGTGTGGTAGCCTAGCAGCTAAAGTCCTTGCTTTGAATGCGCCAGAATCCCATATGGGCGCTGGTTCTAATCCCCGCAGCCCTGCTTCCCATCCAGCTCCCTGCTTGTGGCCTGGGAAAACAGTTGAGGGTGGCCCAAAGCCGTGGGAACCTACACCCGCGTGGGAGCCCTTAAGGAAGTTCCTGGCTCCTGGCTTCAGATTGGCATAGCACTGGCCATTGCAGCCACATGGGGAGTGAATTGTCTGATGGAAGATCTTTTGCTCTGTCTCTCCTCCTCTCTCTCTATCTGACTTTGCAATAAAAATAAATAAATATTTAAAAAGAAAAAGAATGGTTAAACCCGCACATTTTTCCTTACCATTTTCTCAGAATATCTTTTTTTTCCATCCTTTCACTTTCAGTTTTCTCTGATCTTTGTTGGTGAAATATGTCTCCTGTAAGCAGCAGAGTATTGGGTCTGTTTTTTGATCCCATCTTCTAATGTATGTTATTTGACTGTTGAGTTTAAGCCACTTACATTCAATGTTAATATGGATAGGTGGCAGTTTGGTCCTGTCATTTTAGCAATGGGCTGTTCTTTGATTTGGTCTTTTGTTAGCCTATTAGTAGACATTTGCTTTTGGTTTTGGTATTAGCTATTCCTTTTCTCTTTCACAAGAACATCTTTAAGTATTATTTGTAGGGCAGGTTTAAAAGAGGTGAATTCTTGGAGTTTTTCTTTACAGTGGAGGGATTCTATTTCATTTTCAAAAACAAAGGAGAGCTATGTAGGATACGTTACTCTGGGCTGAAAATCTGGAATATGTCACTCCATTCTCTTCTGGTATATAGTGTTTCCTCTCAGAGATCAGCTGTGAGTTTGACTGGGGTTCCTCTATAGATCACTTGATTTTTTTAATTTGCAAATTTAAGAAGTTTTTCCTTATGTCCAACCCAAGAGAGCTTCATTATCAAGTGTCATGGTGAAGTTCACTTTTGATCAGCTCTGTTGGGAGTTCTGTGACCCTACTATAAATTGTTTTCCAATTTTTCTCTCCAGAATAGGAAAGTCATCATTACTTATTTCATTGAATACACCTTTAATCACAGCTTCTCTTTCTGTGCCTTCTGGAATTCCCATAATTCTTATGTTGGGCCTTTTAATCTTATCTTTTAATTCTTGGTACTTTTTTTTTTAGCTTGGCCTAGCTCTGCCTCCAGCTTTTTGTTTATTTCCGCATAGTGACAACACCTAGCTTCCAATTCTGATATTCTTTCCTCTGCTTCATTCATTCTATTTTTGAGACTTTCCACTGCACTTTTAATTTGCTCTGTAGAATTCTTCATTTCTGATATAGCAGCTTTCATTTGACCCATTTGCTGTGTGATATATTCCTTAAATTTCTTAAACTCCTGTATTATGTACTTCTCATTGTTGGTCAGAAGCTTTATAATGAGTTCTCTGAATTCTGTGTCCCACATTTTCTCAGTGTCTTCTTAATTAATTCTGAGGGGAGTGGAGGCTTTTTCTCCTTTGCTAGAGATTCTTTGGTAATATTCATAATGCCTCTGTCTCTTCTTTTACCTTTTGTCATTGCAATTCTGGTTGGCAGATTATTCTCCTTAGAGCAGGCTTCTAAGATGTATTGTCTACAGGCTTACAAGTCGATTTTTATGTTCAATCAGTGTCCCAGATTAAGAAAATGACAGCTGTCCTAAATAACTGGTCTGTCAGTGTCATTGATCTTGTCTGCATGTGCTGGCCATTAAGTCTGAGTGATGCCTGGATTTATTTTGGGTGTAATCTGTAGAAAATCTGACCATTTTCTAAGGAGCCTGTGCTATGCTCTAAGTTGGAAGTAATTTTGTTCCCAGCTTAGCTCTTGCACAGCTCAGCTGTCTTCCCTTCAGTTTAACAGTGCCTGGTCCTGTGAAAATGGCATCTGAGCTCTACTGATTTAGTGCATGCACAATTTACCATTGCTTTTCCTGATCTTTGAGCCCTTGCCCCTCTGAGCAAGATGGCACGAAGTGGGGCACCAACATAAATCTGGGGCTGTCAGCCATCAGATCCAAGGACCACACAATGCAAGACAAAAGCTGGTCCTGCTCTCCCTATGGGATCAGCTCAGTATGATCAGCCAGAAATAAGTCCCCTCTGGGTCATTCCCTCAACTCCACACCCTCTACTTCAACATACAAGGTGGCACCCGGTCTTTGTGCTGTGGGTTCTGTCCTGAAATTGGTCCACTACTAGAATCCCCTACTCTTTCTCTGCTCATGCTGGGCCAAACTATTCAGCAAAAATGTCAGGTCTCAGGCTGCATTCACCTTCAAAGCTCTCCACATGAACCCAAGCTCCCACCTGGCTGCCACAAGAGCTGAGCTGAGGTCACTGCTAGATTCCTGGCTATTGCTGGAGTTCAGATCACAACTCCAACTGCAAATAAATCTTTAAGACCTTATTCCAATTATCTTGGATAAATCCTAGAGCTAGGATTCCTGGATCAGATGGTAGTTCTGTTTTAATTTTTTGAATAATTTCCTTGTGTTTTTCATAATGGATTTACTATTTTGTATTCCAACTAATAGTGTGCAATGGTTGTGATTTTTATATGTCCTCTATAGTACATCTAATCTTTTCTGTTTTATTTTATTTTTATAACATTATTTTTTAATATATTTTATAATCACTATCATAATGGGTAGGAAGTAGCATATTGTGAGCATTATGTATTAAATTGCCCTAATGATTAGTGACACTGATATTTGCCTCAGTTTTGCTTCTTTTTATAGTTTGATGATTTTCCTTTTCTCTCATAATAGGCTACTCTGGAATTTAACTTAACATTAGGAAAGCATTAGTACATGGGTGTAAGCTTAAATTGCCCCATCTTTAAAGCTTACACTTATTCAAAAATCTTTAATAATGATAAATATCATTTATTTATTACCATAGTTTAGTACCTAGCTAAGATAAACACTTGATATTAATTCTAATAATATTTCTTTGAAGAATTTCTACTACAAACTTAACATATGAAGCTCTTAAGGCTTGAGAGGTTAAAGGCTGTCACACACATTCAATCAGCAAGTGGGTCTGTAGAGGATTCTACCTCTGTTTCAAAGCCCAAGCTCTCAGGCACCACACACACTTCCTGTCTACAAGGCTTCTGCTGTCTCATTCATCCACCCAACAGTAAGATGAAAAATTTAAAAAGACCTAGAAAGACCTCCACATGTACAAATTAGCTAAAATGCCCATTCCTTCTTGTGTGTCCTTTTCCTTAAATGTATTTTTCTTCAAGTCTTCATTTGGGATATTTGCTTCACCCATTAGGTAAAATTTGGTTAGGGCAGAATTATTGCATATCTTTTCCTATCCAAGAATAAGCAAATCCCTCTTTGATGGTGTGAAGAGTATGTGGAAAAAATTAATATGTATGGCAAAACAGCCCTTCCTTAACAGACCAGACTTTTCCATTAGAATTAGCTTTATTAATTCCTTCAGTGAGCCTTTCCAAGACTCCATTGAACTCATCCAATAATAGGTTCTGAGGAAGACACAAAGGGCATTGAAGGTTGGATAGCTCTCCTTAATGAAGTAATGCCTTCCTGGAATTATGTTTAACTTACATAAAACCTGTGTCCATATACAAGCTCCATATAATGCACTCCAAAATGCACATAAAGCTGAGCACAGAGGAAAACCAGCGCAATTACCCATATTTCTAAGTAGACAAGCTATTCCCTATCTTAAGACACAGATGAAAGGCAAAACATTTGGCTTTGATTTTATGGTCACTGAGATTTAAATGTCCTTGCAGTCTGAGGCTTCTGTACAGTCGAAAGCCATAAGAACGGGCCAAAATATTATGAGTAGTAGAAATGAGTAGAAAGTCAGGATCTCTGATGTTCCAGTGGATGCAAGAGATCCATGCTTTCTGTCTCATGAAAACTGGAGTTTGATGCTCATCTGTACTGTACAATTACACATCAGTTCAAATGAGTGCATTAGCACAGGAGTGCTGAGTAGTTCCAAAAAGAGAATGAGTAAGCCAATAGCTATAGCTGGCAGCCAGTGAAGGGAAAATTGCTCTGAACAGTCAGTGAGTCACCCAAACAGACAGGAGAGCTTGTCTGCCAATATAATCTGACTGTCGTGCCAGAGCTCACATACTCATCAGGGTCAGAATTTACATAGGAGCTGAGTTCTGCTGCAGTCTGAAAGTATACAGTAGCAGTTGGAGACTAGATGGGTGAGATTTCTCTCACTGATGACAGAACTAAATGTCCTTTGCTCTGAGGGCCCTGGGGCTTTCCCCCAAAGAGGCAGAAGGCTGAAATCCAGCATAGGTGCCTATCATGGAAGGTTCAACTCACATGTTGTAATGTTATACCAACTGTGCCATATTCAGTATTTCTCACTATCAGGTACTTTCTGACTGAGGCTAACTCTGTCTGACTCATTTCTTCCTGTGCTATCAAATATCAGGGAGTCTACCTATTTGCTTCATTTTTACTCTCCAGCTACTTATTTCTAACAAAAATGTGTCAGATAAGTTTGTGATACACATATTGCATCCACTAATCTTTTTTACTAATGGATAACTCTAATTAAATTATAGCCAAGCTGAAATAAAATAGTTTATTGTGGACAATTGGAATACAGAATTAGAATGTGTAAGGATGTGATCACACATCTTGTCCCCATAAGAAGATAGGTGGATTAAAAAAAATGCTCTTAACAGGAGAAAAAAACATTTTTTTTCTCTGACAGAAGTGAGATTAAAGGATTTGCACTACAGTTTTCACACTTTTAAGCATTAGAATTCCCTAGAATTTATTCTTTTTAAGATTTATTTACATATTTTGAAACTTGGAGCTAACAGAAAAGTACACAGAGAGAGATCTTGTCTGGGCTAATTTACTCCCCAAGTGGCTGCAATGGCCAGGGAGGGGAGGGGTTAGACCAAACCCAAGAGAGAGGAGCTTCATCTGCCATCACCTACCACTGTTTTTATAGATGTTAGCAGGGAGCTGAGGTGGAATTGGAGCATCTGGGACACAATCCATATGAGATGCCAGCATTGCAGGCAACATCATTGCCCACTACATCATAATGCTGGCACCAAAATCCCCTAGGTTTATTAAGCACATAATTTGAACTTCATAGATTGTGGTTCAATTTGATTCTTCATTTTTAATACCCAAGATATTTTTAGCACCCAAAGTGATGCTGAGGTACAGTATAGGAAAACACTTTGGAAAAATGCATTTGAGAGACAATTAGCAAATATGCTGACCAAGCATTTTCTTTCTACTTGAGAGCTTCACTGCTCTACTTTGGATCTTTTGGCTTTCTACTTCTTGGTAATTTACAGAGAAGCAGGAAAGAATGCTAGACCACCAACTTAAGCCATTGTAGCACAGACTTACTGGAGGCAACCAACTAACAAAAGTGCTCTGAAGGCAGCAATGTGGAGGACAGGAGACAAAGGGAAGATGACAGAGCAGGCAAGTGAAATCCAAAGGTCTGTCATAGCCATTACCTCTTATGTAAGCATGTGATTGCCTTGGATTTTCCTGTTTTGCAATTGTCCTCTCAGTCAATAAATAGATGCTCAATATCTATCTTGTAGAAAACATTATATTTGGTATTCCAGTAGAATACATGTTTAAAGTTGCATGTTAAGTATATTGGAATGAATGTCAAGACATTCTATCTAGAACAGTTGTCATGTTGCTCCTGCCCCTGAGTGTATAATGAATATGCCTGATCTCCAATGTACATGGTCTTCTCTTTAGCATATCTCCATGATCAACTTCCTTATTTGGGCTGTGAAAGATGAGGTACCTTGTGTGAAGTTGCAAATCTATTGGTAAGAAAAGAGGTAGATATTTGCTAAACAAGTAAATAAATTAAGATCATTTTAAAAGGTAACAATTTATATATAATTGGAGACATTCAGAAAGGGAAGAGATATTGTTGTGTAGTAGACATTTCAGTGTGTAAATTCAGATTTTGTGGAAAAATCTTAGCTAGTAAGAAATCCCTTGGTTGACCGGTGCTAAAATAACCCAGAAGAAAAGCAGTATCAAATAACTTATTTTTACTACATGGTCCAAAAAGGATTCTAACCAATATTAAGACTTAAATAGAATCTGCTATTATACACACCTTGCATGAGTGACAGTTTGAGGAAAATCGAAGAAAAGGAATGGATTTCATGTCAGGTTGATACAGTGCTAACAAAAAAATCTTGGGGAGAGATGAAACATATGTGAGATTCAGACATACAGCAAATAGTAATATTATAAGTAATTATGAGAATGAGGCTGTGACTCTCCCAGAATTTATAGAGCTGTTGAAGCAGGCCCTGAACTCCACAGAGAATGTTTAACAATGTTATTTATATTTCAGCAGGCGCGCTAACCTCAGTTTGCAGCTGAAATATATAAATGTCTTCAGATCACTACACTTCGCCTCTCACCACCCACACATACAATTTCAGTATTTAAGAATATTGCTCAAGGGAATATATCTAGATACATTCACAAAATTTCTCTGTGATTAAATAATGAGAGAAGCAATAATCTACATGTAAAATAGAATATATAAAGTAAGATTTCTTCTAGCAGGAGTTATTAAAGTATGCATGAATAAAGTGAGGTTGAGCTCATTCCAAAAGAATAATTAGCATGAGAATGCTCTGTTGAAATTGATGAGATAATGTACATAAGAAAAGCAAGAAATCTCAAGCTACAGTGGAGGGCCAAGGCTCAAAAGGTCAAATTGAGCAAAAATAATGAAGGACAAGCCACGGGGCAAAATGGAAAAGCATCGAATGGTCTAAATCAAGGCTGCAGGACCTACCTGACAGTGCAGGGTGGGGCTGCTGATTCTGTGTGGTCTTGCACACAAACCCATAAACACTCCAGAGGCTTCTGAACCTACATCTCCTGAGGACCCATCTGAAAAGATAGTTACTGTATCTGACGCCTGGCAAACAATACTCACCCCTAACCAGGTCTCTATGGAGAATCAGAAACCAGAAGATCCTCAGTGCTGACTGTTACTAATAAGGGACTTATTAAGACTTACCAAGACTCGGCTCATCTTTTGCATAGTATTACTACAATTTCACTAAACAGAAGGCGTGGACACTCAAAAGAAGGGTGGGCTGTAGATATGATCAGCCATACCTTCCAGCTTGGTGGGTTCACACACCCCAGTAGTGTGTGGCCTGTACTTCTGTCAGGCTACCAAAGAAAAAGCAAGTGTGACTAATTGCATTTGGAGAGAACAATGATCCAGAAACACTCTGGGAATACCAAGGCTGACTGTGATTCTTTCGTCTCAAGAAGTGGAGTGAACCTCCCATCTCCTCTCTGCCTTTGCAGAGGATCGGCAGGCTTACCAGCATCTCTGCCTCTTGATTTCTCTACACTGGCAGAAACTAGTCCTCCCCTTTATAGCTACACACTTTTGACCTCTGAAATGCACTCTCCACTGAATTTTATTTCCCACGGCATCCCTCACAAAGGTAAAGAGAGATAGCAGAGCAGATAGATTGTAGTAAGCATTCCTTTAAAAATCCCTGCAATAGAAATCCATGTTCACCAGTGGTAGTCCAAATTCTCACACACACAAAAAAAAGGAGAAACACTAGGCAGGGACTTTCTAGGGCTTATTCTTGTGAGAAAACAAGCCAAAGTAGAAAACCAGTAGATCCAGGTGGTGTTGAAAGAGGAGAGTGAAAATGGAAATGAAAATGATGGGGAGAGATGACTTTGAGTGTGGGACTCAAACGGTGAATAGGTCACTAATTCAACAAGATGGCGACCAACAGTCAAGGTCACTATGTTACACATGGCGAGCAAAATGGCCACCAAGGGCCGAGCATGAACGATGGCGGGGGTCAAATCGTTTTAAAGAAAAATTGATTGGTCAGGGCCATTTCGCTCACCTGTCCCAGGACCACGGGGAGGTGGAGAGGTTGGCTTCCGCAGTCATGCTGATGACAATTGGTTCCTAGTTCTCCCCTCCTGGAATTCCTGAAATTCTTGGCCTGAGGCTGTTCGCTGCTCTATATGAGAATTTGTATTTCCCAAATAAACCGGGACTGCTTGGACGAAACCCCTGCCACGTCTGTGTGTCTCTCACGTGCTGGGAGGCTGGTTGGAGGGCAGCAGGCTTGCCCGCTTACCCCCTCTGACAAGGGGATACTAGAGGAATCTGTGGGGGAAACCCCGCATTTGAGAAGCTTGCAAAGTTTGTACTTTGTAGGAGGAACATCAAGTTTCAGAAAATGTTACAATGTGCTAAAATCTTCAAGACTTAGGGGATTTTCTCCTTCCTCAAAGCTGACACTAGCCTCACCCTTCCCCCTAGCACAACTTGGGCTGCTCTTTTTCCCCCATCATTTGTAATAAAGCTTAGTCCAGTGTCCCATTTCCTCAGTACCTCTTCTTGTTCGGAGATGCCAAACTACCCAACCAGGTTGTTCTTTATTTCCAGGAGGCCAAGACACACGTAGGTCCACATTATGTTGGTCATTAATGCCATTTTCTAAATATCTTGAATTTTTCCCATTAAATAGTAGATACAATTGCATTCCCCTACACCTGAAGAATTTGCATTTTTAACTTATATTTTCCCAGCCTTTTGAAGTGGCCATGGAATTAAGGCATGATGTAGACCATTTCCACATATGGGCTTTGTGAATCTGTTCATGATTTACCTATTTTAACTGTGAGTGGCACAGCAATTAAGATGCTGTTTGAATACCTGCATTCCATATCAGATGTCAACTACTTAATAATGCCGAATATGGACAGCATCAGATAGTATTTCAAGTATCTGGGACTTTGAAGTATCCATCCATGTGGAGACCCTGGCAGGAGTGAATTTCAAGCTCCCAGCTTGGCGTGGGCCCTTCTTGGTTTTTCCTGGCATGTGGAGAATGAATTAGTTGCTGGGATCTCCTCTCTATCTCTGATTCTTACTCTCTATCTCAACTTTGTCTTCCAAATAAATATAGTTTTGAAAAAAGCCCCAACGAATCACAAAATTATGTTTAGGATAATTTCATATTCACTCTTCTGTTCTTATGCAGTTTACCCTGTAATAACAATCTGATTGCATTTTTTTCAAGTGCTTTTGCAGTATCATTCACAGTACCTTCCACTGTAGAAAAATGTATTCACTACTCTATAAAAACTTGACTTGGCCATATGAAATGCATTGGCCAATAGGATAAAAGCAGCTCTAAGGAAAAACCTATCTGGAAGAGTGAAGAAATATCGTAAGTTTCCTCCTGTTTCACTGCTCTGCAGTCTTTGTCTCAAGACTTTACCAATCAGTGAATACTCTTACAGCCCAAGTTTCAGAAGAAAAGTTGCATGGAGCAAAGCTAAGTGAATGTCCAGTCACAAGAGCCAATTCAAAGCCAAAGCCATATTATGGATAAAGAATCAATGTGTTTGTTGTTCAGATCCACTCAGATTTAAGGACTGTCTGCTACCATACAGAAGTTTAAGAATTAATATTCTAAGCAAGATATTAATTTTAAAAAGCTTATTTTTTAAAAATCTTTACTTTTTATTTTAAAAAGAGAACTCATGGAAGGGACATAGAACTAAAATCAAGACCTGCCTTGTTGTAATCTTACTCATCTTGACAAGTATGAAACACCTTTCCAATAGCACCTTTTCCTCAACAGCCATTTCTATCTCAGCAGTTTTTCTTTTACAGTCCATTCAGAACTCCATTAACTAACTTTGGCACCAAAAAAAATTATTGGCTGTATTAACCTGAAATACAGAATTCTATGAAAGCCTTTACATTCAATATAATAATCTGCAAAAACAAGATGACAGGAATAGGGTAAGGACACATTTATACAGTGGAGAATCATTAACCAGTGTGAAGCTGCAATCCTGGGAAATAGGAGAGAACAAATAAACGGCACAGGGACACCTGGAGACACATGAACATAGGGAAGCAGTAGAAACAACAGAGTGTTGCTATAGTGACCAGATACTCCAGCAGTGGTTTGTGGTCGGTGATTGGAACTCCAGTGGTGGCCAGGTGGGCAGGGGAATTCATAAGGAACTTAAGAGATAAACTAAGGCAAAGAACTGACCATCCTGCCGATTTCCTTGATTTGACCATGAGCAGAAGCAGAGTGCAGAACACAGGCGAGCAGGTACAGGAACAGGTGGATACACAGCTCGGTCCCCCACCAGTGCCACACGGATGCCATTTTGCATATCGAGGAAAAGGCTGTGGGGCTGGAGGGACAACAGCAAGCTTCACATGCACTAAGCCGGAAGTGAGCTCATTTCCAGGAAAACAAATTGCCCTGGGCCAATACGGAAAATAATACTGATTTGTTGCCCTACAAGTTCCATTAAAAATAGGTCTGAATGGCCTCTAGACTGAATGGCCAGCAGGCCCAATCCTCTACCAGTGCCACATTGGGAGTCCTTTTTATGTACTAAGGAAAAGGCTCTGGTGCTGAAAGAATACCAGTGAGCTACACAGACACTGAGCCAGGAGAGAACTCAATTATGATTCAATGCATTGCACTGGTCTCACAGGAAAATACTACCAACTTGGTATTCTACAGGTCTGGGTGGCCTTCAGGCCAAATAGCCCATAGGTTGCGACGAGACAAGCACTGCTGAAAACCCAAGAATTTAGGACAGCTGGTGTCTCCCCAAAGCCAGATGCTGCTCAAACCAGGAGTGGGAGAAAGGCCACGCAGGCAAAGGTGCAACCACAGCACAGCATCATGGAGCGTGGAAACGGGTGAGTCAGGAGCTTGGACTAAAGAGACTGTGGTGACAGCAAAGCACAAAAGCCTAGGGCTGAAACTCACTGGAGGGAGTGGTACAAGTGACTGTAAATGAACTGGGTACCGAATGGAATCAGTAAAACCGACCTGTAGACCTTCCTCTTTGTCTCTCCTCTTCTCTGTACATCTGACTTTCCAATAAGAAATAAATACATCTTAAAAAAAGAATGACATTATAACATTTTTAAAATATAGAAGAGAACGTGTGGAGAACCTGGGCAGGAGAGAGGGTAGGTGGGGAGTACCACTATGCACCTAAAATTGTATTCTGAAATGTGTTCACTTTATGTAAATAAAATAAGTCAAAATATGCAAAAGGATATTTATTGCTACAGTAGGAATAACATAATCTATGGATTATCTCTTTCCCAGTACCCCATAATTCATACTATAATCTTATTAGCTCTTATCTAACAAAATCCTAAAGAACTTTTCCTCTGTCCTCACTATTCCAGCTCTACTATCCTACATTCCATTCTTCTGACACGCCAGACTCCCCAGGATTAGAGTGTTTGCAGTCATTCTTCCTCACTGGCTTTTGTCAGCTTCTGCTTATCACTCAGCCTTCAACCTAAAGTTCAGAGGTTTTCCCTCCAATTTCATGGTTATATCATCCCCTTGAATTTTCTACATAGCACCTACTACTACTGCAGGATATATTTTGCTTGTCTTATTCTTGTGAATCAGTTAATGTTCAATATTTATTTACTAAGAGAGACAGAGATCGACAGAGTTCTTATGTACTGGTCCACTTTTAGGAACATATCATTTCTTAAGCTTCTAAATTAATATTGCAATAAAGAACATTGAGTAGTCTTTTCAAAACAAAAATTGAGACATGTTGGTTATGAAGATAACAGAAGACATTATTAGAGTTAATATTTCCTCAGAAAAGTAAAATATTATGGTGGCCATATCTATAGGCAGGATATAAAAAAAATCATTTGCTGGTGCAATATATGCAGCACACATTTAGAAAAAAAATTGTTGGTTTTAATTCAATTCATTTATGTTAGGCACTTGTTACGCACCTACTCGAATGAAGACAATAAATGCAATTTCACATAAACTGCAGTTTTTAAAATTAACAGTGATGTGTGTTTTGGCTACTTAACATGAAGTAGAAAATGTAATTAGCTAATGCATTATTTAAAGTCATTTAACACTGAAGTAAATCTTTACTTTTTGTCATACATATCTGCTTTTCTAATATTGGTAATTATAACAAAATCAAGAACTATGGCTTGAATTCTTACAACTATTAAAAATTGTATTACAAGTATGGAATAAACATGTCAACTGCATTTGCCTCTTAAGAGTTCCCACTTTCACTACTACAGTTTTTCTCCATCATCCCCCCCACACATAGTCATGAAAATATTCTCTCTAAACTACTAATTTAAAATTAATATTCTATTAGAAACACTTTATGGTTCCTAACTACTCAGAAGTCAAACTCCATTTAATCAGACTTGGGTCAGAATTTGGCCACTATTTAACCACAACCATCCCAAATCATTTCCCTCCATTCAAATCTCTTCCATACAAACTACTTTTCCTCTTCACTAGGATTTATGGTTCTTAAATATTTTATAGTAATAATAATAATTTCCGTATATCGTACTCCAAAGGGTAGTGAAAATGTAATATTGCTTTATTTTGTCATTTTAAAAGCTTTTTTACTCATGAACATGGAATAAATTTCTTGTATTTAACATATAAAGTTGTAAGAGCATTCTAGATAAAGGAGGAAATAGCTTTTAAATCTTAAGCATGGTTCAATATTCTAGGTCTTAGAAAACTCCAGTAGATGGACTCATCACTCAGACATATGAATATATGAGATCTTAAGCAGCTGTCATATGGGTTCTCAAAAACTTATGAAGATTTCAGACTGACACCCACATTTTTTCTGAAATTATGAGAAATTTGATTAACTATAACCTCAAGAAGTAAGAAGCTGTTTTATCTGACTAAAAAACAATTCAAATATAAGTAGGTGTTATCATTCTTTTATATGTTCAGTGACAGTATGAATTAAAAGCTTTCTGGTTTTAATCTGCATCCTCAAATTATTGGCTTTTCATTTTCATATGTCCTGTACCATGGACAAAGAATACAAGGCTTAGGTATGTATTCACATTCAAGCAGAGAAAAGAGTTGGGGACAATCCAAGGCATGTCCGTGCCTTATTAACACAAAAACAACATATAGAAGACACTCAGAAAATGTGACTTACATCCCACTAACCCATACCTGGTCAAATACCTACCTCAGTCCATGAGAAAAACAGCATCTAACTTTCTTACTCTGTCTAATGTCAGGGAAAAAAGAAACAGGAAACAATATTGGTTTCTTGTGCAGAGTTGAGGAAAGTGATCCTTAGCTCCATAGGGTGCCCTTGGTAAAGTACTTAGGCTAATCTCTGCTAATTTGATAACACCCCTGGAATGACTGAGGCTTATCTTGATCCTGACACACATTTGGATTCCAACTGTTACCTCTTAAGTCGGCGTAGATGGCATAACCCAGTGTCTTTGATGTTGAATGCAATAGCTGCCTGTATTCACATTACATCAAAATAGAGATAAAAATAAAGAATGCTCTAGAAAGGGGGAAATAATATCCTGCTTTTGCTTAGTAATAATCTGCTATTATGATCTGGAGGCAATCTGCAAGTTATGTCTTCCTAGACTAAGACAAGAACTTCTGGTTCCTGGATTCCTATATTTTCTTAAGAATCTTGAAGAATTAGTCCTTCAAGCTCAGCGTTCAGTGTGTACATTGAGGAATGTATTAAGAAAGAGACTCTTTCTCTTTCTCTCTTTCTCCCTCTTCTTTTGAAAGAAAGATTCTTTTGTAGAAAAAAAAAACACAAAAAAAACAAAATATTTCAGGGCCTAGCACCTTGCCTAGTGGCTAAAGTCCTCGCCTTGAACGCACCATATGGGCACCGGTTCTAATCCCAGAGGCCCTGCTTCCTATCCAGCTTCCTGGTTGTGGCCTGGGAAAACAGTCGAGGATGGTCCAAAGCCATGGTGCCTGTACCCATGTGGGAGACCCAGAGGAAGCTCCTGGCTCCTGGCTTCGGATTGACACAGCACCAGCCGTTGCGGTCACTTTGGGAGCGAATCATCAGACAGAAGATCTTCCTCTCTGTCTCTCCTCCTCTCTATATGTATCTGACTTTGCAATAAAAACAAATAAATCTTAAAAAAAACAATGTTTTATGTGATACAACTGAGTTAGAATTTATAAACCAAATTATGCTTAAAATTGTTCATATTATATATTTTCCATGAATGCAATTTTTTTAATTGAATAAAAATTTTATATGATGAAATCATAGCATAAGGTACCTTTGCTATTTTATTTTTGGTTCTAAATGGGAGCTTCAAATTATGGTCATTCATCCTAAAGAATACTCATTTGTCTATTCTTTGATAGTTTAAAATTCTGCATTCTTTTTTGTAAAGGGCCTAATTTTTTTTTTACATGTATTTGTTTGAAAGAATCACAGAGAGGAGACAGTGAAAGAGAGGTCATTCATCTACTGGTTTAATCCCCAGATGGCCACAACTACAAGAACTGAACCAGGCTGAAGCCAGGAGCCAGGATCTTCTTCCAGATTTCCCAGATGGGTATCAGAGACCCAGGCACTCATATACCTTTCCTGGACAATTATCAGGTTGCTGGGTTACAAATGGAGCAGCCAGGACACGAACTCAAACCCATATGGGATGCCAGCACTGAAGGTCATCCTAGCTTTACCTGCTAGGCCACATTGCTGGAAGGACATAATTTTTTAAAAATTAGAGGATTTGAATACTTTGTTAACCTGATTTTGTCTTTAATTCTCTTTGGATCAACAACTTCCCATCTGCAGCTACTCTGATTCAAGTTCATAGCCCTCAGATGCTTTCTCTATCATTCCCAAATTCACTCACAAGAGCTGCATCATTCTTGCAAAAAAGTCCAAAAGTTGCTTGAAGAATCCCAGCATGTCATATTTTCCATTTTAATTTGAATTTATTTCTGAATCAGAGCCTTCCTTATAGATCAGGATTAATTTCTCTGAATCCCAAGATTCTGAGATAATAATTCCTATAAGCAACATTAACATCTGGTATTCTCTAAAAGCCCTTGTAGTGAATACATTTTCATCAGACACTTTTTGTTTTATGTTTCTTAATGTTGTGCTATTGAGTCAAGAAGCCATGGGATCTATTTTTAAAGTCAAAGAAGAAAGAGGATAGTGAATCAAAAAGTCACAGTCCCCTTTTATTCCAATCTCTCTGGCAAATCCCCTTTGCTTTCGAAAAGAAATGTGGTGCTCTGTCTTCCTACGCTTCTGCGTATTTCACAAATGTATTTACTCATGTGCCTGCAGCTTATTACACTCTGGATAACAGGAAGGATGAACAACAGCTGGCTCCCATTAAATGTTGGAAACTGCATAAAATGAGAGAGTACAAACGCAAATTGAATTCTTATCTCAGCCTCAGTTTCTTCCTTTGATCACACACACTCATAAACACACACATGCACACACATTTTAACTTCAGTGCTATCATAATAGGCACTGTGTTCAGAAACATATTTGTTTTCTTACTACATTCTAACTATCTTTCCATATCAGACTGTGTCTCTTATTTCTTAATAAGAATCTCATGTTTTGAATTTTTCCATGATTCACAAAATCATTTCTATATTGGTGAATACCCAGGTTGTTTAGTTTTTCCTGTTACAAAAAATTTTTAAATTCATGTGTTTTCATGTGTATCCCTGTATACACATGAAAACCGTTGTTTGTGCAGATGTGGAAGTGTTATGGTAAGATAACCTTCTGTAAGAGGAAACCAATCATGATACATATATTGCTTTTATTATTATTATTTTTGTTTGTATTGTTTTCATGGTATGGTTTTGTAGGTTTAAGGATTCCCCACTCTATCTCCCTTTCTTCCTCCCCCACTGTCACCATGCACTGTTTTCCCCCATATTACTATAATAGTATAGTCCTTCAGCAAGAGCATAAGTTCAGCATTCTGCTATCTAGTTTAAGTACAGACAATGCTACAAAGTCTAATAGCCTATTGTCAAGATACGCTTAAGTTTCACTGGGAGTCTTCCTTTTATTCAGGAGTAGAAATGCATACTGCAATGTGTCTTTACCTCCTGGTATGCTAGTCTCCATTATACAGTTCATCAATGAGAATTTATTATATACATATATACCTATAATTGTTGACCATGTATTTTGCATGCAGGTCGCCTTGTATCAGAGAGAACATATGATATTTGTCTTTTCCGAACTGGCTTATTTCACTGAGCATAAAGGTCTATAGTTGCAAATATCTGGTTGCAAATGGTAGAATTTAACTCTTTTTATTGGCTGAATAATAGTCCATATATTAGATGTACCACAGTATCTTTACCTCAAAAATGATACATACAGTATTTGTAATAGATAAGATCAAATTGATTCCAGAAAGACAATAACAATCACATTTCACATTGGATAAGAGTTCAAAACTCCTTCACATATCAATATTGAATAATGAATGAGAAATTTGCGTATTATTAATATGTGAAAAATGTTCCACATTAATGTGCATTGATGTCTCTACCACCAATTAAGAAAGTAGCAAAACTCTGTTGGGTACTGAAATTTTTAAATCACACTTGAATTTTGACATAATCAGTATGCATGATTTCCTGGTTAAATGAGATTACAACTGAGTTTGTTATGGTAAATAATTAGCTCCTCTAACAAAAGGGATTCAAAACACAGTAGCCTGACATATACAGAAATATGCTTCTTTTGCATGTAGAAGAACTGAAGTGAGTAGGCCAAGTGCATAGGACAGGTTTCTCACATTCAGTTCTGAGAGTTAGTTGCCCCACAACTGCATCACTTTTCCACCCTCTGGAAGACAAATGAGGCTATCTACCATTATATTTTAACTTCCAGACCAACACATCTCTTCTGCTCACGTTTTACTAACAAGAGATAGCTTATCTTGAACATAGTGTTTAGTTCAGGGGTATGGACAAAATGGCAATTCTATTTCCATGGGAAAAGGGGAAAACGGATGGTGGTGGAACTATCAATTTCACTGAACTCCCAAATCTCACAGTAATGATTTGAATGATTGTTCTAAATTAAGGAGATAGCATATCTAATGTCAAATCAAGAGGAAGATAGGATTACTTCATTTAAAAGATTATTATTTTGAATTTGTGAGTTTAAAATGTTTATTAATATTTTGCAAAAAATTTTTAAAGTTTTTATTAGTATGTATCCACTGAAGGTCATACAAAGTAACTAATAAAATCTCCCAATTTGCAGAAATGTCCTATAAATACTACAGTGACTTAGAATATATATCCCTACATATCCTAATCTGTCATGGTTCCTTCTTCAAGTTGTGAGTTTCATCTCACAGTTATTGAACTGTGCTTAACTTTTTAAAAGACTAAACAAAAACAGATGCACAATTACTTAACATTTTGAAAGTGTACACATGTAAACGTAGGCAAAATTTGATGTCCAGAAAACTCTCCAAATGTTTGTTCTGTTATGGGCAGTGAGAGGTAGAGAGGGGGTAAATTGGCAGGGTTAGAATAAAGAACAGAGGAAACTTCAACCCTCTCCAGTTGGATTGAAGCCTGTACTAGAAGACATGCCTAATTCCTGTCTTGCTGGCACAATGAACACATTTTAACTAAAGGTTTACAAAAGGGTCTTTATTGTTTTCTGGAAGATGATAAGACCTGCTGAATAGTTAAATGCCTTTTTTGGCACAGAGAGATGGAATCAGGGAACTTTGGCAAAGCCAAAGGAGCAATAAAATGGCCATGTGACGAGGGCACTTTGGAAATGTAGAAGTGACAGAAACATAAGATGCAACTGCTGAAGATGTTGCTATAGTTTCTAATGTGTTGTCACTCTCCACTGTGCCTGGCACTACGCTGAGAGATGACCAGGAAGCCCACAGCTAAATATCAACAAAGGTAACTTCAGGACTTCAGCGTTCAGCCTACATCATTCTGACCTCATAAACAAGGTAGACTGTGGAATATGTGCATGAGCCAAGGACCAGATAAAAGGTGATACAATGACTAAATACTCAACATAAAATAGAGAGGAGCAGGTAATTTACCATTCGCTTCACCAGATGGCTTCTGTAAGTACAGTCATAAATAATAAGTGAATGTCATATAAAAAGAAAAGAGAAGAAGAGAATGAGTGGACAATTTCTTTAGCATGTGCCTTTCCAAGATTTGGGGAAAAAAATTTTGCTCATTTTCCTGGAGAAGATCCCATCTCTGTTTTTTGTGCCTCCTTAAAATTATATTGATTAGTCTGCCTCTTCCAAGCACAGAAACGTGACACATACCTATGTTGCCTAAAGATATAATTAACTTCTGGCTTTATTTTGGAATATTTTCTTTCTGGAAGTGTGTCTCCAGCACTTCCTTTTATTTAGGTAATTGCTTTCCTTTTGGGTGAAGTTACCCATCACCAAGGACTCATTAGCTTCTTAATGGAAAGCACTATTGAAAGAAAACTATGCCAAACCAACTGTCAGCTGAAGGACCTGGCTTTAATTTTCTTCCTATTTCAGCCCCAGTCTTTCTTTAGGAGACTGAGGGTAGGGTTCAGAGTGGGCTTTCTGCTTGATGACTTCATAGCAGAGAGATGGCTGGCGTTGAGATAGCCAATCACTTGCACCTTTGTGATCCAATCAGAATTACAGTCCAGGCGTCTGGTGGTGAAAGGCGATGCGATAATCTGCTCTGACACCTATTTGTCTGACACATCCTTTCCCAAACCTTAAAGGTCTACTTTCTTTGAAATATTTATGTCACTGAAACCAAAGGTCATTCAACTTTTGCCTTTAACTTCACATGATGATTAAAACAGACACTTGAAACAATGAAATCAATTTCGGTACAGGCTAAACATCCAGAGTGTGTCCTTTCTGTTATGACAGTAGTAAAAGAAAATGTGCCTGTAAAATTCTCAGAGGTTTGTCTGCTCAATTTTCATTTTGAGGTGTGTTAAATATCAAAATGACAGTTTCTGTGGAGCGTTCTCAGTCCATTGAAATCACATTGATTATTTATATGTATTTTTGGCTGTCTCACTTTGGAATACTCAAAACAAGTGCGTGAGAAGCCAGTGCTGTGGCCTAGCGAGTATCATTTCCATTTACAATAACAACAGCCCATATGGGTACTGGTTTATGTTCTGAATGCTCTACTTTCAACCCAGTCCCATGCTAATGCTCTGGGAAAGGCAGTAAAGGACATTCCAAGAATCTGGGTCGCTGTCACCCCTGCAGGAAAACTGGATGAAGCTCCTCATTTCTGGTATCTCGCACCCTGCCCCAGCCCTGTGGTTATCACCACCTGGGAAGTGAAGCAGTGGATGGGAAGCCTCTCTCTCTCTCTCTTTCTCTCTCTCTCTCTCTCTCTCCTTTTCCTCCTCTTTCTTCTATCCTCCCCATTCCTGCAACTTAGAGCTTCAAAATAAATAAATAAATTGTTTTTAAAATTAGCAAATATGAATAAGGTTAATAGCACAAGAAAAGTGTCACTTGTGAAGATCCTCTGTGCATTGATTCCCGGAAACCTGCTAATTAGCAAATTAGTAAAAGTAATTTTGTAGCTTTATCTGAAACTTTGATATCATTTTTTAAAGATTTTAAATAAAAAATGATAACTTCATATAAAGGGAATATGTCATTTTAGCATGAAGTGATTTTGGCTTTTGTTTCTTTGCTGTTTTCTCGTTGTTTTTAAGATCTCCATTCACCTGTTATATTCCATCTTCATATCAGTCCACTAAAATCACTGTCATCATATGTGTTGACCACTTCTTAACCATCAGCTAACCAGTACAGTCCCACACATGACACTCAATGACAGTCATACCCATAATAATAACTCAAAAAGAGCCTTCAGCCTCTGTAGTTCTTGAAAATTAAATCCTTGTTGGCTAAGAGAGTTTTAATGATTATCACATTTCAATGTTCAAAAGTTCTGAAAAAAATGTATGTACATGTAGTTTCATACTTACATTATTAGACCAGTATATATCTTAGTCATATTATAAAACTGTTTACAATCATTTATCATTTATTAAGGAGTATATATATTCTGAAAAATAAGATGTAAACTAAAATAGTTACAACATCACTAGGTAATTTAATCTTATGGAATCGCCATCATATTTGTGGTTTGTTATTAACCAAGATATCATTATATGGTATGTGGCTCTACTAAATTGTCTTGTAAATTTTGAGCTTATTCAATTATTATGAATATGTGCAAACTATATGAATTAATCTACACATATGTACATGTATGTTGTATATGTATATCAATTATACACTTGAAACATGACACGTGTATAGTTCAGAATTTAGGTATTTAAATTTCTATGCATTAATCTAACATATTAATAGCAATGACATTAAAAATAACTGTAATAAACACCTATTTAACACCTACTTCATATTGAGCACTGTACAAGAAATGTCATTTCTCATCTTGCTTTTCTTAATTTCCACTACAACCCTACATATTATATATTTTAGTTTTATTGTTAGAAATAAAAACAACTCCAAAAGAATGAAATAGTGTGGTGATTTAAAACAACAATAATGTATTTCTCAATTCTGCAGGGTGACATTTTATTCTAGGCTCAGTTGAGAAGTTCTTTATGTCTGAGTCATTTTATCTCAGCCTGGTACACGCAAACAGATACACTGAAACTAAAATATAGCAAAGGGCCAATTACAGTCTGGGCCTGGCTGGTTTCCAGAACTTGACTAACAGGGATAGTCTCTCCTTAGTCTCTGATTCTTCAGGATGTCAGTTTGGGGCCTAATCAAATTGCAGGCACAAGTTTCAAGAATGTAAGTGGAACCATTAAGTCGACTAGGACTCAGCTTTCCAAATAATCTGCATCACTGTGGCACAGTAAGTAGACCAAAACAAATCACACAGCTATCCCTTGTGGTTTCTTGCTTCTTGGTAGGAAAAAATAAATAAAACTGGAAGAGACTGTGGCCATTTTCACAATCAGGAGATTGGCATTATATCTCTCTGTTTTGTAGATGACTAACCGGATCTACTATATAGCACAATGCTGTAACTATTATAAAATTTAAAATAAAATTAAGACTGCATGAAGTAATTAATGCATATTTAAAGAGATTATTTAGGCTTGTACTTCATATCTCCATATCTTGAGTATTTCCCATTACTTCATACTGCCTTTTAGATATAAATTCAGATAGCAACTTAAAGGAAAGACACACTAATTTTAGTAAAATCAGATTGTGCCCATCTAGAGACTCCTGTGGCTGGCCACGATAGAGTTATTTTTGAATCAACGGTTGCAAGATATCAGGCAGCACGAGTAGTCATGAGTCCTCATCCAGAAGTCCCTCCATTAATCCCAGTGGAAGACCTGCATCTGTGGGTCAGTCTGCTGAAAGACACAAGGTGTACCAAGTTTATGAGGGGTTGTCATGGACATGTCTCCTGAAATAAAAGACATGTTTGTAAGCCGTCATGTATGGCGAAAGCCAACAGAGATAAAGCAAAGTGAAGTTGAGATGTGCAACTCTTCTGTTAGTACAAGATGAAAGAAACTAGCTTCCCACATAGCCAGACCATTCTCAAAATAACTGTAGCTGAATGATGGGATTAAAGAATGAAGGCTGGAAGACAGTATACCTAACAGATTTACTTACATATTTTAAAGGGGAGCTTGAGTCTGTCGAGACTTGGCAGAAGATTGAATAGGAAGTTAGCTCAGAAATTCAGGCTTTTACTTAAAAACAGTGGATCTAGGAATCCCAGCTGGGCACTTTTACCACAGTGGAAACAGAAGGAATCCCAATACAGTCTTTCCTGACTCCCTTCTAAAGAGAGAGTTGAAAAGGCCTTGATGAACAATGAGTCTCTTGGGGTACATTTGCGGCTTCCTGATGTGCTGACTGATGTGTTTCTGAAAGACCCTGTACACTGTGTCAGTATTTGGCAAGTTTACAAAGGATCTAATCATGTACAATGCCTCACTGGCCATTAGGAGGTCATTAGGAAAGAAAGACACAGGCTACACACAGGAGAAAAGATGCAGGGAAGGTGAGTTTCCTGAGTTATCGTATTGAGGTGTCTCAAGAATGTCATTAGTCTCTTCTACCTTTCCTGATGATTGGGGCCTTCAGGAACATTGGAGATGATATGCCCGCCCTCCTCCCCTGCCACCCACTAGTGCCTGAGAAAAGTCCTGAGTGATGGCCCTCTTAAAGGAGGAGCAATTATATCTTTGTAAGAAGTCCAAACCAAGGCATTATTTCAGAGCTCAGTGCTTCACTACTTCATTAGCCTTCTCAGTTCTATAAGGGAAGACTTCCACCCAATTAGTAAAGGTGCCCACCTGTACAAAGAGGGGCTGTGTATTCCTTACTTTAGGCATAAGTAAAATCAAGTTACCGCTACTCCTCTGGATGGCTTCCTGTTCTTTTTATTCTTAAGACAAAGTTCCCAGACCCCCATAAATGTACAGCTCTGAAAAGATCCTTTCCTGTAAATATCCTCTTGTCGACTGAAAAGTGTTATCCCTCTTGGGTAGAAATCTTGATGGCAGGAGGAAGCGAGATAGATCCTTAGTTCTTCAGACTGAGCCCTTCACTGGGCTGGAGACCAGAAGTTTTAGAAGGTACTCTTTGGGACTCCAGAGGAGTATTGTAGCCTGACTGTTTGTGGGAATTTTTCCCAAATCACATCTTTCCAGAAGAGATCTTAGATCTGAGACAAACACCTGAAGGCCTCAAAACCTCTGCCAGGGTAATATGAAAATCTTGCCAAGTCCTCTTTCACCTGTAGAAGATCCTTCATGGAAAAAGGGACCTGGACACAATTAGAGCCATTGAATTCTCCAGGAACTTTCTGGAGGGATAAAATGGAAGTGGGCAATTGGGTGTCTTTTTGCCAACAAGTAATCCCAGACAGCCGTGCATTCAAGAACAGGAATGATAGAGCAACTGCTCTGTGGTAGTTTTTATGGCAGTTGGCAGGAGGTGGGAATCTAGGGATTTGAGGACAGCTGCAGCTAAAAGCACTACGGCTACCTAATAGTACATAAAGGGCGTGGCTTATCTTAGAGGGCAAAAATACTTAGACATAGGGAGCTCAGAACATTTCCCTTCACTGTGACAGAAGACACGTCGTTGGCAGACGGTGTCAGAGTTAATATTTCCCAGTGGGGGCCAGTTCTCCCCATGTTCCAGCTTATAGCCTGATCGTGTCATGGTGCACAAAAAGACCAGGCTTTTCCTTAAGGTTTGGGTGCCAAAGAAATCCCAGTGCCTGATTATACTTCTCAAAAGAATGTGTGTCAAGGATGACTTCTGAAACAGAAGATTAAAAAAAGCTATTCCACATTTCTGCCTCTACCAGCTGGGAGTATCTCTCAAGTTCTTTTACTATGGGAACCCAAGACAGCAGGGAGACATCAGAGAACAGATGTATACATTTTTCCCTGTGCCTCCAACTCCTCCCATGCGTCCCTGAGACCACTGATCCTCTAGATCACGGGCGCATGTATGACCTATCACTCATGCTTAAGGAGGGTGAAGCTGCATGAGCCATCACTGTCACCTGTACCTAACTGTGACACCCCTACTTCTGTCTTTCTGTTTTTCCTCTTTGATGAAGACATCCTAACATTTAAAGAGGAGATAGCACTAATCATGTGCTCTCCCCACAAAAATTGAAGAAGGAGCACATGAACAGTTCATTTTATGTGATCAGCAATACCCTGATACCCAAGTCAAACAAGGATTCTACCAGAAAAGAATGCTATAGGTCATCATCTATGATGAACGTAGATACAAAAATTCTCAATAAAATATTAACAAATGGTGACCAGTGCAGTAGCAAATCAGGCTAATCCTCCTATGGAACTAGCATCCCATACAGGCGTCTGCTCCGACTCCAGCTGCTCCATATCCAATCCAGCTCCCTGCTAATACTCTGGGAAAGCAGTAGAGAATGGCCCATGACGTTGGGCCCATGTACCCATGTGGGAGACCTAGAAGAAGTTCCTGACTGCCAGCTTCAAATCAGCTCAGCTTTGGCCATTGTGTCCATCTGGGGAGTGAAGCAGCAAACAGAACTCTCCCTCTCTGTAACCCTTACTTTCAAGTAGAAATAAATAAATCTTTCAAAAATATTAATAAACTGAATATTAAAATGATTGTTCACTCTAATAAAATAAAATGTATCCCAGGGATTCAAGGATAACTAGGCATTGCAAATCAATATGTGTTATACCATGTAGACATGAGGAAGACTAAGGATCATGTGATCATCTCAGTATATGTGGAAAAGTATTTGACAGAACTCATCATCTTTCACAATAAATGGTCCCAGCAAAAAACAGTGTATGTATGACAAGCCCACAATCAACATACTCAATAATGAAAACCTTAAAGCCTTTTCAATAAGAACAAAATAATAATACCCATTTAAGTCACTTTTATTCAACATGATAATGGAAGTTCAAGCCAGAGAAATCAGACAGAAAAAACAAAAAGACAGAAATGAAGAAATGAAGGGAATTGGAAGAGAGGAAAGAAATAAGAAGGAAGGAAATAAGAAATTTCCTCCATCCATTGATGAGATGTGTTATATTATTATATTACACAGAGAAAACCCAAATTACTCCACCAAAAAATTTTTTCAAATAAAAGAATTCAGCATAGTTTTTTTAAATTTAATTTAGTTTTATTTATTTGGAAGAGAGAATTACAAACAGAGAAAGATCTTATATCAACTGGTACACTCCCCAAATGATCACAGTGATCAGGGCTGGTCAGATGCCAGAAGATTCTTCCGGGTCACAGATCTTCCTCCTGAAAGTGGGTGAGGATCGTAAGTGCTTGGGACATCTGCTACTAGTTCCCTAGATGCACAAGCAGGAAGCTGCATCAGAAGTGGAACAACTTGGATTCAAACTGACCCCCATACTTGACACTGATGTCCCAGGCAAAGTGTTTGCCCATTACAGCATAATGCTGGCTTCCATGAAAGTTTTAAGGTACAAAATCCACGTGCAAAAAGCAAAAACTTTTTGACATTACCAAAAACTGTCTGCAAATAAAATTAAGACATTATTTCCATTTTAATAGTACTAAAAATACTATTTATAAAAAAACTGGTCATAAATAAATTTAACCAAGTAGTTGAAAGATTTGTGCACTGGGAACTATAAAACATTCTTGAAAGAAATTAAAGAAGATACAAATAAATGGTGAGACACCCTGAGTTCATGGAACAATTAGTCCTTTTACAATGATTTTACTATCTAAAGCAAATTATGTATCCACTGCAATCTCTAAAAAATTGGTACAGAAATATTTTTTAAAATGTTTGAATACACATGAACATACAAAACAATCTAAGCAACCAAAGAAATCTAGACCAGGGTCCAGCGGCGTGGCCTAGCGGCTAAAGTCCTCACCTTGAAAGCCCCCGGATCCCATATGGGCGCCGGTTCTAATCCCGGCAGCTCCACTTCCCATCCAGCTCACTGCTTGTGGCCTGGGAAAGCAGTTGAGGACTGCCCAATGCATTGGGACACTGCACCCGCGTGGGAGACCCGGAAGAGGTTCCAGGTTCCTGGCATCGGATCGGCACAGCACTGGCCCGTTGCGGCTCACTTGGGGAGTGAATCATCGGACGGAAGATCTTCCTCTCTGTCTCTCCTCCTCTGTGTATATCTGACTTTGTAACAAAATAAATCTTTAAAAAAAAAAAAAGAAATCTAGACCAAAAGAAAAGACCAAACAAAATACAATATTACAAAGCTGTAGTAGTCAAAACATCATAGTACTGTCATAGAAACAGATACTTTACTCAGTGAGTGAAATAGAATAGAAATCCAGAAACAAGCCCGCATAGTTAATATCTATTTAGTTTCAACAATGCTAGAGCCATAACATGAGGGGAAATAGTTTTATCAATAAATGGTGCTGGCTGGCTCATGGACCCCCTGGTATGCACACAATAAGCGCAAGAAGTATGATAGGGAAAAAGCCCCGAATGGGCCATGGAAAGTTTCTCACTGGCATACATTTGGCATGGGTCAGGGGCGGACCAGGCTGAATCAGTTCATGTCATCCACTGGCAAACCCGGGCACCGGAGGAGAGTGTGGGTCTGGCCAGGTTCGGTCGCGACTAAAACTAGTGCATGATATGGAATTCCAGGGAGAGATTACCTGTACTGGATTAGAATGCAGCACCCAACCAACACCCGTGAGAACCAGGATGGGAGAGGGCAGAGCAGCGGGGGGATGGAGGGGCTGGTCCCCTCGCCGGACAGCTACTCTCACTGGATAGTGTGGGATGGGATGGGGATAGACCAGACTGGGCAGGGCTGCAACACCTGAGCGCCGCATGTGGACTAGAACAGGGAAAAGCCAGGTTGGGCTGACTATTCCTGCCAGTTCTAGCATAAATTGGAGTGGGTGAACGTTGTTTGGGCTTAACCTCAGACAGCTGGCAGAAGCTGGCACTGGGAGCTAATTCTGTCAAGTCAAACCACAGAACCACCCAAAGAGATCATAAACCGGGGCTGAGAGAGACCCAAGAGGGAAGTGGTGGGGTTCCCCCTCTTGGGTCACTACTCCCACGAGAGGGCATGAAAACTAGGAGGGGGGCTGGGGTGGCTAGAAGGAGAGGCACTCAGCAATATCCCTGAGGGCTGGAGAGTTGAGTTGGTTGGAGGGAACTAAGCTTCAATGGCCATTGACAAGTACTGGAGCCATATGGGAAGCGGGACAGACTGAACTAGTCTGCTATGTATACTAGCAGGCCAGGGTGAGGAGCGGGCCTGGTGGCGGTTATTGTGGGTCGCCCCAACTGGGCTGCAGACCCCACTGGTTGATGAAAGAGTCGAGTGCATGCTGGACAGAACCAGGCTGGACTGCAACACCCTTGGTTCCAGTGCAAGTCGGGACTGAGAACGGAGCCAGCCCAGCGATTGCAACCACCAACTGATTGTGGTGATGGACTGTGCTGGAACCGGGACTAGCTGGAACATGCGGGAATCTGATCTGGGAATACCTCTAAGTCTCTTTGGTGATCTCCCCAATTGAACTGCTGGACTCAGAGCCCTGGCTAAGAGAGGACGGAGGACGGAACAGGTCAATCAATCACCTCAGCTAAACGTTGGGCAGCGAAATACTGGGCAAAAGAGGACTCCATGATGGACTGTGACAGTCAGTGGCTTCTTCAATTACCTAATCGAGCTGGGAGGGATGTGACTGGCAGTGATCCATGACTGGAAGACTATTAAGACCACTTGAGCAAGTATCTCAGCATGCCCCACATCTGGGACCTTGGGCGGGTGGGAGACTGGGTGGGGATTCTCCCTCAATATCCCCCTTCACCTCAGATACATAAATAATATAATAAAAATATATAATAAAAAGAAACAAAAAAAATGGTGCTGGCAAGGGGGGAAGTTAGGTACAACACGGTAGCCTAGTGGCTAAAGTCCTCAAATCACATGCGGCTGGACCCCATATGGGTGCTGGTTTTAATCCCAGCAGTCCCGCTTCCCATCCATCTCCCTGCTTGTGGCCTGGGAAAGCAGTTGAGGACAGCCCAAAGCCTTGGGACCCTGCACCCACATGGGAGACCCAGAAGAGACTCTGGGCTCCTGACTTTGGACTGGCTCATCTCCAGCCATTGCAGCCACTTAAGAAGTGAATCAACGGATGGAAGATCTTTCTCTCTGTCTCTCCTCCTCTCTGTATATTTGACTTTCCAATAAAAACAAAATAAATTTTTAAAAATTGGTGTTGTGGAAAACCCAGGATCCATGTGCAGAATAATTAAAAATTAAATCTATTCAAAATGATTTAAAATTTATTCTGCTTATCCTTTAGTTCCTGCTTGCAAACAGCCTGATCATTATGCAAAGAAGAGAGCTTGGGTTTTTTTTTCTCTACATCTTTTCTGACCATGTGTCTTGTACAGACTTTATATCCAGTCTTGGAGTTTTTTTCCTAAAGTATATCATTCTCTAACCGTTAGCCTATTGTTTGCACCCAATATTCTCTCCTGCTTCAGAAAGTTAAGACTAGCACATTTTTCCCCTTTGTATGTTTCTTGACCTGAACACTAGACAGTTTTAGGTTCAGTGGGATGTGTGTGAGGGAGTTAGTGATAAGGTGTTTTTCTCCCTCTGTTGCTGAGTACCTGTATTGAAACTGCAGGTTATATTTTAAGGTCACTGCTAAGCTACTGAGTGGAAAGTGGCACTGGGATAGATCAAAATGCCACAAAACTTTAGCTATGTTGTCTTGATGAAACATTTCCTAATTATTGCAAGTTTTAGTCAGTTTCCAGGATTGTCAAAAATTTGATTCATCTTTTGCCTGATTACGCACGTCTTGGTTTTCTTACTTTGCTAGTTTCACTAATGTCAACTGTAACCACATCATCACAAGTTAGTCTCATTGACTAAGTTTTACATCCCAGAACTGAGTTGGTTGGATTCTTGTATGCTCACAACATGGCAGTTTTCTTCTCACTTTCTCTGTGAGCACTCTAACTCTTGGACTTGGGTTTTGCTCCATTCTTGGGTCAAGCAGCTGTAGTTCAGTGGAGTTAAAATGATACCCAGAAATTGGACTGATAATATTTCTAAACTTGGATATATCTCTATTTCCTTGTAACTTTTTCACTTAGTCGTTCTACCCTCCAAGTAAATCTGGCACTATCAAATTAACAAATCAATTAAAACAGGGAGAAACTAAAAGCCGGGTCTAATGCAATGTTGAGAAATATTGAAACAGAAATCGGAGACAAAGAGCAATAGTTTAGTTGAGAATGACTTCCCTTCTTCTAGGAGTGTGATAAAATGCTTTATTTGGTCTTCTTTACGCTGATATCTGTTTATTCTTTTTCTCGATCCTTTAGTCCATTCTCCACATCTCAAGTAACAACAATTATTCGAGTCTTATCTCTTCAGTTATTTATGAGGCTTCCCATTGTCCTTAGAGAACCACACAATATTCAAGAGCCTTTAAGATGTGTTGTCTGATCATAGCCAAACTAATTACAAAACTGTATTTCACTCATTTAAGATCAGTTTTAGTTCCACCAACAGATGACATGTTTGCATGTTTGTGTCATATTCATCTCTGCAACTGAAGACTAAGGACTTGCATGGCATATTTTGCAGCTCCATGATTGTTTAAAATATGTGTACATACAAAAACAGCTAAAAAGATTCTGAAAATGTGAAAATAAGGGCAGGCATTCAGCCTGGCACTTCAGACATGAGTTAGGATATGCACTTCCCACATATCAGAATCCGGGTTCAGGCACTCACTCCATGCCCAGCTCTGTTTTCCTGCTCATGCACTCCCAAGGAAGGTGCTTGAATCTCTGCCATTTTGTGGGAAGACCTGACAGTGTGCTTGGCTCCTCAGTTCACCTCGACTTAGCCCCAACTGATGCAATGTTGCAGGCATTTATGTAGTAAATCAGAGGATGGGAATGCTCTCTTTTTCACTCTTTCCTTCCCACTCCCTCTTAGATAAAAAGAGATAAATGATTTTTTTAATCGTGGTTGAAAATTTTCCAAATTTGACACAGCCAGATTTCCAGGTAGCTTAATGAATCTTTTTTTTTTTAATCTTTTTTTTTTTTTTATTGTTAATTATTTTGCATTATGTGACAGTTTCATAGGCTCTGGGTATCCCCCCTCCCTCCCCCTCCCCTCCCCCCGGTGGATTCCTCCACCTTGATGCAGTATTACAGTTCAAATTCAATCAAGATTCTTTCATTGCAAACATATACCAAGCATAGAGTCCAGCTACTTATTGTCCATATTGGTTGAACAGTTTCTTGGGGAGACCTTTTCTGGTCTGAAGTAGCTTAATGAATCTGAAGCAAAAGAAACTAAAATAAAAGCATCTGGGGGGTCGGTATTGAGCGCAATGATTAAGACGCCTGCATCTCACAACAGAATACCAAGGCTGAAGGCCTGGCTCCACAGCTGTTCCAGCTTCCTGTTAACAACACACCCGAGGAGGGTTCAGGCGATGATTTGAGTGCTGAGATCCCTGTATCCAACTAGAAGACCCAACTGAAGTTCCTTACTCTTCCTGGCTTCAACCTGATCCAGTTCTGACTGTCAGAGGCATTTGGGGAGTAAAGAAATAGATGTAAAATATATGTTTGTGACTGTCTTTCTCTCTCTTTGCCTTTCCTATAAAGATTTTTTTAATTTAAAAAGTAAACTATACAATTGCACATCATACACAAACTGTTGAAAATCAGTGATTAAAAAGAAATCTTACATGTAGCCAAAGGAGAGGAAAAGACATTACACACAAAGTAACAATGATGAATGGCACCAAACATTTTGTAAAGAAGTCAACAAAACAGGAAACAAAGCATAATAACTACAACACCTTTGAAAAATAAAATGTAAGCTGCTGTGGCTCTAAGTGCTATAAGGCCCATGGTGCTCTGTGCTCCACCAAGTGACCAGAGGAGAGCCACATCTGCATTCCTTTCTCCAAGCATGCACCTGCAAGTGCACAGTCCTTAGCATAACCTCAGTAAGGTA
Source organism: Ochotona princeps (assembly GCF_030435755.1). Lineage (NCBI taxonomy): Eukaryota > Metazoa > Chordata > Mammalia > Lagomorpha > Ochotonidae > Ochotona > Ochotona princeps. Next base: position 77,539,312 of record NC_080832.1, read on the forward strand.
CCTTCCAAGTCAATCCTGTGACAATGACTGAAGGAACTCCCCTGAGGTCACCCCAGTAGTCCTATGAAAGACCCTACCACATCCTACAGCTCTGGGTCCATACTGAGGAGTCCCAGTGACACCTGCCTCTCCAGGGGAGCCTGAGGAATTTTCATTTTATTAACCTAATCTTATACAAGAGACTGCACAATCCCCAGAACAGCCTGTGTCAAACTGCAGGGTGTGGCCAAAGTAACCTGGACCTGCAGTTCCTAGACTGAAACTATTGAACTACACTCCACAATCACCTAAGTTCTCTTTGTAGGAGCTGGGGAGGACCTATCTTCCTCGCTCTGCTTCAGACCCATGCCTGCCTGTGCACAGTCCCTAGCACAGGAAATACAAGCTGTAGGTGAAGTCATCATGCACCCTGCAACTCTGGGACTGTGACTCTCAGCCTCTCAGCCCTGTAAGTTCCAGTAATACCTATGGTTGTTCTGTACAACTTGGGGAGTTGGCAGGTCCATGATGGTAATTGCACAATCTATCTCTAGCATAATCTATACTTTTCTCATAAACCTGGAATTCTAGAGTAAGCTAAAGTATATTTTGAAGCATAAGGTTTGTAAGGTTGGAAATTACCACCAAAAAATACTTGAAAATTCTTCAAATCTGTAGGGATGAAAAAGTGTGCTTCTAAGTAGTCATCCATTATCAGAGAAGACATTACTTGGAAATGTTTTTAATGTTATTACATATATATGTAAAACATGTCAATGTTTTATATATATAGCATTTAAGGAAACAGCTAAAGTAGTACTGTTTAGAGGTAAATTTATAGCATTATATGACTATGTGAGAAATAAAATTCTCAAGTCAGTTAGCTAAACTTTCACCCAAATAAATTTGAAGGAGAATTACCAATTGAAGCTATATTGAACAGAATGAATCAGTAATAGGGGTAAGACCAAGTGCAAATAGAAAACCAGAAAGTTAAATGAATTCTAGATCTTGTGCTCAACCCCAGAAGACGAAATGAATTCAGTAGCCTTTAAGGTGCTGTATCATATGAGACAAGCATTGCTGTTAATTATGTTTTTTAAAAGTGCTTATCCTTAGATAACATTCTTACTAATTTCTTTCAATTACCTTCAAACAGTTTCTCCACAATCAACAGAAAACCTGGCGCTGATGAAAGGAACTATCTCTACTTAATCTGACTGTAAAGCAGACAGTTGTGTAGAAGAAGCTGTGTTTAGTATATGACTCTGCCAAGTATTTTTTAGGAGCAAAATTCAAATCTACCACATTCATGTCAGCAATAAGGCTTTTCCTGCATAACCCAAAATAAGACCAAAACACAGGTTTTATTTGCCTATCCTAATCACAAAACAGAAGAAAAGCTTTCCTTCAATCTCTAAGAACGCAAGCAAGCAAAAAAGTTTTGCTTTGAAAACAGTGTGGACATATATTACATTTGCTTCATTCACCACACAACACCACTTCGTTTTCCTCTTACAACATACAGTAATTAACAAAATAAGCTGACATTGTGGTACAAGAAAAGAAAAATATACCATAACAAGAACACATGGCATTGTAGTTTCATGATCCTTGAAGATCAAGCTGAAGTCATCAGCTTTCTTAGGTTTCATGGCCACCAGCTGCGATGATGATGACTAAGTGTCCAAAGCTGTAGGTGCCTCCTTGAGAACAAAATAACCTATCCCCACATGTGCTATTTTAAGCCACTCCATTTAATACTGCCTGTGAAATGCCTTTATTTTCAGACACTCCAGATGTAATTCCTTCTTTGACCACACAGTGGTTTACTCTGAAAAATGCTGTAGGCAGCACATTCTTCAAATCTATATTTCCCCAGTTGACATGACCAAGCTATTACGATTTCTCAGTCACATGTGGCAGTTACATCTGTAAAAAGTCAGGGTAAAGTTAGGCAGCTCAGTGGTTGCACAATTTATACTTACCCATTGGAAGAGTATTTTGGTCTTGAATTCCAATGTGACCTAAAGAATGTTAGCTGTCTCTTTTTCCAAGGCTGTGGCATACATAGAACCCAGTTAAGTCCTTTACACAGGGCTTAGTCATTATCCCTTGTATATTTGGAGAATGTTTCGTGTGTGGCAAATTAGTGTAAACTCATCTTTGTTTGGGTTCTTCTAAGATGCAACTCATTAAATTCTCTATCACTAAGTTATTTGACTTTTCCAGTCTGGGAAAATCTTTTCCAGACAGTAATTTGTAATTTTTGCTATCCCCTTTCTTTAGATTAAGACAATGTAATAAGTCATAAAATAAAAAAGAGGCACCTTCATGCTTACTCGGCAACTGCAAAGCCAGGAAGACATCACAAGCTTTCCTTGAATTCTGTTGCGCCCTCCACTCCATGCCCTGTAACTTTCCATGCTATGGTCCATAGTTTTCCAGGAATCCAGTCATAGCATCATTATCTCCTGTGGTGTAAAGTCCTCTTGTCAACTAAAGAAGCATCCCCTACTATGCCCTTTTCTAAGTCTTCATTTTTTCCACTAACAAAGACTTTTATCGGATTTACTAGAAGTAAGATTAGTCACATTACTTCCCACCAAAATAGCCTCCCTGTCTCGAGAAGAGAACTCGTAGTCGCCAGAAAAAAAAAAAGTTTCATTCCAGAAAACAGGAAAAAGAGACACTTCATACTCGAAGCACAATAGCAGCAAATACTACCATGATTTATGACAAGTATTTCTGTGTCTGTTGCTCACCTGATGAACTTAAATAAATAGCTCCATTTTTCAGGCCCCAAATCTCTAAGTTCTTCTTGCTCTAAAACTCTAGATTCCTAATAACACAAAAAATCAAACAGTAGAATAGGAATAAAATTAATTATTTTATTGTTTTTATTCTTATACATACAATATACCATAAAACATGTCAATCAGTCTTAAGTGTACATATCTATAGCATTAAATACATTTATATCTATTCATCACCACCATCCTCCTCCAGAATTTTTTTCATTTTACAAATTTAAAATTTCCTATTTGGTAAATAATAACTTCATTTTCCCCCCACTAGCACTCCAGGAACTCACCTTTCTACTTGCTGTTTCTATAAATGTGTCTAATCCAGGTATCTCTTACAAGTGGAATAATGCAATATCTGCTCTTTTGGTGGGGTTATTTCACCTAGCATGGGTTCCAAAGTTCACTCATTTTTTTAATGTATTGTGTTCCTTTCTAAAGACTTAAAATATCATTTTATATAGATATCATATTTTGTCATCCATTGATGAAAACATTTGTTGCAATGAAATTAATTTTTCTTAAATTGTTTGCTATGGTGTTAGCTTTCTTCAGGATGAGATTTTTAACTACATGTTGAAATCATCTGGATTTCTAGGCTCAATCCCAGAATCACAAAATCAGAATTTCCATAGTGGGGCCCAAGATTTCTGTATTTTAAGAAATCTGAAGACCCAAGTTATTATCCACCAGTAATTGTACCATCTGTCCTTCTCCTAAAAAACAAATTATTGGTGAGAAAGTCTGTGTACCAGTCTCTACGCCACACAGATATATATTTTTTTGACCAGTTGAAATGGTAACTTGAACAATAAAAATCACAAATATCAGGGTATTGTAGAGATACAGTAGGTGACTGACTACCTTTATTTCTTCAGTATTGTAATTAAAACAGGAATAAGAAATCCCTGACAGAAGTGCATGCTGGGAAACTATTATTTGTACTGTACTTGTTTTTCTTTGGGGGGAGACTGTTGTCAAAAAAAACAATTAGAGAGAATTGCACAGACGCAATATTTCTATGACAAAACCCTCCTCACATGTCAGAGGAGCAAAAAAATAAAAGTTTATTTTTTTGGAATGTGATATGCAACACAGATGTTCCTAATTAGCAGATGGTTCTCCTTCTATCAGCAATTTGGAGAACCAGAAACTTTTCAGTATCAGGCTCCCCCACTCCAATGCTTGGCTTTTAAGGTGAAAAGAATGGGAAGTAGCATGGGAGAAAACATGTGGGAAATTTTTATCAGGTGGATCAGTTCTTCCACATTCCTCTAGCAAAATTCAATCACATAGATTTACCTGACTTCAAAGGAGTTGAAAATAAATTTCTAGTGAATGACCCAAAGAAAAATGGATAAGATTAGGTGAATAGTTAGTCGGTGTCTAAAAGACTGACACAAAAGGCCTACAGAATACAATGCACATATAATAATCTAGAGAGAAGAGACAATTGAGAGAGGAAAGAAAAAATTGGCAAAAAAATATAGGGCCAATGAAAAGATTCAGGATCAAAGAGCAAATCTAAAATAATAAAATAAGGAGCCAACTTACAAAGCCTTCCCAGGAAAATGACGAAAAGAACCTGAAATGAACAAAGGAAGATGATAGCTATAGAAAGAAGAGAAGTGATAAAAAAAGTTCCTGTGTGTGATTTGAAAATGCTCCAGGAGTGGAAGCCAGTACACAGTACACAGTTGGGAAATAAAGGCATAATTGAAGAAAAACTTTCAAAACCAAATTTGCAATATGCGTATTGAATAGTCAGATTGTACAAAAAATATATATAGTCCTAGTAATTTTGTAGAACTTTGTAGCTGTAAGAATAATAAAAATGAAGTCCTACACAAGTAAATGTAAGAAAACATGTGTACAAAAATTATAAAAAGAGCAAAAAAAAGGCCAGGCAAATATTTTTCTCTACAAATTTATATGCAAGGAACAATGTATATATTTTGATTGTGAGGAAACTTGGTCAAAGAATTGTATGTGGAGGTGGCCCCATGCTGGGCCTGCCCAGGGACTTTTGACCTGCCCACCTGTTCAGCAGCAGTGGTAGAGGGCCCATTATTGGATGGCCTGGGACCATGGCCCTGGGTGAAGCCCCAGTGCTACCTGGTGGTGTGTTCTGGCAACTAGCGTGTGTGAGCTTAAAAGGGGTCTGGAGGGATGGGTCTGGAGGGATGGAACTGGTGGTGGCAAGCAGGGACTTGAGGGTTCATGTCCAGGTGAGCAATGACTACTGAGGGACTTCTATAGACAAAGCCACTGTATTTGCAGGTAATCTAGGGGGCTAAGACTGAGTGGAGAACAGGAGGACCTTTAAGGTCAGACCAAAGTGCCAAAAAGTGGGAGACCTCCCAAGTAGGAGACCAAACTGGGAGACCTGAGCTGGGGTAGTTCACATTAACCATCACGAAATACCATTCACTGGCACACATTAAAGCTAGGACGGGGCCTACCTGGCAGGGCTAGATTACAGTAACCACAAATGAGAGTAGGAACAAGGATGGGTGATATTAGGCTGGGCCATAATACTAATCAGCAAGAGAGAGAATCAGGTCCGGGGGCAGAATCTGTGGGGGTTATGTGGGTTATATTGGCACATGCAATATCTGGCTGGGAACAGGTCTGTTTGTGGAGCTAAGAGGACACCCTGGCTGGGTTAGTCAGTGTGAGAGCTGGAATGGGGGCAGTGGGCTGGGCTGGACTTGGCTGAAGTCTCCCTCAGCATGGATATGGACTGGGTCTAGGGAACACTAGGTTGGGCTAGACTCCAGAACCCACTGATACTTGTGAGAGCCAGGATAGGTGTAGAACTGACTGGGTTAGGTCTTGGCTCCTATTGAACCACATTAGAGCTGTGTCTGGGCATGGACCGGATGTGACTGTGTTGTAACACCCAACAGTAAGAAGCAGAATGGGTGTGGGTTGGTTGGCCAAGGACACTGTTCATGCCAGAAAAAAGAGGTGGACAAAGTAAACAAGGGCAAAGGACCCACTGGTGTGTGCAAGATCTGCACTGGGGGGAGACTTGATAGAGGAGCTTGGGTAACTGCTTTGTCAGGATGCAGTTCCTGCAGGTGAGAGCAAGAACCAAGGCAAGAAGCATCCCAGACCAGCCCAGTTTACAGTACCCACTGGCACACATGTGGATCAGGTTTGGGGCAGGCCAGGCTGGGCCAGTTCACAACATCTACTGGAAGATCTGAGAACCAGGACTAGGTGCAAGAGGGGTCAGGTTGGGCCACAAGATCAGCCAGTACACATTAGTGCCAGGATTAGGGACTGCCTGGGCCAGACTTTGCTGCAGTACCCACCAGCAGGAGCTGGAACTAGAGGCAGGCTGGTTTGAGCCAGGCTTAAGCTCCTGTTAGTGGATAAGGAGGTAAAGTTAGCCATGTCAGTCTGGGAACAGTGGGTGCTGGATCTGTAAGTCCCAGGGACAGAGGTCCTGCAGGATCTGGGTTTCCTGGCCTGGATTGCCTGGCCCAGGTCCTAGGGTCAGTCTGCTCGGTGAGTGTGGCATCTATGAACCCCAGGGGCAGTTTTCTGGCAAGTCCCAGGTTGCCGAGCCCAGGCCCTTTGGCCCACCTGTGAGAACTGGTCCTTCTCAATGGAAAAGCCAGAGCAGTGGTCCACAGGCCCTGATGCACATGAAGGATATGGCAGCCCACTGGGGCCTGCAGAGAACATCTGGTACCATAGCAGAGGAAGGAGAACAGGACAGATTAGACCACTACCCCAGCCAAATGATGACAGCAAAAATCCAGGTGCATGGAGACTCTAATGTCAACTATATTGGTCAATGGACGTTGGAAGGGTTTCCTCAACCTTGGATCAGTGAGAGCAAATGCATTTCAGAACTATTGAAACCACTTGGGCTTAAACCTCAAGAAATGTACCAGATTTGGAGCCTGGGTTGATATCACATGGCCGTTACCCATCCCCGGGTTCTGGGGCAGTTGGGAGGCTGGGTTGCCCTCTCCCCTGTCTTCCTCCCTTACTCCAGAAGAAGGAAGAATAAATGGAAAATTTGGAGACAATGATAACACCCACTTTTCCCTAACCCTTATCTTTCCCACCCTGAGCAACTATGCAAACTTCACCAAAAATAGAAATTCAAAATTTATACCGAAAATATTTTATGTGAAGAATCAGCTCATCACTCATGTAATAGACAATATATTGAAATTATTTGATATTTCATAATTCAGGGAGACTTGAGTCAGCTTCCTTTTTCAAAAAAAAAAAAAGAAATACCAGACAATTTTTTTCTTTTAACAATGCACTCTAGCTAAATGGTGATGAATAAAACTAAATGCCTCAAAAATGGAAGTCTATAGTTAAAAACATGAGGAGACATAAAAATGTTTATGGGAAAATCGAATTTTAAGATGTAACAAAAGCAATTTCTGAGACATAAAGAGATTATTCCAGAAACTTTTTGAAGTTCTCTCAGAATTTTAAGAATAAACATCAACACATGAAACATTAACTTCATTTTTTTAAAGATTTATTTATTTCTATTAGAAAGTCAGATATACAGAGAAGAGGAAAGACAGAGAGGAAGATCTTCTGTCCAAGGATTCACTCCCCAAGTGGCCGCAATGGCCAGAGCTGAGCTGATCCAAAGCCAGGAGCCTGGATCCTCTTCTGGGTCTCCCACATGGCTGCCGGGTCCCAAGGCTTTGGGCCGTCCTCGACTGCTTTCCCAGGCCACAAGCAGGGAGCTGAATGGGAAGCAAGCCTGAGAGGAAGATCAATGGAGCAGAATAGAAACACCAGAAGGAAACCCACACAGATACAGCCAAATAATCTTTGACAAAAAGACAAACGACAATCCAGGCAAATGGGAAGGTCTGTTCAATAAATGCTGTTGGGACAACTGGTTAATAGCCTGCAGAAACAAAAAAATAGATCCACATCTCTCACCATACACTAAGATCAGATCTAAATGGATAACAGATCTAAACCTACATCCAGAAACCTTCAAACTTTTGGAAGAAAATGTTGGAAACACACTGGAACACTTAGGGGTAGGCCCTCACTTCCTAAAAAAGACTCCAAATGCAGTAGAAATCGAGACCAAAATAAACAATTGGGACCTCATCAAACTAAGAAGCTTCTGTACAGCTAGAGAAACAATCAACAAAGTAAAAAGGCAACCCACAGAATGGGAGAAGATCTTCACACATGACATAGGTGATAGAGGGCTGATCTCCAGAATATACAAAGAGCTACAAAACAACCAAAATGTCAAAACAAACAAGCCACTCAAGAAATGGGCACGGGAAATGGGCAAACACTTCACTTCACAAAGGAACAAACCCAAATGGCAAATAAACATATGAAAAAATGCTCAAGTTCCCTGGCAATAAGGGAAATCCAAATTAAAACATCAATGAGGTACCACCTAACGCCAGTAAGACTGGCCCACATGAATAAAAGCACCAACAACACTTGTTGGCGAGGTTGCGGGGAAAAGGGATCCCTACTCCACTGCTGGTGGGGCTGCAGGCTGGTACAGCCTCTATGGAAATCAGTATGGAGAATATTCAAACAACTCAAATTCAACATACCGTATGATCCAGCAATAGCACTCCTAGGAATATATCCAGAACAATTGTTTTATGAGAAACCAACATGCACTCCTATGCTCATAGCAGCACAATCAGTAATTGCAAAAACATGGAAGCAACCAAAATGCCCATCAACAGAGGATTGGATAAGAAAGCTATGGTTCATCTACTCCATGGAATACTACTCAGCTATTAAAAAAAACAAAATGCAGTTCTTTGTGGCCAAATGGGCCAAACTGGAAACCATAATGCTAAGGGAAATGAGCCAATCACAAAAGGTTAAATACCACATGTTTGCCTTAATTTAAGATGATATGATGTTATGTATAACATGTTATGTTTTGAATGTTATATGTTGTGTATAAACTAAAATTGAAGTATAGGGGAGGTGGTCACAGAAGGTGGCTGGGAACTCGCATTTATCTTTAACATATTGGTTACTCATTACTATGTCAATTAATTCCATAATGATGTAAATTTTTGCTGATGGTATGTTGGAGCTTTCAATTGACTGGGATGATACTCTGCTGGCTCTGTCTTCAGACCAGAGAGGGTATACCTAAGAAGCCGTTGAACTTGACTGGACAATAAGATGTTGGACTCTATGTTTGGTATACGCTTGCAATGGGGGAATCTCAACTGAACTTGAGCTGTGGTTATGCAACAAGGTGGAGGAATCCACCATGGTGGGAGGGTGTGGGGAGGGGTGGGGAGAACCCAAGTATCTATGTAACTGTGTCACATAATACAATGTAATTACTGAAGTTAAATAATAAATAATTTAAAAAAATCAGCATTCATATGGGGTCCAGCCACTTGCAAGGACGAGAACTTTAGCCAATAGGCTACCTTAACAGGCCAACTTCATTGTTTTTTAACGATTTACTTGTTTTTATTACAAAGTCAGATATGCAGAGAGGAGGAAAGACAGAGAGGAAGATCTTCTGTCCGATGATTCACTCCCCAAATGACCGCAACGGCTGGTGCTGTGCCAATCCGAAGCCAGAAGCCAGGAACTTCCTTCCGGGTCTCCCACACGGGTGCAGGGTCCCAATGCATTGGGCCATCCTCGACTGCTTTCGCAGGCCACAAGCAGGGAGGGAGCTGGACCAGAAGTGGATTAGAATCGGCGCTCATATGGGATCCCAGCGTGTTCAAGGCGAGGACTTCAGCTGCTAGTCCACGTCACCGGGCCCTAAACTTCATTTTTTTTTAAAGTGCATGTTTGCAAAATTGTGTGCAGATGTCCAAAATCACTTAAGTGAAATATGTAATATTAAAATAAATAGATGCTATTAAAATTACTAAGTGTTATGCAAAAATGTTTCAAAAGTTCATGGAAATGGAATTTTTTAAATGAGTTAATTTTAATGCAGAAGTAATTTTGAGATGTATATACTTATTTACAATGTATAATATTCTAAAAAAGTTGCACCAGGTCATGTTTTATGCAGCAAAATAAATATATACTAATTTCCATTTTCGTGAGTTTTGAAGTGCCTTCATATTATCAGACACTGTCAGGTGATTTTCAAGTGTGGGTTGAGGAAGGACTAGAAATAAGTAAGTTTTTTAAAATGCGATTTCCAATCTTGAAATTAAAAGACCAGGAGAAAACTATGGGTAAAAAATGACACTTTCAAAGTTGAAAGTTAATCATAACAATGATTTCAAATGGAACAAGAATTCTTCAAAGGGGAATCTGGCTGGTAATCCCCAGTCGTCCTCTTGACTTTTCAAGAAATAGCTGCTGAAAACAAAAGCAAATGCAAATTCTTAGTGACACTGAAAACAAAGACTCAAAGCCATTCAGAATCTGTGAAAAATTAGCACTAATTAAAAGGCAATTGGTAGAACTGTAGTTTCTGACACATTCTCACTTTGTTTCATGCAACAAAATTCCTAAGAATAAACAGGGTATTTTATGTCTGTCACCATCCATCCACATCTCAGAATTCCAGGACTTACAACCACTGGGGCACTGAAAATATCTCTTCATCATTGACAGTGTTCTCCAAAACCGAGTTTGCTTTGCTCAACTCCAAGTACTGGAAATTCTTGGGCAATAATCAGGAACTTAAAAAATAAAAGTAGTATACAATGACAAAATACTTACGTAAGAAAAACAGAGGTTTTCTGACAGCTAGATGGGCTAATGGGTAGTCAGGGCCACCTCTGTCAGAATAAGAAAGTGTGAGGTCTCCTTAAAAGTGTATGAAATGCTTGATTCTGCCCAGAGGTACTTAGCAAAACCGAAGTGCCATCCCACTCATAACATGAAAATTGAAAGAAGTGGCCAGTCACACCCTTCTGGCTTTTTGTTTTATCAAAATCAAGCTAGATAGGCTTTGTCCCTGCCTTATTGTTAATTGTTAGTCATTGTTCCAAAGACCTAAATGTTGCTTAAAAGACATCCTGCCACCATGATCTTGGGTCTTTCTTGGAAAGAGAGAAGTATCCTGTGATACTGTGCAGGAGGTTTCCAACTTTAATAAATCTTGCTTTGTACAATGACATTATCCACATGAAAATTCTTTCATGTAAGACCTGAAATGAGGTTGACTTCACTGTGTTTTTTTATTATTTTAAAACTTTCAATATTGTTTACATAGTCGAAGAGGGGTGCATGCCCATGTGGGTCTCTGACTGGGGAGAGGACCAGGCACAGAGGAAAGTGGGTAGGACAAATGTTACAATTCTTATATTTTCATTCTCCTGATCTGCAAGGGGCTGATAGGAGAAGGGGCTACTCCTTCCTGTCAAACTACATCAGCACCAGCGATGTAGAATAGTCATTACATGACAATTTTACAGACCCTGATGCGGAGATTTTTCAGAAGTCATTCCTTGAGTGGTTTTGATAGTTTTGACACACTGTCAGCTTCATTGCATCAGGAATGAGAAAAAGCCTAGCAAGGTCTATTGGCTGACCAAGTCCACCTCAGTGTACATCCATAAATCCAGATACTTGCTACAAAACTTGGCCAGGAGAGTTGTCCAAACTGTTCTCATTTCTGTCCTCTGAAGAAACAGTTGATGTCCTCAGCTGGCATAGATGAACTGGCTGTCATGATCCCCAAGTGTATCTGGGCATGCTGTCCACTCCTCCTACCAACTGAGCTATTGAAGGAACACAGAGAATGCTGTTCACTGCACAGAAATCATCTCCTGAGTAGCTCCAGTCCTGTTACATACAGTCCAAGTTCATACCACATATCTTGTGATATACCTGTGAATGGGACTTAAATCCAGCAATCTACTTGGGGAGTCACCCAAGAAACTGCACCTTGGTGACCTCAGACTTGACACTTGTGCAGTTACTGCAGGATCGGGTTTGGTCCATTACCGGCACTAGCCAGTGCACAAACCAGTAGAAGCAGGTGTCAGGTCAATTTAGCCCCTAGACCCATCTCATGCAAATTGACTGGTGCTTCAGCCTAACCAAGCCCAACCCAACCCAGGCAAAATTTCCCACACACCAGCAGGCACCATGACTTAGGCAGTGTGACACCTGAAGACCCCCAACAGGCCTGCACCTATCCCCAGTTTTTGCATGTGCTGGCATGTGATATAGACCTGTTAGTTGATCCCATATACCATCTGGCTTTTGTGCACAGCAATGGGTATTGCAGCATAGCTCAGCCTGACCCACAAAGACCTGGTCCACATGTGTGTCAACAAATACTGCCACCTTGACCAACCTGGCCCACCATTGGCATGGCTCTCATGCTCACCAGCAAGAGCTGCAGCCATTAGGGGAATATGCACAGTTCCTCTACCAGGCCTGTTCACAGCTTCAGATCATGTGCATCACAGCACTTACTACAGTCTAGTCTGATATGACTTGTGCCCATTCAGCATCCTTGGCAGCTGGTACTGCAGCCTAGCCTGATTGGCCTTTACTCATTCTGGTTTTCTCTTGTGTCAGTGGGTGCAGCAGCCTAGCCCTGCCTGGTCTAACCCTAGATCCAACTGAAATGCCCACTGATGGGCACCATATCCCTGTCCAGAATGGCCTGCCCCCAGGTCCAGCTGTCACACTCAGCAGTGGAAGCAGTGGCACAGCACGGGAAATTTCCCTAATAATCCTGCTCCCAGTCCTGGGTGGTGGGCATACCAGTGGGTGCTGTAGCCCTGCCCTAGTCTTATATGGCCTGCCCTAAGTCTCAGCATTGGCCACCAGCCATTGTACCCTGGTTGAGCCTGACCTGCTGCAAGAGCCAGCTCTCTCCAATGAGTGCAGCAGCTGCCCCAGCTTTGCCTACTCCCAGCACAAACCCTATGTGAACTGGCAGGTGTTGTTGTCCAGTCTGGTTTGGACTGCTTCGCATCCTGGCTCACACTCATGCCAGTGTTTGCTATGGACTGACCCAGCCTGACCAACCCCCAGAACTGGCCCACACATATTCCCACAGGTGCTGCAGCCCAGCATGGCCTGCCCTGACCCCAGCCCCAGCTTTCATGCTCACCTCTGGGAATTGCAGCTTAGCAGCAGAGTTCTCCCAGATCCCCTACCTGAATAGCTCTGAGCCCCAGATCTCATAAGTATTGGCTGACACTGCTGCCCAGTCTGCCACTGCCAGCCACTAGTCCTGGCACTCACCAGCAGGTTCTGTGGCCTAGCTCAAATAACCCACACCCAATCCAGCTCTCACCAATAGGTGCTACAGCCTAGCCCAGCCTGGTCCACCCCTAAACCCAGCTTTCATGTGAACCAGCAGGTGTTGGAGCCTAGCCCAGTCTGCCCTGCCCCACAGAGCCAGCCTTCATGCATGCCAATGAGTGCTGTAGCCTTGCACAGCATGTTCCATCCACAGCCTCAGTTCTCACATTCACCAGCAGGAGCTCCAGATGAGAAGAGGAGTTCCCAGAGTTGCCCCTACCAGACCTATTTCCAACACCAAAGCTTGCATATACTGGCAGGTTCTTTGATCCAGCCTGATATAGCCTGCCCGCAGTCTCAGCTCCCGCTGGTAGGTGTTGCAGCCTAGCTGAGCTAGGTGCAGCTTATATTCTGTCCTGGCTCTCATGCATCCAAATGGGTGCTGCATTTGTGTCCAGCCTGGTCAGCCCTCAGATCTGACTCACACAAGAACTGATGAGTGCCGCAGCCTCATCTGGCCAGGCTTAGGCTGCCCCCAGACCCACTGTGGCCTAGTGGCAGAATTTCCCAAGTTATCCTACCAGGACAACTCCAAATCCCAGATCTCAAGCATGCCAGTGGGTGCTGTGGCCCTGCTTGACATGGTCTGCCCTCAGTCCTGGCCTTTGCAGCCTTACCTTGATAGAAAGTTCAAGAAATGAAAATTAAAGATCAATATTTCTGATGAACATACAAGCAAAAAACTTCAACAAGGCAAATCGAGGTAGACCTTAAGCATTAATTAATGATAGACATATAAAAATAAAGCCAGGCAATAAATAGGCAAGTGGTAACTACAGAGATAGCAAAAAAATGTATTTGTGCAACTGTGCATAGTCCATCAGGATAATGTATCTAGTTATAATAATGTAAACATTAAAAACACAAAAGCATGAAAATGCTCTTTTGAGATATCGGGGAGATATAACATTCATATTACAAAGTACAATAAATCCAAGGCCACAAAATTAAAGAGACAGTGTGATATTGAACCAATATAAGAAAGTTATTTACACTACATTGCTCCCAGACGAAACAAACTACTCAAAAATGTTTCCCTTACAGAATGCTAATCAGAATGGCTGAGGTTAAGCTGAGCCAGAGAACTGCTATTTGTTGTGCAGACTTGTTCTAGTCTGTCATTGTAAGTGAAATATTGAAAGTAATGTGATAAGACAAAGGAGTAATTGTGTTCAAAAAATCATAATTTTGTGATTCAGGCAAAGAGTACATATCTGAAAATGATGTGCAACAGGATCTAAAAGAACTATTCAGCAAAATGTTCAGCATCTTCAATTAAAAACAAGACAAAACCACTACAAACATGAAAACAAAAACAAAAATAGCTCATGGAATAAACAGGTTAGAAAAAGCAACACAAATTAGATTGGAATGAAACAGAGCTGGCAGCAGAATAATAATAATAATAAATCACCATTGGAAACCATAAAGAACAAACTAACTTCAGAAAACGGAAACAATATTGCTGAGGACAAATTAAAACAGCCACCCAGGCAGGAAAGAGACAATGAGATGAAAATAGTGAAAAAAAGGCTCAAGGTGTCTGAGGCCAGGCAGAGCGTCTTGTGCAGATACTGTAATAGTAAGCAGAAGTCCAAAATAAATTAGCTCAACACACACCTGCGTGCACACACACGAAGAAGAAGAAGAAGAAGAAGAAGAAGAGGAGGAGGAGGAGGAGGAAGAAGAAGAGGAGGAGGAGGAGGAGGAAGAGGAGGAGGAAGAGGAAGTGAAGGAGGAGGAGGAAGAGAAGGAGGAAGAGGAAGAGGAGGAGGAAGAGGAAGTGAAGGAGGAGGAGGAAGGGAAGGAGGAAGAGGAAGAGGAGGAGGAAGAGGAAGAGAAGGAGGAGGAGGAAGAGGAGGAGGAGGAGGAGGAGGAAGAGGAGGAGGAGGAGGAGGAGGAGGAAGAAGAGGAGGAGGAAGAGGAGGAGGAAGAGGAAGTGAAGGAGGAGGAGGAAGAGAAGGAGGAAGAGGAAGAGGAGGAGGAAGAGGAAGAGGAGGAGGAGGAGGAGGAGGAAGAGGAGGAGGAGGAGGAGGAGGAGGAAGAGGAGGAGGAAGAGGAGGAGGAGGAGGAGGAGGAGGAGGAGGAGGAAGAGAAGGAGGAGGAGGAAGAGGAGGAAGAAGAAGAACAAGAGCCGAATAAAACAAAATATTTTGGAAGACACAAAACAACCATTTCTTGCATACTTGAAATTCAGTTTAAAGCAGCACATGCTCTGAAAAATTTTAACAAAAGAATGATGGAGAAAAATTTTTTATGCATAGTCAGGATCCCTTACATAGAGAATGTGGACAATTATCAATGAAGCAAGTGTCAAAGACAAAGGTTTACAATTTTGAAATTTTAAAACTTGCCAATTTACAATTGTTTGTGAAGGGAGAGAAATGCAATCTCATTTGTTTCTGTCAAAATCTTCAGCTGAATCATATCCTTTGCATATAAAATGATGGCAGCACATCATCTTAACAGAATATAGCTGTATCTAGGAAATGCCATTGAGCCACTGTGCTACCTACAGTAATATCTTGGAAAGAAAATAATTTGAAAACATCTTTTAGCTGAATAAGAGTAAAATCAAGATCTCATGAATGAGAAAATTATGAAATGATCGTTTTGAAAGTATAAAATATGATTATCCAAATAATTATTTTAAATATCTTACTATTGAACTAAACACACCTAAAGTTCAAGATAGAACATGTAAATAAACACAGTCATATCAAACATATATTGTACACTAAACCTATAATCTATTTAGAAAGACTGAGAACGGGGAAGAGAAATTAATTATGTTCTCTATGAGTTGGCTTTGCTTTCGACTCCCTCTGTTGTATGATAGTGTAATGTGGGGTAAGTTAGGAAGCATGCTGCGATTCTACAGCTTTTGAATTTTTGAACCATATGAATGTACATTAAAATTAATACTGTTTTTAACTAAGAAACAGTAAGAAGTGAACATTTTGAAAAAAAAAGAACTTAGCTGTTTATCTCACGTTTTAAGGACCAATTTAGTATGAATTAGATATTTAATAGGGTTTTATTTATTTTCATTTTATTTGACAGAGAGAAATCCTCCACTTATTCTTTTACTTTCATAATGCCTGCAACAGCCATGGTTGGGCCAGCTGGAAGACAAAAGCCTGTAACCCAAACAGGGTCTCCCACAGGGTGGCAGGAACCCAAGTATTTGAGCCATCACATGTTGCTTCCCAGGATACACATTAGCAGAAGCTGGATTGGACCTAACGTTAGGATCCAATCCCAGACACTCCTCTGGGTGATGCCGGCATCTCAAGTAGTGGCTTAACTACTGTGCCAAAAGCTTACCCTTGAGTATTTAAATGTGCAGTGTGAAACTATGAAGCATTTGAAAATATCGGTGGGTTAACTAACATTATGAATAAGAGCATTTCAACTACAGGAACTTTTGAAAAGTATTAATTTATAATAGTAAAACTTTTCTCATACTTCAAGCTAAATTGTAAATTTAATAGCAAAGTAGCTGGGAAAATAGTTCTAAAAGTTGTGAAACAGTGCTAGTTTATTTATTATTTATCAGAAATTCATATATCAGTTTGAGAAACAGTTTACATTTTCAGAATGTTTGGAAATAAAAAGGAAAAAAAAACAATTAACTGTACACACACACAAATAAGTAGATGAAATGAAAAATAGTCCTAATTTCAAATCAAGGTAATACAATCCTAAATGAAATAGATAGCATTTTTGGCCTGTGGAGCTGATATGGATTACAGAATAATGAGATCTTGGAGACTCTCTAGCACTGCCAACAAATCATAACGCAATTTGCCAGTACCTGCTTAAAATGTTTTTAAGTAATCTTGGTTAGGACGTCTCCCTTAAGTATTAAAGCACATAATTTAAACCTTGAGAAATTTTGTTTCTTATGCAGCCAAAAGCTAAACTGGATACAATCCATATAACAAAACTAAAACCAGTGATCCAAGTTCTTTTCTTCTCTCCACTCTTTTCTACCCAGTGTGTTGGTTTTCCCTAAAACTATTATTTTTCAAGGTTAAATGTGGCTTAGCCGTTTGAGGTATGAACACAGCCACAGGAAGGCAAGCAACCCCTCTTGAGTAGAAACTGACTTTCTCTAAATAACTCACAGAATTCTCCCTTCATATTTCATTACTTGGAATTTGTCATGGCAAGTATTATTCAGAGCAATGGGATTATTAGAACGGATTAATGAACATGGATGGGGGGAAGGGAGAATCCTTTCATCTGAAGCTCTCAGCCATATGGAAAAGAGGGAATAAACAGGGAATCCAGGGTGAGACAGGTATTGAATGGGCCTGTTTCCTAAGGATCTCTTGGTTTTGGTACTCATTCCTGGGGCTCCACAATAGTTCTACTGTTTCTTGCCTACCTCATAGGATACAAACTGCATCACATACCTGTTCTATACTCAAAACAGAACCCAAGGTTATATATTCAGTTGTTTAATGGTCCTTCTAGTTAGTTAGCTGTGTAGAAGTAGGCAATATAAATTCACAAAGAAAGAAAATGCAGTAATAACTGTTTTATTGATAAGAATACTATAGTCATATCTAATTAACACATTGGTTCTTTGGGTTAATTATAGCTGAGGAGCCATTTCAAATTGAAGAGTTTCTTTTCTATGTAGTTTTCAGCATGACAGTGACATCAAGCAGATAGGAACAGATGACCCCTCCCAAGTGAGATGAACTTTTAGGCAGGTATGCTAGGAGTGGATTA
Organism: Ochotona princeps; assembly: GCF_030435755.1. Classification (NCBI taxonomy): domain Eukaryota; kingdom Metazoa; phylum Chordata; class Mammalia; order Lagomorpha; family Ochotonidae; genus Ochotona; species Ochotona princeps. Next base: position 77,557,083 of record NC_080832.1, read on the forward strand.
GGACAGCAGGTTGAATGCATCAAAATTTCTCTAGAGATTTAATGTGAATCAAGACATGAACATGTCATTTATGTCACATAATGTGTCTTAAGTGAAAGTCATGCAGAGACTAGATATTAGTAATACAAATTAAGCCTATTTTGAATTTGAGGAAGGTAATGTTGGAATCCCTACACTTAGGTAGCATCATGGACTCTTATTATAAGAAGGGATTTTAAATTTCATTTGCTATTCCAGTGATATTTATCTTTGATTATTTCTAGAACCATGAGTATTATAAGCAAAATGCCTCATATTTTTTTATTGAGCCATTTGATAATTAAAAGGAAAAAAAAGATATATTTTTAAGTCTGGAGGCCAAGATTATCACGTATTCGTTAGGAATGATAGTGAACATTTTCAAAATTGTTTTTCTAGAATGTATCATCATTGTCATCAAAATGAACAAACATTTTCAATTAAATGGGTTCTTTCCTGCATGCCTTCCAATTTACCATAAGTTAGTGTTCAATAAGATAATAAAAATAACATATGAAAATCTTCTTAAAACATACTTATCTTATTTATTCAGATGTTGAGAATTACTCAAACCCCAGAAGATTACACAGAATATGAAAAATATGAAACATTTTATCCAAGAATAGATCCATTGTATTTTAAGGTCATTAATAAAATAGAGTCTATGAAGGTTGCAAAGGTTACCTTTTTACATCTTTGTGAAATGAAGAATAAATGTTGTGCCTGCTGGTTAACAAATAATAGAGAAATGATGCAAATTTTATTTTAAACTTTTACTTGTAAATAATAACTTCAGGAAGCATATTTGTTCCAAACCCCCCTCCAACTTCATCAAGCAGATCTAAATGAAAATGTAACTAATGGTATTAATAAAGTGAAAAGAGATTAGAACAAAATTAAGACCAAAAAAAGAAAAAAAAAAAACCTGCCTTATTATTTTGTTAAGTCTGGCCTATATACCTATTCGCCAAACCTAGGATGTGGATGTTTTCCAGGAATAGATGGGAAATTAAAAAGTAAGACTCTGTCTATCCACAGATTACATGATTTTGTTTACAGAAAATCCTAGGGAATCCATTTAAAATAAAATTTAGAACTAAAAACATGAGCTTAGTACATTTGCAGAAAATAAGAACAATTCATACAGTTGTCTTTATATACACTTACAATAAGCAAACCCAAACTAAACATTACTCATTACTATGTCAATTAATTCCATAATGATGTAAATTTTTGCTGATGGTATGTTGGAGCTTTCAATTGACTGGGATGATACTCTGCTGGCTCTGTCATCAGACCAGAGAGGGTATACCTAAGAAGCCGTTGAACTTGACCGGACAATAAGATGCTTTACTCTATGTTTGGTATACGCTTGCAATGGGGAAATCTCAACTGAACTTGAGCTGTGGTTATGCAACAAGGTGGAGGAATCCACCATGGTGGGAGGGTTTGGGGAGGGCGGGGGAGAACCCAAGTATCTATGTAATTGTGTCACATAATACAATGTAATTACTGAAGTTAAACAATAAATAATTAAAAAATAAAATAAAATAAAATTGTAAATACTTTGGAAGGAAACCAAGGGTTAAATCATCATGATCTTGCCTGAATAAAGAATTATTATATGTGACACCAAGAGCAAGAGCAACAGAGGAAAAACAGATATATTTTGTGTAGATGGAAAAGTTTTACACTTCAAGGGATACTATCCCCCAAACAAAAAGACAATCCACAGAATGGGAGAGTTTTCAAATTTAAACCATCTGCCTGATAAGGGATTTACATTAAGAATATATAAGGAACTCCTGCATTCAGTTTTCAAAATACAACACAGAAATAGCAAAGGGTCTGAACCATTAAAAACCCTCTAAAAACCATTTCCATTAAGAAATAATTTATTATAGTGTCAAGCTGAGCTACTCTTCACGTTTTAAGTTTCTTGATAATCAGGCTTTAATTCAATTCTAATTCACTCCACACACTCCAATCTGGATATCCCACAATCTTTTTAAAGCAGAAGAAATCCCAAAATTACATGCAACAGCTAGTAATGTGCAAATTCCCCTGAGAGCCTTATTTTTCACAAGTCTCTCTGACTGTATAGATACCCTCTCTAATTTTTATCAGCTTTCCAAAAAGAAAGGCAATTTAACTCTAGTTTCTCATCCTCCCCAGTATACTCAATTTTTTAAAAATTATATAGTTAAAATAGTTTGATTCTTATACTACTTGACTGACTTTAATGCTACAAAACGCACTGTCATAGAACTGTTAATATTATTTAATCTAGCAATATGAAACAGAAGTTCTTCAAATTAGAGGCTTATTATAAAGTCCCAAAATACAATGTGTCTCAAAGCAGCCTAAAAACACACCCATCAAAAACATTACTTTGAAATTTTACCAATAACTAGTACTTTAGTTTCTACTAGAATGCAGATTTGAAAAAGACTGCTCTTGGATTCCAAGCTGGCTTCCTATTTCCTGATCCTAACAATTCTCTGGGCCACTCTTGGATGCCGCATGTTATTTTGACATTTCTTTGGATTTATAAGAAAAGCAGCACACTATTTCCAGTGCCTGGGCCATCTGAAATAAGTAAAACTGCTACCACGACTTTGCAGGCAGTTAATGACTAGATGAGCCCCAATTAGTCCAGAAGGCAGTGTTAATCTTTCCACAAAGCCAGACCTAAAGCAAAGATGGCTAGAAACTCAGCTCCAAGATCCTATAAAAACAAGAACTGATTTGAACTTGACTTCTATGCAAACCAAATACCATCATTAGGTTTGAAATAATCCAAACTCATGTTACTTTACTAGTTCTAGCTGTCATTTTATCATTGATATTTTTAATACATTTCCATTTTCCTGTGTTCTAAACTGGGAGTGCCAGAAAATACTAACACTACCGTTGCATGCATGGCCTAGCAAGCTGGTGGGGGGGGGGAGGTTGTGCACTGGAAATATCATGACACTGTAATTAAAGTCCATTAAATTACAATTTCTGCAACAAAGAAAAATACAAATAAAACAGTAGTCAATGTGGCTTTGAAATGGATTGTATCTGTGGTCCATTGGAGAGGTTCATATATGTAAGATCCTAGGTTAGGTATATGACACAAAGTTACTGCTGCTGCTTGGAATGCCTGCATCTCACATGAGACTGCCTAAGTGTCAGTCCTGCTGTGCTTACAATTCAGCTTCCTGTTAATGCGCACGCTGGGACAGCAGATGATCTGAAGTACTTAGGTCCATACCACCATGTGGAAGACTTAGATGGGATTCTGCTCTCCCCCCTTGGACTGAACTAGCCCCCAGTTATTGTGGATAATTGGGAAATGAAACAGCAAATAGAAAATCTCTCTCAAACAAATAAAAAATAATTTTTTAAAAAATGTAATTGAGAAACAAAATAAGACATGGAACTTCTTTTTAGAAAAATTAAAAGGACAATTGAGAGCATATGCAAGTAAAATCTCTTCTAAACACACTACGCATTTTAACACACTATCAATGATTTTTTACACAAGCGTCTTTAGGTAGTAATAAATATAAGTGCAGGGCCTAGCTCAATGGCTCAGTGGCTAAATCCTCACCTTGTATGCACCGGAATACCATATGGGCGCCAGTTTGCCTCAGCTGCTCCACTACTCATTGAGCTCCCTGCTTATAGCCTGAGAAACCAATAAAGCATGGCCCAAAGCCTTGGGACCTGTACCTGCTTGGGAGACCCAGAAGAAGCTCCTGGCTGCTAACTTCAGATCGGCTCAGCTCCAGCCATTGCTGCTACTTGGGGAGTGAATCAGGGGACAGACAAAAGATCTTTCTCTGTGTCTCTCCTTCTCTCTGTAAATCTGCCTTTCTAATAAAAGATAAATAAATCCCTAAAATAAATAAGTAAAAGTGCATAGACATTTTTGTTATCCATTTCTGCCCAATGTCTTGAAAAAAAAAGTTTAATTTTAAGTGGAAATGGAAAGCAATTAAAATACAGAAAATCTACAGGAATCAATTTCCAAATGGTTGAAGCAATCTTGCAAACTTGGAAACAGATTTTCAATATGGTCATTAGCTAGTGTATATCGAACAGCTAGCATGTTATAAGAATTGTGTTGACTGAAGATCAAGAACTGAGAATTTTGGTTCTAGAATCTAAAACATAATCAGCTATAGGAGGAAAGTCATGCCTATTATTTTAGACATGATATGTATTCAAATAAATTTGGGAGAAAGTTAAGTAGGTATTCAGAGCCCGGGGGAAAAACTAGGAGTGACACAGAAGTGTAATTGACTCTATAATGTAGAGGGCAATCTAAAGAGAGAAAACGATGACAGAACTACAAATGGCATTGATGAGGTACACTGGATGAAATCGAAACCAAAGCCAGCCTAGGGCATCCTCACAGGTGTGTGACTTTGTGCAGTCTCAGATGACTTTACTATCAAGATGGCTGCATGCCGAGAATAATAGTCTGTTGCCACAGTGTTGCAATGTTATCCTTGATCTTATACTTTTCTAAAAAGAGATTTACTTATTTTTGTTGGAAAGGCAGATTTACAGAAAGAAAGAGCTTCTGTTCCCTGGTTCACTCCCCAAGTGGCCACAAAGGCTGATACTGACCTGATCTGAAGCGTGAAGTCAGGAGATTCTTCTGGGTCTCCAATGTGGATGCAGGGTCCCAAGGCTTTGGGTCACCCTCAACTGTTTCCTCAGGCCACAAGCAGGAAGCTAGATGGGAAGAAATGAGCAGCCCGGACACCTGCCGGGATCCCAATGCATGCAAGGTAAGTATTTAGCCACTGAGCCGTTTTGCAAGGCCCAATCTAACACTTCTTAAGCACCTTTATTAATATAAAGAGAACAGATCTCATGTAGTCATGCATACAATTTTAAGAGCATGGTATTTTTCTCCTTTTCTCCGTAAACTTATATGGTGCAAGTAAAGCTGAGTGGAGTGTGCATATGATGAGCAATAGAGAGCGTGCATGAAGAGAACCATACATAGGGAATGCATTTCCACTGTCTCTTGCTTCACCACGCAGGTGCAGCACTCACCACGTAGAGAATTCCCATGTACTCACAACGTGTGGGAGTTCAGTAAGACCCAAACGAATACCAGGCGTGCTTCATCACAGATTGGAACGAGTATAGCCAATATATATACTGAAGGCCTATAGAGGTCATTCCTTCTGCTGCCAATTTGAAAGAAATTAGTGATGTTTTAAAAAGCATTATGCCCAAGAGACCTCCTCATATTCTCTTACTCTTGTTACTTCCCAGTATTAGCCACTTACTTACAGAGAGGATGATGACATTAAAGGAAAGGGAAAAATAAGGCCATTCACAGTTCATTTTCCTTTTCAGCTCTGTTTTACACATCAGTAAGGTGATCCTAGAAGTTCAGTGGAAAGCAAGCATATCGATAATAAAATAAAAAACAGTACTGTTCATTTTGTGTAGTGATCCCACAGCTCTCCTAAGAATAAAATACATGGACATGTATGAACTACAAGATAATAACTGTATAATTTTGCCTATTATACATAGAACTTAATGCGTTTAAAATCATCTTTAAAGTTAGCATTGTGGGCCTGGCATGATAGCCTAGCAGTTAATATCCTCGCTTTAAATGCACCGAGATTCCATATGGGAGCCAGTTCTAATCTTGGCAGCCCTGCTTCCCATCCAGGCCCCTGCTTATGGCCTGGAAAAGCAGTTGAGGATGGCCCAAAGTCTCCAGACCCTGCACCTGTCTGGAGACCCAAAGAAGCTCCTGGCTCCTGGCTTCAGATCGGCTCAGCTCCTGCCATTGCGGCAGCTTGAGGAGTGAATCAGCAGATGGAAGATCTTCCTCTTTGCCTCTCCTCCTCACTGTGTATCTGCCTTTCCAATAAAAATAAATACATCTTTAAAGAAAATTAGCACTATATGCAGGTAATTTCAAATTTAAGTTTTATTTAGTTAGAATGGCATTTAACAGTAAATTAAGATACCATGAAAAGTTATAAACTTTGGAAGGATGGTATAAACTTTTTATGTGAGTACATTTATGGTAGCTTTTATCTCTTTAAGTGAGGAACATTATGACATTAAATGTTTTAAGTAATTAAAATTAAAGGTGTAAAACCCAACCCAATCCTGAACAAATACGTATATATTAAAAATAGAACAAAGTATCATTTTTATTATCACACAACATTTGAGTTATAAGTCAAAACTAGACATTATATATATTTTTCTTCTTAGTCTGTAGTTAGATACTCCTTTCATCATTAAAGGGAATTGCTGCTGATTTTGTCTATGATGTGATACTAGGATTGTTCTAAAAACTAGGCCATTTTTGGTCCCTTTTTTGCAGCAACTGTTATGGATTATAACAATTAAACACACTCTTTCCCTCAGGACAGTGTTGTGTCTACCTGCTGTTGCCTGGAGGTGGGAATTCAATCTGTGTCTTACAAAGCGGTCTTCTTCTGAAGCCAGCCATCCCTCATGAGACTCAATTCTACACGTTCAGCTAATGAGTGGAACTCAGCGCCAAACAACAGGGAAATGGCTGCTTTTATTATTGCAGGTTGCAGGTTACGGCATTGTCTAGAGAACAAAATTGGCCTGCAGAAAACTGAAGCACACCCTGCACTAATAAAACAAAACTGCAAATACCATAACACATCTTTGAATGATTATACCTGAAAGACTTGTACTAGTTGGAATGAGTTTGTTAGCTTTTCAAATATTTGCAAAAGTGTCATATTATAGCCTCCTACTCAGAAGTAATTCCTGGCCCCAAATCTGCTTTCAACAGGTTCACTGGTTGTACAGAGGAAGCCAAAGTAGGAGTAAATCTGTTTCTATGAGTTGCCAACACGTGTTCTTATTATCATGAGTCTGTTTATACAGTGTGAACAAATTTGAGTTTTAATCTCAACTGAGACCCTCAGAATTGGATATGCCTGACAATGAGCATCAAAGGTTCCCTAACTTGGTTGTAAGTGGCTCCAATTAAGAGACCTGGAGGAAAAAAAATGTGAAGGAAAACAGGCTCAACTTACCGCAGACACAGATTGATGAATGGATTTTACTTGTAGCACAATATTTTCTCAAAATTACTTTGAAAAACAAAAGAGCGATGCTGTCCTCCCCCTGGCATTTCAGGGCCCATGACTCTACCACCTCACATGGAGATGTCAACAGACCTGATTTCCCCACTTCTCCCTTTGACAGGCTCACATCAGAAGCGGTTTCTTTATTTGACCATGTCTGTCCCCCTCATGACTGCAGTTGTGTCTCGAGGATGCCACAAGCTTGCTGTAATGACTTAATATTGTGTGTGTGTGTATGAAAGTGATAACCATTGTAAATCCTATTACATAGAATTCATATAAAAATCTTAATTTAAAAAAGACAGGGAGAGAGAGGAAGGAAGGAAGGCAGGAAGGCAGGGAGGAAGGAAGGAAAGAAGGAAAAGTGAGCGGGAGTTGCAGAATATCACTGTGGCACTGTCACTTGTCATCCAAAACTTGAAAATAAGACAGGATGTTCTGTACTGGTTGGAAGAGCATGTAAATTGTGATTAACTTTATCCCAGTGCCTCCAATGTCTATATATAGATGGCATGAATAAAAATGATGTGATTATCTGTAAAAGCAGCCCAGTGCTCACTGCGACCCTGGCACACTAACAGGAAGCAGCATGGGGCTGCATGAATGCCAGTCACTGACAAGCCATTTACACATTATTTGCCACAATCATACACTGTTTGCACTTACGTCTCTTAATATTTTTGATACAAACATCCTCAGCCTTTTTAGAAAGTTGTCTACCCATTTCAACAGAAAAGTTTGAAGTGCTGCTGCACTCCTGCCGCCCACCAGATTATATGTTCTGGAGAGCCTGAACATGATCCTACATTTCTTTTGTAATCTCCTTGGCCCAAAGCCCTGCTGTGCTTATAATAGCAAAGTATGTATGACAATGCTCAAAGGATGAGGTCAGCTTTTCTAACTTCAAGGAGCTTAGTGCATGAATAATTTTCTACATAAAAATTGTAGAAATTTCAAAAGATCATTTTTCATTTGTGATAGAAAGGCCAAAAAAAGTGGTATGCAAGACACAGGACTTCAGATTTTGGCATTTTGTATGATCTTTTGTGCAGAAAAAAAAATTTCTTAATGAAAAGCTCTTGAATGAAACAGATTCTTATAACTAAAAGCATGTTAACCCTTGGAATTATACAGTAATCTTAGCCTTTTTAGAAACATGTATGTCAAGATGGTCAATCAAATTCTCACCAGCAAAAAGGAGAGATGGGTTAAAAATGAAGAACACCAACAAATATGAAAGCGCCCTTTAGAAAGACAATTCTGCCTTGATTGTTTGTGTTCAGATTTGAAGAGCATTCACTAGGTTCTTTGCTAAACATTTTTCAAATGTAATCAAACTAAGAAATGGAGGCATCTTGTCTGGTTTTTGGGTAGAGAGTAATTACCATCTGTATGCTACAAATGTGGGTAAGCCTGCACTGAAATAAACCATGCAAATCCATGACGAACATCAAAATTGTAGACATAAAGAGCAAAGCAGAAAATTGTAGTATAACAAAATAGCTACATTTAATTATGTAAAATTACATAGAATTTTAGTCTCCTTCGGAGGTGCTTTATTTAAAGCAGCATCCAGAGGCACATCTTTGGTTAATGCAACTTTCATTACAGGTCAAGGAGTTGACAGAGAATTTATTAAGCTTAAAATTGCAGTGACTTGTAATATTGAAATTTTTGAAAGAATTAATTACTTTTTGGAGAAAATCATTTAATAAGAGTCTCATTTGATTCCATTTCCTTACATCAAATCTTGCCTAAGCTCCTTCCTACCTATGAAAGTTTTTCTGTTCTTTCAAAAAAATAAATATC